>NW_023601212.1:36104657-36704657 GCF_014898055.3 Talpa occidentalis
TATAGTATAAACAGAAATAATAAGTTTAATAAGCCTACAATCATTAATAGCAGAGAGTCATCAGGCCTAAATACCACCATGACTTAAAGATAACATAAATGTTATCTATACACAAAGAGCAAATGCTGGGGTTTAATCATCTCCTGAAATTCTAAAGAATGAACTGTGGCAATAGCCATTCGTAAAGTCCTCTTTCTCTGACTCCTTGATAATTCATTGTAGGTAAAATTTTGGCACCCTTTGGCCTTAGATGCCTTCAGGGATATTTCAAAGAGCAGGATAAAACTGTTCTGACTTTAAGCCTATGTAGAAGCTTTGCTCTTTTGCCTCTTCCCAATATAGTTACACTATAAAGGGAAAAGACAAGGCAACAGACTCTCTCCTAGAGATTCAAGAGGAACCAGTACTGTTAACAACATGTTTTTAGATCAGGAAGACTGATTTTGAACTCTGACTTCTGGATAGGTAAAAAATTACCACTGCTGGTGGTAATCTGTACTTGGATAACCATCCTTTAGTATAATCCTCACTATCCCATACCCAATATGGGAAAATGATACCTTAAATTTACTGGAAGAAGAGTATCTTCCCCACTCGAGAGGGTAGAGATGAATTAGTGTCCAACCCTGAAGTCACACCCCTCATGGGGGGGGGGTGTGGTTTATTGTGAAGAAATAGAACATGGCAGCAATGTTTACAGGTGCACACATTTTTTTTTAAAAATGTATTTATTCATCATTCATGCAAGAACCAGGGCACAGGTCAGATGTGAAGAAGGGTGAGGGATTCACCACAGATAGGGCAGGGAACAGAACAGGCAGACTGACTGAAATACACTGCTAAAGGGAGCAGCAGGTAAGACAGGAGAAGTCTGCTGTGCCATGCGGGTATCTCCCCAGCCGGCCAGGATCAAACCCGCGGTGCAGAGGCTGTGAACAGCTTCACAGCGCTGCACTCAGCCCCTGCCCAACCAGGGAGGCCCTGGTGCACAACACTTTATATGACATAATATTTTCTTAATTGCCTTCAGCCATGTTCTCTTAGAAAGTTACTTGAATACAAATGTATTACTAAATTATAATTGTTGTTTTTCCCAGACTTAAGAGTTTTCCTAAATTACATTTACTTATAAGGCTTCTTTAAATCTCATAGACACAACCTCTGCTTCCTGTCACCTTCTAGGCTGGACCTTAAATAATTCAGTGGGTCTACACCTAGTTAGCAGTGGAAGTTATTTTAGAATTTAAAACCTGGTTTTAAGTTTACTGACCCTGCTACAACACCTGGGTAAGTGTCTCAATCTTGCTAAACTTCAGTTTCCATCATCTTAGAAAAAGGTTGACAATGCCTATATAGAAGATACGGAAATTAATGAAATGATACAAGACTGAATATCATGTGATCATTGTACTTAATATACAAGACTGAATAAAGTGGATCATTGTACTTAATGACATCATAAAAATACTATTTAAATGATGGTATACATTTATCTAACTTTCACAATTCATGCATTATAATTCATTCCATCATCATAGCACCTCTAAGGTGTCACTAAGTGGAATTGACTGCTTTCCCGGGTTAGCAATTAAAAAAACCGAAGTTCAAGAAAGTATTTTATCCACGAGCTAAGAAATGACAAAGCAGGGAGTTGAATCAACATCTTCATCTTGAAAATACCATGATCTCTGCCTTTCAGGTCTGCAACAGGGACATTTTTCTCCAAACAGAAAATAAAATACCTACCTGAAGTATTAAAATGGTCTGTAATGATACAGTAACATCATAGATTGGGATAAAAATTACCATATTTGTGGGCACCACTGTCCTAAACCGGGGTGGAGGTGATGCAGGTGAGGGACAGAAGGACACATATAATGTCTGACCTGTGATTACAAGTGTCTAGTATTAAATCTAGCACAGTAGAGTCTCCATGAAAATTGATGATTATTAAATGAGAAAATAAAGATATGCTAGACAATGCATCTTTACCCTGAAGCCCCTGGCCTGGAAAGCAGTTCACTCCATTTCCACAATAGCATTTTTGCTTCTGCAACATTTCTGGTATCTCTAGGTTTTAATTTGAAATGGATTTTTAATTTAGTTTAACTAGGTACTGAACACCTAATTAATACGTAAAGCACTTCAGTTAGGATCAGAATGAAGATTCCTACTAATAATATTTAATGACTATTTATGCAATATTTCAAAAATGAGTTTTATAATGGGTTTACATAAATATTTGACACAGCTTCATTATCTTTACAAATATGAATGGAGTTGAAGAAATAATACTATTTCTCAGCAGGCATTCCTAGCTAATAATGTGGGTGGTAAGTAGAATTCATTTGGAAAAACAGGGTTTCATGCTCTTTCTAATGCAATTTCTGTGTTTTGCTAATTTATCAGAGATTAGCCACTTAAACATAAAACAAGTCTCACTTGGGTGCTTCTCTTTACCGGTCCATTTATTTTCATAGAAGGACAGAAGACATCAGGTTTAGAAGTCATTTTTTCAAAAAAATGTATTAATATGGAAACTGGCTTCCTTATGATCTAACTCCTGGGAATGTCATCATTATCATTACTACTAGCAATCACAGATACATTTCATGTCTACTATTCAGAAGTCATTATACCAAGTCCTAGATTAAGACAAATTAGGTACTAACTCACAACTATTATATAGGCTATGGAAGTGACGTTCATGGGTTTTCTCTTTTGCCTTTCCATTTTCAGAGCCTTCTGTCAGGCATAGACTAACCAACTTGTGTTATTTTCCAGAAATAGGCCAACAAATTTAATGTGATCCCCTGGCTGATTGCCCCACTAGTGTTCAGCACTAGGTGTTTGTTTGTTTTTTTACATCATTGTTCATTTTTAAACAATATTTTCTTCCCCACACCAGGTGTAGTTCCCATAGAATTTCCTTCACCAATGCCCCCGTGCACTAACCTGTGCACCATCACCTCAGTCCCCTGTGCTCCTCCCTCCCTCCCTCTTATCCCTCTCCCTCCTCCTCCCCTGCAGGATGTCTCTGATTTGTAATTATTTTTGCTTTGTTGTGTTTTGTATGGTTATTATTTTTTACACTGATGTCTTATTTGAGCCCCCTATAAGTGCTATAAGTGAAATTATCCGATATTTTTCTTTTTCCTTCTGACTTATTTCACTTAGCATAATTTCTTCTAGCTCCATCCACACTGCTGCAAATATCATGAGTTTGTCTTTTTTGATTGCTGAATAATATTCCATTATGTATATATACCACATCTTCTTGATCCAGTTACCTATTTTGGGGCATTTGGGTTGTTTCCAGGTTTTACCTATTGTAAATAAGCACTATGGTTTTAATAGTTACTTATGGCCAGCATACCTCTAGCTTGATCAGTGGCAATAACTTACAAGTTATTAAGTATTTTTGAATGTTACTTATGTCTCCATCAAAAAAGCACTGGGGCCTCCCTGGTGGCACAAGGGGTTAAACACAGCACTCTGAAGCTTTCTGCAACCTCCGCAGCACGAGTTCAATTCCCCGCCTCCCAGGGAGCTACCCACATGGCATAGCAGACCTCTCCTGTGTAGCCTGCTGCTCCCCTCAGTTTGTTCCCTACTCTATCTCTGGGGAATCCTCTCACCCCCACACCTCTGGCCTGTACCCCAGTTCTTGTATGCATAAATAAATATTTTTTTTAAAAAAAGCATTGTGGATATTCAATGATTTAATGCATGTGAAATACTTAGTTTGTGCTGATAATGGGATGATGATTGAGCAAAAAAGTGAACATAAGAGAAAAAGTAGCATTGTTTATAAACAAGCAAATAAGATAGTAAGTTCTTAAAAGTTCAGAAAAGAGAAGTCAATGGACATAGTCTAAAGTTGGTTATAAAATATATGACATGTGAAAAGGGCAGTAAGGATTGGTATAACATGGTCAAATAAAAATGAAAATAATTACTTTTCAGATCCAACAATATAACCATCCTTTTTATATTAAGTGATGGTAAGTTCAAGGAAAAGTTTTTAGCTTTTAGAAAGACCATATGATCAGAAGTTTTCAGAAATTAATAACATGTGAATTAATTCAAAGGCAAATAAAATAACTTTGCCTTGACTAGTCCATTATGCCACAAAGGTTTCTATATTCTAGGTTTCTATATTCTTTGATATGGAAATGAGAAATATAAACTAAATATTAAAAATGGGTAAAATGGTCAACAATATTTATCAAATGTTTAGCAAACATAAAAAAAAATTAAGCCCTTGAAATATTCACCTAAACATTTGAAATAAAAATCTGGTAACTGAAATTGCTATAAAATAGGTTATGCAACAAGGATATATATTGACATAATATTGTTGAATGCATAAAACAACACTGTATTGATAATACAACATAGAAGATGTAATATTTATATGTATATGAAAATAATAGCCCATTGTGTATATTGCACAGCCATTTACAATAGCAAGATATAGAAATATCCTAATTGCTCAATTATAGATGAATAGATAAAGAAAATGACAATGGAATACTACTCAGCTATAAAATAAGATTACACTTTGTTGTTTCAGAAAATATAGAAACTTGAAGAAATTATTCCAAAGGGAATTATTCAAAAGGCAAAAGATAAATACCAGCTGATATCGCTCATATGTGGAATATAAATAAACAAAGCAAAGGAACAAACAATACAAAACCATAGCCAGCCCTTGGCTTCTGACTGTAGATGTGAAGTTACCAGGGAATGAAGGGAGTGGGAGTAATGTGTGGAGAGGGTTCACTGAAATATGGTGGAGGGTTATTGATAAATTGCTGATGGGCATGGTGTGGTAACCTACATTTGAAGAGGCATGTACTTATATTCTTAAGTTATACAGAATGGGGCCTCCCGGTGGCACAGCAGGTTGAGTGCAGTGCTGTGGAGTTGTTTGCAACCTCTGCAGCGCTGGTTTGATCCCTGGCCAGCCACAGAGATACCCGCATGGCACAGCAGAACTCTCCTGTCTGGCCCACTGCTCCCCTCAGCAGTGTCTTCCGTCCATCTGCCTGTTCTGCTTGCTGCTCTGTCTCTGGTGAATCCTCTCACCCTCCCATGCCTCTGACCTGTACCCCAGCTCTTGTATAATAAATAAATCTTAAAAAAAAAAAGGATATATGGAATGGTAAAAACCAATGTTACCTGAATAGGGGGCCTCCCTTGTGGCGCAAAGGGTTAAGCCAGCACTAAGAAGCTATCCACAGCTACTGCAGCATGAGTTTGATCCCAAGCCAGGGAGGTGACCCACATGGCACAGCAGACCTCTCCTGTTTCGCCCACTGCTCCCCTCAGCAGTGTATTTCAGTAGATCTACCTGTTCTGCTCCCCGCTCTGTCTCTGTTGAATCCTCTCACCCCCACCACCTCTGGCCTGTACCTCAGTTCTTGTATGCATAAATAAAAAAATCTTAAAAACATTACCTGAATAATAGAAATAATGACAATAATGACTATAATGAAAAGATCACAAAAGAGGATCATAAAATGAAACAAACTTTCTATATTTTACCAAAATTAAGTTATTATGAACAAAAGTAAATTGTGGTAAATTAAAATGCATTGTACTCCTTATAGAAACCACAAAGACAATAAATTTTCAATATAGTTTTAAAAAGCAATTAAATAAGACCTACACCCAATGTTCTTGGATTCATGGCTCTCTCTTGCCCCTAAGCACTTCTCTGAAACTATGTGTACCTAAAGGCCATCACCTGGGTTGCCCTGAGGTTCAGGACCCTGTAAATATGAATATTTGATAGACTGAATCGCTTCAAGTGTGCAGTGGCGACAAGAGTGGTGAGATTAGAGACCAGGGACCCTTAGGATATTTCCTCAAAGATTTCAAATTGATCCCAAAACCACTCTCAGGGCACTCTGCATGTGACATCTGGGCTAGACTTCAAAGACAAGTGGCCTAAAACTTGTGTCAGTGTGCTGCTCACTAGTACCCACCTTAGCAAATGAAGGTTTTAGTTAGAGATAACTAGATGGACAGGGCCATTTTGCTTGTGGGAAAATCAAGACAGCTGGTTCTCACTTCTTATCAACAGTCAGAAAAATAATTGAGCAAGCATTTCAGTGAATTTGAGTCAGTGGTTTTTAAGCTGTGTCACAATGCCTCGCTCTGCCAACTCCATATGGACATGCAGCCAACTTCACGAAAGATGAGATGAAGGCACAGCGTAGAGAAGTTGGAGTCTACAGGTGGGTGTTTTCTAAGATGCCCCTCGCTGGGGTCAGGAGACTGCTTTGTCACTCCACCAAATGACTGACTCTACAATTGGCCATTACCTAGTGATGCTTATGGAGAGAAATCTACAGGAAATTGGAGAAAGAGATCACACCCTTTTTTTGAACTGGAGTTTGAAGTCTTGAGACAGTTAAATCAAATGCAAACACTCCTGTACTTCTGTTGCTGATAGCAGACTGGACTACAGTACACAGCTCCATGAATTTTAAATGTCTGGAGAGGGTACTCTGAGTAGTTACATCATGATTGCCATTGCTACCTGAGCATAGGTGAGCATAAGGTGCACATGAATCCCCCCCCACCAGCCCCTAAACTCCTCCCACATTACTGTGATATCAAGACAGAGGCAGAGATTGAGTGATGTGGCCACAAGCCAAAGAATGTCAGCAATCATCAGAATCTAGAAAAGACAAGGGACAGGGGACTTCCCGGTGGCGCAGCAGGTTGACAGCTGCTCTGTGAAGCTGTCTGCAACCTCTGCAGCGCAGGTTCTATCGCGGACAACTGGCGAGAATCCCGTATGGCACAGCAGCCCTCTTCTGACGTGTCCGTTGCTCCCCTCAGCAGTGTCTTCAGTCCATCTGCCTGTTTTGCTCCCGCTCTATCTCTGGTGAATTGTTTTTTAGTTTTTTTTTTTTTTTAAAAAGATTTATTTATTTATTTATACAAGCACTGGGTACAGTCACAAGCACAGGGTGAGAGAATTCACCAGAGGCTGTGGGCAGCTTCGCAGCCCAGCACTCATCCACTGCACCACCAGGGGAAGCTCCAGTCTCTGGTGAATTCTCTCACCCTCCTGCGCCTATGACTTTACCCCAGTTCTTGAATAAATAAATAAATCTTAAAAAAAAAAGAAAGAAAAGAAAAGACAAGTGACAGATTTTTTCCTCAAGCCTCTAAGTGTGGCCAGCTGCACCTTCATTTAAACCCAGTCAAGAAGACCTTGGACATCTTGACTCCAGAGTAGGAGTGAAAGAATGTCTTGGTTTTCAGCCACCAAGTTTGTACTAATTTGTTGCAGTGGCCCTAGGAAATAAGTCGAATAGGTAGGAGTTGAGTAAACACCAATGACATGAATAGAGGAGCTAATTGTTTGATAGGATGTCCAGGTAACCAAATCATAAACAGGGGGCCTGATATCTCTGGCCCAAGAATACTGACCAGGTTTACTGAGAAGTAGCCCAGACCTGTCACTGACCTCAGCTTTCTTCCAGTGACACAGTGTTTTTTCTAAGTGCATAAGAGAACAATTAAACTGTGGGGCAGTAGGGCCTCAGTGTTGACATTGTGTAAAAGCCTCTCAAGTGGCTTTAATGTACATCCGGGATTGAAAATAGTCTAGACCAGATTCTTCCAGGATCATGGCAGATCCTCATGATGACCACCAAGACTTAAATATGTAAGCGTTGGGAGTTTGTAAAGGATGGTTGACTGTCATACAATGTAGAGGTTATGAGTGCTGACACTTCCCCTCCGTCTGAAACCAAACTCCCATCATGCTCAAATCCATCCCTTGGAGTTGGCCTTTTTCTCCATGGGTTCTGTATTTTGTCAAATTTGACAAAATCCAGCTCTCATTCATTAAAAAAGTATTCAGAAGCCAGGAATAGAAGGAAATTTACTCAATCTTTGAAAAGCATTTATGAAAACCTACAGTTTAAAGCCTACATAATGACCACTGAATGCTATCCCCTGAAATTTCACATTACAATGACAGGTAAGTAGTTGCAAAGAAGCCATATCCCTCACAAAACCCACAATAATTGCTTTTTGACTGATTACAGAAAAATTTGTAGATTCCTACATTACGTAAAAGAAACCACCTGCAAATCTACATGTTGTGTGATTGCGTTTTTATGAAATTTCAAAAAGACAGAAAACAAATCAGAGATTTTCTAGGCCTGGAAATGGAACATGGATAGGTTTTAAATAGGTATGAGGGAACTTTCTGGAGGGTTAAAATGCCCTAAAATTGGGTCATGATGATAAATGCACAATTTTATAAATTTACTAAAAATCATTGAATTTACAGTTACAATGGATGAATTTTATAAATCACACCTCATTGAAACAGTTATATGCAAGTTATGTTCCACTGAAAATTAAACTGTACTGAAATGTCACAATGAAACTTAGTTTCATTGAAACTAAATAAGATCCACTTGTCATTTTCCCCCCTCTGTACCTCTTTGGAGCCCTTTTCAAAAGTAGCCTGTCTCTTATCACTTTCCCTTATGGTATTACCTTGTTTAGGAACTTTTAAGATAGCCCATAATCTGGATTCATCCATGTACTTTCATGAAATATCATTAACTAGTTCCTCTCTTCTCTTTTATTGTAAATGCTAAGTGTTAGCAACTTGATTAAATTCCACTTTAGCTATTTTTGGTAGAATGCTTTCTACACACTGTAGGATCCTTGTCATGTTTTTTAAAGCAAATTATTTTTACAGATAAAATTATACAACTAATTATACATATACATAAAATTACTACTAATAAAAATACTAATTATACATAAAATTATACAACTAATTCAACATATTTAACATCCTAAAGCAATCAAAATTAAGAAATTATTTGAAGAAAAACTAAGACATTGCATTTTCCAATTTTTGAGGCTATAATAACTATAAACCATCTTGATGGTTATTTTGAGCAACTTCTCCAACATGGAAAATATTATCAAAAAAGGAAGAAAAAAACTCATTTTAACAGTATCAGTCCATCTATAGCCCAGAATTAAAGTTTCAATCATTTTTTATTTTGATTATAGCACTTTCAGCTTTGTAATAGACATTTACCACACAGAAAGAATATCAGATTTTTCATATTTGAGATTTGTTTTGCAGCCATTCCAAGCTGGGTAGGTTCACCATCAATTCAGGCAGATTAAAGAGAATCTTGGGGCCCTTGGCATCAACTCCATAGGTCTTTCATAGTACCCAGGGAAACAAGCCAGCACGGAGACAGCAACTTAGGCCTCCTTGCAAATGTCTATATGCTCTTCCCTCTGGGCTTTCTTCCCTTGCCCTCACAGCCATCGCTCCTCCTCTCTCAGCCGTTCCCTCAGCCATTCTCTCGCCATTCTCTCGCCATTCTCTCCCACTCTTAGAGCCTCAGTTCCAGGCTCAGGTGGGCCCACTTACACATGTCCACAGTGTACGCCAGCTGTCCACCATCAGGCATGCACACCTCAAACCCATGCTCCCAAGTGCCTCCTGCATTCAAGGCCACAGGTGAATGCCACAAGGGCCAGCAGGTAAAAGCCCAACTAATCACTTACCTGACAAGATTACATTTGTAACTTGATAGCTTAGAGACCCACAAATTATTGAAACTAAGAGTAAAATGTATCGTTGAAATTTACACTAGACATAATAAAGATATTAGAAGGCCTAAGAACACTATAAGAGAGTAAAAATCAAAATCAACAAACAACTATGAACCAGAGACACTCTATGGGGGGTGGGGGTCGGGGAAAGGAGGGATTGGGGTCAAAATAAGGGGGTTGCAATTGTATGGGGAATATACAAATATAATTTAAATTTAAAAATAAATAAATAAATATCTATATTATTTCTGTTCTATATTGCAACATGCTCACAGAAATAATCCATTGATCATATTTCAGAATATTTGATAATATGACAAATTAAAATTTGGCAATGCTATTTGCCAGAGAAAACTAGTATTTCAAAATTGAGATTCATTTTAAAATATCTTTTTTTAAAAGATTTATTTATTTATGTATACAAGAGTTGGGTACAGGCCAGAGATTTGGGGTCGAGAGGATTCACCAGAGACAGAGTGGGGAACAGAACAGGCAGATTGACTTAAGTACACTGCTGAGGGAACAGCAGGCAAGACAGGAGAGGTCTGCTGCACCATGTGGGTAGTTCCCTGGCCAGGCAGAGACTGAACTCATGCTGCAGAGGCTGTGGATTGCCTCATAGTGTTGTGCTTAACCCCTTGTGCCACCAGGGAGGCCCCACTTTAAAATATCTTTAGGTCAAAGTATAAGAAAGATTAAATCCAGTAATCATCTGAAAGCAAGATGTGTAACTATTTAACTAAATTTTAATTCAAATTACTTAAAATATGTCTTTGTCATGATTAAATTTTGAATTTTGATTATATTATTTCAAAAATTTGATGGAAAAAACTCATTATTATTTTTAATACAAAAATAATCTAATTAAAAATTTTATCATGAGAAATGACACATACTTTCTAATTTTGCACAAAGGCACCATATGGGGTAGCTGCACTCTGGTTTCTAGTAGCACCCACCAGCGTTGTTTAATTAACGTTTTGTTCAAAACATTAACAACCACATTCACAGATGAAAGGAGTGGGTAGGGCTAGGCAAATATGTTCAACCCAGAAAGGCTTTGACAAGATTTAAACAGGAATTCACATAATGCTCTACTATGCTTGAGTTGAAATTTTCAATTATGTTAAAAATGGAGCTAAGAGGCCATAACAGCAGTGCATGTAAAAGGGAGGGTTTGGTTCAGAGTAAGTTTAATAGCAGTTAAGAGTGGGAACTCCTTACACAGGTGATGTCCCCTCATTTAGAAGAAAAGTTAGATTGTGCTAATCTGGGAGGAGCACTAAGGCCAAAGAACTGAAAAGAAAGGAAAGCAAATGTCAGCCAGCATATTTTCAAAGATTAGAATTCTCAGAAGCAACATATGTCATCAAATAAGAGCTGGGGTATTTTTTCTTTCTTGTTCTATATTTTCACATACCCCAGAACTTCCAGCTCCTATTTTATCTGGATTTGAACTCAACATTATAGTTCTCTAAAGAGGCATAGTTTTAGAAAAACTGTCATATTAGTCATGAAAAGGATGAGGGTGGATTTGTTATAAATTTATGTTTACTATAAATCTTTTCAAAACAGAATAGTTTAATGTTAAAATATTTAATGTTTAAGTGTTGGCTCAGTCCTCTTATCTGCTCAGTTACTATTACAACAATAAGAAGCATATTATCATCAACAAATATTTATTGTGTGCCTGTTTTACACAGGTGAAAGACGTGTGAATGTTTTTGTAGCAGTCTTTCAAAATCATAATACTTGAATGGAATCTGTGTTCTATGTTGCTTTATATTCTAATATAGTCTGCATTTAATCAAATTTTTATCGAAAGCCCTATTCAACTTCTGTTATTCAATAACCCTATGTCATCAAATGATTTGACTCAGGTTTTGGTGGACCAGATCACCACCCACAAATTAAAGTTCACTGTTTCCTATAGGATGTGGTTATAATGGCTATTATCTCAATAAAAGGTAACTTCACTGTTAAAAAAATAAAGTTAACTGTTTCCATCTTGCACTCATGATGGGCTCACTCCTTATTTGAGGAGTTCTGTTTATATGTATCTCTAATGTGGAAGTCTCTTTTTTTATAATTTTGCCTTTTCAAGTTTTGTCTCACCCATGCATGAAGGAGTATCAACAGGAGTATCAATCCAATAGAATCAAATAGAATGACTGGGTCTAATGAGAATCAAATGCATATGTATGTGTATATGTCTATATGTATAGACCTACCTTTATCAAGATCTGTCATTTATGTCATTGCTCTCTCCACCCAGCCAATCACCTGCAGAGAGGATGAGGTCACAGAGACAAAGACTAGGAGGAGAGGGTCAGCCTTTCCACATTATTTATAGTTCTCCTGAGCATGAACAATAGAGTGGCTGCTGAGGAAGACTTAATTTAATTATGCTTGCTTATAAATTTACATATATAATCACATTTTATTATTTATGGATTCCATATCTGTAAAGTCATCTTCTTCTTAAAATGCATTTGCCATCCTGTAGTCAGCGAATAAGGGTGCAGCAGTAGGTGTTTGTGACCCTGTGTACAAAGGTGAATATTTTGATTCATCTGAGGGCTCAGTTCCCAGCTGAACTCAAATCAGGTAATGCTGTGAATTCCTCTCTCAGTCTTCATTCAGCAAACAATTATTCTTTGTTTTTATTGCATTTTAGCATTTTTTATAGTGATTTCACTGTTTAAAATTATTTTTAAGCATAGGGATAAAGCACAATTCAAGTTTCCTCTATACAAGAAGGCTGTTATGTGCCTTGTGGTGAATCAGCTTAATCCAGTCATGATTGATGGTGCTGCTGACTGAGACTCCAGTGTTCATGATGCAACATGATGCAGATCAACTATGGAGTCTCTAAGGAGAGACATAGATAAAACAAGGTCGTGTGTTGATATGTTGAAGAAACACAATAACCAAAGCTCAAAGGAGTGGCATCCTCTGACCACTGAACACTAGGACCAATGTTTCAGTGTCAGAATTGACTAATTCTGTATTCCCAGGAATTTTATAGACTAGAATGACCAGGTCTAATGATAATAAAATGTATATGTATGTGTGCATGTCTATAAGTATACACCTACCTTTATCAAGATCTGTGTCTATCGATCGATCTATCTAAATATTGAAGGATTATTTCAAAGCAAGCTGAGAGCAGAGGGAATGGTCATATAAAACAGGAGAAGGTAATGTGAAATGTGAGAGCAATGTTTCATATGCAAAGTCAGGAATTATTAAAACTGTGTCAGAATGCTGGTTTTACATACCAGGTAAGAAATTATATTTTTTAGGAAATTAAATACTAATTTTAATGTTTGCATTGTGTTAATTTTTATCATGATGTAGGGGCAGGAATAGACACGGTGCAGGTTTTCTGTGATCCAGCAGACCAGGTGAAGGAGGAGTCAGAGTCCTCAGTGGTTTTTGCAGCTCTTTTATTGGGATTTACCCGGTACACAGCAGGCAGGGGTGCTGGGGGCCCCCAGTAAGTCTTCACTCTATCTGGGCTCTCCAGCATTCTCTGCTTCTCTCTCGGCTACTGCTACTTCTTTCTCAGCTTCTCTTTCGGCTTCTGCTGGCGTCCCCGTGACGCCGCCCTTAAAAGTACAGTCTTAGCCCAGGTGAATCCCATCTACCTATGCCCACACCCTACTCCAGGTGCCCGCCATCAGGCATGCATTCAGGACCGCAAGGATCCATCATCTATCCTGATGGTGGGAGGGCAGAAAAGCCTGACATTTTTCCTTATCCTACACATGATAATGTTGGTTTACAACCCTATAGATGATTTCACAGATATAGGTTCACACTTCCTCAGAGATATGTTACCACATCATTCTCTTACAATTTTAATGCCTCTAAATATCAGTTTCTACATGAGGCAGGTAGTGAAAGCTCAAATTAATATTAGCTTTTTATATATTATTGATAAAAATGGATATTACAAAGTGAAATTATTTACAATGAAATTATTTAAATTGTTTAGAAAGTCTCTAGAATACAAAATATTTTCAGAGCTGTATTTAGCATATAATTACAGGAATCACACTTTTTAATTTTTTTAAAGATTTTTATTTACTTATACAAGAGCCAGGGTACAGGGCAGAGGCGTGGGAGGGTGACAGGATACACCAGAGACAGAACGGGGAGCAAGACAGGCTGATGACCGAAAACACTGCTGAGAGGAACAGCAGGCGAGACAGGAGAGGTCTGTCACACTGTATGTGATACCTGGCTGGCCGGAAATCGAACCCACGCTGCAGAGGCTGTGGACAGCCTCGCTGCACCACCGGAGGCCCAGAAATCACACTTTAAACCTGCCTTTATGACCATTGGGAAGAAGACTTGTGATTGATTAATGTCTGCCAGGAGCATCACTTTAAGGAGCAGTCTGCTGATTTAACCCTACTGTGCAAGGGTTTACAGAATTATGTGGTAGATTTACCATTTATATTTCTAATGTTACACCCTGTGATCCCATGTGGAGAGAACTACAAGTCATTTAGCTCAAGAAGTGCAAAGAATACATTGTAACCCAAAGTTTTGCAATTGTTGAGTATGGGTGGCCTCAAAGTTAAAGTACTTTGACAACATGGGATTAGGATAACAATATGTTGGAAAGCTGGCATTGCCTGTATAAGGCAAAATGAGAATAATACAGACCAAGTAGACTTTACAGATGAATGAAGGCAATAGACATACAGGGAGTGTGGACATGTGGCAATCTGATGATTGCTTCATTATGGAGTTGGAAGAATCTGTGTTTATGAAGTGAAACTCCCAAGCAGCTGGTTGAGATATGGGACTAATTAAGCTAAATAGTAGTATGGCAAGAACGAAATAGCTACCAAGGCACCAGGTTTTGTCCTGAGCTTCTGAGAATAGTTCTTATTTAGTAGGGGGACTTCAGGGATGAATAATTTTACTGGGAAGGTAATAAATCATTAGCTCCAGAAATCTCCCCTTGCCTTTCTCTAAAGGCCCTGGAGAGCCCTCACAAAGTGTTCACATTGTTATGTCATTTTGTAAAATTTGCTTAAGCAGCGGTAAGACATTTCTGTAGACAGGACCACTATCTTCTTGTCATACCTCCTTCCATGCATCATGGCTCTCTATGCCATATGCCCAGTGGTTTTAGAATGGTCGAGTTTAACTTTGGAACCAGGCCAAGAGGAAATTATGTTAGGGATACCTTTAACTAGGATTTAGCAAGATTATGATGTGATTTTTCAGTGGTTTCAATGAAGGTCTTATTAATAGCTGGTGGTATGTATGGTTTCTTAGAATCTTCTTACCTAATCTGCAAACCAATTCACTTGGAGTTCTGAACAAAAGGGAAAAAGCTAGAGATCACAGCTGAATACAGGTTTTGAAATATGACAAAAATTCTATAAATGTATGTTACCAATAATGAGCTGTGGAGAGGAAAGAAATGTTTCCAAATTATTGGCAATAACAACACATATTTCAATCAGCCCTGCTAGAGGAAAATAGGACCACCTATTATCTATACAAAATATTACATCATTGTTAACAATCAGTAAAAGGTTATAAAGTCAAATAATCTGCCAAAAAATCTTTAAAATTATTATCATCTAATTAACGCAAAAATTCTGTCATTTGACCGTATCAAGATATTTGTGGTACTTATCACCTTTGTGATTTTTTTATTTCTTTTTCATGCTAAATATTCAGTACTATATCTCATAAGACAGGGGGATGGGTGTATGCTATGCTGCCTCTAGATTTAGCTGGAAACAAACTTGACTAGGTGATTCATGAAAGTTGCAATTAACCCAGTTTCAAAAAGTGGGAAACACAGGAGCAGTGGAAAGGGAATAAGACAGCGGCTGGCCCAGAACCAGAGAAAAACACCTCAGTGAAATCACAAGGCAGCATTCAGACATGGTAAAAAGGCAATACATCACCCCTCAAGTTATCAAAAACTTCCAAGTATTTAGTGGAAGGAAATGTTATTGCATATAGCTGCTCTCTGATAAGGAGAAATCTTAGAACAGAAAGCAAAACTGTTTTAAAAATCAAATATGTCAAGAACTTTTTGTAAGTGAGTAAACTGAGGCTGAAAGTGTTCAAAAGTTATTCTGAAGCTGCTTGGTGACAGCACTCAGTAACATTTTCTTGACTATGTACCATCTAAAGACTAACATTTCATGAAAACTGTCTGGGAAACTAATTTGTACCAGTGAAAGTACTCTGCTATTCATCAAGGGACTTGACAGAGCAAGAAGATGCAGTAATAGTTGATTGTGAAATGGATGCAAAGCTCTTCCTGAATCCTCCCAGCATCCTGTCACAGAGAGTATGATCCAAAATTCTATACACATAACACCTATGACAAGATCATTTTTTTAAAAAAGGAAATCTAAGCTTTTATTGATGCTTCAGTTAACTATTGCAAGGGTATAACAAGTTAATAATCACAATTATTTTGGGTAAAATCAACCTCTATAAAAAACATGCTATTCAATTTTGAGTAAACACCACAGTTTTCTGCAACAAATATTCTAACAAATTATTTCCTTAATATTTTCAATGGGATGTTTCAAATAGCAGCTTTTGGAATTTTCATTATAAACTATTAAAGGAAATACTTTGGTTTTCTTGGTAAGCAGACATGAATGTATGGATTTGAAATATATAACTATATATGTACATTTTATATAAACACACATATACTTATTTAAGAGAAATTTAAAATATAGAGTATGCATCTTAAGGAAAGATGAGCTAAACCTCAAGAAAACCATTAAATTAAAACCGCAACACTAATTAAGAAATTCAAAATAGCTATATAACCGAAGAATATATCAGATATTTTGCCCAATCTGCATTAACACCTATGAACTAAAATGCTCACCTAACCTTTTAAAAGTTATTCAGTATTTCCCCTGGGTGATTGCTACACATAGGCATGAAATCAAATATTTCAATGTAAAGTCTGGCAGAATTCCCTGTACTGCTATAGGTGAAGCTTTACAGTTCATGAATTAACTCACAGTTGGCCAGAAACCATTTTACAATGACCCAACTTTTCAGATCAAACATGCCTTCCATGTTTTTCCATCTCTAGTCATCCTAATAATTGGACTGAGCCAGAAAATTGAAGTTTTATTTATTAATTAACTTCTATGTACCAAGTAGAGTCCTTCATTTTATATTCACCACCTCCTACAATTTCTTGCAGGTAATATTTTTCCCAATTTTACAGATGAGAACACAGGCTCATAAAAATTACATAACAAGACCAAGGTAAGTTACATTGCCAATTTCTCAAGAAGCCAGGATCAAGAGCAAGTGTGCTCTTTACCAAAACTTTGTTTTGTAGCAATGAGTGGCAACATACAGGGCACCAACTTGACCTCAAATGTCCTATCTAGACAGGAACTGTGTGAGCCTAGGTTGAGCCTCGCTTAGGTAATGACTGAGCCTCTTCTAGAATCACTGTGACACTAGATGGAAAGAGGAGAGGGAAGCTGAATGGAGCAGAAAACATTCTCATCACTGGCAGCACATTCATGCAGATAACCTGACCCAGACACTCCTTCATCAAAGAAAGCCCATGGAGAGAAGTGGCCTTTTCTTGGCGAGTCAGTGATACCATGTGAATGCTACCCAAAATTAGAATTCTAATCCTGGTTTTGCTCCTTTAATTTAGACTTAAAAAAAAAAATAAAACTTCCTTCTTGCTATTTTCATCTGGTTACTCCAAAATTGTAATCTTTAGCAAACTTACTAATTCATGTTTTTATTTCATAAACATTGATTTAGGCCCAGGACATGTCGGACTGAGTACACCTCATTAAACTAGAAGAATCATGCCATTTAGATAAACTATCATCAATAAGATGCCCATACATTTTAAAAATGACCTTTATCAGGACTTTCCTTTCATAGTTTGGTAAACAATCTTCCTTCCTTGACCTGCAGCTTATATTTCACTGTCATTTCTAACTCTTTCCTCATGTAGCAGACTATTGTATAAAAATGGCTTTCATGTCATTTTCTAGTTCCCAGGCTTTTCATAATTCTGTCATGTTCCTGTTGATGTAATGGAATCCCCTTTGCCTTGAATTCTGAAAGGCTTTGGACTTCCAATAATCAGGAAATGCAGTGAAAGATCACTAAAGCAATACCACTAGATGACCTCTTAGGCCATGTTAGAAAAGGTGACACAGTTATTTCACTCCCTAAAACCCTCTACTTGGAGCCCTGAGTCATCACGTAAGCAGGAAGTTTCCCTGAAACTGCCATCCCCAGACCAAGCCAAAGTAATCTGTGTAAACAAACTATATGTTAAATCTCTAAGCTACAGGGACATATATTGAGATCTTTAAAAAATGGTTAGTGATCACTAGAGGTGCCCATCATTTAGCACACATACCTTCAGGTTATTCCCCTGTTACTCTGTACTAGCTATCACCCATAGCTGTCCTGGTCTTTCTGGAAATTTTTAATGACTCAATTTCTTACTCAAAGAATAAGACATACATTCTCCACACTTCCCTCCCATAGTGTGTTCACTTGTGTGTGTCCTTATTTTAAAGCAGGTTTTTCCCCCTTACTTTCTGTCTACCTGCATCTAGCCCAATAGTTCAGATCCAATTAAATGTCACCTCTAACATGCAGGCTTTACTGATCCCTTCCATAAGGATGAATTTCTGAGATTATGCCAAGTGAAATAAGCCAGAAAGAGAAAGGCAGACACTAGATGGTTTCCTCTCATATGTTGAATGTAGAGAAACAAAATAAGGAGCAATAATAAATACTAGAAATATGACTGTCAAACTAAGGCTTCTGGGTTGGAGATTTGGGGGAGAAAGAGAAAAAGAAAACAGGGGAAGGTCCAATGGCCTATGGTAAAGAATTATGGATGATTGGTAGTGGGTATGGTAGATAGCATCCGGGGTGGGACCTTATATTTCTGACTCATATGCAATGCTGCAAACAAATGTTACCTTAATAAAAAATTATAAAATACATTACATATGTCTCAATTTGTGTACTACATATGTTCATGTAAATATACATAAATTTATTTTTTAGTGAAATTCTGTTCTTTGACCTTAACATTTGGACATTTTTCCTTTTAATCTTTATGAAACTGCATAGTTGAAACCCAGTATAAGTTTCCATAAAGAACACACTACAGGGCCTCCCCGGTGGCACAGCGGTTGAGTGCTGGGTTGCGAAGCTGCCCGCAGCCTCTGCAACACCGGTTCGATCCCCAGCCACTGGGTGAGGGTCCCACTTGGCGCAGCAGACCTCTCCTGCCACCTGCTGCTCCCCTCAGCAGTGTACTTCGGTCCTTCTGCCTGCTCTGCTCCCCGCTCTGGCTCTGGTGAATTCTCTCACCCTCCCACGCTTTTGACTGTACCCAGTGCTTGTATGAATAAATAAATAAATCTTAAAAAAAAAAAAAAAGAACACACTACATTATATTTATATACAACCTGTCCTGTTTCAAAAATAGGATTGAGGAAGCTTAAAAAGCTACATACAATAAATATATGTGAGATAAGTAGGAGTGTATATCAAAGATAATTTAAGGGTAAAAACATACCCTGGATCTAGAATAGAGAGAACTCTAAGATGGCTCCAAGACTCTCAGGCCCTGGAGTAGAAAGTTGGAAGTGGGTTTCTCCCCGGAATTGCCTCCTGATGAAAATGCAGCCCTGCTGGCTGGTAAAATCCTAGCAGAATACCCAGGCTTCTCACACACAGATAACAACTGTATGTGGTCTCAAGCTACAAAATTGGTGATAATTTATGACATGGGGATAGAAAATGAATACAGAAACTAAGAATGAAACTAACGTACAAATGTGATGCCATGGAGTTCTCCAGAGAGACCAGAAATTTGGATTTAAGCATTCAAGAATGCAATATTAACAGATATCAGACCTCCAAGATCCAAGGATATTTTTAGAAGTCATGTGACTTACAGGTGCAAGAGCAAGGTACCTGTTAGAGGCTCACTCTCTCCAAGGCACTGACTTAGCAGTCCTTCAGGGCTCTGCGTCTGGGCTTCCTTTTCAACCACTTGCCTATGCTTAAAGATTCTCTGCTTTGGTATAGCCTCAGCACTGTATTTCACTCTCCCAACTCTAATAACATTTCAATTGCACCCATGGGTGCTCCTGCACTCCTTGGCTTCATTTTCCACTAGGTGCTCTCCAGTTGTGTCTTCATACCACTTATCCCTTTGGGCATCACTGTCCAAGTTCTGCCCTCCAAGACAGGGAGAACAGCACATACATATTTATTGCAGTGGTGGAAAGGTAAGGGAAAGTTGAGTAATGTTTTATGATTGGCTACATTATACTTAGCATATTCAGTTCATCATTTAATTCTCTCAAATATAATGTTCCCATTTTTCAGATGAAGGAACTGAGATTGGAGAAATTATTTCTTCCCACAAGTTTCACAACAAATACTAGAACTACCAAGTCGATGTAATTCTCCACCCCTTCCTCTCCATCCCTAACTCCAATCAGACCTAAAATCAAGAGGTAAATCATAAAGAATGTTTAAGCTTTCCTATATGAACAACTATCTAAGGTATCTTAATTTTATATAACTTCTTACATTGTGGATTTCAGGTTTCTATAATACGTTTCATTTAATTATGTCTATAAGGATGAAAGATTATGCATATTACCAATTCCTGTCTCTTGTCTCATAACCTTTTTAAAATTGCATTCATTCATCCATTCAATAAACGTCTGGTACTGGGAATATAATTCTGAATTGCTTTCAGAAAATTAATATTATTAATCATAAAGACATTTTCTTAAGATTCTGAATTTGGTTATACTTCGTTTCTTTCTAAGCTTTGGAATTAAATTCCATTATGCAATACCTAGAATACAGTTGGTAATTCTTACATATAGGTGAATTTAAAAAACACTCTGCTGTCATCTGGGCTGTGGGAAATGGATAAGTGAATGTGCAAAGTGTACTGGGCTACTGAAGACAGAAAGACTGTTCCAGACCACGTCCTGATGGACACTGCAGACAAAGTACAAACACATTTAATACAGTTGAATCAAATCCATTTGGATCCATTATTTAACAAATGGATCTAACATTCACCCCATGTAGATCTATATATTTTAAAAGTAAGACAGCTAAATGTTGGGGTTACTTTATGGTTTACAGTCCTACCAACCCCCGACAAGATCATCCTATGACTAACTCCAGCCTACGTTTCCCCCCTTCCCAGCCTTCCCTACAAATTCTATAGGTGGGTTTATTTTCTTTTTATTTAGACAAGAACTGGGGTACAGGCCAGCTGTGCAGGAGGGTGAGAGGATTCACCAGAGACAGAGTGGGAAACAGAATAGGCAGACTGACTAAATACACTGCTGAGGGGAGCAGCGGGCATGACAGGAGAGGTCTGCCACACCATGTGGGACCCTTGCTGGCCAGCTGGGATCGAACAGGCACTGCAGAGACTGCAGACAGCTTCACAGAGCTGCGCTCAACCACCTGCGCCACCAGGGGAAGCCCTAGGTGGGTTTAATTATTGTCAAGTTTTTAAGATTAGTCCAAGTGGAATTGTTTTTATCTCTTATCATTATGACAAAGCTTCATCTAGAAAGGGATGCAAAGATATGCATCTTTCAACAAAAATCTCTATCATTCCAGTTTTCATCCATTACTATCTAAGCCCAAAGGTGAAAAGGGTGTCATCTCTGTGAGCGTGCATAAATTACTCAAGCAAATAAACACAATTTTCTTTAAAATATGGAATGATTTATGAATCTGTGCTCCACCCAGGTATTTTCTATCTTATTCCAATGATAGTATAGGTGCTTCCTAAGTTAGCATGAACAACCAAAATATCTATCTGGGCAGTGATTGCAATATAGCTGGACTACTTCTTAATGAAAGAGAACTGGAGAAATGATTCAGATCCATAAAACTACCTAAGTATTGAAAAAAAAAAAAAACTACAGGAAGGTAGGAAATAAATTTTAGCCACCTAATGTTTATATATAAACATATATAAACATTTTTCAGATGATACAGAAAAAGTGATTTTAAACAGAAATTGAAATATCTATTTGAAAATGTGCTTTGGAATTCCATTCGGTCATGATAAAGTCATTGTCTCACCAACTGTAAGCAACAATAACACACAATCACGTCCATGAAATAAATGTTCTCAAATATTTAAAGCATGGGGTGCAGAATGTCAAACTTGGAAAGAATGGAGGGAAAAAATCAGTTTTATTTAGGTTATTCTGCTTTTTGTCTTGTGCCACTTTCCAGATGAAACTGGAAGGGCAGCTGGAACATCATAGAGTGGTCTCATTGAGTTCAAATGTCAAGAGCCCTGGAAGCACTGGAATTTAAAAGCAACGGACTAGAGAGAAGTATGCAAAAAAGGAGTTCCAGAAATCTTCATAGGATGTCTACTTGAGTTTTCAACCAGACACTAAAATACACACACTTTAGTCAGGATGGACTCAGTAGGATGAACATGAAACAAGGACCAGGAAAGGTACACAGAAGCGGCTACAAGACCATAGGGGAGCTTGCACAGGTCAGGGAAGCATGTGAGTCCTGAACACTCAGACAGAAACGCCTTCATTGAACTACCCAAGCATTTAGTAAGGATCACAAAAAAGCCCCAGGGCACTTTTTTTTTTTAACTAGACTAATAATAAATGCTGCTGTAGACTTATTCTACCAAAGGTTAAAAAGAGCCTCAAAAGATCACCAATGTCAACATTTTGTTCATAAAACAAGGAAATCCAAAAATAGAAATAGGGCAGCTTTGTGCACTAATAGAAAACCCTATTATATTGGATTAGCCAATCGCTTGCCTGTAGCGTACACATTAAGACATGCAGAGGTGGCCAATCCAGGCCTGATAAGGTGGTTCTAGGACCCTTCATCCTTTCACCTCCACCTGATCTGACATCAGGCCTTCATGTGCATGTTTATTGTCTTATGTGTAAGGGGAATTTAACCTCTCTGGATCTTTCATTCATATTTAAAGAGGAAAAAGGAGAAGAAGGTAAAGGGGTTTTCTCCTAGCAAGTATTTACATTTTTATTTGGATAGGACAGCCCTTCCTGACTAGAATTGTGTGGCATGGCCATCCTCAGGTGAAGATACTTGAAAGCAAGTACTTTTTTTTTCTTTCTAGTCTCTTTAGGAGAGAAAGTAAAGACAGAGGGAGATGTGAAGAGCTTTTGCATAGCAATCCATGGTGTTACCACAATATGCAAACATATCTTAGTCATTTTGTGACTGTTAATTTTGTTGAGTCCACACCAGATGGTTAATTACTCAAAAGCAGTTATTAGTTTAGCTTTGTTACAGTTCAATTTTTTTTTTTCCAATGTGGTATGTATGAAAAGAGAAACGCTAACATCTCAATGAGACTGCACTAGAAAATTCTCTATTTTCAGCATAATTCCAGTGGTTGAATTTCAGAAAATTATTTGTTTGCATGAACACAGATTTTAAAAATTAAGATTGAGAGCGTTTCATAACTTCTGATCATTTACAAAATGTATTGTACATAATTTCCCTATTACCCTGTAACATTCCTTATAGTATTTCCTAATGAAATATCTTCAGAGAATAAAGAGCATGCAGTCTGCATTATTTCAATTACTGAGAGTGGAATTTTTAATAGATTTTAAGAAAATAGCAGTCATGCATAACAAAGTCAGCTTTTAAAATCTCTTTTCTGGTACAACCTCTTGTCAATTTACTGTAGTATTTTTTTGGCTTTAATTCCCTGGTCTTGCCTCACACTTTGCATTCTTTCCTTGAGTGATTTCTGCTAATAAAGCAAGGATAACATTATTAGTAAAAGATACAGAATTTCCAGTTTGAAGGTAGTTTTATTGTTGAAAGTGTCCCTGCTGAGAAGAACTCAGCTATAAAATTAAAATTTTACTGATTAAACTTTATCAAAAAGGAGTAAAGCATTTTTAAAGAGAAATAAAAACATATAACTACCAAGAACAAATAAATCCCCGAGCTTGCTGCATCTAAGCAACCTTATTTGAAAGAGTCAAAACCTGAAAAGTAACCCAAATGTCTACTAACAGGAGAATGGATAAACTCATGGTGATGTTTCCACAGAATTCTACTCAGCAATAAAGAAAAGTGAACTCTTCACAACATAGTTAAATCACAAGTAAAATTGTGCCAAATGAGAGATGTCTTACACATAGTACATTCAGTACTACTCCACTTCTAGGATATCCACATACTGAGAGAAGGCTAGGATAATAAGAACCTATCTCTGGTAAAAAGAGTTCAGAAGAAATGGATGTTTCTGGTTGAAGGTGTAATTGATTGGCTTGGGGCACAAGAGAATTTTCTGGGTTGATGGAAATCACCTCTAAACATGTAGATGACAAATTTATGCAATTGTCAAAATTCATCAAACTGTAAGCTTAATATTTGTGCATGCTTTGAATGGAAATAAGGCTTCAAATTTTAAAAGAATTTGATAAAGAAAACTTTTAATGTCATAATAACCCTAAGACACAGAATTGTCTGTTTGGTATATTAGTCCAAATATATAATCAATATATGAAATGTGTGACATTATGAACCCAGTTAATTTCTCATCCTGACAGATACACTTGATCACCGTCACTTATATTTTAAGTCTTGATAAGAAAGGTTTCTTCCAGGAGGATTTGGATTTTCCAAAAACTCATCTGATTTCCCAGGTTTGGTCTTCCAGAAAGATCAAGCACATTCTGTGAAGCACATTCCTTTTAAATCCCAAACTCACATGTATTGCAGTAGGAATATGCTTCTAAATTAGCCCAATTCCTATCAAATTTATTTAATATTTTCAGTTCTGCCAATTTCTCAATCACTCTGTCTTCAAGTTTATTTCTTCTGTAAGATAGATCATCCTATTTCATAAAATTACAAATTGAGGGGGCCTCTCCAGTGGTGCAAAAAGGGTTTAGTCTCAGCACTATGAAGCTATGGGCAGCCACTGAAGCATGAGTTTAATCTCTGACCAGGGAGCTGACCCACATGGCCCAGTAGACTTCTTTCTCGCCCGATGCTCCCCTCAGCTGTGTATTTCAGTCAATCTTCCTGTTCTGTTCTCCACTCTGTCTCTGGTGAATCCTCTGGTTGATACCCCAGGTCTTGTATGCTTAAATAAATAAATATTAAAAGAAAAACTACAGTCTCTTTTTTTTTTTTTTTTTTTTGGTTTCCATGCATCAGTATCTTTTTTTCTTCTACATATTTATTCTTTTTTT
The DNA here is from genome assembly GCF_014898055.3 of Talpa occidentalis. Classification (NCBI taxonomy): domain Eukaryota; kingdom Metazoa; phylum Chordata; class Mammalia; order Eulipotyphla; family Talpidae; genus Talpa; species Talpa occidentalis. The sequence continues at coordinate 36,129,575 of NW_023601212.1, forward strand.
TATTTTATATATTTTACATTATTTTTCATTTTTAAACAATGTATGCATTTTCATCTGAATTATAGTCCCCATAAAATTCCTGCCACCCTTGTTTTGATCCTACTCCTTGTACCCTCCCATGTAGTGCATCTCTGGTTTATAGCTGCCTGTTGATTTTGATTTTTACTTTATTATAATTAGTCTTTTTCCTGATCCCTTATTTGAGTCTTCTAAATTCCTGCTATGAGTGAGACCATCCAGTATTTTTCTTTTTCTTTCTGGCTTATTTCAGCTCCATCCATGTTGCTGCAAATGGCATGAGTTTATCTTTTTTGATTGCTGAGTAATATTCCATTGTGTATATGTACCACATCTTCTTGGTCTTATTGAGATGTATTCACCTAACAGGGAATTCAACCACTTAACACACATAACTCAATGTTTTAATAAATATTCACCAACACAATCAAATTTAGAACATAATCAGTGCTCTCATCTTATGTCACCTTATTTTACTTTCCATTTATGTAAGCTGTATTTGCTCTTGTTTCAATATTTTGCCTTGTTAATTATTAAGACTCCTGTTTTACATACTATCCATTTTCTCTTTTATCTACAAAATTAAACATATAACGAGATAGTCCATGAAAAGAATTTCAACATCTCAAGTATTTGGAGAACTCATATTAGTTTGTTCTCTTTTTCTCTGATTCTTTCAGATCTCAGTCTGCATGAGGAAGAGTGTATGATGAAAATGTAACATGGTGTCACTGAAAGTCGAGGTCAAGATTCCTGTGTTTACTTCATCTCCCTCTGTGGTGTGTTTAATTATCCATTCTTCAGATTTATCACATATCAAAAGGTTATATGTGTAGTTCTTGGAAGCCACATTTATATAGCTCTGACCAAAGCCCAGATTGCCTCTTGTCACTCCATAGTCTATGAAACCAAATTGAGGTCTCAGGCCACTGTCACCCTTGGAATTAGCTTTTCTTTGTGGGCTTGTGATTTTACTTTTTTTTTTTCTCACAATCTGAGGATTTCTCTCATTCTTTCAATTCACCTAAGCATTTTTTTTAAGTTAAGAAAAATTTCTATCCATAATTTTAATTCAACCTATGCTGTGATAAATTTTCTTAGGCAAACTCTGCCAGAAATTAGAAGGCAAGCATTTTCTTTTTTAAAGATATTTTTATTTATTTATGCATACACGAAGTGGGGTGTACACCAGAGGTGTGGGGGGATAAAAGGATTCACCAGAGAATGGGGAGCAGAACAGGCAGATCTACTGAAATATGCTGCTGAGGGGAGCAGTGGGCAAGACAGGAGAGGTCTCCTTCACCATGTGGGTTAGCTCCTTGGCCAAAGATCAACTCATGCTGCAGTGGTTGGCAATAGCTAGATAGTGCTGAGATTTTAACCCCTGAGCCACCAAAGAGGCCCCAGAAGGCAAGCATTTTCAACAGCACACTGTAAATGTTCAAATCATTTTATTCCTCTATCTGGCCTACTCATTTTTCACGTAAAAATTAGTATTTGAAAAGTCAGCTCCTCCTCTTCCCACTCTGTTCTAGCTTACCTAACATGAAATCCCAAATACAGATAAGTAATATATGTTTGATATAAAATACCAAGGTTCTGAATTGGAGAAATTATATTCTATCTCAGGAGAAAACAATGAAGAGGTGACAGTTAAAAGAGAAAGTATATACCAAGCAAAATACCTAATGAGAGAAAAATCCACATAAAACAATTACCCGAATGATAAATATTAAACTCAATTTGATAACTATCAATGTGAACCTAAAAATCAATATAAAATCATTTATATTAAATAGCATATCCACTGTGTGTCTACTTCATGGATCATCTTCTAAGTATAAAAAATGACCTTTTACAAGACAAAGACATATAAAAATTCAAATAGGGAAAGAAGAAGTGAAATTATCACTATTTGTAGAAGATATTATATTATATATAGAGAAACCACAGAAAACTAATTAAAACAATAAACCAGTTTAGTAAAGGAGCAAGCAATAAAAGTAACACACCAACATCAGTAGCATTCCTATATGCAATCAGTCTGAAGAAGAAGAAATTAAGAAAACCATCCCATGTAAAATTGTACCAAAAAAAAAATCTGAGAATAAACCTAACAAAAAGCAATTTACAGATTCCATGTAATTCCAATAAAAATCTCAATGGCATTCTTCTTCTTTTTTAATATTTATTTATTTATACAAGCACTGGGTACAGTCAGAAGCACGGGAGGGTGAGAGAATTCACCAGAGCCAGAGCGGGGAACAGAACAGGCAGACTGACAGAATACACTGCTGAGGGGAGCAGCGGGCATGGCAGGAGAGGTCTGGGTGCCATGTAGGACCCTCGCTGGTGGCCGGGTATCAAACCAGCACTGCAGAGGCTGAGGGCAGCTACATAACCCAGGGCTCAACCACTGCACCACCAGGCGAGTCCCTCAATGGCATTCTTCAAAGAAATAGAATAAATATTGATGTAATTCTAGGAATTACAAAAAAAACCCTCAAATAGCCAAAGTTCTCCTGTGTAAAAAGTGGGAGAATGGCAATATTACACACCTGAACTTCAAACTATACAAAAAAGCCATAATAATTAAAACAGTATGGTAATGGAACAAAAAAACACACACAGACCAGTGGATCAAAAACCCAAAAATGAAGTTACACATATATAGACAACTAATCTATGACAAAGGAGCAGACAATATGCTATGGAACCAGGATAGTCTGTTCAATAAATGGTGCTTGGAAAACTGGGCAGCTACATGCAAAAGAATGAAACTAGACTACTACCCCACAACATTCACAAAAATAAACTCAGAATGGATAAGAGTTGAAGATAAGACCTGAAGCCATAAAACAAAATATATAGAAGAAAACATAGGCAAAACACTCCATGACATACACTGAAGAAACATCTTTGAGGACTTATCTCCTAAAACAAAGAAAATGAAGGAAAAGATAAACAGCTAGGACTTCATCAAAATAAAAAGCTTCTGTACAGCGAAAGAGACAATAACCAAAATGAAAAGTCACCCTACTTATTGGGAGAAAATATTTGCATGCCATACAATGGATAAGGTACTGATTTCAAAGATCCACAAAGAGCTTACTCAACTCAAAAAGAAAAAAAACAAAACAAACAACTGCATCAAAAAATGGGCAGAAAGACTAAAAAGACACTTCTCTAAAGAGGAAATGCAAATGGCCAACAGGTATATCAAAAAAAAATGTGCAACATCACCTACAATCAAGGAAATGCAAATCAAAACCATAATAAGATACTACCTCACACTGGTAAGAATAACACATATCAAAAAAATAAACAAACAAAAAAAAAAAAACCACAAAACCTGGCAACAACAAATGCTGGTGAGGATGTGGATAAAAGGAACCCTCTTACATTGCTGGTGGGAATGCAAACTGGTTCAACCACTATGGAAAGCTGTGTAGAAGACCTTCAAATTACTAAAAATGGAGCTACCTTATGACCCAGCAATCCCACTCCTACGTCCTACAAAGGACGTAAAAACATTCATTCAAAAAGTTACCTGTACCCCTATGTTTATTGCAGCACTATTTACAAAAGCTAAGGTACAGAAATAATCCAAATGCCCCAAAACAGATGACTGGATCAAGAACATGTGGTATCTATACACAATGGAATGCAATTCAGTAATCAAAAAAGATAAACCCATGCCATTCACAGCACATGGACAGAGGTAGAAGGGATCATGCTCAGTGAAATAAGCCAGAAGGAAAAAGAAAAATATGGAGTGGTTTCAATTATAGGAGGAGTATAGGGGTACTAAATAAGGGATCAGGAAAAAAAATAATAACAATACTACTACTAATAAAAAAACAAAACTAGCAGGCAAACATAAGTATGAGAGATTCTACAAGGGAGGGAAGGAAAAGGGATCAAAACTGGAGAGAAGAGCACAAGGGACTATGGTGATGGTTCATGGGTGAACTGGTGGTGGGAATTTTACAGGGAATACACAATGATGTAAAAGATATAAATTAAAAAAGATATATATTAAATATATATATATACACACACACACACACACAAAAAAAAAAAAAAAAGTAAAACTGCACCTCTATGTTTATTGCAGCACTATTTAAATAGCTAAGATAAGGAAACAATCTAAATGTCCAAAAACACATGACTGGATCAAGAAGATGTGGTACATAAATGCTATGGAATACTACACAACTACATACCAATTAAAAAAGATAACTGTAGGGCTTCCCCGGTGGCGCAGCGGTTGAGCACTGGGTTGCGAAGCTGCCCGCGGCCTCTGCGGCGCCAGTTTGATCCCTGGCTGCTCCCCGGCCACCAGAGGAGGCTCCCACATGGTGCGCAGACCTCTCCTGCTGCCTGCTGCTCCCCTCAGCAGTGTACTTCGGTCCTTCTGCCTGCTCTGCTCCCTGCTCTGGCTCTGGTGAATTCTCTCACCCTCCCGCGCTTCTGACTGTACCCAGTGCATTTATAAACAAACAAACAAACAAACAAAAAAAAAACAAATAAATAAATAAATAAAAACATGCCTCTATTAAAAAAAAAGATAACTGTGAATGAATTTATTAAAGGAATAGGTGCCAAAATTTATTGAGATAAGAGATTTGCTAGGTGGGTCTCCCTGGTGGTGCAAGGAGTTAAAACACAACCTAGGAAGCTGTCCGCAGCGTTGGCAACATGAGTTCAATCCCCGATCTGCCAAGGAGCAACACACATTGTGCAACAGACCTCCCCTGACTCGCCCACTTCTCCCCCTCAGCAGTGTACTTGGGTCAATCTGCCTGTTCTGCTCCCCACTCTGTCACTGGTGAATCCTTTCTCCCCACCCCCACCGCACCTCTGGCCTGTACCCCAGCTCTTGTATGCATAAAGAAAGAAATCCTTTTTTAAAAAAAATAGAGATTTGCTAGGTCATGCTACTTTTCACGAGTTAGCACACGAGGAGAAGAATCCAGGCAGGGTTCAGAGGCTGTCTGACTCAATTGAAACCAGTGCACAAGTATTATCTGGTGAGGTTGATAGAGCTCCTATTCTGTTTTCTGTTTTGTGCTTCTGATTTCTTTAAATACCTCTTATTTTTTTTTACATGAAATTTCTCTGTAGGCATTTTTAGAAAGAAATTTCAAATCCCAAATCCCATAGATAGAAGAAACATGTATATTAAAAAATCATCTGTTGAGGTGTTTCTTTCACCAAGATGGGAGCATTCTTGTTGAAAATATTCTATGAAAATGGAGTTGCTTGCCATTTCACAGACACAGATAAAGAACATTTTCAAAATCTATTTTTTCCAATTAACATAACCTCCCACTAACGCTCTGTCCCCACTTTCTGTTTCTGGCTTCTATCTCAATGGACAGTTTGTTAACTTCCATTAAAATGTGTGGACTCAGAAACATCCTCGAACAGATGATCTGCCCTAGCAAAGGTCAAACAGACCTGATGCCCACAAATCAATGAAGATCCAAATGGACACAACACAGGTATGTTCTCTGCCCAACATTAGCTATATTTGGGTTCCTGGGACATACTAAATAATAGGATGGGTTTCTTAGTTTAAGGCTGAAATTAAATATCCCAGTGCTGTGGCTAATTCCTTCATTCTGGTAGGTTTTGACTAGCGAGTTATATAGAATAGATGCTCACATATGCTATATATCTATGCCTAACTAGGAGATGAAATTCAAATTAAACACTTTCCTAAAGGCAATTTTCATGCAGATGAAAGTCTTTTAAAAAGTGGATCATATACATGGAAAAATTAATGAAATATATATGAATTATCAATCTAATCCACATTTTTTATTACCTTTAAAGATTTATTTATTTATGCATGTGGGAGGTGTGGGAGGTAAGCGAATTCACCAGAGACAGTATGGAGAACAGAACAGATGGATTGCCTGAAATATACTGCTGAGGGGAACAGTAGAGGACAGTCTCCTCTCAAGACAGGAGAGGACTGCTGTGCCATGTGGGTAGCTCCCTGGCTGGGGATCGAACTCATGCTGCAGTGGCTTCAGATAGTTTCATGGGTTGCATCTTAACCCCTTGTGCCACCAAGAGGTAAAAGGAGTGACTCAAAATCATACAAGAAGAGACATATTTGGATCTTAAGTTGCTTAGTCTCCTGGGGCTGAAAAGGGGGGGGGGAAGAGAGAAAGAGAGAGAGAGAGAGAGAGAGAGAGAGAGAGAGAGAGAGAGAGAGCACGCTTTCTACAACCTTACTGTATCTTAATTTGTCAAGCATTTTATAATCTCAAAGCAACACCTGGATTTGAATGTATTAAAACAATAGAAATGGAATGGAGACATGCTATACTGTAATGAAAAAGAAGGTGTCCACATCTCTGAAGCATTTACCAGAATACCAAATTTTCATATAGCTTCAAACTTTCTAGAAAGTCATCAATTATCCCCTCAATTTCGTCTTGTCAACAGCCCAGTAAAATATTACCATCTCTACTTTATGAATGCATAAGATTAACTGGAGTTTGCTGGTGTATCAGCCTTCAGAGGCCACCTAGGGAAACACAGAGGGGCACTGGTGGCAGGGGTGAGTTTTGGGGCAGGAAGCTCTGGACTTGGCCCTAGCTCTGTGGTCCCTGTCTCAAAGAGTTAATTCTTCTGACCTGTAATTTTTCTCATCTGTTAAAAGCAGATGATATACCCTAATCATCTCACAGAATTCTCATAAAGATCAAAAAAGTTATTCTCTGTAAAATAATGTATAAACAAAAGCCTACTTTCTAATATTCATTATCATTATTTTGATACTCCTTGAGAACATTTCTTTGTATATATACTGAAAATATATTTTTTATTTACAAGTTTATTGATGAAAAATTTTAAAAAATCAAAAAAAAAATGTTGTTTACTTTGAAAAACAAAAGAGCTTTGGTAAGGAATAAACAGCTGACCAAGCAGAAGGAAAATCCTAGCCTTTACATCCACTTCATCCCTCTGTGTTCTGCACAGTCCAATATGTAAGAGTCTCCAAGTAAAGGAGAAAATGACAAAGTAGCCCACTAGCTCACCTTGGATGCCCTGCATGTCGTCCGTGGCATTTCCATCCTTGTCTGTTTATAAGGATACAAATTCTCACAGCATTATTGATAATATCCAAGAGCTGGACAGAACTTAGGTGCCTTCGACAGATGAGTGGATAAAGAAGATGTGGTATATATGCATATTTATATATACACAAGAGGAAATACTACTCAGCTCTAACAAACTAAGCATATAACCTAATCATTTACAGCAACAAGGATGCATCTAGTGGGTACAATACTTAAGGAGCTTAGTAAAATAAGCCTGAAGGAGAAAGACAAACACTATGATCTCACTCATATGTGGTACATAAATGAGCAAAAACAAATGATTGAACTATTAAAAAAAGAACACACTGCCATTGTAGGTTGTCAGATACTTCAGATGAAAAACAAATGACCCCTAAATAACCACTCCCAGTATTAGGAACTTTTACAACAAAAAGAAAGACTTTAGGGGCAAAATAGAATTTCTTTGCTTATGAATACTAAGTTCAAAAATAATGGAAGATTTTCTATGCATTTGAAAAGAAATAGAAGCTATTGTTCTAAGTGACATTTTCCAACACTGATATTGCAAATGCATTATATAAATAAACCTAGGTCAGTCTCAGAGAAATTGTTTGGCAGAGGGTATAATCTGAAGAAAGAAAATGCCAGCTCATTCATTTTATAATTTCAGATATACATTTACTTTTTAGTGACTGCACAAATATTTTCTATCCATAATCACTCAGTCAGCATTTCTCAAGAAACATTCAGTTTGGAATCTGAAATTAACACCAGTGTTGTTTTATGCAAATATTTTGATGATCTATATAGAATTAATATTGAATTTATTTTCCTTATTTTGGTAACTATTCATCATCTGAAAGGCATTTATATTTTTTCAGATTATCAATCTGAGTAAAAATTTCTATTACTTTCTATTATTTTATTCAACATAAGACTATTATGTAGAATTCAGTCTCTTTACTGTATTTGCAAATGATAACATATAGTCAATATGACCATATTTCCTTTGCAGTGGTCTTCACAGTATCTATTAGAAAAAAAATGAAAGAAAAATTGATACCAATCTCTATTTCATGTTCCTTATGATCACTACACTACATTTTGAGACATGCTCTGATGTATTTTCAGATACAGTCACTCTGATTCTCACATTTCTGGCTGTGGGCAGAAAAAAAACTCAGGACTTCTCATTACAGATAGGAAGGTCATTGGGATTCTCAGGACAAATCAAAAATATGAGAGAGGAAGAAATAGAAAGAATACACTGGTTGCTTTATTTCTCTGATACAGTACTAAGGTACAAAGCAAATGCATAAAGGAAGGCATAAAGGTATGTCTGTAACCTTACATATTTACTATCTAGGAAGTGGTGTTAGAAGTTATGCACACATCTGGAGCCAAGGCACTATTAAAAGTCATGGGAACAGCTTTAGTTGGAACAAATGAAAAATTCATTTTTAATACATTCCATTCCCGAGGGAAATTAAAAGAATGTAGAACATATACCATTAGCATCTTGCAATTCATGGTGGAGTGCAGTTAGTTTCAGCACGTGAATCAGTAAAACCTAAAAATGTACTCTTCTACAGGCTTTCTCAAAAAATGAAACAAAAATGAACTTCCTTACCCATGACTTTGGCCATCTATAGATTTTATTTTTTTTTTTTTAAAGATTTATTTATTTATACAAGCGCTGGGTACAGTCAGAAGCGCGGGAGGGTGAGAGAATTCACCAGAACCAGAGCGGGGAGCAGAGCAGGCAGAAGGACCGAAGTACACTGCTGAGGGGAGCAGCGGGCGGCAGGAGAGGTCTGCGCGCCATGTGGGACCCTCGCTCGGCGGCCAGGGAGCAGCCGGGGATCGAACCGGCGCTGCAGAGGCTGCGGGCAGCTTCGCAACCCAGCGCTCAACCGCTGCGCCACCGGGGAGGCCCTATAGATTTTATTTTAAGTTAGGCTGGATTTAACATAAACTAACACTGAATAATAATAATACCTAATATTTATCACATATTTAAAATGTGCCAGACAATTATCTCAGGATTTAACTTGTATTGATTTATTTAATACCTAAAACAATCACATAAAGAGAATGCTATATAGAGATTTAAGTACTCTGCATAGCACTATTTGTAATAGCTAAGATATGGAAACAACCTAAACGTCCAAAAACAGATGACTGGATTGAGAAGATGTGGTATCTATATTTACAATGGAACATTACTCAGCAATCAAAAAAAGACAAACTCACGCCATTCACAGCAGTATGGATGGATCTGGAAGGGATATGTCATTCAAATTAAACTTCTTACTTCAACCCTGGTGGTGCAGCGGTTGAGCACTGGGCTGTGAAGCTGCCTGTAGCCTCTGCAGGTTTGATCCCCAGCCACCAGCAAGGGTCTCACATGGCACGCAGACCTCTCCTGCCACACCCGCTGCTCCCCTTCAGCAGTGTATTTCGTCAGTCTGCCTGTTCTGTTCCCGGCTCAGGCTCTGGTGAATTCTCTCACCCTCCCGCGCTTCTGACTGTACCCAATGCTTGTATAAATAAATAAATATATCTTAAAAAAATATATGTAGGAAGGCATCAAAAGGTAGTGCACAACTGCACAGACTGAAAGAAAATGATTTCACATTTCATGTCCAATAAAGGATTTGTGTACAAATATATGAAGTGTTCTTACAATTCAATCACTTTCTTAACAACCTGATTTTAAAGGGGGTAAAGTATTTTGAATAGACACTTTTGTAAAGATATATGAAAAATTAATAAACACATGAACATTTGCTCAACTCATTAGTCATTACAGAAATTGCCACCAAAGTCATAATGAGTCACCCTTCACATTAGACTGGTTATAATGAAAATGACAATCAATCACAAGAGTTGGTGAAAATGTGGAGAAATGAGAACCCTCCTATGTAATGGTGGGAGGTTAAAATTGTGCAATCAGTTTGGAAGAGTCTGGAAGTAATTCAAAAGGTTAAACATAAAATCAATAAATGATTCAACAATTTCACATTTAAATATACACCCAAAAGCAATGAAAATGTATGTCCACATAAAACTTGGCAAACGGATGTCAGAGCAGCAGTATTCAAAATAGTCAGGAGCAACCCAATGTCTAATGGATGAATGAATTAACAAACATCACACATGATGGAACGGCCTTTGGCCCTTGACATCCTGATGAGGAAGGAATAAGTTGGGAACGTAGGCTATTAGGGCCACAGGAGTGGGGGAGAAGAGTGGGGTGAGGGGAGGCTCAACCTTGAAAACAGGAATTCCACAGGTTGCCCAAACCCCCAGAGCAAACACCTGTGTTGACCAAGATTAGCATATTTGCCTTCTAAAACCCAGACTCAACGGGTCTAGGAGACCCCAGCTGCAATTGATGACAAGTGGCTGAAACCATCCAGAGAGGTTCCCATAGTGGAACCCTGCCACTCAACAGACACAAGATAGAGTCACCATCCTCCCCCCTATTTTGAATAAACCATATAAGCCCATTTCTTTTTTTTAAAAGATTTATTTATTTATTTATTTATTTATTTATTTATTTATTTAAGCACTGGGTACAGTCAGAAGCGCGGGAGGGTGAGAGAATTCACCAGAGCCAGAGCGGGGAGCAGAGCAGGCAGAAGGACTGAAGTACACTGCTGAGGGGAGCAGTGGGCAGCAGGGGAGGCCTGTGCACCATGTGGGACCCTCCTCCGGTGGCCGGGGAGCAGCCAGAGATCGAACCACGCTGCAGAGGCTGCGGGCAGCTTCGCAAGCCAGCGCTCAACCGCTGCACCACCTGGGAGGCCCTAAGCCCATTTCTTGACCCTCAGTGGCTACTCATTCGGGACTCCTCTCTGTTCAGAGAACTTTCCTGTCCTTCTCTTTATCTGACAATAAACTTCTTGCATTTTCTGCCTAAATCTGGTCTTGACATTGAATTATTTTCTCAGAGACAAAGACCAAGGACCTGACCTAGCTGAGCCACTTTTGGGATATAGCTCCTGACCTCAGACCAATTCACCTGACACATGCCATTACACAAATGAACTAAAACACTATGCTAAGTGAAAACAGTTATAAAGGACATTATAGCATCACATTTTTGCAAAATATCTCAAGTAGACAAATCTATATAAAGAGAAAGAATAGTGTTTTCCTGCTGGAGTTGAGGGGAGAATTGGAGGTGCTTGGCAAAATTATGATGTTCTAAAGTTAGATTACAGTGATCATTTGCACACTATGCAAATACACTAAAAATCATTGAATTATATACTTTAAACAGGTAAACACAATGCCATGTAAATTACAGTTTATTGAGGAAGCAAGCGAGAAATAATATATCCAATATTCTGAAATTGAAATATTTAATTTAAACCTCTCTGCAAAAAGAATCCATCAGGCTTTGATAGCTTCAATGGGGACTCGTGCCCAGTATTTAAGGAAGAAATAATACCAATCCCACTTAAATTATTTCAGGAGACAGGGCCTCCTCCCCTGGTGGCGCGGGAGATTGAGCACAGCGCTGTGAAGCTGTCGCAGCCTCTGCAGCACGGGTTTGATCCCGGCCGGTCCGCGAGTGTCCCACATGGTGCGGCAGACTTCTCCTGCCTCGCCCACTGCTCCCCTCAGCAGTGTATTTCATCAGTCTGCCTGTTCTGTCCCCCGCTCTGTCTCTGGTGAATCCTCTCACCCCCCCACACACACACATCTGGTCTGTACCCCGATTCTCGTATAAATAAATAAATTTAAAAAAATATTTCAGGAGACAGATGAGGAGAAATGTGAAAGACAATCTTCCCTGTATTTCTTTGTGAAGGGCCCCCATATCTCTGAATAGTGGAAATTGATGGATTATAAAGAGAGAATATCAGCTTTTGTACCCTACAAACATTAGTTCTTCACATATTAAGGGTAAGAAACCCAAAAGTAAAAGTTAACACATAAGAAGGGTATAAGGTGGTCTGTGCTATTTATTTATATGTCAAAGATTCCTTAACTTGGTACCTTTTCATTCCTTTCCTAGAGAAAATTTGTCTACATCATGGGAATTAGGTTTCTCTAGTACTCTTGGGAGGAGCAGGTAGCAATTAGGAAGTGTGTAATCTATATTAAATCACATTCACAATTTCAGAATTACTCTTGTATTGCAAAAGTTCCCTTTTTGTGCAAGCAGCCCTAATCATCTGTTGTAAATATAACGATAGTTTGGCTGTGATCCAGAAACATTACTTTTGCTTTTAAGGCAATATAAGTTACCACAGATATTGAATATTACCAAGAAAAACTTATCCAATAATTTTATGAAGTCAGCATTACCCTGATATCTGAACCAAAGACATTATCAGAAAAGTAAACTATAGATCAAAGTCCTCCATGAACATAGGCAAAAGATACTCCAAAATGTTAAAAAATAAAATTCAACAATGAATGAAAAGAACAAGGCACAAGTATAAGTGGGATTTATTCCAGTGATAAAATTTCATTTAAGATTAAATATCCCTGTACTTCTGAATAAGAGCTGAATACAGGATGAAATACATAGGAGGGGCCTCCCTGGTGGTACAAGGGGTTAAGACTCAACCTATGAAGCTATCCACAGCCACTGCAGCATGAGTTCAATCCCTGGCCAGGGAGCTACCCACATGGTGCAGGAGACCGCTCCTGAATTGCCAGCTGCTTCCCTCAGCAGTGTATTTCAGTCATTCTGCCTGCTCTGTTCCCCACTCTATCTCCTGCGAATCATCTCACGCCCTTACCTCTGGCTTGTACCCTAGTTCTTGTATATATATAAAAATAAATCTTTAAAAAATTAAAAATGAAATACATAGAACACCTCAGGTGAGTATTTGACAAAAATGCACATATGGAAATTCAAAACCTTTAATGATAAAAATTCACAGCAAACCAAGATTGGGAAGAGAACTTCTTTAACTTGAGAAAGAACATCTTAATTGAGAATATTTTCTTGATAAAGAAGGAAAATACTTCAACTAACATCATAAAAGCAAAAGATGTGGCATTTCCTCTCTAAGAATGGGAACAAGATGTCAATCTGCTCTCACCACTTTTTTCAATATTGTGCTATAGCCCTAGTCCTGGCAATGGTCAGGAAAAGACATGAAAGTCACACAGATTGGAAGGAAAGAACCAAAATTATCTATTGCATAAGGCAAGATTCTCAACATAGAAATTCTAATCATTTCATTAAAAAAATAAAAAGCTATTAAATAAGTGCCTCTAGCAAGATTACAGAATACAAGTCAAATAACAAAATCTGCTGAAATTTCATGCAAGAGGTGTACATTAAAAGTACAAAACATGACTAAGAAACAACTAAAGACAAGTAAATGAGAGGAAATATATTCACAGATTGGAAGATATTGACATACTGTCAACATTTCAATTATTTACATATTTGTGTAGGGATTGATTCTTGATTGTAATCAAAATTCTAAATATATTTTAATAGAAATTGATAGGCTGATTCTTTAATTTACATAAATATGCAAAGAAGCTAGAATAGTCAAACAATATTGACTAAAGATAATAAAGTTAGAGATGAATCATTAACAGAATCCAAGATTTGCCAACCAATATAGGGTAGTATTGGCTTATAGAGCAATGCAATACAATAAAGAAACTCAAATACAATTATATATATGGGGTCAATTGTTTTTTGATAAATGTCCAATTCAATGTGGGATGGAAAATTTGTTTCAACAAATGGTGCTATCCTGACTAGATATACATAGAGAGAAAAATGAACCTCAACCCTTGCTTTATATCATATAAAAATCTATATAAAATAATGTTATAATGATAATCTTCAATAAAATAAGAAATTATCCTTGGTTAAATAAATATATCACGGATCTAGTAAAGGCTACAGCTATGAAAGTTCTAGAAGAAATAGAGGATAAAGCCTTTGACCATAGACAAGGCAAAGATATATCAGAGGACATCAAAAATAGAAATCATAGTGAAAAAAAAATGAACTTCACCAAATTTTTCCTCTTTTGAAAGATAACTCTAGGAAAATGAAAATGCAAGTCTTAGACTGGGAGAAAATATTTGACATACAAAAAAAAAGGAAGATCAAATGTGACTAAATTAACATATGTAAAGATGTTCAGCAATTATCAGAGAAAACCAAATTAAAGCTATGTCAGACATCACTTAATGGTCAGTAGAAGACTGTAGATATATATACCTATCTACATATTATATATGTGTTACATACCTAGTTCAGTTATAATTATCTAAACTCAGTAACAATCATCATCTTCTTTTAGAAATATCACAAGTATAACAGAGTAAGTCAGGTTCCAAATTACATTTAACAAAAATGATATAACAGTCCAAATTATATGTTAAAAAATACTCACCCACCTACCATTGGATACTCAAAAAAGAGTCCTGATATATTATCAATACCTTGTGTATTTTAATTTGGCACATAACTATATGGTCAGGAGTAAAACAGAACTTTATCAATAGCACTATATTAAATCATGTGTGGATATTTATTTGGCTTTTTGTTTTTACTCTATTTTGAATCTCTTATTCTCCCTTACTCCAATACCATAAACTTTTTTTACTCCTTTCCAAGCAGGCATTATCAAACATAATCCATTGTTTTATGATATTAATGAACTGATCCCCTAGAAACAAAGCAAGAAATTAATATCCCTAGCTGCCATATTTGCTGTCTAGATTCTATTGCATTAGATTAGACTGTTCTGAACATTAATGCAGATTTGTTTTATTGTCTTACAATTTAAAATGCTGATATCCTCAATAGGCTCCCATGGAGACATGTTTTTAGTTATTCAACTTAATTGTTTTTCAACAAATTACAGATATATAGTTGTCTTTCAAAAAATAGTTCCAGGGCCTCTCTGGTGGCTCAGCGGTTGAGCGCTGGGTTTCGAAGCTGCCCGCAGCCTCGGCAGCGCTGGTTGATCCCCGGCTGCTTCCCGGCCACCAGGTGAGGGTCCCACATGGCGCGCAGACCTCTCCTGCCGCCCGCTGCTCCCCTCAGCAGTGTACTTTGGTCCTTCTGCCTGTTCTGCTCCCCGCTCTGGCTCTGGTGAATTCTCTCACCTGCCCACGCTTCTGACTGTACCCAGTGCTTGTATAAATAAATAAATAATTCTTTAGGGGGAAAAAAAAAAGTTCCAAATGCCAAAAGCCATCTTTCAGCTCTCATATTTCAATATCTTTCAGGGAGAATATTACATTATTGAAAATGTGCACATTTCACAAAATTAAAAGAAAAATATGAAAGAATGAAATGGCTTTCAGTGGGTGAACTGAACCCCAAACTGCTCTTAAGAATACAAACAGTCCTTTGCAGATACTTTCAGCAATGGATAAAGGCACACCTGGAGCTGTCCTCTGGACAATTCACTCAAGTTAGCAATTACAAATTAATATTTACTATCATTGATTTCCCAATGGAAGTCCTTTTTTCCAACCTCTCTACTAAATGAATGAGATTTACTATTTCTATAAAATTCATGAGCATTTATTTCTATATTGCAATTTGTCCAATTAAAGAGCATATACTCCAAATACCTGCTACTCCCTAAAATCTCTGCTAATTTTGAAAGCATTTGACTGCTAGTTTCTTCTTTCATTTAAATAAGAGACTAAAATTACATGTAATAGCCCTAATCAATCAATGCCATAGGCTTTATAAAATTTCTCAAAATAACTACTCAATCTATACCTTTAATTTTTTTTCAGTTTCCATGTCAATAAGAAGCAGTTTTAAAATAACAACTAAGTTAACGAACTGTTGCATTGCCTTTAAAGATACACCCAGTTTTATTTTTTATTTTATTTTTTAAAGATGTATTTATTTATTTGTTTGTTTATTTATTTATTTATACAAATACTGGGTACTGTCAGAAGCTCGGGAGGGTGAAATAATTCACCAGAGCTGGGACAGAACAGGCAGACTGACGAAACACACTGCTGAGGGGAGCAGTGGGCGCAGCAGGAGAGGTCTGTGCGCCTTGTGGGACCCTCGCCAGGCGCGGGGGAATGAACCAGCACTGCAGAGGCCACAGGCAGCTTCGCAGCCCAGTACTCAACCGCTGCCCCACCAGGGAGGCCCTACCTAGTTTTATTTTTAATTCATTAATTATTTAGGTGGGGAGTAAATGATGCAGAGTGTATTTAAGCTTTCTTTTCTGCTAGATAAGAAGGGAATGTAAGGATATGTTCAGAGGCCAAAACTAAGGGGAAATCTACAAAACTAAAAATTGGAACTGTAACCCTTATTTCAAAATGCAGGATTCTGAGAAATTATTATTCCTTCAACCTGACTCAAAGGGCCTACAAAAAAAAAAAAAAAAAAAAAAGATCTTTATCCACTCATGGCAATGGTAATGGTTACATATTAATAGGCTGGTATTAGATAGATACAAAATGGAACAATTCATATTAAAGTTGTGATGTTGAAAAATACTTTTTGACCATAATTCCTCAAGCAATGTAATGATGTTAAACATGACATTTTCTAAGAGACATTTCACTGAAAGAGAAGTATGGTTCTATGTCTCAGAGCAAGAGAGAGACAAAGCTGCCACCTCACAAAGGTAGATAATCAATTTTTCACTAAATCAGTTCTGCATTATATGATGAGAGAATAAATTGTTCAAACAAAGCAAAGCTCTATAGAGAGAAAAGAAATATGTCATGCAGACAGTTTAAATTAATAATTCAGCACAATATTGTATAAAGGGCAATCAATGGAGAATTAATATTAATGCTTTTGACAGTTGCAAAGTGATTTTTCTCAGTCTTTTAAACCATATAGAGATCTCCATCTTCAATCCATCAGTTTATTCAGCAAACATTATAAAGTATTTCTGGTGTTCAAAATATCACACTGGCTGCTATGTAGAGTCATGTCAGTTCAGGTTTTCTAACCCTCATGTTTCTTTTTGTGCATTTTAGTGATTTAAATTCCCATGGTTATTTTGACTTCGCAGACTTGCTTCTACAGTACTGTCACCATTATTAGATTCCATAACCCATGGAACCCCCTTATTTCCTCACTAACTCAGATATAGTATGGAAAATTTTACAGACATTTGTATGCATTAGACTCATTGAAAATTCAACAGGATAAAGGAGTTTTATCTCATAGGGAGGCTATTCACTTAGATAATAGACAAATTTGCTGAGGACCATCACTTGACAATTCCCCATGTTCCTCAACTCCATTCCATTCTTTCATCCCTGTTCTCATCAGCAGTTATTCCAGACCAACTCCAATTCTTTGTTTCTTATATAGTGTGCAGTAGCTTTCCTGTCTCGATTAAACTCAGGACTCTAGAGTCACATTTTTACAACTTATAGTTTTTCTGAGTATCTTTCAAAACTAAAAGATTTTTAGTTCCCCCAAAACCTTGTTGACAGATGTAACTTTGTTCTTAAGTGACTAAAATCAGTGAAAGAGATTTGGTTCATTCCTAAAGCAGCTTCCATTTAATTACTTTTTACAACCTCACTCTAAATATATTAATTAAATAGGCCTTTTTTTCTTTCTCCTCTGTTCTTCCTGGGCATTTGACCTATCAAGATCTTCTGATAATGGAGAGTAAAACTGAAGTTTCTAAAATGGGTTTTCATCTATTTCAAAACTTTTTATACCTAATTTGTGCTTGTGGGGTTCAAATAATCTCAACAAGGTTTAAAGGAATTTATATCTGCTTGAAGTAAGTAGACTATGGATATTTAAATTAAGAAACTACAGGACAACTGTGCTGTTTTTAACATACATCCACAACATTTTTTATAAAGTTTTTTTTTATTTTTTATTTATACAATAGCTGGGGTGCAGGCCAGAGGCGTGAGAGGATGAGAGGATTTGCCAGAGGCGTGAGAGGTTGAGAGGATTCACCAGAGACAGAGTGGGGAGCAGAATAGGTGGACAAAACAAAAGCACTGCTGAGGGGTGCAGCAGGCACGACAGGAGAGGTCTGCCGCTCCAAGTGAATCTCCCTGGCCAGCCGGGAATCAAACCCGCACTGCAGAGGCTGTGGACAGCTTCACAGCGCTGTGCTCAACCCGCTGCACCACTGGGGAGGCCCCATATCCACAAAATCTTTGACTCACCTTCCTTCAAGAAGTAGTATTTAATCTCCCTGCCCCCTTGAGTTTGTAGTCACTTTCTTTTAAATTTAATTTTTCAAAGAAGAACTGGGGTGTAGGCCAGAGGGGCAGAGGATGAGAGTATTCACCAGAGACAGAGTGGGGAACAGAAAAGTTGGATTTACTAAAATACACTGCCAAGGCGAGCAGTGGGCAAGACTGGAAAGGTCTGCTGTGCCATATGTGGGTTAGCTCCCTGGCCAGGTACCTAACTAAGGCCAGATCAGTGATAGTGCTGAGACTTAACCTCTAGTCCACCAGGGAGGTCCTGTAGAATCACTTCTAACAAACTAAATAAAGCAGATATCAGTGAGTCTGAAACATTCTCCTTGTCTTTTGGATTGCTCCCTTTGAGGGAGTAAGCTGTCATTTCATGAGGACATTCAAGTAGCCTTATAAGAGGCTCACATGTGGAGGAAATGAAACATCCACCATAGGAACAATATGATGAACTGAGGCTACCTGACAAGAATGATGTAAATGAGCCACCTGGGAATCAGATCCTCCAGCCACAACCTTCCAATGATTACAGCCTCGTGGAGATCCCAAATACAACCATATGAAAGAACATGACTCCTAACCAACCAACTAAGTGAACTCTCAAATCCCAGCCCACAAAAATGCTGAGGTAATTTGTATTTTTTAAGCCACTAATAGTTAGAGAGTAATTTGTTATGCATCAATAGACAACCCAAACAACCTCCAACTTTCTAAAAACAGAAGACAAAATGAGAAATCTTCTCAAACGAAAAGATGAGTAATTTCCCACAGAAAAGGAAAAATGGCTCATTGGTTGGAACCAAGAACAAAGAGGGGTAATGAGCTGAGTAGAATGACAAAAAAGAAACTACTCTTGAGTGCAGAATGGGTGCTAATAAGGAACATTTCCCCAGAACTAGACCTGATAAATGCCCTGCTGAATTTTGTAGTTGCTGTGGAGTGGGAATTGGAATGGAGCTTTCATCCCCACTTCTTCAATAGGGATATTTACTGTAATTTTTGTGTTTCTGCCTCACATTTTCCTTGAGTGAATGGGAATCAGTTTACTTTCTCCGTTAGCGAATATATGAACCAGAAAACTCTTGCTCACAACTGGACTTAGATTATGAGATTCCAGACGTTGAGCCTGATCTATCTTGGGATGAATATCTCAGGAATGGCATATTATACATGTAAGAGGAATAAAAAAAAATGTCACTAGAGTGTCCACCCTGATGAATGAAAGTTAACTCCAAAATCTTTGCCTTTCCTTCCATCAAGACTCTAAGTCTCTCCTACATTGATGGGTTGATAATTTTATATCTCCTTATCATTTTAGCCTAATTTTACTTATTACTATAATAATGTGATTTATTTAAAATTATACAACTTAAAATGCAACTTAAAATGTGGTCTTAAAAACCAGTGCAACTTAAAATGTGGTCTACAGACTGGTGATGTATTGCAGTCTGAATTTCACTGGCTGAAGTGAGTCAGTACAAAAACTGAGAATGTCTAGAATGTCTCACAGCAAGTTGATGTTGACACAACCACCGAACATATAAACAGGGTCAGTAGGTATGAACTGGCATTTATATTTTATGAGAACACATGTTTTGATGGATTAAAAGAATAGGTTCCCCCTATTATGCAAAAGTAGAAGTTTCCTGTGAAATCATCCACGAATTGAAATGACTCATTCATTTGTATGGGGGAAATGTTGAACATTCTCAGATCCAAGAAATAACTAACCAAATCATACCAAATAACAACTATGACCTAAAATCACACTCATGTATAGTAAAAGCAGCAGTGGTATGATACAGACATGGTGTGTATAAAGTAGTTCCTGGAAAGGTCTTGCTGAGCTCCCTCTCACTGCTCCCTGCTCTGGGCACTGCTGACTAGAGCAGCTGTTGCAAAGCTCACCTGTCTGTTCTCATTTTCCACTTTTTATCATATAATGGAAATCCTCTTTGGCTTTCTCTCAGCGAATACATGACTTCCATAAATGTGGCCTAAGAGGAACTTTTGAAAACTGGGGTTCCCCCAAGTATCAGGAACTCTTTTGAAATAGTTACAGAGATAAGAATCGTACCTCAAAGTAAATCAAATAGTTCCATAATCAAGAAAGTGTCACAGTGAAAAAATGTGAGTTAAACCACCATGATTATTGGTATGGTAGACATTATGAATTATAGCTAGGCTAATGAGTTACATTTGAAAATATTATTTTGGTTTTTTTTCATAATGCTAATATTTCCATGCAAAAAAAGGCAGGTAACATGGTTTTCAAAGAAAGATAAGGAGAAGTTGAAAGATTAAAAAAAATAGAAGTTAGGGAGAAAAGAATTTCTAGAGCTGTTATATCCCATAATTTAACACTTCTTAAGTAGAGGAAGACTTCAATACTACACATTTATGAAATCTTATGACCAAGCATCACAAGAATTTCATAACTTTTAAATACTTTTCTTTATACTTACTATACATAATTACTAATTCCTTCCCTAGAAAAAGCATCAGAAGATGGATTGAGGGGAGAGGTCATTCATCACACATCATTGTAATCAGTTGAAATGTGTACATCAGAAAATTTTAATTTTAACCCATAAATATTAAGTGAAATTTTCTAGAAAGACCAGAATTTAGAGGAGTTGCTAAAGAACATTCACATAAAATCCAGAGTGGGTAAGAAGATCAAAAAATAAAAATTATAATTGGAAACAGAGAATAATTTACTTCTAGACTGCCTTACATGTTTTCCTTTGACTTTAAAAATTATGAAACTGAAAATATGGATTAAATGTAGATTTTATCAGTGTTTATACATAATTCCAAGCAATCCAAACACAATGAAGTATCTTCCTTCCTCCAAAGTTTGACTAAATCATATATAATTATGTATATAGGTTAAAATTAGTTTTTTAAGGCATAAACAACAAAATAAAAAATAAATAAATGGACATTACCAAAATGTACTTCAAAGTAAATCGAATACAGTTGAATTCTCTACTTCAAAGGTCAATCAACAAAGGCAAGCCATAGACTGGGAGAAAATATTTGTAAATCATGTATCTGATAAGGAATTAACATACAGAATATATATAAAACTGCCACAACTCAATGAGTAAACAAACCAAATCCAATTTCTGAAAAGGCAAAGACTTGAATGTATTGTATGTTACTCCACAGAACACTTACAATAAACATGTAAAGAGATGCTGAATATCACCAGTCATTAAGGAAATGCAAATCAAAACAAGGAGATATCACTTTGCATCCATTAGGGTGACTATTGACAAAAAAAAAAAAAAAAAGCCAAAGTGGAAAATAGCAAATGTTAGCAAGGATTTAGAAAAACTGCACTTTTGTTGGGAACGTAAAATACTGCAGCCTCTGTGGAAAACAGCTTACTGGTTCCTCAAAAAGTTAAACTTTGGATTCAGCCATTCCACTTCTGTATCTCTATGAAAAATACTTGAAAGCATGACTCAAACAGGTATTTGCACACCCCTAGCAGCATTGCTCATAATATTGTAGCTTAAAGGTGGAAACAGATTAGAGAAGAACAAAGACCCCGGGAGACGCGCACACAGCCCGGGCTGCCGGTAAGCTTGCACGGGAAAGCGGCGCGCTTGGCGCGCTTGAAAAGCAAGTGCAGACCGGGATCGCGGCTGCCCAGGTCCCCGCGCCTGAGACCTAGGCTTGGGAGACGACCTAGGCTTGCGAGGAGACGCGCGGAGGTCCTCACTGAGGTGAAGGTCCCTCCCTGAGTGAGCAGGAACCAGGCGTCCAGGCACGGGAGCGGTGCAAAAGGCGCCATTCCCGCGCCACTGAACTGGGCTACAGCCCGCGTCCTGGAACTGAGGGCTTTGGAACTGAGACCCGGGGCACGAAATTAGGGGCGTGGGTTCCCCACGACGGTGGGGCACAAGGCAGACACAGCACCCCAAAGCCGTTGAGGTGTACCCTACCATCCCCGCACTGCTCCCTGTCCCACAGGGTGGAAAATCAGCTCCCCAAGGGCTCTAGGAGAGATCTCTGGCACCACCTAGCAACTTGAAGCCAGCACAGGCTCCTGAAGGAGCTAGTGGCCAGCTGGGGAGTTAGCCCACACCGGGCCCCTTCCGAACAAGTAGTCTGAGCCCACAGGGAGAGCGAGCACCCACAGCCGGGGCAGACCAGGCGCGCAGAAGAGTGTGCCTGAGACTGGACACGCAGGGAGTGTGTCCCACATCACCATTTTAGAACAGGGACATTTCTTCAATAAAGACTACCTGCACAAGGCTTCCTCAGGAGCCAGGGTGAGCAGGGGAAGTTCGCCCACGCCAGACCCCCTCTGGCCTGCAGTCCAAGCCCAGAGGGGGAACAGGAACCCACCGCTGGGGCAGACCAGGCGCACAGGGGAGTGTGTCCCCACATCGGCATTTTAGGATAGGGACCTTTCTCCAATAAAGACTGCTTGAAACTGACAGATGACTCCTGGAGGAACCAGAGGGGAGCAGAGAAGCCCACCCAAGATGCCGGCCAGTCCCAACAACACAGTGTCCCAATGCATACGGCAAATTAGAAAACAGACAGTAGGGAGGAGAAGAACCACACGCAACCTAGCAACTCTCCAGAGAAAAAGCACACCACAAAAAGAAAACCAGCCCCGAGATGGCAACGACAGTAACTTGGAAGAACTTCTGAGCCTTCCAGAAAGAGAATTTAAAATTGCCGTGATTAAAAAACTGACAGAAGTCATAAAGGAAAACAATGATAAGGGAAAAATAATCAACAAGCAGAAGAATGAAATTGAGTCCCTAAAGAGGGAAGTAAAAGAAATGCAGGAGATCAAAGAATTAGTGGAAGAACTAAAGAATTCTGGGAAAAGCAATGAAAGCAGAATTGATGAAATGGAAGAACGAATAAGTGCTCTTGAAGACACAGAAATAAAAAGAACAAAAACAGAAAAGGAAAGAGAAGTAGGAAGGAAAAAGAATGAAGAAAGACTTCGGGAACTATCTGACTCCATGAGGAAAGGAAATATAAGAGTTATAGGAATACCAGAAGGAAAGGAGAGAGAAGTAGGAACAGAGAAAATATTCAAAGAGATAATTGAAGAGAACTTCCCAAATGTGAAGAAGGAGCTGAAAATTGATATACAAGAAGCAAGAAGAACACCAAACTTCCACGACGAAAGAAAAAATACAGCAAGACACATAATAGTAAAACTCCCTAGAATCCAGGACAAGGAAAAAATAATGAAGCTGGCAAGAGGGAAGAAACAGATAACATTCAAAGGAAAGCCAATCAGGCTGACATCAGACTTCTCCGAAGAAACACTACGGGCAAGGAGAGAGTGGAGGGACATAGTCAATAGACTCCAAGAAAACAGATGCCAACCAAGAATACTCTATCCCGCAAAGCTCTCCTTCCTCTTTGAAGAAAGAATATGGACCTTCCCAGACAAACAGAAACTCCGGAATTTCATTGCAACTAAACCCCCACTCCAAAAAATACTACAAGGAGTCCTAAAGCCAGAACCTCAGAGGGACGAATAACAATGAAAGAAGGCAAAAAAAAAAAAAGTTATTAAAAGAATAAATAAATAAAATCAAAGGAAAGACAAACACAATGGCAAATACAGATGTTAACATATCAATATTAACTCTAAATGTAAATGGACTAAACTCTTCAATAAAAAGACACAGAGTTGCAGCCTGGATTAAGAAACAAAACCCAACCTTTTGCTGTCTCCAGGAAACACATTTAGCTACAAAAGATAAAAATAGGCTCAAAGTTAAAGGATGGAAAACAATCCTACAAGCAAATGGACCAAAAAAGAAAGCAGGAACAGCTATACTTATATCAGATAAAACAGATTTCAAACTCAAAAAGATAAAAAGAGACCCCAATGGTCACTACATTATGATCAAGGGGACAATACTTCAAGAAGAAATAACACTCATTAACATATACTCACCAAACGAAGGAGCACCAAAATATATCAGACAACTGTTGTCCTCTCTGAAAACAGACATCAGAGAAAACACATATGTAGTGGGAGACTTCAACACACCACTATCAACAATGGATAGATCAACAAGACAAAAAATAAGTAAAGAAACCAAAGCTCTAAATAAGAACCTAGAGCAATTGAGCTTAACAGACATCTATAGAACACTAAACCCCAAAAAAACGGAGTACACATTTTTCTCAAGCGCACACGGATCATTCTCCAGGATCGATCACATACTGGGGCACAAGACAAACATCAACAGATACACCAAGATTGAAATCATATCAACCATCTTTTCTGACCATGAAGGCATCAAACTAGAAATAAACCATAAAAAGAAGGCAAGGAACTTTCCTACCTCATGGAGATTAAAAACCACACTACTGGAAGACCACTGGACTAAGGGGGAGATCAAAGAAGAAATTAAAAAATTTTTTGAATTGAACGACAAGGAGGACACCAATATCCTAAATGTATGGGATGCAGCAAAAGCAGTAATAAGAGGAAAATATATAGCAATAGAAGCTCACATCAAGAAACAAGAAAGAACTGAAAGAAACAACCTAATCTCGAAGCTCAAAGATCTAGAAAAAGAACAACAAAAAAACCCCAAAACCAGTAGAAGAAAAGAAATAATAAAAACCAAAGCAGAAATAAATGAAATTGAAACTAAAAAAACAATCCAAAAGATCAATGAAACCAAAAGCTGGTTCTTTGAAAAATCAATAAAATAGACAAACCCCTAGCCAGGCTCACAAAGGAAAAAAGGGAGAAAGCACAAATAAACAGGATCATCAATGAAAGAGGAGAAATCACAACGGACACAGCAGAAATCAAAAGAATAATCAGTAACTACTATGAACAGTTATATGGAAACAAGTTTAACAATCTAGAGGAGATGGACAAATTCCTACAACTCTACAATCACCCAAAGCTAGATAAAGAAGAAATAGAACACGTAAACAGACCAATTACAATTAGCGAAATTGAAATGGTAATCCAAAACCTCCCCAAAAACAAAAGCCCAGGACCTGATGGATTTACAAATGAATTCTACCAAACATTCAGAGACGAATTAGTGCCTATCCTTCACAAACTCTTCCAAAAAATTGAGAAGGAAGGGACAATACCAAACACGTTCTATGAAGCCAATATTACACTAATACCAAAACCGAACAAGGACAACACAAAAAAGGAAAACTATAGGCCAATCTCCCTAATGAACACTGATGCAAAAATCCTCAATAAAATTTTAGCTATCAGAATCCAACAATGTATCCATAAGATAATTCACCACGACCAAGTTGGATTCATTCCAGGGGCACAAGGATGGTTTAACATCCGAAAATCAATCAACGTTATCCAACACATCAACAAAAATAAATATCAAAACCATATGATAATATCAATAGATGCTGAGAAAGCTTTCGACAAAGTGCAAAACCCATTCATGATAAAAGCCCTTGAAATTCTTGGGATACAAGGAACATACCTCAACATCATAAAGGCCATCTATGACAAGCCAACAGCCAGTATCATTCTCAATGGTGAAAAGCTGAAAGCAATTCCATTAAGATCTGGAACAAGACAAGGATGTCCACTCTCACCACTGCTTTTCAATATAATACTGGAAGTCCTAGCCAGAGCAATAAGACAAGAGAAAGACATCCAAGGAATCCACATAGGAAAAGAAGAAGTCAAACTATCACTATTTGCAGATGATATGATAATATACATAGAGAACCCCAAAATCTCCACAGAAAAACTAATTCAACTCATCAATCAATTCAGTAAAGTGGCAGGATACAAAATCAACACGCAAAAGTCAGTAGCCTTCCTATACACAAACAATAAATCTGAAGAAGAAGAAATCAAAAAAAACCATCCCTTTTATTATCGAAACAAAAAAAATCAAATATTTGGGAATAAATCTAACAAAAGAGGTAAAGGACCTATACAAAGAAAACTATAAAACACTGTTAAAAGAAATAGAAGAAGACACAAAGAAATGGAAAGACATCCCCTGCTCATGGATTGGAAGAATAAACATTATTAAAATGGCCATCCTACCAAAAGCAATATACAGATTCAATGCTATTCCAATCAAAATCTCAATGGCATTCTTCAAAGAAATAGAACAATTATTGATGAAATTCATATGGAATCACCAAAAACCCCGAATAGCCAAAGCTCTACTGAAAAAAAAAGAAGGGAATGGAGGCATCACACTCCCAGACTTCAAACTATACTACAAAGCCATAATCATCAAAACTGCATGGTATTGGCACAAGAACAGACATACAGACCAATGGAATCGAATAGAAAATCCAGAAATAAACCCACAGATTTATGGTCAACTAATCTTTGACAAAGGAGCAAAGACTATGCATTGGAGCAAAGAAAGTTTGTTCAATAAATGGTGCTGGGAAAACTGGGTCGCTACATGCAAAAGAATGAAGCTTGACCACTACCTCACACCATACACAAAAATCAACTCAAAATGGATTAAAGAACTAGACATAAGACCTGAAACCATAAAATACATAGAAGGAAATATAGGCGAAACACTACGGGATTTGCACATCAAAGACATCTTTACAGACACATCACCCAAAGCAGTGATAGTGAAGGCAAAGATAAACAGCTGGGACTACATCAAATTAAAGAGCTTCTGCACAGCAAAAGAGACAATAACAAAAACAAAGAGAAACCCCACCAACTGGGAGAACATTTTTGCACCCAACACTAATGATAAAGGACTGATCACAAATATCTGCAAAGAGCTGATGAGACTCAGCAACAACAAAGAAAATAATCCAGTCAAAAAATGGGCAGAAGAGCTAAAAAGAAACTTCTCTGAAGAGGAAATGCAAATGGCCAACAGACATATGAAAAAATGTTCAACATCACTTGTAATCAGGGAAATGCAAATCAAAACTACCATGAGATACCATCTCACACCAGTGAGAATGGCACATATTAAAAAAACTAGCAACAACAAATGTTGGCGAGGGTGTGGAGAAAAAGGAACTCTTCTGCACTGTTGGTGGGAGTGCAAACTGGTCTAACCACTATGGAGAGCTGTGTGGAGATTTCTGGACCTACTAAACATAGAGATTCCATATGATCCAGCAATTCCACTCCTAGGTATTTACCCAAAGGACACAGAAACATCAATTCCAAAGAACACCTGCACCCCTATGTTTATAGCAGCACTGTTCACAATAGCTAAGCTTTGGAAACAACCCAAATGCCCAAAAATAGATGACTGGATCAAGAAGATGTGGTACATATATACCATGGAATATTACTCAGCATTCAAAAAAGATAAACACATGCAATTTGCAGCAACATGGATGGCGCTGGAAGGGATCATGCTCAGCGAAATAAGCCAAAAAGAAAAAGAAAAATACCGGATGGTCTCACTCATAGCAGGAATCTAGAAAACTTAAATAAGGGACCAGGAAAATGAATATAAGAAAGTGAAAATCAAAATCAACAAAAAACTATGAACCAGAGACACTTTTTGGGGGGTGGGGGGCGGGAGGGGAAGGATTGGGGTCAGAATGGGGCGTTTGCAATTGTATGGGGGAATATAAAAATAAAATTTATTATTTAAAAAAAAAAAAATCTGCAAAGAGCTGATGAGACTCAACAACAACAAAGAAAATAATCCAGTCAAAAAATGGGCAGAAGAGCTAAAAAGAAACTTCTCTGAAGTGGAAATGCAAATGGCCAACAGGCATATGAAAAAATGTTCAACATCACTTGCCATCAGGGAAATGCAAATCAAAACTACCATGAGATACCATCTTACACCAGTGAGAATGGCACATATTAAAAAAACTAGCAACAACAAATGCTGGCGAGGGTGTGGAGAAAAAGGAACTCTTCTGCACTGTTGGTGGGAGTGCAAACTGGTCCAACCACTGTGGAAAGCTGTGTGGAGATTTCTGGACCTACTAAACATAGAGCTTCCATATGATCCAGCAATTCCACTCCTAGGTATTTACCCAAAGGACACAGAAACATCAATTCCAAAGAACACCTGCACCCCTATGTTTATAGCAGCACTGTTTACAATAGCTAAGCTTTGGAAACAACCCAAATGCCCAAAAATAGATGACTGGATCAAGAACATGTGGTACATATATACCATGGAATATTACTCAGCATTCAAAAAAGATAAACACATGCAATTTGCAGCAACATGCATGGCGCTGGAAGGGATCATGCTCAGCAAAATAAGCCAAAAAGAAAAAGAAAAATACCGGATGGTCTCACTCATAGCAGGAATCTAGAAAACTTAAATAAGGGACCAGGAAAATGAATAACTATCAGAAAGTGAAAATCAAAATCAAAAAAACTATGAACCAGAGACACTTTTTTGGGGGGCGGGGGCGGGAGGGGAGGGATTGGGGTCAGAATGGGGGGGCTGCAATTGTATGGGGAATATAACAATAAAATTTATTATTAAAAAAAAAGGTGGAAACAACACAAAAGTTCATCAACAGGTCAATGGATAAGGAAAATGTTTAGATATCATTCAACTTTAAAAAGAATAAAATTCTAACTACATACTGCAGTATGGGTAAACTTAAAATGTTAGGTGAGGTAGGTGCTGGGGAGTTAATGGGCACAGATTTGCTCTTTGTGATAATGAAGAAGTTCTGGAAATGGATAGTGGTAATGGCTGCATAGCACTGTCAATATACGTAATGCTACTGCTTTGTGCATTTAAAAGTTATTAAAATATGGGAAATTTCATGTGATGTATTTTTTGTACAGTAAAAAAGACTAAGAAACAGTTTTTAAAGAGCCATGTATAATGTTTATGATCTCTTAAGGAACACGCTTAAAAAATGGACCAACTACTGATTCCAATAAAATCAGATGAAAGGGATTTTTTCATTTTGAATGCCACTACTGAAAACTACTATGTCCAAAAGTCAAGGAAATTAGTAAGATTTCAGAGGAAATTCTGTTCAAGGACAAAAATATGTCGTTTTACCTAGAAAATCCCTCAGGCCACAGACTAAAACATGTTACAGAAAAGTGAAATTTCAGAAGTTAGGTTAATAAATATGATTATGTTTCATATCATTTCGATGGGTCTAATCTGGTTTGTTGCCCAATGTAATATAACAGAACAGGATATAATATAATCAAATCCTTCAGTTTGTGTTTATTTAATTATTTCTCCTTGTATTTTTGACTAAACAGAACTTTGGGGAGGAAAGTTCTTATAAAAGACACTGGTCATAATGTTTAATGCTATCCACTCCTTCCTCGTGAAGATAACTCTGATTTTGTTGGGACTGGCAATATGATTATCTGAAATTGCATACTCCCAGCCTCTCTTGTGGCCAGCTGCCAGTGATACTGGAGAGAAGTTCTGGGAAAGCTGTTTTCCTGATGTAAAACTCTTCCTGCTGCCTTGGGATTTCTTCCCTCTTTCTCCTCAATGAGTGGTAAAAATAAGATTAAGGGGCTGAGCTACATTTTTGCCATAGCTGATCCTGGGAATAAATTTGCCTACTAAGATTAGTAGGAAGAGAGAAACACCTGAGAAATTCACAATATTATGGCATGGTGACCAAACCTACGCTGTGTACTTCTAGACTTCCTGTTATGGGATAAACAATAACTTTTATTTCAGTAAAGTCTGTGGCCAGCTCTCCATAGCACATAGATGAGCTGAATCCTAAAACATCTCTGGATCCTTTAAATTACTTTTTTTTTTTTAATTCTACTAGAGTTGTGGAAAAGGAACTGTAAAATAAAGCTTCTGATTAAAGGCCAAAAAGAAGAATAGAGGGGCTTTAAAAATCAGCTAAGGGAGACTCACTAACATTTTATGGTTTTAATAAAGAAGATGCAGTTGACAACACAAAAATAAACACATAAATATAAATTATGTGGATAATGGTGTCCAAATTTCTGAATTTGGAGAGAGGAAAGATGGGACCATGAGCTTCCCAGTCCTTCATGTGCTGTCTTTCCATTCCTCTCACTTCTGTGCACTGAGATCTGATGAGGAGCCTTCCTCCTTGACTTTCATACAGCATTCTCATCTGGAAAACATCACCCAAAGATTTCCCAATGAAAAGGAAAACTAAAAGTTGACATGAAAGCAAGGCAGTATGATTGTCTCGTGAATGATTTCCTAAGAAAGCACAGATGGAATAAAGTGGGACTCTTTGTGGAGTGATACTTACTGCTTCCCTCTGATTCAGGGAGTCATGCTTCTATTGTTTCCATAAGGGGACCCACTTAGAGGAATAAGAAATATGTACCAGAAGTAACTTGGCACTTTTTAGTAGAGACAGGCGGACAGACACAAACATGTGTGTGCATGCGTGCACACACATACACACACACACCACCCCTACCTCCTCTGGTCTAGGGTAAGCCCTAAAGATAATAGAGAACATTTTATCTCTTCTGCCCATTTTTTGACTGGATTATTTTCTTTGTTGTTGTTGAGTCTCATCAGCTCTTTGTAGATATTTGTGATCAGTCCTTTATCATTAGTGTTGTGTGCAAAAATTTTCTCCCAGTCAGTGGGGTTTCTCTTTGTTTTGGTGACTGTCTCTTTTGCTGTACAGAAGCTCTTTAATTTGATGTAGTCCCAGCCATTTATCTTTGCCTTCACTATCACTACTTTGGGTGATGTGTCTGTAAAGATGTCTTTGAGGTGCATGTCATGTAATGTTTCGCCTATATTTCCTTCTATATATTTTATGGTTTCAGGTATTATAATTTAATAATATAGTTCTTTAATCCATTTTGAGGAAATACAAATGGCCAACAGGCATATGAAAAAATGTTCAACATCACTTGCAATCAGGGAAATACAAATCAAAACTACAATGAGATACAATCTCACCCCACTAAGAATGGCACATATTAAAAAAAAAAAAAAAAACTAGCAACAACAAATGTTGGCGAGGATGTGGAGAAAAAGGAACTCTCCTGCACTGCTGGTGGGAGTGCAAACTGGTCCAACCACTATGGAAAGCTGTGTGGAGATTCCTCAACCTACTAAAGATAGAAATTCCATATGATTCAGCAATTCCACTCCTAGGTATTTACACAAAGGATGGACGCAAAAACCTTAATTCCAAAGAGCACCTGCACTCCTACATTTATAGCAACACTATTTATAATAGCTAAGCTTTGGAAACAACCCAAATGCCCAAAAATTGATGACTGGATCAAGAAGATGTGGTATATATACACAACGGAATATTACTCAGCAATCAAAAAAAGATAAACACATGAAATTTGCAGCAACATGGATGGAGCTGGAAGGGATCATGCTCAGAGAAATAAGCCAGAAAGAAAAAGAAAAATACCGGATGGTCTCACTCATAGCAGGAATCTAGAAAACCAAAATAAGGGACCAGAAAAAAAGAATAACTATAAGAAAGTGAAAATCAAAATCAACAAACAACTATGAACCAGAGACACACTATGGGGGGATGGGGAAAAAGAGGGATTGGGGTCAAAATAAGGGGCCTGCAATTGTATGGCGAATATAAAAATAAAATAAAAAAAGGTAATATAGAACTCCCTCTGGTTGACCCATCCATCAACTCAGCACATAGACATCATAAGGTAAAAGTGCACCCTCCAAAAGACCCCCAGATTTCTCTTTTCTCCTTTATCTTAACAAATAACCTAGTTTTTAAATTATTTTTACATTATGGTTTGAATTATACATAGCATTTACTTGCAGGATGATCTTCTCTACCCTTCCAGAAACAGGAAGGGTCAACAATCTTACCTCTTCAAGCTGTAGATCTATTTATTTTAATTGAAGTAATGCCTTATTTTTTTAAAAAAAAATATTTATTTATGCATACAAGAGCTGGGGTATAGGCCAGAGGTGTGGGAGGGTGAGAGGATTCACCAGAAACAGAGTGGGGAACAGAACAGGCAGATTGACCAAAGTACACTCCTGAGGGGAGCAGTGGGCAAGTCAGGATACGTCTGCTGCGCCATGTGGTTAGCTCCCTGGCCGGCCAGGAATCAAACCCGTGCTGCAGTGGCTGTGATTTGCTTCATAGTTTGTGTCTTAAGCCTTGTGCCACCAGGGAGGCTCCTGAAGTAATGCCTTATAATGCATTACTTGACACTGTCATTGATTACTAACCATTAGTGTCATTATTGACCTGAAAGAAACTTCAAGAATTGACTGTAGGGCCTCCAGGTGGTGCAAGGGGTTAAGACACAGCCTATGAAGTTGTCTGTGGCCTCTGTAGCATGAGTTCGATCCCTGGCCAGCCAGGAAGTTACCCACATGGCATAGCAGACCTCTCCTGTCTCTCCCGCTGCTTCCCTCAGCAGCACATTTCAGTCACTTCCTGTTTTTTTCCCCAGTCTGTCTCTGGTGAATCCTCTCACGTCCCCCATACCTCTGGCCGGTACCCTAGTTCTTGTATGCATAAATAAATAAATCTTAAAAAAAAAAAGAATTGACTAATTTTAGGTCTCCATTAAAATCAAGGATGTATCTCTGACCAGTGGTAATGTGTGCTGCCAGAATGGTTGGGAAGAAATATTTGGGTTTTATTTATTTTTTTCTGAAATATATGAAGTTTGGTTGATGAAGGGAAAGCTATAGGCATAAAACACAGAATCATCTCTCTGCAACCACTGAGGTTGCCTTTTCAAGCACTTCCAACTTATATTTAATGGTGAGTTAGCCATAGAGGCTTGCTATTTTTTTTTAAAGGGATGCAAGCCAAGAGCCCTGTGTGTAGGTTAACCATGCTATTATTTGACCTCAATTTCCTAAAGAATGCTCTTTGCTGTGGAGTTTCAGAGAATCAAGCTCCAGCCCATAGCGTCTCCAGTGTCAGCTACTGAGCATCATGCACCTAGGTCCTTTGATATTCCTGAAAGTTTCTCTCTCTCACTCTCTCTCTCACTCTCTCTCTCTCTCTCTCACTCTCGCTTTACACACACACACACACACACACACACACACACACACACGTATTCCCTTACTAAAAATATAGGAAGAGTTTGCCAGCTATAATGAAACACCAACCAAATATTCTACAAACAAACCTATAACTTTAACATTCATTTGCCATGCTAGACGCACTCTCATCCTTCAGAAACTATGGAGACACAATTTCTTTCCCCTTCCATAGAAAGCTCTATTCAAAATGTTACACAATATCCCTCACCTAAGCTCTTACATCAGTCTTTTTATTAACATCAACATATTTTTCACCTCTCATCTCTGTACACATTCAGGTCTTTCTTATCTTAAAAACATCTTCCTTAATGTTAGAAACTATGCAAATTTTGCCCCAGTTCTCCCATAGCACTTCATTCTCAGAATTCTTGATAGATCATACTCTTCTCCCAGCCTTTGATTGCTCACCATCCAATAAAAAGTTAATCCCCTGCAATCTGGTTTCCACCTCCAGAATCGCTAAAACTGCATTTTCAAATGTCACCAAATGTAACAGCTGGTCCAAAGCCTCAACGTAAATCCCTCAGCTTCAACACCATACTGTCCTCTCCTCCTACTCATCTTGCCCTTCTTTCCAGCTCCCCTTACTCCCTAATTCTCTACACACACACACACACACACACACACACACACAGAGGTCTCTCCGTATCATACTTAAGGCACTTTCTCAATGTACCAAAATATTGATATCATTACTTGATTGTACTTCTTGAAAACCAGGTCCTGTGATGTTATATACTGCTTATCATTTCAGCCTGTGTTTTAACTCCAATTCACCTGTATGGCTTTATGTTCTCTTCCTGCTACGTACTGCAAGTTTCAAATAAATTATACTGAAATCAGGATGTAGAATGGTGGGGTCAGGAAGAAGTGAAACTAGTCACCAACCAGAGGGTCCTGGGACCAGGGAGACATGATGGACACCTGACTGTTTTCCATAACTGCTCTGCTTATGCCCACTTTGCTCTAAATTACACACTGTCCACACATGTTTTGTGTGCCCATGAGCAAATATCTTCTTCCAGGCATCTGGCATATTCCATGTGATTACAAGCATCCCTATCACTATGTAACCTCTGGCGCTATGAAACATCTAACATGAATGCTTTGTTCTGGACAATCCAGGTGGTCTCAAAAAGGAATTCAGATCTTTGAAGGGCACTTAAAAACTTGGATGCCCCTTGGAGAGTCAGGCCTGAGTCCTGCCCTGGGTTTTTCTTCTTGTGCACTTTCAGTGAAAGCTCTAATAAAGCTTGCCTGGTTCATTACAATGCAGTGCTTTTGGTGAATTCTTTCTGTAGAAGGCAAAGGGCCCAAGCTTTGGGCCGGGGCTGTAACACTGCTTCTTGACCCCCAAAACATAGTATAGACATTTTTCTTCAGTTCATTTGTTTATTCTGCTTGCTCCACCATTAATTGTTTCTTTCTTTCATTTTTATAGTTTAAAAGAATAACTTTATTAGGAAAAAGAGAAAGGAGAGACACCTGTATAGTTGTAGGCTGGCAGGAGAGCTGCCCATATTTAATTCTATCCAAATTCCACCAATTAAATCTCATCCATCCTTCAAGGCCCATTTAAAAGGCCATCATAAGCATCTCAAGTCTTATTTCTCTAGAGTAAAAAAATCTAGTTTGATTGATCTAAAGTGTCCTTATTTCTCTGAATTATCTGTGCCTCTCAACTTTCCCTCTCTTGGATTTAATGATATTTTATAATTTTTCATCTATGTTTGTTTAGCATTCATTGATCTAAAAAGAGTTTTTCCACAAATTACCTCATGATCATTTAGTAAAAGGAATATAGAGTGAAGTGGACCTTCATAGTCCCAAGTCACTGAGCAGTTACTAAGTGAGTAGAGAAGAGGCATCCATCAGAAAGGGGGAGCACCCAGCCCAAATTCAGACTCATGAAGACCTTTCATGACCTCACTTCATATGTTCCTGTCACAGCACTGTGACTGTACTTCATTCCACTTTCCCCATTGCAAAGTCCATCAAAGAAGCATCATGAACAACAGACCCACAAATAGCTAATTTTAAGATGAAAACAAAACTTGATTTTTATGTTGGGAAAAGCCTATCTTAAAAGAAGTTCCTTAAATATCCTCTGCAGTCAGACAGGCTGGGAACTTGAGACCTGCCAGTAACAAGTTTCTGCATTACCCCAAACATAGCTTTAAATACACTTGGACTTGAATATGTCTAAGTCAGGATTGCACAGTACACATAGTCCTCTCCCACATTCCTCTCACATTCTCTTTGGTTTATAACCAGCATTGTATATGACCACTGAAGTTAACTGCACTATCCCAAGATTCACTTGCATATGTGACTACATTTAAAGTAAAAATCAAGAAGAAGAGTACCAGAAAAACAATTAAATAAATCAAAATATTTTATGAATTAAAGAGAAAGAAAAAAGAAACCTGGCTTAGAGTAAGTTTCCCATTTCTTAGGAGAAAATATTTGAGAAATCAGAAATATTAGGGTTCCAGCTTCAGTGCCCCTTTTTTTCATAAAGGACTTTCTTCTTCATTTGCACCCTGATAATTTATTTCTAAAAAGAGAAATTACTTAAATGCTGAGCTTCAATTTCCTTATCTATAAAACAGTTTAGTAATTTATCCAATCACAATGGGTTTGCCAGATCAAAGGAGAGTATACAAGTAAGATATTTAGCACAATGCACGGACTTGAAGAAGTTTTGTACTAGTTCAAGGAGCAATTTTATTTTATTTTCCAACAGACAAGAAACACCTTGACCATTGGGCCTTTACTCTTAATGTCTGGTTCGCTCTACAGTATTAGCACTAATTCTTGCAGGTAATAGACACTCAAAGCACAGTTTCCTATAAATTAACATATGGTAATGGAGAAGGAATCATATAGCACAATTACCTAAAGAGCATTTCAAACTACAAACACCAATACCCACCCCCAGACATGTTGTTTCAGTCAAAACCAGATTAAGATGTGGAAATATTTGTTATTCAAATATTCCCCAGCTGATAAGGCAGAACTACCACTATTTGGGAAATAGCTATCTAAATGCCTGATTGTCACGCAGACTCAATCATCTTTGATTCAAACACATATACCTCTTCTTTTTACCTCATTCCTGTCCTCTTCATTGGGATCTTCAGCCTCACTTTACTCCCTCCAATACAAAACAATAATGTATGCCTCAACTTTGACTTCCAAAGAAGACATCATGAAGCACATTTCTCCAAGAACAAAGAGGACCATACTCATTAAATCTCATATTAGGGATACAAACTATTATAAACAAAAGACTTATTGCTAATTATGAAGTGTATTAACTAGGAGATATAATGTGAACAGGGAAGAAGTAATATGGAGAAATATTAACAATATGTATGAGATCATTGACTAATGAGAGAAACTGGAACTCGGAACTCTAAAGAGCACAAGAATAGTGAACACAGGGTGTAGCCCCTCACTGAGTCTCCGCACCAAAGAAAAAACCAAAATGAAGGGTCCTCCAGCCTCCTTCCAAAGCTAGAATCCCGACATCTTTGAAAATGATGTAGGGGAGGCCACTGGATGGCAGGACTGCCATTTGTGGGAGTGCTGACCTGCAGGATTTCCCTGGCAACATGCCCTCTGGGATCCTAGGTATCTTGCACTAGAGAGTTTCTGAGGCTCTGTTTTCAAGGTGTTGGCTGGCAGGAGGCACTACCCTCAGCCAGGAAGAAGAACCCCCCTTCTCCTCCAATGTGCATCCAGGACCTTCCACTGATGAAGCAAGAAAATGAAGGGTGAATGTGGAGCTGAGAAGTATGCGTTATTACTGACACATTAAATGACTGAAATTCACAATGTACTTGTCTGAGATTAACAACCAAGTAGTAAGAGTATAGACAAAAACTCACTTATCCCTGTCCAAAATTTGTATGACATCATTTATGTTAGATGAGACAATCCTGGAGCTGTTTCTGAAGATGAAAGATGAGGAAACATTCCTGAGTGTCTCATCTCTGCCAAGCTCTAACAACCTCAATGATAGGTATTACTCTGTTTAAAAATTCTTATGTTGTGTAAACAATGAAAAGGAGGTTTAGAGAAGGGAAGTCACTTAATGATAGTCAAATAGGCAGTGGAAGTCAGAATTTGATCTCTGGTGAGACCCCAAAGTTCACTATCTTTTGGTTGTGTTGCATTACAAAAGAAAGTTCACTAGACTGAGTTGTAAAAACACTTGAATTTACATTTTTCATTATGGCAGCCTAATTTTGCATGTTAGTCATCCATTTCAAATGAGTCCATTAGTGTTTCAGGTCCCTGAATGAGGGAAACAACATCTCTGACCACAAATGCATAGCAAAATAGTGTTATAAATACTGAAGCACATCAAATATAAAATCCATAGAATTATATGAAGGAATAGATTTTTCAGTAAATGAAGTATCTCATTTGAACATCAAACAGATTGTCTAATTTGCTTCTGTGCCTTTTTCAAAACACTATAGTTCTTAGTGAATAATCAATTGATTTCAAAGAGTGACTAATTTGGTTCAATTGGAGGTTACTCCAGTTTGGGATGAATATATAAAATTTACAAATATTTAAATAATTTCAAACAAAGAATCTATTCCAAAAACCTGTAGCTAGCACTTAATATTTCTGGGTAAGATATGTGCTCTGGCTTATTAAAACAGAAAATCCTTTCAGGGACACATGAAAATATACATGTGTGAATGCTTAAGTCATCACTAATTGGTTTCGTTCTAAGTATTTTCCATGATTTAAATCAATATTGATGAATGCATTGCTCTATGACATCTTGATAACAAGAGTTATCAAAAGTTTAATACCGATTAGAAGATTTAAGGAGACTGAAATCAAGAGACTTTTGCTAGTCAGATGAAAATAGGTAAGCACTCACTGGTAATATAGGGACCATATAGTAACCATAATCTCCATCATTAAACCTGCACTGTACTCTTACTGCATTAAAATGTATTATTTCTGGGGCCTCCCTGGTGGTGCAAGGGGTTAAGCATCAGCACCATGAAGCAAGCATGAGTTCGATCCCTGGCCAAGCAGGTGACCCACATGGCACAGCAGACCTCTCCTGACTCTCCTGCTGCTACCATCAATTGTGTATTTCAGTCAACCTGCCTGTTCTGCTCCCCACTCTGTCTCTGGTGATCCTCTCACCCCCACACGTCTGGCCTGTACCCCAGTTCTTGTATGCATAACTAAATATTGAACAATAAAATGTATTATTTCTATGTTTCTGACCCTTCATGAATCCAGGATGAATAAAGCACCACCACTCAAATGAGATTACTGTGGGTTCAAATGACTTTAGTAGGATACACAGTGGCAGAGAATTAGGTATCCTGAGCTCTCAGATTTTCTTTACTCACGTGAAGGAATTTGACCTATTAAGAATATGTCTCAGAGGGCCTCCCCTGGTGGTGCAGGTGGTTGAGCACTGCGCTGTGAAGCTGTCCACAGGCTCTGCAGCACTGGTTCAATTCCGGC
Source organism: Talpa occidentalis (assembly GCF_014898055.3). Classification (NCBI taxonomy): domain Eukaryota; kingdom Metazoa; phylum Chordata; class Mammalia; order Eulipotyphla; family Talpidae; genus Talpa; species Talpa occidentalis. The sequence continues at coordinate 36,168,336 of NW_023601212.1, forward strand.
CGGCCAGCGAGGGTCCCACATGGTTCGCAGACCTCTCATGTCATGCCCGCTGCTCCCCTCAGCAGTGTGTTTCATCAGTCTGCCTGTTCTGTTCCCCCGCTCTGTCTTTGGTGCATCCTCCTACCCTCCTGTGCATCTGGCCTGTACCCTAGTTGTATAAATAAATAAATCAATCTTTAAAAAAAAATAATATGTCTTAGAATAAGATTGCTAATTCTCTCCCAATTTTTGACCACTTATATACTAGAAGACAAAATCCATCTCACGTTTTAATGTGTTGAGGATGACTAAAGCACATAGTATAGCCTTCAAAGATGGAACCAGCTCTTACTGATTTCTCTCTTCCTAAACTCCCTCTTAAACTTAAAAATACAATGCATTTTTATGTTCTTCTATCGTTTGCTATAATTTCCTATGTCTCACTAGCACATTTATAATCAGGTTATAAAAGATAATTTTTAAGTTTATATACCTTTCTGTATTGCACTCTTAGAAAGCAACAAATATCACTGATTCCTTCAGAGTATGAGAGGGTGGGAGGATAGATATACACACAGATTGCAAATATTAAGTCTTCACATTCATAAACACATTCATTCATACATTCAACAAATCTCTTTTTTTAAAGATTTATTTATTTATACAAACACTGGGTACAGTCAGAAGCACAGGAGGGTGAGAGAATTCACCAGAGCCAGAGCGGGAACAGAACAGGCAGACTGATGAAATACACTGCTGAGGGGAGCAGCGGGCTCTGCAGAAGAGGTCTGCTCACCATGCAGGACCCAGCAGCTGGGGACCGACCGGTGCTGCAGAGGCTGCGGCCAGCTTCACAGCCCAGTGCTCAACCACTGTGCCACCAGGGGAGGCCCCATTCAACAAATCTTTTTTTTCTGACCCCTGTCTAATGGAACCATATACTGACAGATTGTGGTAAGCATGGTGAAGAGACTGAACAGAATAATGAAAGAGAAAGTACTAAGATGATGGTGGGGAGAGGGACATTTGGGATAGTGTAATCAGGGAAGTCTTCTAAGGGAGAAGTCATTTGAATGAAAACTAAAAGAAGAGAATGAACCAATCATGTAAAATTGAAGAAATTTCCAGGAGGAAGGAATAGTGCTAAGGTCAGAAGGTAGGACTAGTGTAGGGAATGTCTTAAATCCTTTTTTTTTTTAAAGATTTATTTATTTATACAAGAACTGGGGTACAGGCCAGAGGCGTGGGAGGGTGAGAGGATTCATCAGAGACAGAGTGGGGAACAGAACAGGCAGATTGATGAAACACACTACTGAGGGGAGCATCAGGAGAGGCAAGAGACATCTGCCGCACGATATGGGACCCTTGCAGGATGGCCGGGATCGAACCGGCGCTGCAGAGACTACGGGCAGTTTCACAGTGCTGCGCTCAACCACCTGCGCCACCAAGGGAGACCCAAATTTCTTAAATCTTAAATAAGAATATAAAACCTAGAAAAAAATGGAATCAGAAATATGTCCATTATTTTACTTATTTCTCACATAAGATTGAACTGCCAGGATACAAATACAAATTTTCAGTGAAATTAATTGTCTAATTCAAGTATCATCTCATGTCCAATTATTGCTACTTGTTTAATAATTGCTGCTTATGTTATTAATAGAATTTGATCATTTCTGATTTCAAAGACACTATCATATATCCCGGGTTCTATTTGGAGTATGTACAGTTCTTTCAGGGGAAAAAAAAAATGTTTATTTTATTTTTTTAAAGATTTATTTATACAAGCACTGGGTACAGTCAGAAGCATGGGAGAGTGAGAGAATTCACCAGAGACAGAGTGGGGAACAGAACAGGCAGACTGATGAAATACACTGCTGAGGGGAGCAGCAGGCGTGGCAGGAAAGTTCTGTCAAGCCATGTGGGACCCTTGCCGGTGGCCGGGGATCGAACCGGTGCTATAGAGGCTGTGGGTAGCTTCCCAGCCCAGCACTCAACCACTGTGCCACCAGGGGAGGCCCTATTTTTATTTTAATTTAGATGAATGAATAATGTGAAGTGTATCTCTTGAGTAAATGGGGAATAGTAAGTAAGCATTTATTGAGGTCATCATATAAACACAGGATGTCACTCATTTACACCAACTATTTTTGATTTCAGATAAATGACAAAACAAAAAATTACTTTCCATCAGTTAAGTCATTTTCTTTATTTTATAGTCAACTCAAAGTTCCTAAAGATTTGTAAACAAATTAAACAGTTATTATCATTATTTAACTTGATTTTTTTAAGCCTAATTGCATCCCTAAAAAAAATCAATTTTTAACTCTGTTCAAGTTAAATTAACTGTGCTTGACTGGTTATATTTTCAGAAAAGCAAAACAAACTTGAAAATTGTTGCTGTGGGTATGTGAAAACCTCCTAATTTGTTTTGTCAGAGCATTCCACATTGTGCTAAAAGTACAGAGGATAGTAATTAGCCTTATTCTCTACAATTATTGCCAATTTCCATCACAATCCTGTTTCAATATCTGATATTATAACAATGCCAATTTAGAAAACTAAATTTTAGAAATGGAATATGAATTGTCAAATGCAGAATTCAGACCAAAAGGATGTACATACATTAAATAACAAACATATCTGGGGCCTCCCGATGGCGCTGCAGGTTGAGCACAGTGCTGTGAAGCTGCCCACAGCCTCTACACCGTCGGTTTGATTCCTGGCCAGCCAGGGAGATTCCCACATGGCACATTTAGACCTCTCCTGTCTTGCCCGCTGCTCCCCTCAGCAGTGTGTTTCATCACTCTGCCTGTTCTGTTCCCCATTCTGTCTCTGGCAAATTATCTCACCCTCCCGCGTCTTTGGCCTATACCCCAACTATTGTATAAATAAATAAATAAATAAACAAACAAATAAATAAATAAATAATCTGCACTTTGCCCAAATTGCCTCAAAGTCCTTCTAAATGTATACTGCAATTATTAAATAAAATAGCATCTTATTTCATAACTTCATCAAACTTCTATATTCAACACTTTATTTCATCCATACAAGAATCTTAAAAATTAATTAATATTTCATTTTTACTGAAACTAATATGAACCAGCAATATAAATACCCAGGTTCTTTAACTCAGGTTCCTCCATGATCTTTTCAGCAACTTTTAGTTATGTTTTTAATAAACAAGATCTTTCAAAAGTATGAATCTATTAATCAATTTTGAAAATCAAGATTATCTCGTTTTCTTATTACCAGTAAATGAACCAAATAAAAAATTCTAAATATTTATAGATTTTAGATTAGTTATTTAAAAAATGCTTATTGAGACTTATACGGTGATAGAGAATCAAAAAATATAACTCCTTCTCTCAACAATGTAGTTGTGGTAAAAACAACTACACAAATAATGGCAGTGCAGAGGTCAGTGCTACAATAGATATACACAAGGGTATTATGGGGCCATGAATAAGGGGTGTTTCATTCTGAGACAGGCTTGGTAAGTTATTCCTGGAGAGGCTGATACTGAGTCACCAACCAGAGTGACTATTAGTAGTTATCTAGAGGAAGACAAAGGGGTATAGCATGCCAGAGTAGAAAAAGCAAGAAGGCAAACAACTGTAGGATTTGTTCCAGTACTAACAAGTATTTTGGATGTCTGGAAGGTCAGATTCAAGTGGAGATTTGGCAAGAGAGGAACAAGAGAAAGCACTGAGGCCAAATCATTTCATTCTAAGGCACCAGGTTCTACATTCTGAACTTCAGCCTTCATGCCATCCCTAACATATTTGCTTGTGATTATATACAATATAGTTAAGTTTTATGTTTAATTGATTATTGATGTAATATTTTGTTATAAAAGGTATGCCTCTACATTTTAAATTCAAAGAAATGCATGATTTAAAATGATAAAAGCCAAATATCACCCCACATTTCCCTTATAGGCGGTAATAGTCGTGTGTTCTTAAATTTTTCTATACTTATGTGTGTGAGATTCTGTATATCTATCATTCATCTATCTACTTAAAATAAGCATATATGGCAACATGCTCATTTTATGTTCTGTATGTTCTGTAATTTTTTTGCCCAGTTATCATGGCCATTTTTATCACTCTTTTACCTCATTTTAAGGATAATAGTATTATATGACTAAATTACAAAGATTTATGCAGTCTCTGAAGATGAGTATTTTGATTGTTTCCAGCTTTCCTATTACAAAAAGCACTATTACAAAACTTCTTAAATAAAACACTCACACATCTTGGTATAGCCAACTATACACACACACACACACACACACACACACACACTTATACATATATGGTTTTATATAGGATAAATTCCTAATAGTTATTTTAAATATAAATAATCATATTTTACTATAGGGTTTATATAGGATGAATTCCTAGCTTTGGCAGTACTGAGCTGAAAATTCTTTTCACAGTATTATTTTTGTTTGTTTCTTACACAATATTAATTTCAATTGAAATACCATCTGGTGGGTCTCCAATTTTTGGTGCAAGTTTCCACCCTTTGTTGATATTTTAAATTATAAAACAAATGCATTTCCATGAGTTCAGATTCACTAGCTAAAGTATCCCATATATATATGTCAAAACATTTTCATAGCACCTTTGAGCCTATATCTGTTTTTACACATATAGGGCCAGGAATGGGCCACAGGGTAAGTTTTCTGATCCAGCAGACTGGGTAAAGGAGAAGTCAGAGTCCTCAGTGGCTTTTTTGCAGGCTTTTATTGGGGTTTACCAGGTACACAGCAGGCAGGGAGGCAGGGGGCCTCCCAGGCCCCAGCAAGTCTTCACTCTATCTGGGCTCTCCAGCGTTCTCTCTCTCTCTCTTGGCTTCTGCTGCTGCTTTCTCGGCTTCTCTTCTCGGCTTCTACTTGGCTTCTACTGGCGTCCCAGTGACACTGCCCTTAAAAGCCCAGTCTCAGCCCAGATGAATCCCATCTACATATATCCACACCCTACTCCAGGTGACCGCCATCAGGCATGCATTCAGGACCGCAAGGATCCATCATGTATCCTGATGGCGGGAGGGCAAAAAAGCCTGACATTTTTCCTTACCCTACAACACATATGGATATTATGTACTTAGAAAAAAGAATGCATTTGGCAGAATGAAAAAAAGTTTCCTCATAAGGCATTTTTTTTTACTTTTAGTACAGAAGGAAACTAAGTCTTCTCCATGGAAACAAGCTCTGGGTATCATTCTACAGCACTACATCCAGCATACTACCTCAAATACAAAAACATGTACACTTATTATGGATCACTCACATTTGTTCTTCTCTCTTACAATGTCACTGGAAAACTGCTTTGTTTAAAGCCTCTCTGTCCATACAGATTCAAACAGATATTATCAGAGAATAAAAAAAAAATAAGTGACTTTTAAAAATCAACCTTGAGGAGATATAAATTTGATCTTGAAAGCAAGGATTTACAGAACCTCATGCACAGATGTGTCTTATAAAAGATGATTGTTTCCATCTAATTTAACTATGAGGAGATGGGAGAGCAGAACTTTACATTGAAAATGCTTCACCACAGACATTTTGCTTTCAATTAGCTGCAAAGTATCTGAAAAGTCGTGTGAAATGCCTGCTTGTAAGCTTGTTCAGTTCCAAAGTAAGAAGACTGGGCGATGAGGTCAAAAGTCAGAAAAACCTATCAGCAAAAGATATGGTTTATTTCCCCATGAATAACGTCAAAGAATTGCCAGGGAAATTAGAGTTCAGCACTAAATAAGCAATTGAAGGTGAAAATTGATGGTAAGTAAATGTAGCTGGAAATGGTGTCAGGGAATCAAGTCTGATTTGCAGTCCCAGGCCGCCAGGAACTTGGAACTTAAAAATTTGTTACTGGAATAATTGGAGATCAGTGATGAAAATAAAGAGAGACCTGAGGGAGAAAAGGCATGGAAAGTCTAGAAGAGCAATTCAAAGAAAATTTCCATGGAGATGATGCTGATGGGCTTTGGATCCAAACTTCTAAGAGTGAAATGGAATACTGGCCAGGAATCATCTGCAGTTTAGAAGACTTTCAGTGCTTTTTTAGTGTCTGCAGCAAATGGAGGGCACTGGAGAGTTAGACAAAGAGAACAAGGCAGGGCCTCCCTGGTGGCGCAGTGGTTGAGCGCTGGATTGTGAAGCTGCCCCCAGCCTCTGCAGCGCCGGTTCCATCCCCGGCCACTGGGTGAGGGTCCCACATGGTGCGCCGACCTCTCCTGCTGCCCGCTGCTCCCCTCAGCAGTGTACTTCATCACTCTGCCTGTTCTGCTCTCCACTCTCCGCTCTGGCTCTGGTGAATTCTCTCACCCTCCCGTGCTTCTGACTGTACCCAGTGCTTGTATAAATAAATAAATAAATCTTTAAACAAAAAAGAAAAAAGAGAGAGAGAGAACAAGGCAAGGACCAAACTCAAGAGACAAGGGAAAAAATATCCTCAGTAAAATAAGCTAGGAGGAGAAAGATAAATATCAGATGGTTTCACTTATATGTGGAATATTGAGAAAGCAAACAAAGGATCATAAAACTTGAAAACCTGAAAACCAACCCTTGAAAGCTGACCATAGATCTGAAACATTCATGAGGAAAGGGGGTAGAGGTGAGGAATAAGGGGAGTGAGGGAGGACGATAGTGAAGGATTATGGTGCTCTGGTGTGGGAGAACTAAGATGACCACACCTGAGAGGAGAAAGCTTATATTGTGAAAAGATTAACAGGGAAGTAAAATAATGGTACCTCATTAAAAAGCATAAAATGAAATATTCAAATCAACAATTTTGATGTGATAGGGGATGCTTTTGGCTGAAATTAAATTTCAAGCACACTCTCAAAACAACAACAACAACAACAACAAAAAAGAATAAATAAGATAAAATAAGGCAGAATAAGACAGAAGTAGGTGTAGAAGCAGACTGAGGGGCAGGAGGCAAAACGTGGAACCTCAGAAGAGATGCTCTGGCACCAAATCCAAGGGTAGCTCAGTGGAGACTGGCAAACGGAGCATCATTACTTATTTTACACATGAGGGGACAAAATTCACATTAAGCCTGGGAAGCAGAGATTTCCTTTATTCTTCTAAGGGAAAACATGGCATTGGTAGGAGCAACTGGGAAGCCCTCTGATCCTAGGAAATTAATATTGAAATGTAACACAATTCAGGAACCAACAAACAGGGATGAAAGTCCAAGAAGTTCAAAATCTGTGCCTAGACAAGTATATTTCTACTGTGAAATAGCATTTCTGTGTTTATTATTAAGAATAAGTGTAGGATAAGTGAAAAAGTATCAGGTTTTTCCACCCTCCTGCCATCAGCATTGATGATGGATCCCTGCAGTCCTTCATGCATGCCTGATGGTGGACACCTGGAGTAGGGTGTGGCGTGGCGGTGGGGTATGGGCAGCATACAGCAGGGTACAGAGGGGTACAGCGGGGTAGAGTGGAGAACATGAGAACAGTTAAAACACCAAAGAGGCTGCTTGGACTGGTGATGAACCTACCTGGTTTGGGATAGTTGCATTACATTTGGTGTAAGTCAGCAGGATGATTTGATGCAGACGGGTATGGAGCCCACTGCAGACCTCGGGAGGGGCTGAGGAGTAGCAGACCATAAGGCTGTGACAGCGCTGGAGGCACCATGGCAGCACAGGTGGTGACCAAAGTCCAGGAGCTGCAGAAACAGCTAAAGATGCTTCAGAAGCACAGGAGGTAGACAAGGCCCAGGAGCTGCAGGACAGACCTCGAGTGGAAGAGGAGATGGCCCAAGAGGACCAGCTGTAGTGGCAGGAAGGGTACAGTGCAGGTTTTCTATGACCTGAATAGATGAGTAAAGGAGGGTTCTGGAGCCCTCAGTGACTTTTCCAGGTGTTTATTGAGTTTATCAGGTACAGGGCAGGCAGGGGTGCCAGGGATTGGGGGGGTGTGGTTGGGCAGGAGGCAGGTAGACCTCCTAACCTTCAGCCATTCTTCACTTTTCCTGGGCTCTCTGGCAAGTTTTCTCGTGGTTTTGTTCTCTCTCCTCAGCTTGTTCTTGTTCTCTCGCTGGTTCCACTCTTCAGGCATCCCCTTGACACAGACCTTATAAGCTCAGTCTCAGCTAAGGTGAACCCACCTACATATGCCCACAACCCACTCCAGGTGCCCGCCATCAGGCATACATTCAGGGCCGCGGGGATCCATCATCAATCCTAATGGCAGGAGGGCAAAAAAGGCTGACAATACTTTACCCTACACCAGCCCACGACCCCTAAGGCAGCAAAGAGGACCTGTAGGGTAAAGTGAAAAATTAGGCTTTTCTGCCCTCCCGCCGTCAGGATAGATGAGGGAATCCTGTGATCCTGAATGCATGCCTGATGGCGGGCACCTGAAGTGGGTACACCTGCGCTAAGACTGTGTTTTTTTTTTTAAGGGTGGTGTCACGGGGACGCCAGTAGAAGCCAAAAGAGAAGAAGCCAAAAGCAGAAGCCGAAGCAGAAGCCGAGAAAGAGCTGAGAACGTGTAGGGTAAAGAAAATGTCAGGCTTTTCTGCCCTTCCGCCATCAGGATAGATGATGGATCCTTGTCCTGAATGCATGCCTGATGGCGGGCACCTGGAGTAGGGTGTGGGCATAGGTAGATGGGATTCACCTGGGCTAAGACTGTGCTTTTAAGGGCGGCGTCACAGGGACGCTAGCAGTAGCACCAGTAGAAGCAGCAGCAGCAGCACCAGTAGAAGCCGAAGCAGAAGCCGAAAGAGAAGCCGAGAAGCAGCAGAACAAACGCTAGAGAGCCCAGATAGAGTGAAGACTTGCTGGGGGCTGGGAGGCCTGCCAGCCTCCCAGCCCCCCAGCCAGCACCCCTGCCTGCCATATACCTGCTGAACCCCAATAAAAGACCTGCAAAACCACTGAGGACACTGACTCCTCCTTTACCCGGTCTGCATGGGATCAGAAAACCTGCACTGTGCCCAGTTCCTGCCCCCTACAGAACGCCAGAGAGCCCAGATAGAGTGAAGATTTGCTGGGGGCTGGGAGGACTGCCAGCCTCCCAGCCCCCCAGCATTCCTGCCTGCCATATGCCTGGTGAACCCCAATAAAAACCTGCAAAACCACTGAGGACTCTGACTCCTCCTTTACCCGGTCTGCATGGGATCAGGAAACCTGAACTGTGGCCATTCCTGCCATTACAGACCACAATTTGGAGCTTGTCCAGTGCTGATGCAAGGAAAAGCCAATGGACTTGGACTGGCAATCCCACCAGAAGGCAGAGGAACTTTTGCAGGTTGATATTGTTTATGGGACCCTGGAGGTGAATGGTATCATTTGTACACCCCAGGAGATGAAAACCAAGGCATGGCCAGTGGTCTTTGGTGGCCAAAAGCAGCCTGCCTATGTACTGCCCAGCAATCCTAGGGCCATGGCCCAGAGAGGTAATGGCGAGAGTAGAGGAAGGAGCAGGTAAGAGAAGAGCTTGAGATCAGCTGAGGGAGGAAGTTCTCACCAAGTTCTCTGCAGCCAGGCAGAAGAGATATATCAAAATAGCCAACTTAGAAAGGCAAAAGATGGTGCTGAGATTGGGAAGCCCTAAAAGGCTGTTAAGCAGCTTAAGTATGTTAAAGGCCAGCGAGTCTCTTAAAATCACCTGCTGGTGATGTCGTTGTTCATTGTTGAGTGAGGGGATAGGTGGGGAACGTGGTAGAGCCCAAGTCAAAGAGGGGACCCAAGAGAGGCCACATGTGAAGCTTGTATCCACAGATCCCTGACCCATGTGCTTGTGCAAAGGGTTGGCCTGAGTGCCGGGATCTGCATGTCGCATTGTGAGTGGCTCCCCTTGTATGAGCAGCGCCTTCATCAGCAGACGTGGTGGATCATCTGCTGGTGCCAATAATCTAGTCTTTTGCCCCTACATGTGCACCCTGCCTGGGCTTAGTTTTATTTTGTTGTATGCAGTTGTATTCTGTTATAGAGTGTATGGTGGAAAACCCCTAGGGGGTGAATTGTAGGATAAATGAAAAAATAACAGGTTTGTCCACCCTCCTGCCATTAGTGTTGACGATGGATCCCTGAGATCCTACATGCATGCCTGATGGCAAACACCTGGAGTAGGGTGTGGGCATGCATAGGTGGGCACACCTGGGCAGAGACAGGGCTTATAAAGTCCGTGTCACAGGAGAATGGAACCAAGAGCAGAAGAGAAAGAGCAACAGAACAAGCAAGAGAACAAGAAGAACCAGCAGAGAAGAAGAGACCACGAGAGAACACCAGAATGCTCAGAAAGAGTAAAGATTTGCTGGGGGCTGGGAGGCCTGCCAACCTCCCAGGACCCCTGCTGCCATATGCCTGGTTAAAGCCTGAAAAGCCACCGAGGGCTCCAGGACTCTCCTTTACCCATCTGCCCAGATCATAGAGATCCTACACTGTGTCCTTTCTGGCACTACAATAAGTTATTTCTCACGTTCTCTTACTTTTTACATTTTCTAAATAACCCAAAGTATCCATAATTTTGTAACAAGAATAGTTACAGATTTTTTTTAATTTTTTTTCTTTTTTAAAGATTTATTTATTCATGCATAAAAGAACTGGGTACAGGCCAGATATGCGGGAGGGTGAAAGGATTCACCAAGACAGAGCTGGGAACAGAACAGGCAGACTGACTGAAATACACTGCTGAGGGAGCAGTGGGTGAGACAGGAGAAGTCTACTATGCCATGTGGGATTCTCGCTGGCCAGCTGGGATCGAAACCACGCTACAGAGGCTGCGGACAGTCTCATAGAGCTGCACTCAACCACCTGCACCACCAGGGGAGGCCCCAGATTTTTTTTGTTTGTTTAAAGATTATTTATGCATTCAAGAACTGGGGTACAGGCCAGAGGTGAGGGAGATGAAAGGATTCACCAGAGACAGAGAGAGGAACAGAACAGGCAGATCAATGGAAATACACTGCTGAGGGGAACAGTGGGCAAGTCAGGAGAGGTCTGCTGAGCCATGTGGGTTGCTCCCTGGCCAGGGATTGAACATGTGCTGCAGTGGCTGAGGACAGCTTCATAGGTTACATCTTAACCCCTTTCGCCACCAGGGAGGCCTAGTTACAGAAGTTTTAAATAAACCTTATTGAGGTAGAATAGGCATACCATAAAATGCAACCATTTGAGGTGGACATTTCAATATGTTTTGGTGAATTTATTATGCATTTTTGGGCTATAATACAGACCTTATCCTGCTTGTGCCTCTTTCCAGACCTACCCCTCTACCCTTCATGCCAGACAACCACCAATTTGCTTCCATTCACCAGAGATTAGATTGTTCTTTTCATCTTTAGTTTTAGGTAAACTGAGTCACACAATCATATCATCATGGATCATTTGCTATTTAGTTGTTTTGTTTTCTTTTCCTCACCATGATGTTTGTAAGACTCACTGATGCTGTTGGATGTATCAATGATTCATTAATCTTATTTATGTATAGTATTCTATTTTGAAAATAAACCATAGTGCGATGATCAGTCACCTGTTGGTGAGCAGTATTTGGTAAGTTTAGGAATGACGTCATCAAAAATACTCAAGTGCATGTCTTGTAGTGTTTTACCTATATTTTCTTCTATATGTTTTATGGTTTCAGGTCTTATGTCCAGTCCTTTTAACCATTTTGAGTTGATTTTTGTGCACAGTAATAGTGGTCTAATTTTCCCAGCACCATTTATTGAACAAATAGTCCATGTTCCATTGCATATTCTTTGCTCCTTTGTCAAAGATTAGTTGTCCATACAAGTGTGGCTTGCTTTCTGGGCTCTCTATTCAGTTCCAGGTCTGTGTGTCTGTTTTTGTTCCAATACCAACTGTTTTAATTATTAGGTTCAGCAATCAAAAATGATAAGCTCATGCCATTTGCAGCAATAAAGATGGAGCTAGAAGGAATTATGTTTAGTGAAATGTCAGAAGGAAAAAGAAAAACATCGATGGTTTCACTTATAGGAGCAATATAGGAGAACCAAATAAAACATTAGTGTAAACAATAACAATGCAAAACACAACAAAACAAAAACAGCCAATTATAAATCAGAGATATCCTGCAGGAGAGGAGGAGGGAGAGGGATCAGAGGGAGGGAGGAAGGAGCACAAGGGCCTATGGTGATGGTGCATGGGTGAACTGGTGAAGGAAATTCTATGGGGACTACACCTGAGGGGAGGAAGCAAATATTGTTTAAAAATGACCAATGATGTAAAAATAAATTTAAAAAATTAAAGAAAAAATAAAGAAATACTCAAGTGTAGATCTTTGGGTTGACAAATGTTTTTAATTTTTCATTTGGAAATACCAATGAGTGTAATTTCTGGGTGAAACTGTGTCTATGTGTTCAACATTATAGTGCTACTTTACAGTTGCAAAATTGTATCCCATTTTACTTTCTCATCCTTGACAAAACTTAGTATTGTCAATAAAACTAATTTTGAACACTCTTCTGGGGGTTTGTTTTATCTCCTTATCATTGTATTTCTCTCATGGTTAATCACTTTGAACATCTTCCCATGGACATATTGGTTCTTTGGAGATCTTCTGTGTCTGCTAAAATCTTGAGTACATTTAAAAATTAAGTGATTTATGAAGTTATGAGTTTTGAAAATATGGAGGCTATAAACTCTCTGTCAGTTACATATATTGTGAACATTTTCCCCCAGTCTGTGGTTTGCCTTTTCATTTTCTGAACAGAGGCTCTTGAGAAAGCAGTTCTTAATCTTGAGGATGTCCAATTGATTGTTCTTTTTCATTTCTACTCAGCATTTTCAGAATCCTATGCAATAAGTCTTTGCTAAATATGCCAAAGAACCAAAGAATGTCACCGCAAAGTTGTTTCCCTAAGTGCATTCCTTCTCACCACTAATGGAGGGGCTCACAATGAATGAAGACTTAAGGAAGAGCAGTTATAGATTCTAACTTGTCTAGCACAGAGCTGGTTTATGTGTGTTATCACATGTAATCATTAATGCTTTTTCTTTTACTCTTGAAGGCATTCTAGTTTGGATGATGAAATATAGATCATCCCATCATCTTCCCTGGTTTGTATGTCCCTCATATGTCTTGTAATGGTGACAAGAAACAGCACCCTGGAGACATGTCAAATACCATTTAAAGATCTGGACATGGGTTCTTGGAGAATCAATATTCCAAACTTCTGGAATCCAGAACAGAATATGTCCAGGACATCTTATATATGATTTTTAGGGTTTTCTTAAAAGGGGTATGTTGGAATATTTTGGAACACTTTTCATAAATGAACCTTTCTTTGTGACCTTCTAAAGACAACCCAGTCTCTTATCTTACCAGATAAGAGAGGATTTGAAAACTATGGTTGCTAGACTGAATAATGCCCCTAATATAGTCACATCCTAATCCACAGAATAATGAACCCTATTATGGCAAATGGGACTTTGGAGATGACTAAGTTAAGGATTGCGGCAGGGGGATAGTATGACAGCTTATTTGTGCTGATCATACATGTCAGCGCAAATGCCCCTATGAGAGCAAAGCAAATTTGACTACAGAAAAGAAAATAGAGACATGAGAAATGTAGCAAGAGGTTGGAGTGATGCAAGGAACAGGTCAAAAGCCAAAGAAGCAGGTATGCTCAAGAAGTCAGGAAAGGGGCCTCCCTGGTGGCGCAGGGGTTAAAGACAGCACTATCAACCTATCGCCACCACTGCAGCAAGAGTTTGATCCCCAGCGGGTCAGGCAGCAACTCACATGGTGCAGCAGACCTCTCCTGCCTTGCCTGCTGCTCCCCTCAGCAGTGTATTTCAGTGGATCTGCCTGTTCTGCTCAGAACTCTCTCTGGTGAATCCTCTCAACCCCAGCACCTCTGGCCTACACCCCAGTTCTTGTATGGCATAAATAAATACATCTTTTAAAAAAAAAGTCAGGAAAGCAAGGACATGAACTCTTCTCCTGGAGCTTCCAGAGGGAACCAAAGCTGGGGAAACCTTCACTGTAAACCAGTGAAACTAATTTCCAACTTCCAGTTTCCAGGATTGTAAAGAATTAATTTGTATTGTTTTAAGGCACTAAATATGTAAATTTGTTATAACAGTCATAGGGAACTAACACACTAACACAGCACTGTCTTGTTTACAGTATTTGAAATGTCATGTTAACCAATTTTCCCAGAAACTCTGAAGCAACTGGAATTATCTTTCACAAATGGAGAGTCAGAAGTTCCTAAGTAAAACTATGCAGTTAATAAGCCTTAACTCTTACTACTTGAAATAACTTGGGCCTACAAACATCAAGAAAGGAAAACACCAAATAAGAAGAAATGAACCCTTACTGAGAACTAGTAGGACCAATATATTTCTGAAAGAAAGTTCACAGACATGAATTATCTAATAGTTAACAAAGATATTTTGGCAAGAAAATATAATTAAAGGATATCAGTCACCTAAATTTGAAAAGGAAAACTTGATTCCTTTAGTCATATAAATGCACTCAAAAAATACATTGCCTTGGCATAAAGAGGGTCATGAAATTTCAAAGGAGGGTTTTCTCCTTTCTATGTGAAGCTTTTATTGAATAATAAATTATGAACTCTCTCCAAGGGCCTCCCCGGTGGCACAGCGGTTGAGAGCCGCGCTGCGAAGCTGTCCGCAGCCTCTGCAGCGCCGGTTCGATTCCCTGCTGGCCAGGGAGAACCCCACATGGCGCAGCAGACCTCTCCTGCCTTGCCCACTGCTCCCCTCAGCAGTGTCTTCAGTCTGTCTGCCTGATCTGCTCCCTGCTCTGGCTCTGGTGAATCCTCTCACCCTCCCCTCTCGCGCTTCTGACCTGTACCCCAGTTTTTGTATAAATAAATAAATAAATCTAAAAAAAAGAACTTAAAAAAAAAAACTCTCTCCAAATATTTCTTAAAATTTCTCCATAGACTGTGTGTGGAACATAAACATTTCCATGAAAAATATATTCAATAATATTTGATCCTCTAAGTTATACCTGAGAGTGTGTACACATTGTCAATATGAAGATATTCTATGACAGATATGTGAAATACAATCCATGATTTATAGCCATGAACTGCACAAAATAACTGTGACTTCACAGAGGTATACGAGAGGTGGAAATTATTTCTTAAAATGCCAGAAAACTGGGACCTCCCTGGTGGCCCAAGGGGTTAAGTTGAGGCACTATGAAACTATTCACAGTCACTGCAGCACGAGTTCAATCCTCGGCCAGGGAGCTAATCCACATGAGGCAGCAGACCACTCCTGCGTCATCCGCTGCTCCCCTCAGCAGTTTATTTCAATCAGTCTGCCTGTTCTGTTCCCCACTTTGTCTCTGTGAATCCTCTCATCCTCCACACCTTTGGCCTGTACCCCAGTTCTTGTATGCATAAATAAATATTTTTTAAAATGTCAGAAAGCTTTTGAAGTAGCATATAAACTTTTGGAGATCTGCCCCATATTTTTAAAAACAATATACCATAAGTAGTCATCAAATTAATTTCCAATTATTTACAAGAGGCATGTGATGCACTTGGCAAGATCGTGGACTTTGAGACTTATGTGTCTATGTGCATGGCGGTCGCTGCATTGTGTGGTGCACAGTCTATGCTGTCATACAGGTGACTCCACCTGTTTACTTATAAGCAAAGCACTAAAATACTCCGTGTTCCTCTAGGTGTTTCAGCTTCCTCTGAAAAATGGGGATAAAAATGGCACCTCCATCTGGGGTTGTAATAAAGAATAACTGAATATACACACACATACACACACATATATACACATACACATATAGACATATATATATAACATGTAACCATATATGTGGCCATGTTATATACACACATATACATATGCATGCATGCACCCACAAGTGCGCGCGCACACACACACACACACACACACACACACACACACACACATATATATATAAAATTTAAGAATACCTAGAACGGGGCCTCCCCTGGTGGTGCAGGTGGCTAAGCGCTGCGCTGTGAAGCTGTCCTCAGCCTCTGCAGCGCGGTTTCGATCCCGGCTGGCCGGGTGAGGGTCCCACATGGCAAGCAGATCTCTCCTGCCTCGCCTGCTGCTCCCCTTGGCTGCGTATTTCATAAGTCTGCCTGTTCTGTTCCCCACTCTGGCTCTGGTGGATCTTCTCACCCTTCCGCACATCCGGCCTGTACCCCGGTTCTTGTATAAATAAATAAATAAATCTTTAAAAAAAAAAGAGTACCTAGAACAAAATAAGCACTAGAATGTGTAGTCTATTATTGAGTTGAATTTAAAATTATCAAACAATATATTTAATAATTTACCCCATTAAAACTTTCCATTTTCTTCAATTATAAAATGTTAACATTAGATGCTTTACAGCTTCAGCTAAAAGTACAGGTTTTCATTTCTCTTTCTTTGTAATGCATTTTTTCCATATTCAGTGTTAGTATGGCTAAAGTATTTGATGCTCTATGGAAATTATTTCTTATGGGAATGCATTTAATTTTAAAATACTTATAACCAGAGTTCTGTAACCATAATTTCTTTTTTTTAAAGATTTATTTATTTATGCATACAAGAGATGGGGTACAGGTCAGAGGTGTGGGGGGTGAGAGGATTCACTGGAGACAGAGTGGGAAACAGAACAAGCAGACTGACCAAAACACACTGCTGAGGGGAGCAGCGCGCACAACAGGAGAGGTCTTCTTCTGTGCCATATGGGTTGCTCCCTGGCCGGCTGAGGATTAAACTTGAGCTGCAGATGCTGCAGATTGCTTCATAGTGCTGTGCTTAGCCCCTTGCGCCACCAAGGAGGCCCTGTAACCATAATTTCTTTGAACTATGACACTGTCTATATTTATGTGATGGGAGTGAGGATGATTTATTTTACTTTTACTCAAGAGTATAAAAAGGAATAAAGATAGAATTCATTCGTCTTTCCTAGGGATTCCTTTCTCCTCTCCTTTTGTCAACCACAGCAAATATCTGATTTAGGTAGATGTTATCAACTAAAATGAATGCTTAAAATAAAATTAGCTTGATTCTTCTCACACCTGAATATTTTAACACAAAACAAGCCCACACAAAAAAAGATTAGTCTGAGAATGAATTATAAGATTTGCAGAAGCCAAATAAAAATTTCATAATTTTAGGGAACATTCATTTACTGAAGGTCATTTTTGAGTTCGGTCACTTGACTACAACAAACATAAACAACCTTAGGGATGAAATAGCATACAACATATTGAAGGAATTGTTCACATCTGCTGCTGAACTGAGTCGAATATTTCTGGATCAGATCTTAAGTCAGTAGGCTAATTTTGTCACAAAACCTACTTGAATTCCAAAATCTGTTTCCTGAGGGGAAGAATAAAAGGTCAGGATAAACTATAAATGCATCATTACCAGTGCAAGTACCTTAAAAAAAAGGAAGAGAAACTGTGGAACAGAAGAATACACACAGAAATGAAAGGCAAGGTCAAAAGCTATGCTGGCCCCTATTCTTGATTGACCTAACTCCTCTGATACACAGACTTTAGTGTAGGAGAACAACCAAGAAAATCCACTTGACATTATGCTTCCTGTTCCATATGACATAATGACAGTAGGCCCTGCCATCCCTAACAACTTTAATGATAAATCGGCTTTTATAGGTAAAAATTACCGTAGATCCATTCTTAAGAATAGGAAGTATATGATTCCAATGTTTTGTTTTATGATTTATATGCTTTCAACAGCTTTGTTCTAAAAACAGAGGATACTCTGGGAATGCTAAAAACACTTTAATAAACATGATTGCTTAAATGTTGGGCAAAGGAAAACATTTATCAAAAAGAAATAAAGTAAAAATCAAAATCAACAAGCAACTATAAACCAGAGACACACTATGGGGGGAGGGGTAAGGGAGAAGGGAGTAGGATCAAAATAAGGGGGCTGGGTATTATAATGGGAATATAACCAAGATGAAAATGTATACATTATGCAAAATGGAAAATGATGTAAAACACATATAAAATAAAATTAAATTAAATTAAAAAAAAGAACAAGCGAGACTGCATTTCAAAAAAAACTTAAGTATTCTGTAGACAAAACTAAAACTAGTTTTTATCTCTTCTGAATATGCAAATTGTCTGTTCATATCAATGAAGCACATAAAAAAAAACTTTCTCACTGGAACAGTGTATTTAATAAGTAAGAAGGGACATGATATTTACAGTTTTACTTGTTTATCAGCAGAAAAAACATTAACTTTAATTATCTTCCTGATTGATGCAATTACAACATCAAATGTTTTCCTATTTTGTTTCTATTCCTGAAAAAAACTACAGAATTTATTCCACTCCTAATGAAAGGGCAGAGTCGGGAGTCCCCTGCCTCACCTAAAAATGAAGTATCAATAATATAAGATGTGGATTTTTTTTCTCTACTCACGGCAAGGAAAGGAAAAGATTTAGTAAATTAATCTCTTCTAATCAAATTACTAGAAAAATGTAGGCCTCTTGAAATTCAGAGATATCTACCCTTTTAGAACACCAATAATCAACAGGTGGGATAAAAAAAAATTAACTGTTTTCTTTTTCATTATGTTAAATGTCATTAAATAAAAAAAAAAAAACACAGGATAAACGAAGGTACATTTTGGGTCACGCGAAATGTCTCCGTGGAAATTTCCCTATACTAATGTAAAACTGTGTTCAACAACTAAATATTTAGATGAAATTTGCATAATTCAATTGTCTATTAACCTTAAATATATGAAATATTTCCCTTTTAATTCTTTTCATTTAGGGAAAAATGCTTTGGAATTAAAAGAAAAATAGATAAATTGTTCTAATGATTTTTTTTAAATTGTGCATCAAAGGAAAAAGTAAGAAAACATTTTTGCATGAAATGAAAGAAAATATTTGTAAATCCTATATTGTATAAGTTATTGACATCTAAAATATATGAGGAGTTCTTACAATTCCATAGCATAAAAAAAAAAAAACACCGCTTTAAAAATAGGCAAAGAAAAGTGAATATATATTTCAAAAAAAAGGATACAAATGGCTAGTAATCACATTAAAAGATGTTTAACATCTAATAATCACTAGGAAAATGTAAACGAAAACCTCAAAACCACAATGAGATCTCCACCACTTCATACCCACTAGGACAGCTGCTATCAAGAAGAAAAAAAGTGTGCCTCCCTGGTGGCACAAGGGGTTAAGCATCAGCACTGTGAAGCAATCTGCAGCCACTGCTGCACAAGTTCTATCCTGGCCAGGGAGCTGACCCACATTGCACAGTAGAGCTCTCCTATCACACTCACTACTCCCCTCAGCAGTGTGTTTCAGTCAATCTGTCTGTTCTGCTCCCC
Organism: Talpa occidentalis; assembly: GCF_014898055.3. Lineage (NCBI taxonomy): Eukaryota > Metazoa > Chordata > Mammalia > Eulipotyphla > Talpidae > Talpa > Talpa occidentalis. The sequence continues at coordinate 36,187,653 of NW_023601212.1, forward strand.
ATTCTGCCTCTGGTGAATTCTTTCACCCTCTGCACCTCTGGTCTACACCCCAGCTCTTGTAAGCATAAATAAATAAATCTTATAAAAAGAAGAAGGAAAAAAAATGTTGTCAAGGAAGGGAGATGATGTTATTCTTGGGCACTGCTGATGAGAAAGGAAACTGAGGCAGCCACTACAGGAAACAATGTGGAGTTGCATAAAAGAGTTAAAAATAGAATCACCACATGATCCAGTAATTCCTCTTCCGGGGATATGCCCAAGAAGATTGGAAGCAGGTATATAGACCGATTATTCATTCACCAGTGTTCACAGGAAATTTATTAACAATTAGCACAAAATTTAGAAGCCATCCAAGTGTTCATCAACAAATAAATGGGTAAATATAAGGCCATGTATGCATTCGGCCTTAAAAAAATAAAATCCTTCCACAAGCTATGACATGGATGAAATCTGAAAACATTATATTAAGTGAAACAAGCCTGTTACAAAAGGATAGATACTTACTGTATGATTCCACTTATATGAGGTATCTTGGGAGTTATATGAAGGAGCAAGGGAGTGTAATTGTTTAATGGGTTCACAGTTTCAGCACTGTAAGATGAAAAAGTTCTAGCTAAAAAATAAATAGGACACAGGGATGTAACAGGCAGCCTGGGGACTAAAGTCAAAAGCGTGCTGTAAATTTGAAAAAGGTAAAGATTGTAAATAGAAAAATAAAGTTTGGAAGTGGGTGGTGATGATAGTTGCACAGTAAGGTGAATGCCATTAATGTTCGTGAGCTGTACACTTCAAAATGGTTAAAATATACGTTTTATGTTATGTATGATTTTTTAAAATACATAAAGCAAAACAATCATTCTGTTTTTAAAAGGCAGACTTGACTGCTTGGACTAATTTTCCTTTTGAACCAACAGAAAGTTATAAATGAAAAAATAAATCATGTGCAAAAAAATAACCAAGTTGATGGCACTGACATTAGCTGCCTCTCCATGGGCAGGGCTTACAGCAGCCTTGCTCTCTTGAGGGTCTGTGAATCCATGTGACTTGATTGGGTTATTGAAAGATAAGCAGAGTGGAGTCTGTAATTTTGTAAAAACTTTTGTAGTTATTGAAACATTCTGTCTCTGCTGTCCCTCCTCTACAAGAATGTCAAGTCCTATGTAAGACCTACTTCTTAAGCCAGCACACCAGAATGAAGATTATACATGAAGCCAGAGTACAGTTTACCTGTGGCTGAGAAGCAATATAAATGAGAAGAAAACATTATTATTGCAAGATAGAGATACTTGAATTCATCTGTTACTTGAGGATAAATTAGTAAAAGTTGACTAGATGGCCTCACTAAACACTAGGAATAAAAGGCAAAATTCAGGGCCTCCCTGGTGGCGCTAGGGATAAAGTCTCAGCACTATGAAGTTATCAGCAGCCACTGCAGCACAAGTTCCATCCCTTGCTAGGGAGCTAATCCACATGGCACAACAGACCTCTACTGTCTCACACGCTGCTCCCCTCAGCAATGTATTTTGGTCGACCCACCTGTTTCGCTCCCCACTCTGTCTCTGATGAATCCTCTCATCCCCCACACCCCACACCCCAGCTCTTGTATGCACGAATAAATAAAATAAATCTTTAAAAAAAATAAAAGACAAAATTCAGAAACTGTTTCTAATGTGGGAATTCTAACAGGTTAAATCTTGGACCCCCAAAGAAATACATCCTCACTTGATCCACCAGAAGCAAAGTACCCAATCCCCACATCCATTCACTGGAAGAAAAGTTGCTTTGTCATTGAGCAAAGCAAGCCATTACACATTTTAAAAAAGAAAAATTATGGTTTGCATTCAAAAGTCTTTCAGTTTCTAGAGAGTCTAACTTGATCATGTTCACAATATGCCTAGCAGAAGCAAAAGCATGTTACCTCTGGAGCAAGTCACTTTGATTCTAAACCTAAGAGAAGCTGTGCATTAATTTTTAAAGGAAAATGATAAATTCACAGGCAAAGCTAACTAAGCACGCAAGGAAAAATGATGTCAAGCCCAAGAATTTGCAAAAAGAAGAGAATGCAGAAATAGACCTGAGTAGGTTTCAAAAGTAGAATGCACCCAATACATATTAAAATATCAAAGGGGTTACTATGTAAAGCATTTAAAACACAAGTTTAGAAATATTCAGAGAACAGGAAATAATGCTTTAAAAACTGAAGTGTGTGTGTGTGCCTGTGTTCAATTCTAATTCAGACGGAGAAACAGAGCTTAGATTGTATCAAATAACTGAAAAAAATCACAAGACAAAATATAGAAATTAACTTATCATGAGACAGGGAAGGGCTGTGTTACTTGTGGGCAGGAAAAATAAGGGGACCTTATATCTTGGGACTGTTCCCTTGAGTACTGCTCTGCGTGTGTCTTTGAGGAAAGTAGCTGAGGACAGAGTACAGACCATGCGAGGGAAATAAAAATGGAATATTGAATGAACTATTGAATGGAAAATGGAATGAAACTCACAGAGGGCTGGCATGGTAACTGTTTCCAACAGCCATAGTAGGAAACCTAGGTCAGAGAGTTTCTGATTGAGAGCTAGGAAGGGTACCATCTCCGCAATAGGGAAAAAGGAACCCTACATCAACACTGATGGGCACAACCCAATACAGCTTAAAAGCAAGAGCTCAGAAAAGCAAACTCGTCACAACTAACTTGACCTTGTCTCAGAACAGCACTTGAGAATATTTACAGGAACATAAATACCCAGCTGGAATCTGAATTTTCAGAAGCAGTTAATTAGGCTTTTGTTTTATATTCAACATCAAAAATATTTAAAGGTTTTGCCCACATTGTTAAAAACCTAGTCTCATTTGTCTTCACAAATGAACCACACAGGTCCTTTTTTTTTTTTTTTTTGGTCATTGAGGTGATATTGGTTTACAACACCATGTATGATGTAGAGGTATGGAGTCACATGTTTTAGGTGTATGTTACCACACACCCAACACCAGTATCCACAGTCCTCCACTAAGGACCACTGCCCTCCACCACTTTTCCACCACTTTGCCCTCCTCCCCTCCCCTCTGGTAACCTCAATTCTACAACCATATTTCTTTTTTTTTTTTCAATTTTTTTTAAATTTTTTTAAAGATTTATTTATTTATTTATTTACACAAGCACTGGGTACAGTCAGAAGCACAGGAGGGTGAGAGAATTCACTGGAGCCAGAGCGGGGAACAGAATAGCCAGACTGACGAAGTACACTGCTGAGGGGAGCAGCGGGAGCTGCAGGAGAGGTCTGTGCACCATACGGGACCCTCGCCCGGCAGCCGGGGATCGAACCGGCGCTGCAGAGGCTGCGGGCAGCTTCGCAGCCCAGCGCTCAACTGCTGCACCACCAGGGGAGGCCCTACAACCATATTTCTAGGGCTTGTTTTTGGCTTGAAATTATCTGACCCTTCATTTTGTTCCTCTACATCCCACATATAAGTGACACCATCAGGTATTTGTATTTCACCTTCTGACTTACTTCATTTAGCATAATCCCCATTCATGTTATTGCACTATTGGTGGGAATATACACTGGTCCAGTACCTATGGACAAATATGGAGATTTCTCAAAATATTAAAATATTGATAAATCTATTATATGATCCAGCAGTAACACTCCTAAGTATATACCCAAAGAATGCAAACGCACTAATTTGGAGGGACATATCAATGCTTATGTTCACTGCAGCATTATTTACAATAGTTAAGTTATGGAAAAAACCTAAGGGCCTGAGGACAGGTGAGTGGATTAGGAAGATATGGTATATATACAGTATGGAATACTACTCAGGTATAGAAAAAGATGAACGCATGTCACACAGATTTTTACAGAACCAAACAAAGTACAAAGGTGACTTGATTAGTAAAGCTATACTTTGAGGCAGTTACTGAATGATATATATATGCTGTCCACAATATACACAGCATGGGTACTCAAAAATGATTTTGATACGGAATATAAAGACATGAGGACTAACAAATATGTGCATTGATTCGTCTGTATAGGAAGTTATCTTGAGGGTCACTGTACTTAAATGTTTCATTTCATTGTTGCTGCCCAGCTAACTAAAAATCAATCACTTCTTCACTTCATATTGGATTCCCTATAGCTATGTTGAAACTTTAAACTCATTCTGCCTTACATAAATGACATTCATTAATCATTACTCTATACTCAGTGCTATACAGGTTCATTATGATACCATAGTCAAATTATAGTACTGAAAGTTCACTTCTCTTTCTTCTATCTTCTGTTTAAGTAGCATAAAAATCAAATACAGAATATAATTTGAGGAAAACATTTTCAATTTAACCATACTAAATATTCCATGTCACAACTTCTTTATCAGAAGTTATGAGTTACTTAGACATTTTTATCTGTATAAACATGAATTTTAAACATGGGGAATTCCCATAGGGGATCCCCATGGGCATTGCTTTTTCCCAAGTGTATTTACATGAGTGTTATTTTGAATTTGGAAGGCATTTATTCACATCAACAATGGTTCACATCATAATAACACTGTAATGTTGTCTAGCATTTCAGTTTTCAAAATACCTTCACAATGATCTTGGAAGTAACTCTTTAAGAATTTATGTGCAGATTGCAGTTTCCTTTATATATATAATCAAAACAAGGCTCAAAGAATAGAAGGAAATTCCTATTTTATCTGCCTCTACCCATAGGACTCTTTGGACACTAAAAATGGAGGTGTTTTCTCACAACGACTGACCCTCCCACTCTGTGCACCAAATGGATATCGTATAATTCAATGATGATACTAACTACAATGATGATACTGATACTAAGGGCTCAGTCCAACAAGACTAAAAGCCACACCCCCCGCCACACACACACACACTTCAGACATCATTAGCAAGACCTTGGGTGTTAATGTCTTCTGACCAAGTGCTTATCACCAGGAGTTCCCATGACCCCCTCCTCAGGTTGAATAATTTTCTATAATCACTCACAGACCTCAGGGGAACATTTATATTCACAGGTTTATTAAAAAGACTATATAATTAAGGATTCAATGAACAGAGAGATGAAGACTTACATGGAGCAAACTCCGTAAGGGTCACAAAGGCAGGAAGCTTCTGTCCCCAAGAAATTGGAGTGCATCCCCATCCTATGCATATATCCTATGGATATGTTCACCTACCCAGAAGCTCTCCAAACATAGCTTAGGCATTTTTATGGAGGCCTCACCATATAGACATGATCAATTATGAACTCAATCTCCAGTCCTGATCCTCTCTCAGGGCATGAAAGTTCCAAGCTTGAATCTTAGAGTTCTGGTGACCAGTTCCCAACCTGAAGCTGTCAAGGGGCTCCCAAGCACAGATTAATTCTGTATAATCAATCCTTAAATGTTGACTGAATTTACTGACTTCTACATATTGAACAAACTTCTACATATTGAATAAACTGGAGCTGAGGTGAAGTATGTCACTTCCAGGTTACAAAAGTCTTTAGTTTCTATTTTTAGCAATTGTCTTTCATCTCTGACACTCTCTCTCTCTCTCTTTCTCTCTTTCACCCTCTCTCTTTCTCTCATACCCACTCACATACCCATACCCACACACACACCCCACCCCAAGTTTCCATGTTGTCAGCAACTCTATAGGGAAGCCAATACAGCATAAACAGCCTATTAGCCCAACAGTTCACAAGAAACTGAAATCTGGGAATGACCATGTGAGTGGATCCTTCAGTTGCAGGTGAGTCTGAGATGACTAGAGTGCTGGCCTGCTTTACTACTCTGAAATGAAATTAATAGATAACCCATCTACATGGAAAATGCTGAAAGTGCAATAAAATCTTCTATTATACAAAGGAGAAATAAAAAAGGAATATTTTAACATAATAAAATATCCATTTAAATATATAAATTTTCTTGCATGATGACACTTGAAGACCTATTGAAGTCAAGATATACTAGAATCTATATATATAACTTCAAAAGCAGAATACTATGGTTGTGTAGCTTCCTCAAGAACTGCAAGCAACATTTCTATTGATGATGTGATTTTCCAAAATAACAAACAACTCCTGGTACAATAAGGAAAGAAACATCAACTTTCCTTGAAATACAGAGTAGTTACTTCCCTGGAATATAGTTATGGAATTAGATTGAAGTTTGAGAATTTTGCATGTAGATAGGTTATTATCTATTAATTTCAGTTCAGAATTGTAAAGCAGGCATAAAAAAGTAATTATTATAAAAAGAGGACATTAAGTCTAATATGACTGAGCACTAGTGTAGAGAGTTATTATAAAAAGAGAACATTAAGTCTAATAGGAGCGAGCACTGGGCTAGAGAGAAAACTAAAAGTTAGTGACACAATGTTGAATCAACTCCATAAGGAATAAAAATACCAGCTCAGCAATTAAATACTGGAAGTGGGTAAAATCCAGCTGTCTATAACTCAAGGAATTTCTGGACAGTGATTTATGGTCCCACTCAACATAAACATTGTATCCTCACTCTTTAGAGGAGGTATAACCCTTTATAACTTGAATCTACAACCCCAACTACTACCTCAATATCTTTCTCTATTTTAATTAGTTATATTCTACTTTATTTTATGAAATTTTCTTTCTACATTCTCTCACTGCATGCCAACCAAGTTATTTAATAATCCATACCCATGCTAGACAAATCTATAACATTAGTCCATGAGAAATTCTGGATAGTTGCTAACGTGGGCCAAACATGGGCAGAACATTCAGACCATCATTTCATGTGGATGAAAACAGTAGGGTTGGAGTCATAATGAGCTTGGTTTTGAGATAGTTGTATAAACTTCTGTAATTTTATATATGCATTGCTCTTCACGTGACCTTTATTTTTTGAACTTTAATGCTCATGACTTACTGTGCATTATCAAGAAGCAAGATCAGTGTCTTATGATAATCCATTGGTATTATCCACTTAAGAAATTGTTATCTCCAGCAGTAATCACTGCAAAACAAAAAAGTGTGAAGGTTATAATAGCAGCAGCAAATCACAGGAAGGAAGGAGGAGAGGTGAGGGAAAACCAGGAAGGGAAGACGCTGTGGTACTTAATGCAAGGAAATTACTGTGAAAGGTTGATGACTCTGGTGGTTTTCAGCTGGTCAATATTGCTGAGCAGTAGAAACCCTGGGGTCATTTGCAGAAAATCTTCCTAGTTTTCAGAACCATATTACATTGATGCAAAACTCCATAATTCAAACTTGTAAAACCTATACCTTGTATTCAATAGCAGAAAAATCAAAACCACCTCTTATTATACACCATCGACTTTCCAGGATAATAACACCTTGCATTCTTTTATGTTTGTAGGCTACTTTTCCTTGTCTGCCACTCCTTTGAAAGATAAAAATACTGAACTTGCCTTACCACTTTGTACTGTTCCACATGCTCACAGATCATTAGATTTTATTATATCAATTGCCTTTATAGTCAATTCAGTATTCATACAATTCTTGGTGAGTTCTTAACATCTGTCTATGTGTACTTGCAAAAAGAGTCTAAATAAAGTCTCCACAGTTCAGTAGCCCATCCCTAGCTGAGCCCTTATGTCAACCTGTAAAGCAATTGTCCTATAGTCTCAAGTCTCCTCTCTTCAAAGTTTATGCAAAGGATCTAGCTTCCTCCATTTAAATATACATATATATTAGTGTATATGAGCATTTATAACATATATACACACATATATGTATACATATATATATGTGTGTGTGTGTGTGCGTATCAGTAGGGACTACGTGTAAAGGTCCTCAACATCCCTCGCCTATCTCAAAGCATAGTTAAGGTTTCCTCCATCCATACTACCTTCACTCCCATCTCAGGAATGAAATCACCATACTCTGTTCTAAGATAAAGAGATAAAGCCCTCTATCTTCTCATTCCTAACAGGTCATCTCCTAATTACTCCAGGAATACTGACAGATCTAGAGAGCGTTTTAGAGTACTGAGACCAGAGGTAACTGAGATGTTGAAGAAGACTGAAGCCGTAAGGGGGTTGTAATTGTATGGGGAATATAAAAATAAAATTTAAATTAAAAAAAAATAAAACAAATCATTCTAATTAAAACAAAAAAAAAAGAAGAAGACTGAAGCCAACAATATGTGGCAGTTGTAAGTGACACATTATTTTTTATATACATTTTTAAAAGATGTATTTATTTATACATACAAGAACTAGGGGACAGGCCAGAGGTGTGGGGGCGGTGAGAGGATTTACCAGAGACAGAGTGGGAAACAGAACAGGCAGATTGTCTGAAACACACTGCTGAGGGGAGCAGCAGGCATGTCAGGAGAGGTCTGCTATGCTATGTGGGTAGTTCCCTGGTTGGGGATCGAACTCATGCTGCAGTGGTTGTGGACAGCCTCATAGGTTGCATCTTAACCCCTTGCGCAATCAGAGAGGCCCGTAAGTGACACATTATTGACAAAGAGACACCACTTGAGAACGTAACTGACAGGGAAACAAGGAGTAAGCAAAAGCCTTATTAAATTTTGACTTCATTTTTTTAACCAAACTTGAAAATATATAAATAACTTAAACATTATCAAGTTTAGTCTTTGTAACAGTTCTATAATCTCAATTTTAGAAGACACTAGTCACTCCTTCCCTCTCCTCTAATTTATAATCTCAATTTTATAGAAAACTAATGATCAAATGATTGAAAGAAGCATACCCAAGATCAGAAAGTGAGAAAAAAAATACAGCAAGGATTCAGGTGGGATTTTTATCTTTCTCTATGTCTTACATTCTTTCTTTTACCTACTCACCTGTTAGTAGTGCTAACAGGTGTTCTTGAGATCATGAAACTGCATTTCTTTGAAAATATCTGTTAGCCAGCTGTTCTGTAAGCCAGTCAGACGTCATGCAGCAGAATGCATTGAGAAGTCTGACTCAGCTGTTTTCAGTAACTTTTATGCTCTGTTTTGGAAGAGATGTGTCTTAAGATCATAACCAGATGAAATCTCTGGTGCATTACATGAAAAGGCATCTCTCCTTTCATTCTGCTCATCTTCAGCCAAGTAGTGTTACTTCTCCAAATTGTAGCCATCTGTCATTAGCTACAAAGAAGTATGTATGACACCTTCCATCCCTCTCACCCTTATCACCAAGCAAGCACTCTAAGAATTCAGTCCAGAGATCTAATTTTCCCCAAGTCCTCACTTTGAGAGATGCCATATAATCATCTTACTCGATAAGTTAAACTAGAAGTTTTTATCAGGTACGATTGGGCAGATGAAATGCACTTATTTGCTGTTAGATGTAGTTTTGAATCTTGATTTTCACAATTTATGGATGGGTGACCTTGGTTAAGTCAATACCCTTCCAAAGTCCAGTTTCTTTATCCAAACAATATAGATGATTGATACTAACACCCAACTTATAGGTGGTTGTGAAGACTAAGTGAGATAAAATGTTCATGCAACCACAAACATTTAAAATGTTCTTTCAGGGCCTCCCTGGTGGCGCAGTGGTTGAGCGCTGGGCTAAGAAGCTCTGCAGCGCCGGTTCGATACCCGGCCGCCGGGGGAGGGTCCCACATGGTGCGCAGACCTCTCCTGCCGCCCACTGCTCCCCTCAGCAGTGTATTTCATCAGTCTGCCTGTTCTGCTCTCCTCTCTGGCTCTGGTGAATTCTCTCACCCTCCCATGCTTCTGACTGTACTGGTGAATTCTCTCACCCTCCCATGCTTCTGACTGTACCCAGTGCTTGTATAAATAAATAAATAAATCTTTTAAAAAAATAAATAAAATGTTCTTTCACAATCCTTCAAATGGGTAGGCAATCACCATAAAGGACATCCTGTTCAAAACAGCCCCTCTACTAAGCTGAAATTCTAAAGACAGTAAAGTTATAGGGGAGGGAGTGCATTAAATCATATTTAATGATACCTTAGTTAGAAAGGGTTTCACAAATTTTTTTCTGAAATGACAAATAACTTCAAAGTGTCTCCCTACAAAATAAAACATACTGTGTTTTTTTTTTTAAGATTTATTTGTTTATTTATTTATTTATTTATTTATTTATTTATTTATTTATTTATACAAGCACTGGGTACAGTCAGAAGCGCGGGAGGGTGAGAGAATTCACCAGAGCCAGAGCGGGGAGCAGAGCAGGCAGAAAGACAGAAGTACACTGCCGAGGGGAACAGCAGGCGGCGGGAGATGTCTGCGCGCCAAAACATACTGTGTTTTAATAGGAGGTTGGACATTTGCGGCGGTGTTAAGGGGCCAAGATGTAGGTAGCATTGAGTCCCAGAAGATGTGATCAAGCAAAGGCACAAGCACCTGAAAAAAAGACAACAAATGTGGCAGTCAAAACCCCAGCTTTCTGATGAGTGAGGGCGCCAGAGACAGTCTTAAGTATAATAGCAGGATTCATCTTTATTTGTGATTACATTATATTTCCCTCCTGGTAGAACATAGTTAGATGAAATTTTCCCCTTGTTTCATTCATCTCAATGTCTCTAACATCTACCACACAGTAGATAGCTAATAAACATTTACTGAATGAATAACTTACAAATATCTGGCCATTAGTCATGGTCATGAGGCACTAATAAGAGCTTAACTCTTTGTTCATCTGTATTTCCATAGTTCCAATTAATTTGGGCATCCCCTAGTGGTGCAGGCAGTTGAGCACAGCACTGTGAAGCTGTCCACAGCCTCTGCAGCGCCAGTTCAATCCCGGCCGGCTGGCGAGGGTCCCACATGGTGGGGCAGACCTCTCCTGTCTCGCCTGCTGCTCCCCTCAGCAGTGTATTTCGTCAGTCTGCCTGTCCTGTTCCCCTGTCTGTCTCTAGTGAATCCTCTCACCCTCCCGTGCATCTGGCCTGTACCCCAGTTCTTGTATAAAATAAATAAATAAATCTATAAAAATAATTTGTACAGCTGCCATTTTAGGCAGGCAGTGCACTGGTTTATAAATGAAGACACTAAAGCTGCAAAAACTTAAGATTTTTAACCAAGGTCACAGAGCTGATAAGCTAACAAATCCAAATTAAAACCAAGGCCTGCCCAGCTCTAATCAATCATTATACACTTCTGGACAAATTTATTTCAGTCAGATACCTCCATCATACATGCTGAGACATCATTGCTTTTATCCCCTCAGAATTTACTTCTAAATAACAGAGATTTCTTACTGCAATTACTTAAGGGCTATTTTAATCTTTTCTGGCTCCAGAAGCATGCTTGGTCTGTATGCAGAGCAAGTCAGAAGTGCTAGAAAATTAATGTCATTGGAAGCAGCAAGCTCCAGATCGAGAGTTCAAAAAATTTCTTTTGACTTTTACCTTTTGTTTGGGAATGCTGACACATATTTAGGGTCTCCTATGAGGCCCCAGTGAGATAGAAGCCAGTTACTCACAGGAGTAACCTACAAAGTAACATACACTTTACTGACCTAGTATACTTCACTCATTCACTAACTCCCTTTTGATGCTTCTAGGAACCCCCTACCAAACAAATTACTTGTTTTCTGGGGAGAACCTCACTTAAGAAATCTCTGTCATATCCACAACTCCTTGTGGTCTTAGCTTTACACTGACTCTTGGGGTCTGCTGAGCTCAGACAACTCACAGGGAAGGAGCCATAATACACTCAATATGTGGAAAATAAAGAATAGAAAAAAACAGAGAAAGGAAACAAAATAAAAATAAGTCCTTAGATTCTGACAGCACAAAGGTGGTTACCAGAGGGGGAAGGGGGAGTATAGGGATAGGTAGGGGGTTGACTGGATGGTGGAGGGTGGAAACTAGAGTTTCTGTGGCAGGTGTGGTGTGGTACTCATAGATGGTGAGGTATGAAGCTGTATACCTGATAATGAAATTTATACAGTGTTATAAAACAATACTACCTAAATTCAATAATTTCAAAACAAGAAAATGAACTAGAGCTAATGAGTGTACATTATACAACCATGCTCCATCTGGATTCATCCATTTCTTATCAAGCTCAGTCTGAATATTCCTGAATTTTAGATGATCTGAGCATTTTCAGCACCTATTCATGTCAGGATGCTGTCATGGCAGGATGGGCACAGTGCGCAGATTTTCTATGATTCCAGCCGACTGGTGGGTAAAGGAGTCCTGGAGCACTCGGTGGCTTTCTCAGGCTTTTACTGAGCTTTTATATGTAGTGCAGCAACCAGGTGTACGGCAGGCAGAGGTGCCAGGGTGCCAGGAGACCGGAGGCCCCCTAGCCCCTAGCTAGTCTTCACTCTGGTTTTCTCTGGTGTTCCTCTGCCTTTCTCCCCTTCTCTCACCAGCTTCCTCCTGCCTCTGCTTCTCTAAGTGAGTATCTCAGTACTGCTGCCATGGTCCCAAGAAGTAAATAATATAACTTATAACAATGTAACAAAATGCAGGTGCCCCATCAGCAGGGCAATCCTAATGGCAATGGGCAGAAAAGCCTTAAAAATCATTTACCCTACAGATACCATTAGGTATCCAAAAGACAAAGGTATGATTGCTCTTAAAGATTCCATGTACAGATGCTATTTTGTAACCATAATGAAATATGCTGGAAAAAATACTTCTCAGAAGTGATTGACTTTGCTGTCTGACAATACCTGGAACTTATAATGATTACCTGTATCAATTCTTTTTGCTTACACATTTCACCACAAAATATGATATTTTTATTCACTTTTATTGCATTATTGAGGTTTCTCAAGTGTTTTATATTCAGACATTTCATTAACATCCATCTTCCCTGAACTTTATTATTGATCCATAAGTAAGTTATTCTGCCTCTCAGCAGAGCTTATAGATCAGCCTGAGAAATAAACTTGGTAGTACAATTCAGGGTACATTCAGTTTAATTTTCCATCGGGGTTTTGGAAATTCAACCATACCCTATTAGTTTCATTCATGAGTAACCTGTGTGTTTTCCAAAAGAACCATTTTTGAAGCAAACTGTTTAACAGACAACCAATATTAAAAACAGATTACAAAAACCCAGATTTAGTTAGAAAGAAATATCAACATGAACAGGGAGAAAATAGATGTAAAGTATGGGCCTATGAATATTTATTTAATCAGGATTCAGTAGCATGTCTGCCTGGCCCACCACCCAATTTCAGGGTCTTAGTGCCCAGCTCAGAGGAGGCAATATAGCATTCGTTAAAGTAATTGATGGTGGATGCGGAAATGTGTATGTTTCATTTTAAGACACCAGCCCATCCTTGAGGTATCCATATTAAACTAGAGGCTTAGGGTGGGAACACAATGAATGTAGTGTCACATTAAGTTTTATTTTTTATTTTCTTTTTTCTTTTTGCATAGAAGAACTGGGATGTCTTAAGCTAATTAATTTACTTGAAATGTCCTCTGGTGCAGGGGCTTAGAGGATTCAACATAAACAGAGTAGGGTGCAGAACGGATGGATCTACTGAAATACACTGCTGAGGGGAGCAGTGGGAGAGGCGAGAGGTCTGCTGCACCATTATGTGGGTTTGCTCCCTGGCTAGGTGTAAAAAAAGGTAAAAAAAATATCAGGCTTTTCTGCTTTCCCGCCATTAGGATAGATGACGGAATCCTGTGGTCCCAAATGCATGCCTGATGGCGGGCACCTGAAGTAGGGTGTGGGCATATGTAGATGGGATTCACCTGGGCTAAGATTGGGCTTATAAGGGCGGCATCACGGAGATACCAGCAGAAAGCAGAACCACAAGAAAAGCAGAGAGAGCATAAGAGAACGCCGGAGAGCCCAGAAAGAGTGAAGACTTGCTGGGGGCTGGGAGGCCTGCAAGCCTCTGGGCCTCCCAGCACTCCTGCCTGTTGTGTGCCTGGTAAATCCCAATAAAAGCCTGCAAAAGCCACCTAGGGCTCCAGGACTCTCTCCTCCTTTACCCCGTCTGCTCGAGTCATAGAGATCCTGTCCTTATACTAGGGATCAAACTCAGGCCATAGTGGTGACAGTGTGACAGCCTTAATATTTAACCCCTAGATCATCACAGAGGTCCACCTAAGTTTTATTTCTGAAAAGGCTTCAAGAAGCACTATATCTTTCTCTCTTGTAAAATGCAAGTGTTAACACTAATTTCAATAAGAGATTTTCATGGAGGTAGCAGAAGTGGCTCAGTACTCAATTCAACATTTGTCTTTCAAAAAGACCCAGCTCGGGCCTCCCTGGTGGCACAAGGGGTTAAGACACCACCTATGAAGCTATCCGCAGCCACTGCAGCACGAGTTCGATCCCCAACCAGGGAGCTACCCACATGGCACAGCAGACCTCTCCTGCCTCTCCCGCTGCTCCCCTGAGCAGTGTATTTGAGGCATTCTGCCTGTTCTGTTCCCCACTCTGTTTCTGGTGAATCCTCTCACCCTCCACACCTCTGGCCTATACCCCAGTTCTTGTATAAATAAATAAATAAATTTAAAAAAAGAACAAACAAAAAAAGACCCAGCTCACAAAGAATTAAAAGGAAAAGCCCCAATAAAATAAAACTCAGGCCCCAGAGCAACTGACTTGAGCCATTTCCTTTGTTCTTGCTTCTTGTTCTCTCCTTCATCTCTAGCTTTTAGCCTTCTTGAATTAATTACCAGTCTGAACTGTAGTCACCTGGCATTTTCCGTACCCACTAGTGCAACCAAGAGCATCCTAAACCAAACGGCATGATACTTTAAAGAGATTAAAGTGTCTATATCAGGACATTTTTGCTTAGTGATTGACTCTTGAGTCCTTTGGGATCTTGTTTCCCTGATGCAAAACTATAAGATATTTGGGTGGGTTTACCCAGTTCACAGCAGTTTCACAGTAATAAACTTATCACAGAGAAAAGGTGTGATAAATTTGCTATTGTTATGTTTCTCTGTTATTCAATATAGTTGTCCACAATTACTTTTGCTTTATGACTTCAACACTAAGGTCAACTTATCAATTTCTTATCTGCTTTTGTAAGGCTGTGAAGGAATAGGACCTTCTTAAACCAAACCATCTTTTTAAAAAAGCCCAAGAGGGCCTCCCTGGTGGCACAGCCGGTTGAGCGCAGCGCTGTGAAGCTGTCCACAGACTCTGCAGTGCAGGTTTGATTCCTAGCCAGCCAGGGAGAGTCCCACTTGGAGCAGCAGACCTCTCCTGTCGCACCCACTGCTCCCTTCAGCAGTGCTTTCGGGCTGTCTGCTTGTTCGGCTCCCACTCTGCCTCTGGTGAATCCTCTCACCCTCCCGCGCCTCTGGCCTGTACCCCAGCTATTGTATAAATAAAAAAATAAATCTTTAAAAATAAAAAGCCCAAGAGAAATTTTGACATGAACTCAGTTCTGAGCACATAATACATATTTAATATACAATGTGAATTAAGCTGAATTAATTTACTTGAAATGTCCTCTGGTTTAGTATATTTTGTAACTTCTTTGACTTGAAAGAATAACTATTAATAACTTATAGATTTTCTTATCCAGCCCAAATCATTTATACATTCTTATTTCCTCTTGAAAAAATTTGTTTTGACAGTCTCAAATTTTAGATGGGCTGATTCTGCCTATATCCCCTTTGGTCATTTTTAAGGAACACCACTTTGAAAATTAATTTTCTCTTGTTTTATCACAAAACAAAGATTTTTAGAGTTCATGATTCAAATATAAACAATGACAGAGTTGTTTGAATGTTTTATATCAGTTGCACATTATTAATGAGTTATGTAGCACTAAAAATAATTAGAGTGAAAAAGCAAGATGGTTTTTGCATGCATTGTCGGTATCTGGTATTTCTCATTATTATTGTAACTAACTTGACTGGAATAAACAATAATGTTGCTTTCATGGTATTTATTTTTATTCATGTATTTTCTATTTTAGCTTCCCTCTTTCTAAGACCAAAAAACAATTCTTTTTTTTTTTTTGTAGAAATGTATTTGTGGGCCTCCCCGGTGGCGCAGCGGTTGAGCGCTGGGTTACGAAGCTGCACTCAGCCTCTGCAGCGCCGGTTCGATCCCCGGCTGCTCCCCGGCCACCTGAGGAGGGTCCCACATGGCGCGCAGACCTCTCCTGCCGCCCGCTGCTCCCCTCAGCAGTGTACTTCAGTCCTTCTGTCTGCTCTGCTCCCTGCTCTGGCTCTGGTGAATTCTCTCACCCTCCCGCGCTTCTGACTGTACCCAGTGCTTGTATAAACAAAACAAACTAAAAAATAAAATAAATAAATAAAGCATGCCTCTAAAAAATAAAATAAATAAATAAATAAATAAATAAAAATGTATTTGTGATTTTTTTCATTTTTATTTCTTTTTTTAATTTATTTTTTACATCATTGTTCATTTTTAAACAATATTTGTCCCCCGACTTTCAGGGGTAGTCCCCATAGAATTTCCTTCACCAATGTACCCATGCACCATAACCAGTCCCCTGTGCTCCTCCCTTCCTCCTTCCAATCCCTCTTCCTCCCCAATCCCTGCAGGATGTCTCTTAATTATAATTGTCTGCTTTGTTTTGTTGTGTTTTGCATTGTTATTGTTTTTTTCACTGATGTCTTATTTGGTTCCCTTATATACCTCCTATAAGTGAAATCGTCCAATATTTTTCTTTTCATTCTGACTTATTTCACTGAGCATAATTCCTTCTAGGTCCATCCACGCTGCTGTGAATGGCATGAGTTTATCTTTTTTGATTGCTGAATAGTATTCCCGTGTGTATACATACCATATCTTCTTGATCTAGTCATCAATTTTTGGGCATTTGGGTTGTTTCCAGGTTTTACCTATGTAAATAGAGCTGCAATAAACATAGGGGAACAGGTGCTCTTTTGAATCAACGCTTTTGTGTCCTTTGGGTAGATCTTTTGGAATTGTTGGGTCCTACGGTAGCTCCATTTTTAGCAGACTGAGAAACTTCCAGACAGCTTTCCATAGTTGGGTCAGTTTGTACTCCCAATAGCAATGTAGAAGAAAATATAGTTAAAACACTACAAGACATATATCTCAGTAACATCATTAAAGATTCATCACCCTAATTGAAGAAATTCAAAGAAAAGATAAACACCTGGGATTACATCAAACTGAAAAGCTTCTGTACAGCAAAAGAGACATAAACCAAAACAAAGAGACACTCCACGATTGAGAGAAATTTTTTGCACTCCATACAACTGATAAGGGACTGATCACAAAGATATACAAATAATTCACATGACTTAACAAAAACAAAGTAAACAATCCAGTCAAGAAATGGGCAGAAGAACTTAAAAGACATTTCTCCAAAGAGGAAGTGCAAATGGCCAAGAGGCATATGAAAAAAAAAAAAGGTTCAGCATCCCTTATAATCAGGAAAATGCAAATCAAAACCACATTGAGATACCACTTTATACCAGTAAGAATGGCACATATCAAAAAAACTAGCAACAGCAAATGTTGGCAAGTATGTGGTCAAAAAACAATTCTTAAGCAAAGAGTAAAGTATATTTCTCTGAATAGGAATTTGAAGGATAGGCCTCCCCAAGATGTGTCCCAATGGCACATGGATTACTTAGAGCTGAGGTTAACTGAGGCACCACAGGATCATGATAAACTTTAGCACTCCCTTAACTACCAAGAAGAATTAAAATTGGTGATCTTACCCAAAATTAAGATTATTATCAAACATATGTTTTCTCTGTTCAAGAAATCCATCCATATGACAAGGCAAACACCAAATTAAAGGACATGGTCTTAGTCATATGACTCACCAGCCCTTCATCATATGAACCTCCCTCATCTCTCCTCGAGGCCCCAGATTCCTTATCCCATTCCTTAGTTCAAGATACCTATCCTAATTTTGCTCCACTAGATTTGGAATCCACATCTACATAGATTCTCCATATTAAATTTATGTTATTAAATTTGGTCCTTCCCTCCTACTAACCTGTTTGATGTTCATTTGTTTTTTTAATTAATTAATTTATTTATTTTTATATTAACCATACAATTGCAACCCCCTTATTTTGACCCCAATCCCTCCTTTCCCCGCCCCCCCCATAGTGTGTCTCTGGTTCATAGTTGTTTGTTGATTTTGATTTTTTCTTTCTCACAGTTATTCTTTTTCCTGGTCCCTTATTTAGGTTTTCTAGATTCCCGCTATGAGTGAGACCATCCAGTATTTTTCTTTTTCTTTCTGGCTTATTTCGCTGAGCATGATCCCTTCCAGCTCCATCCATGTTGCTACAAATTGCATGTGTTTATCTTTTTTGATTGTTGAGTAATATTTCATTGTGTTTATGTACCACATCTTATTTTATTTTATTTTATTTTATTTTTTTAATGTTCATTTGATTGCTTGAACAGCCTAAGGCGAACCCAGAGGAATGGGGGAAATTTCCTCTCCTCTCTCATAAATTGTCTACCCCAAGTGATAACAATCAAACAAAATCTATTATTCCCAATACAACGTATATAAAGTTAATATACACCAATATAGTGTAAAAACAGAGGCTCACCAACATATATGCGTTAATTCCTGAGAGTTTCCACAATCCTAACATGCCTTGTATCACTACTACAAAAATTCAAACTAAATATAACAGCAACCTGGGAGAAGAATGCAGGAGAATCAGAGGTGGACGGTAACATTTTTCCATTTATCATTAACTCACCACAGCTGGTGTCCCAAATGTCTTCTAAGAGAGTGCAAAAGGTTGCCATCTCCTTCAAAGTGGTGAAATGCTGGTTAGAAAAATAAATTCATTATCAACTAATGAGTACATATGTTTCTCCTGTTCAGCACAAAGCACTCAAAGTGATAGCACAGTTTTCTACCCAAATCATTCTAATTCTTAGCATATGGACCCTGAAATAGTCCTGCCACCCATCCCCATGCCACACACAGAGTCAGACGCCCCAGTTATGTTGGAAATCTAATACACTGTTGACTTTTTCTTGTCCATATCTCACACTATGTTGCAAATGGAGAGCTCTGTCTTGCTCTCTGGTGTATTGCTCAATCTCTATCACTGAAGTTCTGTACAACTAGAAGGAAGCCAATGCATTTAATATCTTTGTATGTTCTTATAAAGAAAAGACAGAATTTTCTCTGCATAAAGACCTACTAGGCTGCAAAGTCAAACAAATCATTAAGATATTATCAAAGAATAATTATTAAACATCATACAGCAAAAATTGCAGTCACAGAAAAAATAGTAGAATACTTTAAGAATGATACAAATCATTGCCTACCAAGTTTATCCACTTACGTGAACTTCACTTTAAATTGTTCTCCTGTAAGAAATTTATAGCATTTGGTGGAAGCTCATATGTAGTCAAACATGAAAACAATTCCTTTATTCAGGTATTGTATATGAATTTGTCAGAATTAAATACATAAAACACTTCCTTTATGCATTATGAATATGATAGTATTGGATATTTATTAATATTTAAGCAATTATGGATTACAGAATATTATTTTCTGTGTATTCAAAGAACATTTTTACCATATCTTTATTTTTCTGCAGCCTTAGATTTTACATGAATTTTGGGTTGACCTCACTATACTCATAAACAGCTGTTAGTTCAGTTAAATAAAATTGCAGAGGAGAAATGGGCAGTATGTGCTCATTAACTCAGTTCCTTTTTGACATGGAAATGCTGATGCCTTCATGATTACTCTGTTGCCAAACTGACCTCACACTCTAAAATATTTTTCCTAACAAAACATTTCACTTTATTTTTTCAACAACTTTTCTTCCTTTAACTGTGATGTCTCTAAACCCCCTTAAGCTCCTTAAGAAGCTGATTAGAAATGGTGGAGGCCTGACAGGACTGTTTTAAAATGGTTTGCCATAGAGAACACTCACACTGCATGGTGGCCTGGCAAGCAGAAGCTGAGGACTTGGCTCAGCAGAACTGCTTACCAAATGCCCTTCCTGGGCCGGCCCCAGCAGGAGGCCATGACTCAGTGAGGCTGGGATTCGGACTGTGCCTGCTGGCTCCCGGCTCTTCCATAGCAGAGTTCCTGTGTGCCTATTCTTCTGGGCTCCATCCCAAGGCATAGTTCTCCTTTCGCCATGGTCATGATGACCTAGAATGCTGTCCTCTACAGTCTCCTAATTATTACCTGCTCTGCTATTTGGAAAACTGCTATTTATTTATTTATTTATTTTGTTTTGTGTGTGTGTGTGTGTGTGTGTGTGTGTTTATTTTTTTTAATTTTAATTTTATTTTTATATTCCCCATACAATTGCAACCCCCTTATTTTGACCCCATCCCTCCTTTCCCAGCCCCCCAACCCCCATAGAGTGTCTCTGGTTCATAGTTGTTTGTTGATTTTGATTTTCACTTTCTTATAGTTATTCTTTTTCCTGGTCCCTTATTTAAGTTTTCTTGATTCCTGCTATGAGTGAGACCATCTGATATTTTTCTTTTTCTTTCTGGCTTATTTCGCTGAGCATGATCCCTTCCAGCTCCATCCATGTTGCTGCAAATTGCATGTGTTTATCTTTTTTGAATGCTGAGTAATATTCCATGGTGTATATGTACCACATCTTCTTGATCCAGTTATCTGTTTTTGGGCATTTGGGTTGTTTCCAAAGCTTAGCTATTGTAAATAGTGCTGCTATAAACATAGGGGTGCAGGTGCTCTTTGGAATTGATGTTTCTGTGTCCTCTGGGTAAATACCTAGGAGTGGAATTGCTGGATCATATGGAAGCTCTATGTTTAGTAGGTCAAGAAATCTCCACACAGCTCTCCATAGTGATTGGACCAGTTTGCACTCCCAAAAACAGTGCCAGAGAATTCCTTTTTCTCCACAATCTCACCAGCATTTGTTGTTGCTAGATTTTTTTTAATATGTGCCATTCTCACTGGTGTGAGATGGTATATCATTGTAGTTTTGATTTGCATTTCCCTGATTACAAGTGATGTTGAACATTTTTTTGGCCTTTTGGCCATAATCATCAAAACTGCATGATATTGGAAGAAGAACAGACACACAGATCAATGGAATCAAATAGAAAATCCAGAAATAAACCCACAAATTATGGTCAACTAATCTTTGACAAAGGAGCAAAGAATATGCACTGGAGCAAAGAAAGTTTGTTCAATAAATGGTGCTGGGAAAACTGGGTCACTACATGCAAAAGAATGAAGCTTAACTACTACCTCACACCTTGCACAAAAACCAACTCAAAATGGAGTAAAGAACTAGACATAAGACCTGAAACCATAAAATACATAGAAGGAAATATAGGCGAAACACTACATGATATGCACCTCAAAGACATCTTTACAGACACATCACCCAAAGCAGTGATAGTGAAGGCAAAGATAAACAGCTGGGACTACATCAAATTAAAGAGCTTCTGCACAGCAAAAGAGACAGTAACAAAAACAAAGAGAAACCCCACCGACTGGGAGAACATTTTTGCACACAACACTAATGATAAAAGACTGATCACAAAAATCTACAAAGAGCTGATGAAACTCAACAAATATAAAGAAAATGATCCAGTCAAAAAATGGGCAGTAGAGCTAAAAAGAAACTTCTCTGAAGAGGAAAACTGTTATTTAATGTGCAGAGAAAGCAGAGAGTCATACTTATAAAACCTTTTCCCACTGGGATCCCTTGAGATCTAACAACTGCAGTTGTCCAGCACTTGCTTGCTGCAACATTTCCAGGTGTGCACATAGCGCCTCTCCTGAGACCTCAGGCTTCACCTTGGTGAGACTGCTCCATTCCCCAACTCCATTTATTGTTGTTGTGGAATTCTGCTGGCACACTGCACATTTTACTGACCTGGGTCACCAATTTATTGATTTACTGATGGTCTCTTTCATTTAATGGGAGTTTTGACTTTTTCCCATTGCCTCATCACCCTAAAGACTGCTTGTTTAGGTCTATGTTCTTAAGAGACCCTGATCCCAGACAGAGTGACTATGGATGTCTTGCCAGAACAGGAAGCTGGGCATTGTACCGAAACCTGAAGAAGGACTGAGCAAAAGAGTGGGGTTTTGAATACATTTGGTTTTTTCTGTTATAGTTCTTTTTTTTTTTTTTTAATTAGGGTAACTTTGGTTTACAAACGTTTTCTTAGTCCAGAATACATACTGTGTAGGGGATAACTTTTGATATTAAAGATTCCCTTTACTTGAAGTATCAAAACTTCCAAGAGGATTGCCACTCGCCTGATACTTATTTCTCAAACAAAGGCACTATGCCTTTGAGGAAACAAGACTGAGTTTTGAGTCACATCTTGTTATTACAATTCTACATAGTTCCACTTTAACTCTGCGTTTTTCTGCCCTGCTGCCTTCACTTACACAAGCACTTTAGAATGAAGGGACTCCAACTTATTTCTCAAACACAATCCTTACGTCTTACAGGGTCTGCATTCAATGTCTTCAGCATCATGAAGTCATCCAGTAGATGTCATCTTCCCACAGCCCTTGATATGTTCTTGCTTTCTGACCTATAGATTACAGATCACTGGGTCCCATTCTTGCTTCAAATCCCTAGCATATGTTACTTGAAGACTGTTCTGTGTGCTAGGTTCAATTTTAAATTTCCAAATTCTTAAAACACACCTTTACCTTGAATATTGCAGAGTTTCCATCAACATTTGTTGGATACATGCATTTATAAGACAGCAGATCCTCCAGATTTTATTTTCCATTAAGGAAGAGCTTATGCTAATTTTGTCAATGACAAGGCCAAGTACTATGTAGCACATAAGGTGGGTGCGCCAAAGATGTAACTTAATGGATCAATAGAGAGTGCAACCATGTCCCATGAGGATGTTCCCATTATAGGAAGCATCATTTAAATTTGGAGAGAAGGACAAGAAGCTGTTCCATGATATCTCTTGGCAGGCTTTTCAGAACTGGGAGGACAGTTGCAAGCATCCACATGCAGAAGTCACACAACAGCACTGAAATATAATGAAATGTGTAATAAAAATGCTTCTTTCTTAATTCAGCAACATTTTATTCTTTCCCTCTGCTCATCAGGCATTTACCTTCTTAATAAACTTTAATTTGTGTGCATATTAACTACTGAGATTTTAAATGAAAGTGCTTATTCAAAACCATATTAAATGTTACATGCCTTAAAATGCACCATTAAAGTTTATAAGGCAGTGGCTATCCCATATTACACATGTGAGAGGTTTGCAAGTCAGACATAATTACATAAAGCTTTGGTGCTTACTGTGCATGAGGTTCTTCAATAATTAAAAAGGAACGTGTGGCATGACAAATGTGACATAGATGCACAATAAAAGTGCTGTTTACCATAATGCTCCGAAGACGTGTTCTTTCATTAACTAAATTTATATGAGTAACTAAGAATTAAACAGAAAACTTTTTTTTTTTCTCTTCTGGAATCACCGACAATTACAACTACAATTAGGAAGCTACATCAATAGCTTCCTAACTGGTCCACTGGTATTTCACACCTGCCCCTTGACATTCACAGGCTTTGCCACAGCCATTCATCCTTTAAAAAACACAAGGATCATGTTGCATCTCATTGCACTGGAGTTAAAATTCAAACTTTTCAACATGGAAAATAAGAAAGGCTGAGAACCATAAATTTAGGTCATGCTCAATTGTTCTCTTCCTGTGATATGTATTGGAATCACCCAGGGAGAACCAAACCACTCTGATGCTTGGGTCCCATGACCAGAGCTCTTGATTTCACTTGCCTGGGTCCGGGCCCCAGCATGGACATCGTCTCACCACTCCCCAGGAGGTACAAGTGTGCAGTCCATGCTGAGAACCACTTTGCTAAGGAGTTTGATACTCCTCTGACAGAAAATGAAGCATTGATGATGGGCTTTAAACAGCCAAGCAAGGGGATCAGAATTAGATTAGACAATGATAAAACTTTCCAAATTTACCCTCAACATGTGATTTTTCCCTGCAAACAGAGGGGTGAGCTCACCAGCTTCTTTACTAATCCTTGAGTCATTTTAACGCTTTTCAATTAAAAAATAGCAACTCATCTAAAAATCCTAAGATTACTGAAGTTGTTTATGAAGCATTTACCAATGACTACCGTGTCTGTGTCAATATCATACCACCACATGCTGCTAAAGACAAATCACTCACTCATTCATTCATTAATTAATTCAGCAACATGTATTGTGTTTTCACTATGTACTAGGCACTATTCTAGACCTAAAGAGATGTGAAAATGAACAATCATACTTGTAAGGATTTCCTCTTCAGGAGAACAGACAAATGCTCAGCTAACTCAAAGATAGAGTAAGAAACTCAATAGGAATAAAGGAAAGGGGGATATCATCTACTGTTCGAAGCAGGAGGAGGGTCAATCGTAGAGGCTTCAGACTAGAGATAACCACTTGCCCCAGGCCTTAAAGAATAACGGCAATTGACAAGCAGAGAAAAAAGAGGTTTTTTTTTTCGTTTGGAATTAAGGTAATAGAGCTGACCTTGAAGAAACATGAAAGAGTCAGTCTTTGTTTATCAATCTTTTCAGTCTAGAAATTAAGTTTAAATTTTGTGAGTTAAGGCATCCCTGATGGTGCAGTGGTTGAGCGCTGGGCTGCAAAGCTGCCCGCAGCCTCTGCAGTGCCTGTTTGATCCCCAGCCACCAGTGAGGGACCCACATGGCGTGCAGACCTCTCGTGCCCCGCCCACTGCTCCCCTCAGCAGTGTAATTCATCAGTCTGCCTGTTCTGCTTCCCGCTCTGGCTCTGGTGAATTCTCTCACCCTCCCGCACTTCTGACTGTACCCAGTGCTTGTCTAAATAAATAAATCTTTAAAAAAAAAAATTGTGAGTTAAGTACACAGAATGGCTGAACAACAGCTAGAACACCAGCCTAGATATCCTATTCCCTGTGGATTAGCAGTCTACCCAGATGGAAGCACACATAGATACTGATTAAAAAAAAAAAAAAAAAAAAGGTGCCTATGTAAATGAGGGACCTCAAGCTACTTTTTGTGCATCTAATTTGGCCCAGTGCCTGTTTTTGAAATAAAATTTCACTGGGGCACAGCCATTCTCACCCATCCACATGTCCTCTCTGGATGTTTTCATATAACAGTGGTAGAGTTGGCTTTGTGACACTGACCAGTCTGCAAACCTAAAATATGTGCAATGTGGTTTTTCAAAGGAAAAAAAAAAACTGCCCACCATTGATCTAACCTGTGAGTAAGAATTTTCCTCCATAAATGCCAAATTAAAGGGAAACTAGTCCACTGAGAGGGCTAATGCTTTAAAGCATGGTCACAACTAGAACGTTAGCACAAGTCCTGGACCCATCCATGCCACCTTCTAATCCCAGCTCTGCCACTTAGCATCTGTGCAAGTAACTTGGGAAGGCTCATAAACCTTGCTAAGTCCCAGACAGAATCATGTGCTTGAGCCATGAGACTAGCCATTCCGCAGTTTCAGGGCAGCATTCATTCCAGGCTCTATGTAACTAATGACATTGAATTACACACAGTGTGCAGCCTGCCCCCTGGGTGTTTTATTCACTTGTTAGGTAAGTCCAATCATGACATCCTTCTCACAGAAGATTTGGGAGGAGGTAATATAATAAAGCAGCATAGCACAAACCTTAATAAATATAACATAGCACAGAGTATTCACACAATAAACTCTCCACACAGATGGCCAGTTCTCTCCCTAAATCCCATTTTCACTTTCTTCTTTATGATAGTTATATTCAAACCCAAGCCAGCTGGTAAGGATACATAATCCATATTTTTCTTTGCAGGTAGTAGCTATAAAAATTAAATTTGGGAAAAGGAATAGGAGTAGAAGGGATAAGCACAACCCTCAGATTATCTGAATAACTCACTTGCTTTTTCTGGATTGTGGCTTTCTCTGTTTCTCTTCAAGTATGCCTCTTGATGTGAGAGCAGAACCTCAACACTGGCTATGCAGTTGAAGACAATGCTCCAGAGAGCTGGAGGAACAAAAAGATGGAAAGAAGCTGGGTTCCTAAATGATGTGAGAAGCATGATTTCCATGACACAGAACCTACATGTGAGGGAGAAATTCCCATCTTATTTAAGTATGATATTTTTAACAGCTCTATGGATGGATAAGTGACATGCAATAACCTTCACACATTTAACCCTCACAATTTGTTTATGATATACATGTGAAACTACCACTGCAATCACAAAAATGAATAAATTCATTATCCCCAAAGTTTTCTTGTGCCATTGAGAGTCCTTCCATGCTCCTCTCACTCTGTTTCCCTCCCATCACCAGGTAACCAGCATATTTTATAGTCTCTTTATCATAGTACCTTAACCATATATAAGCTAAAGCAGATATTATCGTTTACCAGCATGGGTTTTATGTCAGTCTCAACAGAAATTTTTGGCCATACTCCAGCTGCACATGTTCTAATGTGAGGGAAATGTTAGAGGTATACCACACCGACTTTGAGTCAAGCAGTGTTTTAGGGGGATGGCTTATACATTTTATTTTATTTTTTAATTTATTTATTTATACATACAAGAGCTGGGGTACAGGCCAGGGATGGGGGTGGTGAGAGGATTCACCAGAGACAGAGTGGGGAACAGAATAGGCAGACTGACTGAAATACACTGCTGAGGGGAGCAGCGGGAGAGGCAGGAG
This sequence comes from Talpa occidentalis, assembly GCF_014898055.3. Taxonomy (NCBI): domain Eukaryota; kingdom Metazoa; phylum Chordata; class Mammalia; order Eulipotyphla; family Talpidae; genus Talpa; species Talpa occidentalis. The sequence continues at coordinate 36,214,222 of NW_023601212.1, forward strand.
AAGTCTGCCTCACCATGTGGGTGTCTCCCTGGTTGGCCAGGGATCAAACTTGTGCCGCAGGGGCTGCAAATTGCTTCCTAGTGCGGTGCTTAACCCCTTGCACCACCAGGGAGGCCCATAGGGGGACATTTTAACCTGCCAGGGCAGCTACTTGCTTGTTGTAAATGCACTCTGGATGGAGCTTACATCTCCCTCCCTGCTGACCCCTGCACCTACACAGTTGTCCTACCTTCCACACACAATGCCTGCTAACTTGGTAGATGGAGGTGGGTAGAGTATCATTTAAAAAAAAAAAAGTAGAAAAATTGGCCAACAATTTAAGTTATTTTATAATTATTCTGAGCTTGGCATAATTGGCAATGCATTAGGAAACCACCATCACAGCATGTATTTTACATAAGTTTGCTTTAAAGTGAGGAAAGAAATAAAAAATATGCTTAGGTACAGAAATTTAAGGAAACACATCTTTGATTTTCTTCTAAAATATTTGGCAAAGCAGAACAAAAGTAAGAAAATATTCCATGCTATGAAAACCCTGAGGAGAAGAACATTTTTATTTGACATTTAAGAACTATCTCTGGTTATTTTTTTTTTTTTTTTTTTTTTTTTAAGATTTATTTATTTATTTATACACACAAGCACTGGGTACAGTCAGAAGCGCGGGAGGGTGAGAGAATTCACCAGAGCCAGAGCGGGGAGCAGAGCAGGCAGAAGGACCGAAGTACACTGCTGAGGGGAGCAGCGGGCGGCAGGAGAGGTCTGCGCGCCATGTGGGACCCTCCTCCGGTGGCCTGGGAGCAGCCGGGGATCGAACCGGCGCTGCAGAGGCTGCGGGCAGCTTCGCAACCCAGCGCTCAACCGCTGCGCCACCGGGGAGGCCCAACTATCTCTGGTTATATCTTTTTTTTTTTTTTTTTTTTTAATTCCTGATCTCAGCTTAAGAGCAAATAACAAAAACAGACTGATAAAGAATGAACAGAATGAGTAACATGCCTGAGCATAGGTGAGGGGCTACAAAAGAGATGGACAGAAACCAAGAAGCTGCACCTGCCTAGTTCACAGAATTCCTGGGCCCTTGAGCCCTTTATTTTTTTCCCTTATACTCTTTTCAGACTCAGCCTTTTCATTCATTCATTCATGCATTCATTCATTCATTCATTCATTCCCTCAATCAACCAGGGACTAGGTGACAGGATGGTACTGTCAATGAAGATTCTAATAGAAAAAAAAAGAAAACATGTAACATATAAATTAAGGTTATAAATAGAGGGAACACACATTCCAACGCTGTCAAGACAGTACCAATTTAAACCTATAGGATAATGCTGTTTTTGCTAGCATTCTTTCATCTTCTCAAGTATTCCATGCTGGACAATAAATTCAGAGTTCTGATAGATCTCTTAGTGGTGTCTCTCAAAGGACAGAATGGTTAAGTCTATATGAGGAGGTCAGAAAAGATTTCCTACAGGGGAGACATTTAAAACTAGTATGAAATGTAAGTATCTCTGAACCAGGAAATGAGGGACAGGCCTAGGCACTTTGGGCAGAGAGAGTATTGCAGGATATGTTTTAGGGTTGCAATCAAGCAATGGACTTTCAGGAAATCAGAGTGTGGCAGAGAGGAGGCAGCATGAAGAGGATGAAAATATTTCTGCATTAACAACATATGGACAGGGCCTCCCTGGTGGCGCAGTGGTTGAGCGCTGGGTTGCAAATCTGCCCACTGCCTCTGCAGCGCCGGTTTGATCCCCAGCCGCCAGGAGAGGATCCCACATGGCTCCCAGACTTCTCCTGCCACCTGCTGCTCCTCAGCAGTGTATTTCGTGGGTCTGCCTGTTCTGCTGGCTGCTCTGGCTCTGGTGAATTCTCTCACTCTCCCGCGCTTCTGACTGTACCCAATGCTTGTATAAATAAATAAAAAATCTTAAAAAAAAAACCAAAACAATGTGTGGACAATGGGGCCTCCCTGGTGATGCAGCAGGTTGAGCACAGTGCTGTGAAGCTGTCTGCAGTCTTTGCAGCACCAGTTCGATCCCGATTGGCCAGGGAGATTCCCACATGATGCAGCTGACCTCTCCTGCTCCCCTTCGCAGTGTATTTCATCAGTCTGCCTGTTCTGTCCTCACTCTGTCTCTGGTGAATCTTCTCACCCTCCTGTGCCTCTGCCTATACAAGGGCCCCAGCTCTTGTATAAAAATAAATAAATCTTAAAAAAAAATAATGTACGGACAATGGAAAATAGGTTAAGGATGCCTTCTAGGACTTCTGAGAATCCACGCAGGTTGTAGACCATAATTTAATAGTGGGTCCCATTCTCCCAATTGGAAACTCCTCAAACAAGGATTCTCATCCGTGAGATCAGGTACAGGGAGCAACACAAGGTTGGTGAGATTGATTCAATGTTTTACAAGAGCGTAGAACAAAAAAAGATAACATGTTGAATGAATGTTGTAGCAAGAAAGAATTTTTTTTTTTAGATTTATTTTTTCATTTATTTAGACAAGCACTGGGTACAGTCAGAAGTGCGGGAGGGTGAGAGAATTCACCAGAGCCAGAGCAGGGAACAGAACAGGCAGACTGACAAAGTACACTGCTGAGCGGAACAGCGGGCGGGGCAGAATAGGTGGACCCTCGCCGGTGGCTGGGGCTCGAACCAGTGCTGCAGAGGCTGCAGGCAGCTTTGCAGCCCAGCGCTCAACCGCTGCGCCACCAGGGGGAGGCCCAAGAGAGGTTTTAATACAGTAAATATTTCTCAAAGCAGGGTAGTATGGAAGTGAGGATGAAAGTAGGGATGGTAGGAAAAATTATTGAGTAAAGAAAATAAAAGACTAGATTAATGGATCTCAAATAATAGTGTATATAAGAATCATCTGGGCCTCCCCGGTGGCGCAGCGGTTGAGCGCTGGGTTGCGAAGCTGCCCGCGGCCTCTGTGGCGCCGGTTCGATCCCCGGCTGCTCCCTGGCCACCAGAGGAGGGTCCCACATGGCGTGCAGACCTCTCCTGCTGCCCGCTGCTCCCCTCAGCAGTGTACTTCGGTCCTTCTGCCTGCTCTGCTCCCCGCTCTGCCTCTGGTGAATTCTCTCACCCTCCCGCTCTTCTGACTGTACCCAGTGCATGTATAAACAAAACAAACAAACCAGCAAACAAATAAATAAAGCATGCCTCTATTGAAAAAAAAAAAAAAAAGAATCATCTGAAGTTGTTATATTTTTAAGATTTATGTATTTATGCATATAAGAACTGGGGTAAAGGCCAGAGGTGTGGGGGGGTGAGAGGATTCAGCAGTGACAGAGTAGGGAACAGAACAGGCAGACTGACTGAAATACACTGCTGAGGAGAGCAGTGGGCAAGACAAGAGAGGTCTGCTGTGTCATGTGGGTTAGATCCCTGTCTGGCGATTGAACTTGTGCTGCAGTAGCTGCGGATAGCTTCATAGTGCTGTGCTTAACCCTTTGCGCCACCAGGAGGCCCCTGAAGTTGTTATTAACATTATATTCTCTGGTGCTCCATGTCCAGCATTATGATATAGAAAAACTGGTGTGAGTTTCAGGAATCATTTAGTCCATCCCTTCCATCCCTCCTGTCACTTCTCACCCATTTGTTCATTTTGTTCATTTAAAGAGCAAAGACCTAGTCACTGAAAGCTTTAAGACACTGATGAAAGAAATTGAAGGAGACACAAATAAATGGAAAGATATTTTGTGTTTATGGATGAGAAGAATAGTATTGTTAAAATGTCTGTAGCAACTTACAGATTCATTGCAATTCTTATTAAAATTCCAATGGCATGTTTCACAGAAATTGAACAAACTTAAAATTTGTATGGAACCACAAAACAAAAGCCAAAAGCAATTTTCAAAAAGAACAAAGTTGGAAGTATCATACTTCCAATTTCAAACTATAATACAAAGCTATTGTAATCAAAATAATATGACATTAGCATAAAAGTAGACACATAGGTAAATGAAATAGAACAGAATCCAGAAACAAACCCATGCATACATGATAAAGTAATTCAATGATAAGGGGAGTAAAAATATGGAAAAATAAATGATGCATTTATTACTTCCATAAGCAATGTTGGGAAGCCACATACAAGAGAATGAGACTGACACCCTATTTTTCACCACATACAAAAATCAATTTCTGTATAGTTCCCTTTGATATTTATTCATAAAATTGAAAATGATTTCAATAAAAATCAGAAAAGATTTATTTTTAACTTGACAAAGTCATTTTAAAATTCAAAAGAAAGAGCAAAAGTAACCAAGGCAGTTTTGAAGAGGTAGACCTTAGAAGCAATCAAGACAGAGTTCTGTCAGTAAACAGATATGGGTCAATGAACAGAACAGAGTCCACAATAGATATAAGTGGAAATGTATAGTGTGGTCTCATATGCAACAATAGAGGTAGCATTACAGATCAGTGGGGAAAATAGAGGTAAATTATGGTACAGGAATAACTGACAATCTATAATTTAAAATTTCAGATGGAATTTTTTTTATTTTTTAAAGATTTATTGATTGATTGATTGATTGATTTATACATACAGGCACTGGGTACAGTCAGAAGTGCCAGAGGGTGAGAGAATTCACCAGAGCCAGAGCAGGGAGTAGAGCAGGCAGAAGGACCGAAGTACACTGCTGAGGGGAGCAGCAGGCGGCAGGAAGGGTCTGCGCGCCATGTGGGACCTTCTTCCGGTGGCCGGGGAGCAGCCGGGGATCGAACCAGCACTGCAGAGACTGCGGGCAGCTTCACAACCCAGCGCTCAACCGCTGCGCCACCGGGGAGGCCCCCAGATGGAATGTTTATTTAATCATATGAGATAGAATCTAAATACTAAAAGTAAAAAAGAAAACATTTAAACAAAATAAACTCAAGACTTGAATGTAAGACCTGAAACCATAGAACCCCTAAAAGAAAACACAGGGAATAAGCTCCTTGACATCAATCTTAGCAAAAAAATTTTGGATTTGACACTTAAAGCAAAGAAAGGAAAAGGAAAAAAAAAATATATGAGTACATTAAAATAAAAGACTTCTGGAGAACAAAGAAAAAATCATCTACAGAATGAAAGTTTAACCTAGAGAAAGGGAGGAAATATTAGAAAATGATATGTCTCATAGGGACTAATATTAAGAATACAGAAAGAACCTTCCAGCTCAATAGCAAAATCAAATCCAATTAAAAAAATGGGCAGGGAATCTGAACAGATATTTTACAAAAGAAAACATACTGATGGCCAACAGGTACATGATAAGGTGCTCAATATCACTAATCATCAGTGAAATGCAAACCAAAACCACAAGATGCTACCTCATATCTGTTAAAAAGACTATTATCAAAAAGATAGGAAATAACAAGGGCTGTCAAGAGTGTGGAGAAAATTAAGCCTTTGTGCACTGTTAGTAGGAATATAAATTGGTGCAGCCCCTGCAGAAAACAGTATGGTGGTTTGGTGGTTTCCCAAAATATTAAAAATAAAACTACCATATATGATCCAGCAATTCCCCTGCATATATAGACTCCCCCAAAATGAAATCATTATCTCAAAGAGGTATATCTGGAGATACTACACATTCCCATCCCCATGTTCATTGCAGCATTTTTTACAATAGCCAAGATATGGAAAGAATCTAATGCCCACCAAAGTGAATCAATAAAAATATGTGTTATATGTATGTACAGTGGAATAATATTCAGCTATAAGAAAGAAGGAAATGCCCATTTTTGACATTTTCACTTGATTGATCCTTTATAGTTACATAGGGAACAAAGATCACATTGTAATAATAACCAGTAATATAGAATGAACCATATTTTAAAACTTGGTCAATTTTCATGCCAACAAAAATAATGCCCTACCGTCCATGCTACCACTACATATTTGGATAAAAATACCAATGACTCTACTTAAAGTAAAAAGGTCAGTCATAGGTTGACAGCTTAGATGAAATAAAGCATGCAGCTAGAATTTTTTCTCGGCCCATAGGTTCCCCCTTCATCCTTTACAAAAAATGAATTATTTTTGCCTTTAAGAGAACTATGCTCTTGAAAAAATATGCTTCCATAGTGATTCATCTGAACCAGAACATGTATATCTGAACAAAGACAAAAATAGAGCCCTCTGACATACAGAGCTGCTGAAAGCAGAACAGCAATGGAATGGAAGGGAAATATTTCCAGAAATTTTTCATGCCTCCATTAGAAGAATAAACTTTAAGTTAACTGCCTTAGACCAGAGCAGGGTCTGGGGCCAGGATCAAGGAGGCTGAAAATGACAGTTTGGACTCAGTTCAAGGCTTACTCCCAAGGAGGCTGTCAGAAAAAGGAAAGTTAGGAGACCTCAGGAGAATAAAACTGGGTCACTGCTACCTTAGTGCTTCTTACAGAGGAATATCCAGCTCCATGGTAAGGGGATCCCTCAGAGTGGTGTACCCATGGCAAAAATATGGATTCAAGGGCTTTTGATCTACATAACCCCTAGGCATATTAGCACCAGAATCAATTTTTAAATATATGTTCCACCATAACTTCACAACTCAGCAAGCCTCTCTCCATAGGCTGAATGTTCGAGTCAGGAGTCTTAAAATGTTTGCTCTGCCTGGTGTGGGGTAAGTTCTCTTCCTCTAAGTCTTCACTGAAAAATCTGAGAGGTCCACTGATGTCCACTGAGAGGCCTTCCATGCCCAGCCAGGCAAAGCACCCTCCAGGACCCTACACTAAGTTAAAACAGAGACCACTTCCTCACTCCTGCCACCCAGTGTTCTATTGTTTATGGAAGTGGGATCTTGAATAAATCAGTAAAAGCATGGAGAATGAATTAACACTTACCTACTCTCATGTCCTGAACCCCATGCTTAAAAATGACAAATGATAGTTAACACCACTCAGTAAAATATGGAGAAAGAACCAGTATTACAACAGAGTTGTTATAGTCTCTCATGCTACCTGGAATTCCAGCTGAAAAGTGTTCTATATTCATGTTTTAAATTATGTTTGGCAGGTGTATATGTTAATTTCAGAAATGAAGTCATGCATATGAGCACTCCAGGTTTCTCTGGAGGCAAGATTAAAATTTTTGCTAACCAAGCAGCACTGTGCATTTAGCAGTCACCAGCTCCCACTGACCTAGCAAAGGACATTTAGCCTCTGAGAGCACAAAGTGCTATATATATATTTTTTTTTTTTTTCCCCTGAGAGATGTTCTTTTTCCTCACAAAACATTGTGGAAGCAATAGTGTTAGCTTTGTAAAATTAACCCAAGATAAATATTTTAAATCCCTTCTGTTGAACAACGTAAGATTAAATGCTACAATAAATGAGTCACAGCAAGTCATTGGTATAATTGTAGTATTCGATCCTTCTAATGATCTTGAGACAACAAGTGATTCATTTGTAGATGTCTGTACAAGAGCATTGGAATTGAACTAGACTAAAAGTCTTTCTTTCACCATTGTCCCTCTATCTACTTCCTGCAAGGGAGTAAATGTATCTAATATTTGAGTACCCATACTACTACTCCCTCTGTTTTTCCACCCATCTACCACCACCCTCACCCTGGATATTTCTGCCACAGCTTACTAGACCCAAGTATAGACAAATGGAGTCCATCTACATAGATTCTAGTGATAATTCATAAGAGATTCCATCCCACAAGATAAGACACACTGATTTGATTCTCTCTCAGAAATTTTAACCACTTGATAAGCAAGGAAGGTCTCAATGATGGACACTTGCTTTGCAATGCTTCTAGAATCACATTATGAAGCAATTGGAAGATTCCAAACCTTTGCAAGTTATACAAGAAGGGGGTGTCAGGAGGAGGAGATTGGGAGCTTCTGATTCACCCATCCAAAGTGCCAGCCTCTTTCTTTGTTTTTCTCAATTTTAATTTTATATCATGTTATTTACCCATTAGCACAATTTCACGATCATTTTTTTTTAGATTGAGACAATATCCTCTGGCTTTAAAAAATCTTGCTTTATCAAGTTTTATTTTATTTTATTTTATTTATGTATATTTTACATCATTCTTCATTTTTGTACATTGTATGCTTTCTCCTCTCAGGGGTAGTCCCTGGAAAAATTCCCACCACCAATTCACCAGCGCACCATCACTATACTCCCTTGTGCTCTTCCTTCCCCTGTTTTGATCCCTTTCCCCGTCCATTCCCTGCAGGAAGGGATTACTCTCAGTGAAATAAGCAAAGAGTTTTCATTTGTCTGAAGTGAAAAAAAAATCACATTTCAAAGGAAAAGAAGGAGATACTGAGAAAGAAAGAGGTTTAGCTATTAAAATATAATGGGCCTCCCTGGTGGCGGTGGCATAGCGGTTAAGCGCTGGGTTGCGAAGCTGCCCACAGACTCTGCATCACTGGTTTGATCCCCAGCTGCCCGGCGAGGGTCCCACATGGCACATAGACCTCTCCTGCCACCTGCTGCTCCCCTCAGCAGTGTACTTTGGTCCTTCTGCCAACGCTGCTCCCAGCTCTGGCTCTGGTGAGTTCTCTCACCCTCCCGCACTTCTGACTGTACCCAGTGCTTGTATAAATAAATAAATAAATCTTTAATATATATATATATATATATAATTATATATATATAAAATGATGAGCAATGTATTTGGTCCCAAAACATTACAACATGGAGAAACAAGATAACCCTAAAATGTTAACAGTGATGACATAAGCTAATTCTACCTACACAATCTCTTCATATTTGGAATGAAGAGTGAGGACTCTGCATGCCATTTCCTATGGTAGGTATTGTCCACTGTCATTATTCATGCTGAGATTAAGAATAAATACAAAGAAGCACCAAAGCAAATTGAAACATTATCAGTAACAAAAGAATAATAACAACCTGAGAAAGAAAACTGGGGTTGCATTTCAAATCAGAAAAATCTCAAGGTTTCTCTTTTATAAAGCTATGTGAGAGAATGGTTGCAGGGGAATTGGTCCCAGGCAGGCATTTGTACTTACACCAGAACCACTACATAAAATTGTAGGCACTTCTAGAGTTATTAGTTCTACTTTACAACTTTTCTGTTATCACAATGAGTCACTTTGCCCAACACTTACCATACTGAAGTTTTCTTAGTTATATCAATGCAGAATGAGAGGGGGAAATTTAAGAAAACACATTTACTTATTAAGAAACATATCCTGTTAAGAAATTCACTGGCCATCAACTGTAGTTGCAATTGCTGTCCATCGATGGCAAGAAGCATTTCATATATTTTCCCAGGAACTACAAGGTGCTTTTAGAGAAGATTTGTTATTCAGTAACCCAGGACCTATTCATCCTAATCTCTCTCTGATTCTAAAGAAATTTTAAACAATCGAATAAAATCACAGTAAAATGGTTGTCAAGGTATTTTCATAATAATACTTTTTGATAATCAATGTCTTTTTGAATTAAGTTGTTTATAATGGATTTTGAAGTTATCAAAAATATGATAGCTCATAGTATCATTATCCCCAAAAGAAGCATTTATTTTTATATTGTGATAGAAAAGAATAAAGTTCTCTGAAATAAATATAAATAGCAACTCCCAAGCTTCATGCCTAGCAATGTAGAAGCAAATTCTGGAAGACCACAGAATTATCTCTGACGAAATATCTGTGCTGTTTATGCAAAATGTGGACATGGATATCTATTAGTAAGCACTTCAAGGTACATAGTTTTGAAGCCAATGCATTTTTCCCCACTAAGAAACTACAATTTTAAAGATGAAGCTCATAATTTGAAGACCTTAACTGAGTTAGACATAAATAATTTATATTCATCTAAGCTGAATTCCTGATTCTGTGGCATGCAAAGTGCTACAATTATCTGGACCAGACAAGAGATTCTTTTTCATTTTCTGAAGTGATGTATTTTACAGTTGACTATATCTGTGGGTATTTCTGCATGATTGCTTACAATGAACTTGCTCATTCCCCATTTAAACTTGCTAAAAGAAGTTAGTTTAATGTTTTGTTATATTGGAATTGATATTAATCCCGAAGGGTCATTGAATAATGTCAGTGTATTTTATGATTGTTTTATTCTTAGTGGACTGTGGGGCAAATTCTTCAAGTCATAAGGAAATTCCATTTTGCATAACTAAGTGCCTTTCATTCCCTTGTCCCTCTCACATTCAAATGTAATTTTCTTTGTCCACAAGAATACCTCTTTTGAGAGCATAATAAAGTTATTTTGAAGAAAGAGTCAGGACCTTAGATAAACAGCAAGGATTCTACTTTTCAAGTTAAAAGTTTATGGGACCTGAATTTTGTTTTCAATCAGTCTTCATTTAGAGCTACTTTCCCCCTTTTTCCAAATGTGGAACATTATAGAAAATTTGCAGAAAGGAAAAATCATAAAAATTGACAATTATTTTTCCCCTCGTATTTCTTATATATTCAAAGGAATTCTCTTTTGCCTTCAGTAGCATATAATTGTCAAAAAGGGAGTTGAGAAAGAATTTGGTTAGAATGCCATATATTCATATGTTGAGATCCTAAACCCAATGTGATGTTATTAGGAGAAGGGGCCATTGGGAGGTGATTAGGAATCCCCTCTAGATGGGAGAGGTGCTCTCATAAGAAAGACAGCAGAGTGCTCTCTCACACACCATTATGTGTTCATATGTAGACACAGTGGGAAAACAGCTGTACATTCACCAGCAAAGAACCCTCCTAGGACACCAAATCTGCAAGCACCCTGACCTTGGACGTCCCGTCCTCCAGAAATGCAAGAAATAAATGCCTGTTGTTTATAAACCACCTAGTATATTTCTGTGACAGCAGGACAAGTTGACTAAGATAGATGGATAAATGTCAAACTCAGAACATTCACTGCACAGATAGTCACACTCTGCCATCAGAAAGCTTCTATTGTAATGAAAAGATGGACAGTTAAAAAGTAAAAAGGAGGCAATTCCATAATTATATAATACAATGTCAGATGATAAAGTAATATTACATAAAATTAGGGTAAGTTGTTATAGAATAGTGAGGAGGCTATGGGGTGGTGGGTAATTTCTCTAAGGAAGTGACATTTGAACAGAATGGAATGGAAGGAGACAATGAAACTTGCAAAGATTTGGTGACAGGGATAGTTTGCAAGCAGAGAAGAGCAAGAACAAGAGAAAACCAAGAACAGCAAGTTGCATGTGGCCACAGTAGAGTAATATAGGAGAAATCAGAGGAAAGTAAAAAGGTCCAGATCACATGAAGCAAATGAACTAATTAGTGCATTTTCAAAATAATCTCACCAATAATGACACACATGCAGATTAAAATTATAAAAAGAAAAGATTTTACCTATTAAATTACAAATATTTATTAATAATTCTAATTGGAGAAAATTATGGCTGGGCCTCCCTGGTGGTACAAGGGGTTAAGCACAGCACTATGAAGCAATCCACAGCCTCTGCAGCACGAGTTTGATCCCCGGCAGGCCAGGGAGAAACCCACATGGCGAGGCAGACCTCTCCTGTCTCGCCCGCTGCTCCCCTCAGCAGTGTATTTTAGTCAGTCTGCCTGTTCTGTTCCCCACTCTGTCTTTGGTTGATCCTCTCACCCCCCACATCACTGGCCTGTACCCCAGCTCATGTATGCATAAATAAATCAATCATTAAAAAAAAAAGGAAAGAAAATTATGGCTGGTAGAGATTCTCAAATCTTCTGGTCAGAGCTAAATAAAGTGTGACCATTTAAAGGGAGAGAAATTTGATAAACTGTATCTAGAGGCTTAGTTTGTAACATTTATTGTTTGACCAGGTATTCCAACTCTAGGAATTTATATTGATGAAAACCTTGAATATATATATATATATATATATATATATATATATGTGCACAGTTATGTACATAGATCATTCCTACAACATTATTCAAAAGATTAAAATATTGAAAAAATATGCCAAGAGAGATTATTGCATTAATGGCTTGACAAAACTAAGTAGTGTTATGTAGAATAAAAATATTTTTCAAAAACAAATTAATGAGACATAAAATACTCATATATTATGTCAAAGAAAAATCAGTATACAAAAAAAAAAATCACCTTAAGTGTATTGGAAGAAAAGGAAGCAAGCAAGCAAGAATTTGGGAATTAAGTAGTGATTATCACTGTGTGGAAGAATCATGCAGAATATGGATCTTTCTCTTCATATACTCTGGGTTCCCAATGTCTGTTCAAGGGTAATGAGCCATTGTTATAAGTAGAAAAACAAAGGTTGCTAAGAAAATAAAACTTGCAACATGTCTTATGATGGGTTATCTCCATAGTGAATTATAGGTACACCTTGTTTGAGTATAGAGAGAACTCAGAAAAGAAAATGCATAGTCCCCTGACTATGTTTTGAAATGAATCCTCACAGATTGATGGGATATTAGAAAAGTCAACGGAGATCTCTAGTCAAAAAGTTTGTTTTAACTAAGAAAACTGGCACTTGGGTAAGAAATGTTTCTTTCTAAGAACTCAACAAAATCAATGTTGAGAATTAGACTGAAACCTACTTGCTTGTCAGTCTATTTTCCAGCATCCCAGAATACCTCTTCAAACCTAATAGCAACATTATCTACATTCTGGGTAACTGGGAAAAGGGAGTCTGTCTAAATGAGGAACAAGTGGATGGGGGAACTTCTAATGTGGAGGGGAAACTACCTCTAGTGAGGAAGATATGAGGGTGACAGACCATCAACTGGTAATACAAATGTTTTCAGGAATAACTAATTGCCAAAAGAAACAAAATAATGCTTGAGAATTGAGATACAGTGAGCAGGCTAGAAGAGTAATACCTTCAGAGTATATACTTTCATGAGAAAAAGTCAAACTAGGGGCTGTATCTGCATCACATGACTGAAATCTTTCCAGCCCTAGAAAAAGACTAAGTTATCTAGAACCTAGCAGGAGGAGTAGAGGTCAGATAAGATGCTGGAGGCAGTAAATATAAGGATAAGTATGTTGTACCATAGGAAAATAGACCTCCAATGTTTTGCATATTGAAATTCCTTATGTAAGAGTTGGTTATTCTCATCCCTTAAGACTAGTTAGATGTATAGTTCACCACAGTTATTTCTGCCATGATGTACATCAGAGATGTTTCCCACATGTTAGAGATGCTAACATCTAAACGTTGTAATTCAAAATCTATAGAACAATGCTCAATTCCAGTAGTAATGTTGAATTCCGAAAGAGTTTGGATGGCACAGTAAAAAATAAATAAAAACAAAAACCAGAAGTTACCACTGGGCAGATCTAAATATAATTCTAATTTGTCATTTATTAACTTTGGGTAAATGAACTTCAGCTTCTTCATCTATTCTACCTAATAGAAACAGAAGAATAAAATGAGACAATGAATACAAAACACAGAGAAGAGAAGAGTATTTGAAAGCAGCAGACAAATATTAAGGGTTCTTTCCACATTTCTTATTTTAAATGTGTACACCCCTGTAGGAATGGCTTATATAAAAAAGAATGGAATTAAAAAATGCTGCCACAGTTGTGGTAGAAAAGGAACTCTCATCCACTGTTGGTGGGAATACAAGCTGGCACAGGTCCTATGGAAAATGATATGGAGCTGTCTTAAAAAATAAAAATGGAAATCCCTTCTGACCCAACAATAATGCTGTTAGATATCTATCCAACTAACATGAAAAATTTAACAAAAAGACCTATCTACACCTATGTATACAGCATCACTCTTTTTAATTGCCAAATCATGGAACCAACCCAGGCACCCTTCAACAAATGAGTGGATAGAGAAAGTGTGGAGGATATATTCAGTGGAATATTACACAGCTGTGAAAAAGATGAAGAGGTGGCATTTGGCAAAAAATAGATGGATCTTGAGGTGATTATGTTGAGTGAAGTCAGCCAAGTTGTGAAAGACAGATTTTAAATGGTTTCACTCATTTGTGTAATTTAAAAACCACAAAAAACTAATTGCACAAAACAACAGAAGAAATAAAAAGTTGAACTCAGAAAAGAACATAATGATTACCAGAGAAACAAGGTGAGCATGAAAGTGACAGGGAACATGTGGTATGGCTACAGATACTTTGGCAGGGGAAATAAAAAAAATGTTTTAAATAAATAAATACATGTTTACAGTATCTATCCCTGTCTCTTCCATTCTTTCCAAATATAGAGTTTATTAAACTAGAAACTCACTTTACCATTTGTAATGATACTCCTGCAGAGCTGCATTTCTCAAAGACAATAAATATTTGACTAACTCTACAATAGTAGAGATCCCAAGAGCCTAAAAATGAGGGTAAATGTGGCTCTGATATGTGAGCAACTGAAATCATTCATGAAGCACTGAAATTGATTTCCACAGGTCCAGCAGGATTGTACATCACAAGTGTGTGTGTGTGTGTGTGTGTGTGTGTGCATGTGTATGTGTTGTGCTTATGCAGAGGAAGGGGGATCCTTCTTGACATGCAAGATTACTGAATCAATAGAATAATGAGTAATGTAATGATGGGTTCTAATACACTTGTTGTCTACATATTCCTTAGAGGCAGAGGCAAACCCATGGGAGGCCTTGTAAATTTCAATTTTTTATTCCTCCCCTACAGAGCATGAAGTGAAATGGAAAAAAAAAAAAAAAAGGAATGCTGTCAATTTGAGCTTTCTCACCAAATGTATTTGGTGGAAAGAGAAATTAAATTAGAAAGTAAAACAATGCATTCCTCTGTAGGTGACCCCATCTCGATCACAGTAATAAGCTACATTTACATACTATATAACTTGTTGGACGGTTCTTGCAAACTACTTCCCCATTTAAAACTTTTAACCTTCATAATGTGTTAAGAATAACTGGCAGAGATTTCTGAAAATACAAATTCCCAGTCTACCATGAAGATTTCTAATTCAGGAAACTACATGTTTTAACGAACATCTCAGGTAATCCCAGCACCAAAGGTGGTCCCTGGTACATTTTAAGAGACTGCTACAGGTTCTATTCTCCCTTGCTCATTTCTTCTAAAGGTGCCTTCAGCTAGCTCACCATCTTTTCCTCTATAATTTTCCACTGAGATACATGCTTTTCTCCTTCAGTTTCCAAAATAGAGTTCTTTATAACTCAACAATCTCTTTACTGCTATTTTTTTTCTAGTTCATATAGTTAATATGAAACAACTTCTTCCTTTGGCTTCTAGAACACACATCTGCCTGCTTTTCCTCTCATTTTTGGCCGCTACTCAGTAGCCTTTGTTGCTCCCTATTTATCAACCTGACCTCTCAATGTTAAAAGTCAAAGGAGTCAGTCCTGGGATATATTCTGCTTTCTATCAAAAATCACTCCCCAAGTAATCTTATCCACCTCACGGCTTGTACACCCAGCTCCTATCTCACTCCACTTGGATGTCTAAATAGAATTTCAAGCTTTTCATGTCCCAAAGTGTGATCCTGATATTCGCCCAAATCTCATTCTCCTCACTCAGCCTCTTCCATTTTTCCAATAGCCAAAATTCTCAGATTTGTGTTGGACTCTTTATTTCATACGGTTTTAATCGACTTACAAATACCATTGACTTTAGGTAGAAGTTATCTGAACACTTC
The DNA here is from genome assembly GCF_014898055.3 of Talpa occidentalis. Lineage (NCBI taxonomy): Eukaryota > Metazoa > Chordata > Mammalia > Eulipotyphla > Talpidae > Talpa > Talpa occidentalis. The sequence continues at coordinate 36,229,790 of NW_023601212.1, forward strand.
TTGTACCTCCAACTCCAACATTCCAACTGTAGTCTAAACACCATCACTTCCCCCCTGCACTACTCAATGCTCTCTGCTCCTCATTGATCTTCCTTTCAACTGACTCCCTTTTTAGAGTGATTCTTGATACAGCCGCTTGAAGTGGCCTTTTTGAAATAAAACTCAGGACAAGCTGCCCCTCTAAATCCAAAGACTTTCTATCTCACTCAGAGTGGAAACAAAAGTCTGCACTGTGAGCGGTTGAGCGCTGGGTTGTGAAGCTGCCCACAGCCTCTGCAGAGCCAGTTCGATACCCAGCTGCTCCCGGCCATGCCACCGGAGGAGGGTCTCACATGGCGCGCAGACCTCTCCCGCTGCCCGCTGCTCCCCTCAGCAGTGTACTTCGGTCCTTCTGCCTGCTCTGCTCCCCGCTCTGGCTCTGGTGAATTCTCTCACCCTCCACCCTCCATGATTCTGACTGTACCCAGTGCTTGTATAAATAAACAAACAAACAAACAAACAAATAAATAAATCTTTAAAAAAAAAAATCTGCACTGTGCCCCGCCCCCAGTCCTACAGCAATCTGAGCTTCTGAGCTCCTGCAACAATCAGTTACAAGTCATCCCTCAGACTGCTTCTCCTTCAACTTTCCCATTCTATTCCTTCTGCTCCAGTTGTACTGGCTCCTCACCTTTCCTACCAGGGGTCACCACAGGGCCTTTGCAACTGCAGTTCCTCTCTGGAATGTGCTTCCCTCAGATTGTGTGAGGTTTACTCACTCACTTCCTTAGCTGTTGGCTGAAGTAAAAAGTTTCTCAGTGCAACATTTTGTGACTGATAACCTGGATAAAATCCCAACACTCCCACTCCCACCATTAACTACTGGTACTTCATCATCCTACTCTCTGCCACATGTTCTCCCCAGTTTTCTTAATCTAAATAGCTAGATTAGTTTAACCAGTATTACCCATTTTTTAATGTTGTTTTGAATGCTTTGTTCATTGCTGCATCCCTAGCACCTAGAAAAGGGCCAGGCACACAATAGGCATTCCTAAGTCCAGGTGACAGATAATGTACAAATGTTTGAACTCTTAGGCTTGAACACAGCCAATTTACTCCTGCTATTTTCTCCAGTTCTTCTCTTTGTATTTCCCAATCCTTTCTCCCCCATAAGTGAATACATGCCAAATGCCTTTATGTGACCCAAAAACATGTTCTGTTTTGACCTTAACATTGTTTGAACTGCTAACTTCTTGCCCTATTTTAATGACAGCCAATGGTTTTATACTGTCTTCAGTGTGAAAAACACTAAAACTCATGACCAACCTCTAGCATAATGTTATTTCCCCATTTTGCAGATGAGGAAACTAGTCTTTGAGTAAGTAGCTCACATCACATTTAGTGATCATCCTTGTGCTCTCAGTCTGTGGGCAAGCTGGGCTTTTCCCCATAAATGACACTATACCCTCTCCTATCAGTGCCACATCACAATATTTCATAAGCAATCGCCCCATCTTTGAGAGGCTCCGAGATGCTAAATATGATGCACTGCCCTACCAAAATTTACTTCATACATATATAACGTTGTCCTTTCATTTAAAAGCTGTATCTTAAAACTCATTTGCATTTCTGAAGCTTTCCTGATGGATGAAAGATTTTGTCTATTTAGTTTTAATATCATTTTATTTCAAACAACTCTCCATCTTCCTCTCACTGCATATATTCCCCTTCTCTGGGTCTCTCAACAGTTAAACAAATCTCAAATTCCAAACCCATTTTTAAAATGTGGTATATATGCCAGTGTTATACAGCCAGTGTCAGCAGAAAATCTGGAAAACTCGTTGTTTCAAATGGAATTATTGGCTCAATAACCTGGCAAAGTTATTCGCACAGTGAAAAGGCACTAACAGATGTGCCAAGCATCTCCCCTTAAACTTTCATTGTGTTAAAATATCCACAGGAATAATACAATAAAGACACTGATATTAAGACAATGCAAAATTTTACAGGACACTGAAATCTACATTTAGATTATGATACCTTTGTCCTGCTTTTAATCATAAACACTAAAGAGAAACTACCTTAATTAAAAAAAAAAAAAAACAAACCTGCATCCCGAAGTGAAAAAGTCATGATAATTTGATATTTTACAAATCGATCATGTTCTCCTTGATGAGGCTGACTTATCTCAGATATTGCTCATGAAGGGACAGTAGTACCTCCACAGAACAAAAGTCAAATGCACAGAAATATTTTAATGATTATGGTTCTCAAAATAAATGCCTTTCTTTCTTCATAATTTGCCAACTATCTGGTGAGGCTGTATTCTGTAAAGCCCCCCTTTCTGTAGAGCAAGCTTAAGTTTCACAATGTTCTCTCTGTACTTTTATTAGAAAAGGGAGGAGGTAGAAGCCTGGATTATGAAGGCACTTATATTAATTCATTACCTCCCCTAGAGATGAAGATGGAGTTTATAGTCATATTGCATTGAAGCAAAACTCCCTTAATATATGGTCTAAATTTCATTTTTAATAACTCCCTGGGAAAAAAAAGGCTAAAGTTGCTGATTTATAAAAAAAGGAAAATACTTACATATAATAAATAAAAATAATGTACATATTTTGAAGATCATATTTTTCTTACTCTCAAATATCAAATCTACTGAACTAAGACACAGTCAGTTTGTTCCCTCTCCAAATATTGTCAGTGATGAGGAAAAATGAAAAACTTAAGAATTTGAAAGGAGCTTCAATCATGTATTGCCTCAGGGTAGACAAACCTCTCATCATAGATCTTGTAAACTCATGCATCAGATTTTCAGCTAAGAGTATATCAGATAATTACAGATTCATATAATTATAGTTATTTAATACAATAATTAACACAACTTCATTTTCTCCATCATCACTATCACATCTCAATCAACATACTACAAAAGAAAATCTATTGGGTTGCAACTAGTTTATGCGAAGTGTCATCATTTTAGCTATTATACAAATATCCTCAATCTGATCAATTTTCTATGACATCCTGAAAATAGTCAGTTTGAACATTCATGTCTATCTTGTAGAAATAAAATCTAGTAAAACAATTACAGAATTATTTTGAAAATTTTGATGTCAACATAGATATTTTAAAGTTCCAGCATCCATTAGAGAATTAACATAGCTAAACACATGTAAGATGCAGTCTTAAGACATGTCATTTTTTTGTTGTATCCTTTGGAAACAACAATAAAATAAACTTCAATGAAACAACTAACTAAACCAAGCAATGCTTTGTTATCTTTAGAAGTGTCATGCTTATTCAAAGAACTCTCTTAAACTCACACATGGTTTTAAAAATCACTCCTGTGAATAAATTAAAAAAATAGCAAATTACATTAATTTAAATATTCTCGAAGCATATTCAATTTAGAATCCAACTCTCCTGAATAACTTTTTTTGGCTGAGGATTATTAAACTCCATATTTTCCATATGGTGTTATTTTCTGGGTCATCTATAGTATTTATGATGGAGCACTCACTAAAACAGTGTTCCATTATTGTTTGAAAATGTCTTCTTATCCATCAACACCAACCTTTGAAGTTTGGGCTTGGGTTTTCTCAGTCTTACCAGTGATATTGACAAAGTCAGGACTGCTGCTTGATTAACAGTGTTTGAGAGGAGCAAAGACCTATCTAATTTTAAAGTTATTGAAAAGGAGAAAAAGAAATGCATCTTAAAATTGATAGTGTATGTATGCTATTTGTCAATTGTATCAAGGACTTACTATTTTTTTTCTATGCAGGCCAATATTACATAAAAAAGCTCCTTTTTATATGTATTCTACAGTCTTCTACTTTACTGTTTCAGTATTTTCACACCTTTCTAGTAGTTTTCTTAAACATCTAGTATTGTTTATCAGTGTCCCTCTCCAAATATTGATTGGAGAACTCAATTTAAAGATGAGTCCAAGTTGGGTTTCTTTTTAATTCAGTATTTTCCAAGTTAATGTTTAATAAACTGGGAAATGCTGGATTAAACTATGTTAAATAGGATTCTCTGATATACTTTCTTAGTGCCTGTAAAATACTGCTGTAGATTGTGACTGAGTGCCAGATTATGTAGCATTTCTGAATTATTTTTGATTATATGACAGTTTTTAATAGAATGTGTTAAATGAGTTATATTTTGAGAAAAACCCTCTGGAAAAAGTCTTTTTTGGACTTTGTAGGACTCCTGTGCAGTTTTTAGTCTTTGCTATGTGACACTCCAAAATTCTGGGAGTCTGGAGTGAATGTGATTTTAATACAGATAATTCCATATTTATCCAATATTATCAAATACAAGGATGGTCATGATGTAAATTTTGAGGTATTGGGATCTTATCTACATTCACAATTATATGTGTTCTTTTTTATAGGGTAGTCACACAATCTAGAGCATAAATCTATGTTATAGACTTACCATATGACCATAAAGCAAATTTTGACCAATATGACCATAAAGCAAATATGACCATATGCAATATGACTATAAAGCAAATTTTAAGCTTTTTGGATAAATATTGCCAGAGACAATGCACAGTTAAGGTAGAAGAAAGCTAAATGTTCTCTCCCACACAACTGTCACACCAGCAGTTAGATTACAATTGAAGCACATGTATACCAAATGTGTTAACATTATCAGCAAACAATAACAAAACAAAGAGTCAGTTCCTACCGCTGCCCTGGCACCTGGGGGGAGTCTAGTTCTGGTCAGACCTTCCAACTAGCCCCTGACAGGACAGAGACAGTGGTGTCTTGGCGGTAAGACCAGACCTTAAAACCTGGTGTGGAGAAAAGTCACTCTGGGAAGTGGGAGGACTTGTTCAATCAGGCTCACCATACATCCAGAGTAGGACTTGACATTGACACACCTGTATACTTTACATTTTGAAATAAACCTACAAAACTAACTACCAGAACAATACTTAAACACTATATATGCTATCATTACCTGGGACATGGTCAAGTGGGTACTCTGCACAAAAGATACTCAGCTGCTGATCCTATGAATTCTTAGAACGCATTCACTCACAAAGCAGGGCTGATAGGGAATGCATATAAGGGGTCAGAAAAAAAATACAAAACTAACAGTCAACCTATAAATTGGAGACATTCATCAGGGGAGGGGGAGGAAAAGAGATCAAAATAGGAGGAAAGAGCACAAGAGTCTATGGTGATGGTTCACAGGTGTCTTGGTGGTGGTAATTTTATGAGGACAACACCTGAGAGGAGAAATCAAGCATTGCACAAAAATAAACATGAAGAAATATTTCGAGAACTTTCTGCCATTATGAGGAAAGGAAATATAAGAGTCATAGGTATCCCAGAAGGTGAGGAGAGAGACCAAGGAGCTGAAAAACTATTCAAGGAGACAACTGAAGAGAAGCCCCCAGGCATGAAGAAGGAAATGAAAATAGAAATACAGGAAGCTAGAAGAACACCAAATTACCGCAACAAAATAAAGCTACTGCAAGACCCATAATAGTAAACTTTCCAAAGGTCCAAGACAAGGAAAAAATAATGAAACTTACAAAGATAAAGAAACATAACTGACAAAGGAAAACCAATCAGGCTGACATCAGACTTCTCCAAAGAAACACCACGGGCAAAAAAAAAAGAATGGAGGGATATATTCAACAAATTCCAAGTCAACAAATTCCAACCAAGAATATACTACCCTGAGAAGTTCTCCTTCCTCTATGATGGAAAAATAAAAATCTCAGAAAAACAAAATCTCCAGAAATTCATTACTACTAAGCCCCCATTCCAAAAAAATATGACAAGGAACCCTAGAAATAAAACCAACAAGAGAACGAATAGAAACAACAGAACAAGTTAGGGAATAGAATCATAAAAAGGCAAACAAAATACAGATGCCAATTTATCAGTATTAACTCTAAATGTAAATGGTCTAAACACATCAATAAAAAGACACAAAGTAGTAGGTTGGATTAAAAAACAGAACCCAACCTTTTGCTGTCTACAGGAAACACATTTGACTACAAAAGATAAACAATCCCGGAAAGTAAATGGTTGGAAAACAATCTTATAATCAAATGGACCAAAAAAGACGGCAGGAACAGCTATATTTATATCAGATAAAATAGACTTCAAACTATAAATGGTAAAAAGAGACATAGATGGTCACTACATTATGATTAAGGGGACGATACATCAGGACGACATAACACACATCAACGTATACAACATATACTCACCAAATCAGCACCAAAATATGCACCAAAATATGTCAGACAATTATTAACAAGGACACTCGAGCTCTAAACAAGGACCTAGACCTCATAGGCTTAACAGACATCTATAGGACGCAGCAACCAAAGAAATCTGAGTACACATTTTTCTTAAGTGTACATGGATCATTCTCTAAATTGATCACATACAGGGCCACAAGACAAACATCAGCAGATATACCAATATCAAAATCATACCAACTATCTTCTCTGACCACAAAAGCATCAAACTAGAAATAAACCATGAAAAGAAAGCAAGAACCCTCATGAGGAAAAAATTAATTATAATAAATGAAAAATCAAAATCAACTACTAATTATGAATCAGAGACATTCTCCAGAGGAGGAAGAGGGAGAAGGATCCAAAGAGGGGTGGGAAGAGCACAAGGGACTATGTTGAAGGGATACAGGTGAATTGGTGATGGGAATTTCATGGGGACCACACCTGAGAGGCGAAAGCATACATTGTACAAAATGAAGAATGATGTAAAATACATACAAAATAAAAAAAATGATGTAAAAATGCATAAATAAATAAATTTTTAAAAATATTTTCTACCAGCTACATATACAGGGCACTATTCACTTTGCTAATGAGAATTAATTTCTGTTACAGCTTTTATCAATTCATAAAACCCTCTTGTGATGATCTGGATAAATATATGTGATGCATAACACTCAAATTCTGTAGTGTTGGTTTTCTGAGAAAGTTTTTTTTTAGTATTTTATATAATTATTACATCGTTTTTTTCATTTTTGTACAATGTATGCATTTTCATTTTGGTTATATTCCCAATACAACTGCAACCCCCCTTATTGTGACCCTAATCCTTCCTCTCTCCCCCATCCCCGCCCGGCCGTAGTGTGTCTCTAGTTTATAGTTGCTTGTTGCTTGTTGATTTTTACTTTGTATTAATTAGTCTTTTTCCTGGTCCCTTATTTAGGTTTTCTAAATTCCTGCTATGAGTGAGACCATCCGGTATTTTTCTTTTTCTGCAAAAGTTATTTTTATAAATGCTAACCAATGGTTGCCTGGGTTTAAAATGGACTTAAATGTGTGTGTGTGTATACATCTATATACACATTTATATATTACTATATACATTTATCTATTATATATAACTCTCAGGTATATATATACATATATGCATATATGATGACGATGTACATTATATAATATTGCATATGTTACATTACTAATATTCAACTGTTTTTAACGTAAATTTCCATATTGGCAGTGTAAAACTTCAGCATATTAAGTAGAATGTAGCTGATGGAATTTAAAACATGTTATGATGATTAGTATCACCATGATGTTTTAGTAATGGGACATTTCATATCCATGAACCCCAAAGTGGTATACAGTTTGGCCCTACTTTCCAAATATAACACACTGCTATGAAACCTATCTAAGGCTGAGATAGTATAAAACAATTACTGTTCATTTAAGGAGAGACATTTTTGAGTGACCAGACCCCATAAATAACCTACCAAATCACAACAAATAATGCATAAAATCTAACCTATCACCTGACTCCAGTAAAGGCAGCAATGCTCTGAGACATAAACAGTCCATTTAAAGCAGTTCTTGGGAGGACTTCATGGGGCCCCTTCACTGCTCAGGGCAAATCCCAGGAGGATACTGCTTGCACTTTTTGACTTTTGTCATAAAAGCAAATACCCTCTTTGGATGTCCTTGCATTTGTGAAAATGGGTACGTATGTATGTCTTTTAGAAAAACAAGTATCCTAATGCCGACTTTTGAAAAGCAGGAGATGCCACCACCATGGCCATGTTGAATGTTTAAGTGCTTTTTATGCATTAAAAAAAAACAATTTTTGGGCCTCCCTGGTGGGCAAGGGGTTAAGTGTTAGCACTATGAAGCTATCCACAGCTACTGCAGCACAGAGTTCCATCCCTGGCCAGGGAGCTGACCCACATGGTGTAGCAGACCTATCCTATCTTGCCCGCTGCTCCACTCAGCAGTGTATTTCAGTCTGCCTGTTCTGTTCCCCCCTCTGTCTCTGGTGAATCCTCTAACCCCCCAACCACGCACCTCTGGCCTATACCTCAGTTCTCGTATGCACAAATAAATAAAGCTTTAAAATATAAAAATTAAAAAAAAAATCTTCTTTTACTGTTAATTATCTCATAGTCATGATATTCCAACTGACAGTTTGCTACTCAATGGAAAAACTAATGGATTTGAGCTGGTTAAAATTATTTAAAAAATAAGACCAAGGTGATGCTGCATTAGGTCCTAAGGTTTTCTCACAGACTTTCCAATATGGTCTTTGGGACACCTAGGTCAACTGTTCAGAGACTGATCCTCCATTGTATCGCAGTTCCTTCAAGTTGCTGAACAAGTTGTTTATGAAACAATGCTAAAAACAGACCAGATTTTATCAACCTTAGTATTTTCATATTTTTACAGTTATATTTGGCCTCAAAAGTGAATTCAACACCTACCCCAGCTTGTGAAAATTAATATTGTGCTGGAAAAACAATTACACCAACTTTTATGCATTAGGGAAAAATATATGTGTAATCATAGCACTACTCAAGATGTTGGCCAGATTCATAAAATAATTAATTTGCATATTGTTTTCTCAATAAAAAATCATCCTTGTATATGCCATAGGGCCATATTTAGATGTGGCTGTGCCTTAATGAAGGTCTAGACAATAATTTTAAAAACTAAAAACATTTTAAAGGGATCTGAATTAGAACTATTAAAAATCCCCAGCTGTGCTATATATAGGATTATTGTTCAAAAACTAAATAATCTTGAGGAAGATATGAAAATTGAATTATAAAACACTAGAGCTGTAGAAAAATAGTTCAAGGCCTTTCAAAAATTCTTAATGATGTAACTTCATTCTTAATACTGGCACTTAGGCTATTCCCATAATAACGCTTTAAGTAATAATAATAATAATAAAAAAAACTATCTTGGGCCTCCTGGGTTTAAGCACAGCACTATGAAGCTGTCCACAGCCTCTGAAGCACAAGTTCGATCCCAAGCCAGGGAGCTAACCCAAATGGTGCAGCAGACCTCTCCTGACTTGCCCGCTGCTCCCCTCAGCAGTGTATTTCAGTCTGTCTGTTCTGTTCCCCACTCTTTCTCTGGTGAATCTTTTCACCTCCCACACCTCTGGCCTGCACTCCAGTTCTTGTATGCATAAATAAATCAATCTTTATAAATAAACAAACAAACAAATAAATAAATAAAAAACTATCTTAAGATATAATTCATTGCACTCTTACACTGGTAGCTGTTGTTAAACAAAGTAGTTTTTTGTTTTATAACTATGTATTCATTGAAATGTGTGTCCTGATCAAGTCCACCCTCTAGTTCTACATGGATTTTAGGACAGTTTAAAACTCCTTCCCCAACTCTCCCAGTTTCTGCTCATCTCAGACATTTATTTTCATTATTCTTAGGACAAGGGTGTACATTCGTAAGTACACACACATACTTCACTGCTGTTGTGGCTTCACCACTGGTTATTTTTCTACATTTATATGTGATACCCAGTTAGATCTTAAGATGGAGCCATTTAAGAAAATGCAAACTGGACAGAATTTTTTTTTAATCTACCTTGAAATGACCTACTTTGCTATGGTTTCCCGCATCCTTTCTTTGTTACATTTATCATCTTTCACTTTGTCCAGTCTGTACTTGAGACGGCATCTCATTGATTGTTTTATATCTGGTCAATAAGCTCCTTCAGTTTTGTGAGTTTAGTTTTGCTCCAGCCAGCTCTTAAACAGGAAGGACCAGCAAACAGTTTGAGCCAGAAATGACTTTTCACAGCTGTGAAAGTGGCCCATGCACAAACACAAAATATATAAAAATGAAGTATATGTCATCAAATATTTCACATTAAAATACATTTTAGGGTAACTTGAGAATTCTTGAATTACTCAATTAGTCTAAAATATTGAAAAATGATATAAAGATTATGTTGATGAAATAGTGACTACCCTTTATCTTAAAAAACAATGTCTACCCTTCATCAAAACAGTCTCCCTTTTGTAAAATTTTAAGCTTTCAAATGAGGAACTTTTCCAGTATTTAATTAGGAAACAAATTCTTTGTGGCCACAAAAGGAAAAAAAAAAATCTAAGAATCAGAGTCCAGTATCTAATGACGATTCATTTTTACCGTAAGTTAGCTTAACAAAAGTTAACTGTACTATACTTTAAATATTTATTTATCTTCCACAGTACAATTTTATTTTCTTTAGTGGACTAAATACAAGAAAGAAAGTCTGAAAAGATAACCAAGATATTAGAATACAAATAAATGAATTCTATCTCCAACTCTTAAATACACCTCTTTGAGGGCCTCACTGGTGGCACAGTGGTTGAGCTGGGTTGCGAAGCTGCCCACAGCCTCTGCAGCGCAGGTTCGATCCCCAGCCACGGGCGAGGGTCCCACATGGTGCGCAGACCTCTCCTGCCACCACTGCTCCCCTCAGCAGTGTACTTCGTCAGTCTGCCTGTTCTGCTCTCTGCTCTGGCTCTGGTGAATTCTCTCACCCTCCCACACTTCTGACTGTACCCAGTGCTTGTATAAATAAATTAATCTTTAAAAATAAATAAATAAACAAATACACCTCTTTGATAGAGAATATGCATCCTAAGATATTAGCTGGGATGAGAGGAAAAAATGTCAATGAGTTCAACAGCTAAATTTTAAATATTGTCTTATTCATAAATCAACATAGGCTTGACTGAAAAGGAGAATTAATATGTAATGTGGATTCCAAGGGACATAAATATGAGGAAACATTTTCTTGATTGAATTAAACTCTCACTCAAAGAAAGAAATATATGAAGACCTGAATACCAATTTCTTGCTCAAGAAACGGCAAGGTAAGAGGAGAACTCAAAGTATGACAATTTACTGGCTATAAGCCAATCTTATAAAGATAAAAGTGCAGAATTCTAAAGGAGACTGGCAGACATCCCGGATCAATTAAGGAAGAAATCCTGCAGTATAGACAACAGATTCATCTTTGAAACCTTACATTTAGATAATGCAGCTCAAGAATGAATAAATGGAAATAAAAAAAATATATAACTATGCCAAAGAAAAATTACAGGGATTTCTTTTATGTGATAGACTTATGTATAATTCAATGACTCATTCCATTAAGCTGAATCACTAGTAAATTCAAAGAGAAACTAATGCTTAACACAGCAGACTACAAGAGTGACTGATTGGATGTACAAATTGTCAAAAAGTCAAACTGATAGTCTCAACTACAACCAGTTTTAAAAGATCAAATCTGGAAGTTAGTTCTCAAAATGTGTTCACACAATAGGGTAAGAGTATATTTGACATTATTATGTATAAAATAGATGGTGATATGTATGTGTGTGTGTCTCTGTGCATGTGTGTGCGTGTGTGTGCACGTGCATGTGTGTGTGTGCGTGTGTGTGTGTGTATATGTAACAACAGAGTAAAAGTATAGTATAAATTTAACACAGTTGGGCTTGAGATTTTATTACCACAACATGACTGCCGTCAAGTAAGGACCCAAGAAATAGAAACAGGCCTGGATTTGAGTCCAGAAGTCCACAGTTTGTCATCTTATGAATATTTCTTTTTGTTCATTGGCACCAATATACAGACATTATATTTCATTCAATTTAAAAAACAAATTGACTTTAATCCACTTTTCCTGAGCCACATGATAGGTGTATTTGCTAAATGTCTCAAACCATCAGAGTTAATTTTTCTCTTTTTACTGTAATCCTTTTAGACAGCTGTATTTCATATATTTTATTATATCTACAACTAGAACGTGTTCTCTTTATCTGTTTTGAACCACCGATTTCTTTCAAAATGAAAGAAACTTAATAGGCCTCCCTGGTGGCGCAAGGGGTTAAGACGCAACCTACTAAGCTGTCTGCAACATCTGCAGCACTAGTTAGATCACTGGCCAGGAAGCAACCCACATGGCGCAGCAGACCTCTCCTGACTCACCCGCTGCTCCCCTCAGCAGTGTATTTCAGCAGATCTGCCCGTTCTATTCCCCACTCTCTGCTGAATCCTCTCACCACCCATCCTGGCACCTCTGGCCTGTACCCCAGCTCTTGTATGCATAAATAAATAAATATTAAAAAAAAAGAATAAAGGGCCTCCCGGGTGGTGCAGCGGTTGAGCGCTGGGCTGCAAAGCTGCCCGCAGCCTCTGCAGTGCCATTTCGATCCCTGGGCACCGCAAGGGTCCCACATGGCGCGCAGACCTCTCCTGCCATGCCTGCTGCTCCCCTCAGCAGTGTACTTTGTCAGTCTTCCTGTTCTGCTCCCCGCTCTGGCTCTGGTGAATTCTCTCACTGTCCCATGCTTCTGACTATACCCGGTGCTTGTATAAATCAATCAATCAATCAATCAATCAACCTTAAAAAAATAAGCAAATAAAAGAATCTTAATAAAAATCATTAACCAATCTTTGAACTCATTTCATTATAAATTAATTGTTGAAATTTCAAAATATTAGCTCATTAAAATTATAGAAAATGCTTATTATTTAAAAACAGATATTATAATAACTGTTTATAGTACATTTGAGTTTCATTTATAAATATCTCACATGGTGAAACATAGTGAAAACAAGATTTAAAAAAAAAATTCCTGTTTCTGAAAGAAGTCTTGAAGGTGATCTAGTATAACTCTCCTATTTTATAGGAAGGAAGATAAATTCTAATAAAGTTCAATATTGATTGAGTTCAGCAGTCTTGTAGCAAAGCAGAATTTTGGATGTCATTGATGGTGCTTTGCTTTCTCTGAGAGCTAGCTATATGCATAATAAGCATATTTGAAAATGTAATGGAATAGAGCATTTTGGGGTCCTAATATAAGGGAATGACTAGGTGATAAAACTTGTGGTAAATCCTAATCTACCTTTTAATCAAATCATAACTGCCAGAATATCTGTTTGAGGCAAATGCCATTTTACATAGACTCATTAGAAATTGCTCTCTATATTTTATAGTTTTCTAAATAATAGAGGTGTCTCTTACATCAATATGAATGTCATTTGAATCACTAATAAATACAGAATGATTTACATTCTTTCCTGAATAGCAACAAATATGTATAAATTGGATTTTATTGGTTTGGCTACTGTTCTCCTAACTGACCTCTAAGCATTTAAAAATAATGACAAATTCAATGTTATGATAATTTAGTTTGAGATACATATAAAAATAAGTTGAAATAATTGTATGTCTTATCTTTGTACTAGGCCTTTCCCACTCTCTGTTTTTATTAAATATCTATTCTGTGTAAGAACATAAGTTATTGAGGCAATCAACCTGCATTGTAAGAATTAAGTTTTAGGTAATAGTGAAAACCAGCTTCAGAACAAATGGTTAGGCTTAGGTGCCTCATTTCTTTGTTTTGTCACTGATTTTGGATATTTATTATTTTCAAACATAAAGAACATCCTGAGTTTCTGTGATTTCTTTTATCATTCTCAGCAAAATGATTTGACATTAGGAATCCATAATCCTCATGAGAACACAGTATTAGTATTTTAGACAACACTACTTTGAAGCCTTTAAATTCAAAATTTATATCTTATAAGATATAAATAATCCATTTTAGCATTCTTGCCTTAATAACACAAGAACTTGCACAATTTCTCATTTTTCCTATAATCCTATATTGGTACACATTTCTATCTCACCAATCTCTGCCCCTCTTTCTATACACACATACTTGTTTATGGTGTCTCTCTTCCATTTGAAGGTAAACTCCAAGGAATCAGAGAACTTATCTATTTCTTAGGTTCACTATTTAGCCCCAGGCTTTTGTAACTAGAGCATGACAAAAGGGAAAAAGTAATGCTTAATCAATACTAGTTCAATGAATTAATGAATGAATAAAACCCCAGACATTATGTTTCTATTTGGTGCCTCATTCAGGGACTGATTATATTTTTAGACAATGTAATTAGATCTCTCAAACTTTTTGACCATGCCCCACAAAAATAACTTTTATATCCCTTTCTCTTTCTCTGTGTGTATTTGAAACAAAATATTTATGAAATTATATTTAATTTTATTATAATTAGTGGACCCTGATAATTAAATTTCTAAGACATTGTATTCCATCCGATTTATTTAAAAAACAGTCCTGGTGCACAAATTATTTTTAGGGTAATGATGCTGAATGTGTATGACCAAGGCCATACCATGTACAACATTAAGAGTGAACTTAATGTAAACTCTGTGTGTCATATGTAACCAAAAGTGTACTATCATGTAAACTTTGGGGGCTCCTGATGTGTCAGTGTAAGTTTATCAATTGTGACAAATGTTCCACTCTGGAAGGGGATGTTGACAATGGTGAAACTTACATATGTGTGGGCCACAGGGTATTTATGAAAGCTCTAAATCTTTCCCTCAATTTTGCTGTGAACCTAAAACTGTTCTAAAACAAGTCTTAATGGAAAAAAAAAAGCTGGTCTTGAAATTAATTTCACCACCCACAAATCTGCAATTTGTAAAAACACTGTTTTAGACAAAAATGCTAGTAGATGAAACACAGTAATATTTGGGTATGCAGAAAAAACACAGTTATACTGGCAAGAGTTGGATGGTGTAATTGTCAAGACTATATTTCCTGAACTTCTTACCCTGCTCAGCTGCTTTCAGACCTTGATGCATGGATGTCACTTACATCCTGCACCCCAGGGTTTCAGGAGCTAGAAAGCCTGGAAAGGACAAGAAATATCTTTTCTAGATCTCATCCATTTCTATGTCTCATGAGAATTTATATAAATTTGGGTTTAGAGGCCTCCCTGATGGCACAGGGGTTAAGTCTCAACACTATCACTGCAAGGACCTCAGTTAATCCCCCACATAAGGTGCAGCAGACTTCTCCTGTTCTGCCTGCTGTTCCCCTTAGCATTGTATTTCAGTAGATGTGCCTGTTCTGGTCCCCACTCTGTCTCTGGTGAATCCTTTCACACACATACCCCCAACTCTGACTTACACCCAGTTCTTCTATGACTAAATAAATAAACTAAACTTGGATTTAGCTACAAAAAAGCAATACACTAAAATAAGTTCATAAAATTCTCACAACAACCATACAAAGTAAGACATGCTATCCTCCTGTTACAGGGCAGGGAGAGGGGCACCCCAGACCCCACAAACCTGCCTGCTGTAAATAGTTTCTGCCATCAGCTGCATCAACACAAAACATGAGACTTTAATGAAAAGGAACTTTAATACAATTAGTAAACAATACAGGAAAGGCAAAGAATATAGTTTCTAAATGAAGCACCCAAAGTTACCCATCCCCTCGTGGGTAAGAATCCACCCAAGCGGGACTTTTATTGTTATCATTAGTGGACCAGAGCAAGGCCTGAAAGCCTGCCACAAGTCTAAAGCACCTTTCAGTGGGGACCCACAGCAAAGGATCAGAAACAACCAGACAAGCCTGGGAGGAAAAGAGCAAAATCAAAATCAAGACAAAAACCACCATTGTCACCTCCCCATGAGTCTCACTCACATCTGTTTCAACCAGTCCACGACCAAAAGGCAAGCATAGTTTCGTCACGTGTCTCTCAGCTCCACGTGCCTCCTCCAGGTCTCCATTCTGCTTCTTTCCTTCTTCAGTCTCCTCTGCAGCTTCATCTCTCTCTGCACAGCTACACCCTCCTTTTGGGTGGGGCAGGAAACCTGGAACCTCCCCCTTTCTTGGGGACCACCCTGTTACACTCCTATTACAAGTAAAGCAAAGGAGGCTTAAGAAATGAAATTATTGAGGCCTCCCCTGGTGGCACAGCTGTTGAGCACTGGGCTGTGAAGCTGCCCGCAGCCTCTGCACGCAGGTTCGATCTCCTGCCGCAAGCAAGGTCCCACATGACCTGCAGACCTCTCCTGCCGTGCCCACCGCTCCCCTCAGCAGTTTATTTCATCAGTCTGCCTGTTCTGTTCTCAGCTCTGGCTCTGGTGAATTCTCTCACCCTCCTGCACTTCTGACTATACACAGTGCTTGCATAAATAAATAAATAAATAAATAAATAAATAAATAAATAAATCGTCAAAAAATTTAAAAAAAAAAGAAATGAAATTATTTACTCAAGGGGACATAGCTAATGGGCAGCAGTCTAGACCCACTCTGTGTTTAAGCACAGTCCCCTTCCTGGGGGGTAGATGCCTGATGGAGAAGTTCCTGGAATTCAGAGGCAGCTACTGGCTTGGTTCCAGGCAAGGGAGGCCCAAAGGCCAGCAAGTTTCCTGTCTTTTCCTATGGATTGGGAAGACCAAGAACACAAGGTCCACTTAGCTTTTCCACCTTGTCCGTCTGTCCTTGCTCAGCTCCACTCTGTCTTCCAGCCCTTTCTACTGTGCAGGAGCAGGTGTATAAAAACACCCATGACCATGTACTGTGGGCTTCTCTTCACAGGCAGGCGGCACAACTAGAGCCCTGTGTGATAGGAAGGACCTTTCTTTTCAGTCCCTGAAAACCTAACCTTGACTTGTTACAGCCAGGAACCCGTTCAATATCGGGGCTGCTCTATAACAGACTCAGCTAAGGTCACACTCACCAGCGTCAGCATCCAGAACCAGCTCCTTTACGACTGTGCTTTTCCACTTGTTCACTTAGTGAAATCTGTGGACCCTGATCTGCCCTACTGTGAATGGCACATTTCCAACTGCAGCTTCCCTGCGCCCCCTCACAGGCCAGGACCCGTGTCACCTGGCTTCAGGTAAGGGCCGGCCACTTCAGAAAAGCACAGGGCTTCCACCAGCTGCTCTTTCCTAGGCCCCATGTCCCCAGAGCCCTTCCAGGCCTAACCTCCAGGGTCAG
The DNA here is from genome assembly GCF_014898055.3 of Talpa occidentalis. Classification (NCBI taxonomy): domain Eukaryota; kingdom Metazoa; phylum Chordata; class Mammalia; order Eulipotyphla; family Talpidae; genus Talpa; species Talpa occidentalis. The sequence goes on from NW_023601212.1 coordinate 36,246,890, forward strand.
GCCGAGGTCGGGGAAGGCTGCCCTTGGGACTGGGCATGCTCAGAGGCCCAGCCACTGGGGCCTGGGGCGCAGGAGCGCTGGCGCGAGGCTGCGGGAACCCGCGTGCGCGCAGCTCCCGGGCCGCGGCCGCCGCGCCTCCCCCCGCCGCAGCCTGTGCTGCAGCTGCCGGCCACCGGAGGGGGCGAACGGACGCCAACCTGTTGTTTGTCCCGCGGCCCTTTATCAACTCCCGGCCCCACGAGGAAGTGCGGCCGCCGCCCGCGCTCGCCAGTCGGCATGCAGGAAGTTTGGGGCGGGCGCGGCAAGTAGTGCGGCGGCGGGCAGCGCGGGCAGCGCGGGGCGAGCGCTGGGCCGGGAGCGCGGCGCGGCGGCCGGCCGGGAGCGGATCCCCGCTTTTTCTTGGAGCTACCTTGTCCCCACGTCGCGGTTCCCAATGCACCGGCTCATCCTCGTCTACACCCTAGCCTGCGCCAACTTTTGCAGCTATCGGGACACTGGTGCCACTCCGCAGGGCGCATCCATCAAGGCTTTGCGCAACGCCCACCTCAGGCGAGATGGTAAGGGGCCCCAGCTTCACCTTCTATCTATTTTTTTTTTTTTAATTTGAAAATCACTTTTTTGGTTGGCGTTGTTCTTTTCCTTCTTTTAAAACACGTCTGTCTCGCGAACCTTTTGGTGAGTGGCGGGGGCTGGGGTCGTGCCCGTGCCCGGCCCCGAGAGAGGGGCCGGAGGGTGCGGCGCGCGCACAGGGGAGCGGACGGACCAGGTGGCTCAGCCCTCGGCGTCTGGAAGCGTCCTCGGGTGTCCAGCCGTCAGTCACGCACATCAGGATCCCCGAGTGGTGGAAAGTTGCGGGCGCGCCGCCCCTCAGCCCGGCGCTTAGCTGATGGGACTTGAAGGGTCTAGGGGCCATTTGTGCGGGGTGCAGGGGCTCCAGAGTGGCTTTCTCTGGGTGATTTATTTTTTAGTCGGGGGGGGAGGGAGGGCGGAGAGGGAATAGTGCGTTTCAGCCCCTCAGACATAGGTGGAACAATGTCACGACTTACCTATTACTCATTTGCAAGACATGCCGGTGTGCTGTCCCCAAAGTGACTTTCCCATTGGGGTTCAGCGTGGCTCGGAAACTCCCAGTCCCAGAAAGCAGGGTTTCCCGAGGTTTCATCTGCCCCACAGGGGACCGGGTTTCTGCTATTGGTTTCTTTGCACGGAGACTTTCCAGCTGTTGGCAAGCAGCAAAGCCCTTTAAACGCTCTCCTCAGCAAGTCCCCGGCAGGCCGGTTTGTTTTCCTCAACCTCTGAGGACACCTGGGTCACTGGGCCCTGGAGACTTTAATTGGGTTCATTTACTTTTTGGGCAGCCACCCAGATCTCAAGTTGATTTATTCCTTCATTCTCAACTCCAGGCGATGTTGCCAGGTATGGCAGCCCTTTTAGCCCTCTACCTGAGCTAGCCTAGAGCTGTTTTATTCCCCCTTCATCAGTATTGTTCTCTAGGCCTTGGTCTTAAAGTTCTAACACATCCATTGAGAAAACCACCCGCTATTTTTCATGCTTTCACTGTTTGAGTTTGAGGAAACATTGGACTGTTGGGGAAATTCACATCATCCATCTTTTTCGCGTGGCAGTGTCTCTCTTTGGTATAACCTCCATTTGGACTTCACTGAAAGCCGTTTGAACTCTGAAACAAGCAAAGAAATTTTTTTTTTTTTCTATTTTCTGATGCCACATTGACACGGGTTTCAGAATTCTCCCTCACTTGTAGTGGTTTGGGTGTGTGAGGGGTGCACAGGGAAGCCACAGGTCAGTATCTTGGCAGAAGATCACCCTATATTTGTACAATTACATTATCATAGTGTTTTGATACAAAATATCCCAGCAGTGCCTTTTGATAACCCTGTATCTTTTTTAAAGCACAATTTTTTTTCTTATTAAACGTTGGAAAAAAGATTGTCTCAAGTTTTGTTTCACCCTTTAATGTTTACCCCAGAGACTATCTTCTTCCATTGAGTTTTCAAATTTGTTAAGTCTGTATTTTATGCCCTTTTAGCTGCATAGAGTCAAATACCATTTATAATTTGCATGACTTCATAGCCATAATTTTGTAATCCTTAGCCTCCTAAGTATCAGTTACAAGAAGTCAAGGACAGAAAATGAGAAATATGTAACTATTGCCCATTTACCCAAGATTCCCACTGAAACCAGGTCATGCTCAGCTAATATTTTTCCTTTTTGGAAAACAGTCATTTCATTTTAGTTTTAATCAGTAAAACTCTATATCTAGTCTATCTAGTCTATATGAAATACATTTTGGTTTACCAAATTTTTAAAAACTAAACTCAATTTTGTCCTTCACATTTCAGCTAAAGCTGTTTTGCTATTACTCTAACAGCACATTCTCTGTCTCTCTGTCTCTCTCTCACACACACACACACATTTTGATTGCTTCAAATTACTCAATACTTTTCTCAATGTCAATCTTATTTTATAAACAAGTCTAGGAAATTGAAGAAAGGTAGTGCGATTTTTTTAATATTAAATACAAAGTAAAATAAATACTTGTAATAGCTTGTTAGTTTGAAAATTTTTCAAAAGCCAGTTTATTCTTAAATGCTTCAGAATATGCATTCTCAGAGAGAGGTAGTATTGCCCTCAAAGAGATGAAATCAGATTTTAGGGAGTGAGAAATGCTTAGCTATTACAATGGCATGTGGTGCATCAAAGGACAGCACTTATAAAAAGATACACTAGTGTATCTGCAGCATCAGCATTTCCTGGGGAGGGAATGTGGTTAGGAAAAAAAAAAAATATATATATATATATCTAAAAAGACCTTAAAAGGGGATTGATGATAATGGGGAAAAAAAAATTAAAAAAGGTTGTGAAACATTGCTGTAGAGTTTGGTGAGAGAATAAGAATAAACATTCTTTGGAAAAGTCTAGACATCGTCTGGAAAATCTTAATGATAACTGCTGAGCTGATGAGAGAAACTAATAACTTACTACTTGTTAGGATTCTGGACATTTTCAATTTGCACTCCCAAAGTTCCCTAATAGCTCGTTAAAATTGACAATATTGTTGTTCTTTTTGCCAGATTAATTCTGGGGTTAAACTTGGGTGAGTATGTGGACATCAAATATAATAAGGCAAAGCACAGAAGAAAAACAATCCTGAATATTAAATTGAGGGTCTTTAGGAGATCAGACCTCCGGGTCATAAATGACAGGAAATCACAATTTGGACATGACCCTTGAATAAGGTTTTAGAAACCACTAACTAATAGTGGCACAGTCTTCAAAGAGTGCTATCCTTTTGTCCCTGCTGACTTGTCACCTGATGGTAGGTGGAGAAAGGAACATGTTTGTCCCTGTCTGGGGTATAGAGTTTTGGATCCTGTCCAAATGCATGCCAAAAACTTGTTTTTGATCTACCTGGACCTATAGCCTTATATCAATGGAATAACTAACAAATGATACAGAAATGAAGTCTTAGTGCTGTTGAATGATAATCTCCTTCTACCCAATGTAAGACATTGGTCTGCAGTGGTCTCCTGGCATTCCAAAACTCTCTAGCACAGGGTATCCTTAGTCTAAAAGGAATATCAGCAGAGACCTTCCCTGCAGAATAGTTGGCCCAGTGGAGGAGGGGAGTCAATGAGGTCCCTTCTCCAGGAGGAAACTAGGTTCTATAGCTAAGAAGGATTAAAATAGAATCATTTGCATTTGCAGTAAGTTGAATGTTTACCCTTCCTTATATCATATTTATTTATTATTCTTTCTCAAATTGATTTACTCTTGATACTCATTTGTGACCTCCTCTCAGCAAAGTGAAAAATCTTAACTCAGCAATGACACCCATATTTTCTTATAGTAGTGCCTGAAGATTTGGTGCTTTTGTAATAACTGGTCACAGCTGATGTAGTTCAGACTGTGAATCAAGAAGTGTAAAGGGGGCAATTAACTGACAGTATTACTTGCTTATTTTTAAACCTAACTAGATAGAACTTCCTGCCTAGGAAGTTAAGACTACAGATACACTCTTTATTTTCTTGACCTTTTGTTCCTTTCAGAAAGTACAGGTGTTGGTGGTAAATGATTCTAAATTTAGTTCTGTTTGGTTGTTTAACATGCCAGTTCTTGAATTATCTATTACATTATCATTATGTAGTGATAGGCCTGCAGTTTTGGTAATTGCAGTCTGAAATTTTAGTAGTCTACTTGCTTCTAAAATAACATAGGTTTCTATCTTCATCACTGCTGACAACACATTGACCTCATTGCAAAAATTGGAATGGAAAGCAAAGGCTACAAAAGAGAGAACAATAGAAATAAATGATTTTTAAAGTATCTGAAAGCTAAGAATCAGATTTTGGAAGGTGTTCTGACTTATCTTCAAAAAATAAAAACGATATCCTCTTATGGCTATCAATATGAAAAATATGAAATCAGCAACTTAAAAAATTATATGCTTCACAATGTTTATTGCAGCGATATTTATAATAGCTAGAATTTGGGAAGAGTATAAGGGTCCACTGGTAGAGATTGGATCAAAAAGATAAAGTCTACCCACACAGTGGATACTACTCAGCTGTGAAGAAAGATGAGATGTTACCATTTACTTGAAAGTGGAAGAATTCAAGAGGCTTTGGTGAAGTAATGTAAGTCAGAAACATAAAAACAAATATTGGACCATTTTACATATATAGGAATATAAGGAACAAAGCAGATGAACTGACAAAGCGAAATAATTTTAAACTTTAGGTCATTGATAACCAAAGTGAGGTTTCTGAGGTTAAGGGGAAGGAGTAGGGATTACGGGAAGGAAAGACGTAAGGGATGCTGGGAGAGGGAGGAGTTTTTGGGTATAAGTAATCTTAAATTTGAAATGTTCCTGAGATTGATATAATAGAATGTTAATTTTTTTTTTAAAAAAGAGGGAGACAAGTATAGCCAGATGTACACATACTCTGTAGTAGAAAGTGCTACTAGGTTTTGCTTACAGTAGTGTCCATGGTGTATTTGTTAAATGATAGTGATTTTCATCTGTAGAATTTCCCTTTGCAGGAACTGAAAGTAAAGCTTTATTGTATCAGACAGTACAGTCAAACAATGGAGCAATGTCCCCACAATCACTTTTTTCTAATAACCAATAAGAAGCATGTTTTCCTGGGGGACACTTGAGCGGATTATAGTCCCCAAGTCCCATCAGTCTAAGAGTCTGAAAAGGTATATGTATTTATGTCTCCATCCTTGAAAGCTGAGTCAAAATGCAAATAATTTTCCTCCTGGCACTTACTCATGAATGTTCTTTGCTGAATTGATCTGATGAGTATTCAACAGTACTTCCTGAATTAATAAAATTCTTTCTTTTATTAAAATAGGACTCTCTTCTAAGTGAAATCGGATGTTTGGCTCATGGATGCCATGCCACTTAGGTCACACTCTGGTCTTTCACAAAGGACCAAACTAGCTTTAGGACAAAGTGAGTGAGATAGAGTTTGAGCTCTTTACAGGTGATCCTTGACTAGTTCTGGACTGTCCTCTGAAGAGGAAAGAATAAAAACTAACATACAAATAGCTATTTCTCCTGGGATCTACATGCAAATACCTGCTGTAACTACTGTTCATTTTATTCACTTATTATTTGTTTTATCTCTAGTGTCTGCCAGTTCCTGTGCTCAGTACTTGGCAATCTAGTACATTATCAATGAAACATGAACTGTTTCTGCCTTTTTGGCGCGTACAGCCTAGTGGGCAATATAGACAACAAGTAGTTAGTTCCAGTCTATTGAAACTGTTTGATGCCTTCTGAGGAGCCAAGAGATTCCCAAGAAGTAACTTAGGTCAGTGTGGGAGTTTGGGGAAGGCTGAACACCTGCAGCTTCATGTTCTTCACCTTCTTCTTTAACAGAACAATTCCACATGTATCTCTCTGCATTTCTCTTTCTCATGTTTAAGTCATCACAGGCCTTTTGCTTGGGAAAAAAAAAAGAAATATGATAGCACTGTGTCATGGGATAGGAGATCAGAGGGAATGAATGGGAGGACGGGTATTCATGAAAGCACCTACTATAGATTTGAGAGTCAGAGAAGGCTTCATGGAGGAAGTGATGATTGAACTGGAGAATTAAGGGTGAGGAGAAGGTAAGAAGTTTGGGGCAGTTAGGAAGAGGGAGGAGTGTCCTAGCAGAAAGACTAGATCTTTCTGAGATTTGGAGATGAGAACAAATGGAAAGCCATTGTTTCTTAGTGAAAGACCTGGGGTGTAAAGTTGGAGAGTCTGTCCATTACTTGAGGGCAACCGGAACTATTGAGATTTAACCTGGAGAAAAATCTTATCCATTCTGTGTTTGCATATCCAGTGCTGTGTTTCCCAAGAAATCAGGCAAATAAGTGCTGTGAGCAGTACCAGCCCTCCTAACTGTCATAGCCTAGGGCACCTGGGACATAGACATAGAATTGTTTCACTTGAGAATGGAAGACACATCTGACATTCCTAGCCCTAAATCTCCATGCATTAGATGCCCAGTGCCCTGTGATATACCTGCAGCTGCAGTCCCCTCACCTGGACACCCCTCTCACAGCTGAGAATGCCAGACATTAGATTGTGTTACCTGTATATGAGGTCTCAGTAGGATCAGGCAAGTAATGAAAGCTATCTGTCTACTGTTTGACAGCATTTTAACTTACTTTAAACTTCTGCCTTTTAGTATTAATGCAATTTAAAAGCATTTTTATATAAACTTATATATGAAGGAGTTTGTACCAAAAGCTACAGGGGACTAATGTATAACAGCAAAAAGGAAAGAATCCAAGATAAATGTTGCAGCAAAAATGTTCTGCCTCCCCATCCAGTATTTCAGGACCAAATGTTAAGTCATAAATAAAGGATGAAGCCCACAAGATGCCGGAGTGCACAAGTGCACTTAAGGAAGGAGTATCTTGTGAAGAATTTCCTCCAGAACAAGGATGAAGTACACCTATTTTTTACAAGCATCGGTGATGCATGTATTAATATATTTTTTATCTGCTTTTCAACAGGGTTAGCTTTAATGTTGCTAGGCTCATACTGTATATTTTTTGTCATTTATGCATTGTGCAGGTGGGTGGATTTGTATGATTAAAAGACAAGAATGTCTAGCACAGCAAAGACTCATGAACTGACTTTCACTAAGAGGAATGGTCTTTTCTCAGATTTTAGGTGTTTTTCTTGAGCACTTTTTGGTATTTATGAAAATACATAATGTTAAATGCAATGCTTTGCCTATATAAGTGCTCAAAAGTACCACATTTAACATTAGGGTTAGGGTTAGGGTTAGGGAACACATTGTATTTGTTTTGAACAAGTCACTTCAGATCCAATGTAAGAAAATGCTGACCAATTCTACCTTTCACTTGAACATTTAATAAGCAATATAGCAAAAAGCCGACTTTTACGGAATTTGGCTACTCAGCAACCTGTGGTATATAAAATGCGGCCAAGTGAAGTAATAAATATGCAACAAATCTATTTAAAAACCAAAATCAGCATCACCAAGTGTATAAGTAAATTCATAGATTCCATTTGGTAAACACCAAGAGACCATTTGCTTTGGAATTCTATCCCATTGCTTATGTGGTTTCCATATCCACAGCAGAACAGAAGCATGGTGTTAGAACAGAGAATAGCACTGGTTATTACTACTGCTAGCTCTGAGAAGTGACTCTAATCATTTCCCTGTTGCTTCTTTTATCTTCAGACTTTGAAAAGCATTCATAAGTCCTAAGGAAGCACAGCTAGCTTTAGCTTCTTATTGAATACAACTTTCACCAAAATGTGTATGTTGAAGCCCTAACCTTCAATGTGATTGTGTAATGAGGTGGGGGCATTAGGAGTTGATTGAGATGTGAGGGTGGAGCCTTCATAAGTGAGATTAGTGCCCTTGTCAAAGGGAACCAGAGAGATCCCTTGATCCAGTTCTTTGTTAAAGCAGTACAAATGGACTAAAATGCAACCTGTTTTTATGTGCCATGAAGGAATTACTTTATTACAATCCAGAAAAGTTGTTGGCATGTTAATTATGTCCTAGAATCATGAAAAAAGTATAGGCTACATGTTGGATAAGTTTGCCAAGATCATATGGTTGAAGTAGTGGTAAGTAATTTAAGTTTATATGTATTTCAACTAAAAAATTGACAACTCTTAAGAGGACTACCTTGTGAAAAAGAACAATTGGAGTCTGGATGATAATAAGTTATTATTACCATTTTTCTAGTGGTAACTAATTTATGTTAGTCAAGAGGGAAGTGAACAAGGATTTTATTATCACTTTGGAAGAGACCTTACTGGCTTTGGGATTTTTAATAACTTCAATTAAGACATAGCAAACACATTTACCAAACTTGCTTATTTTAGCTGAAAAATAAAATTAAAAGGTTGGATAAGAGCAAAGGTTGGCTGCCTGTTTCCATAAAGGGCCAGATAATAAATACTTTAGGCTTTTTAAAACATTAAGTCTCAATTGCAGCTGCTCAACTCTGCCATTGTAGCATGAAGGCTGCCCTAATAATGACATAAAAAGTGGGTGTGGGTATAAGCAAATGAAGCATTATTTACAAAAATGGGCAGTGGGTCTGCAGGCTATAGTTTACTGGTTGCTAGTTTAGAAAGTCCACGTGAATGTTCTTAGGTTGAAATGAGGGGCTGATCCAGTTCTTTGGCTAAAAAATGAAAAGCAACTGCTTAATGAAATAACTTGGGTTATTGTGTTGTGATTGATCGATTGATTGAGATTGATAGGTAGAATATAGATAGACACATAGGAACATAGATACATAGATAATGGATGATTAATGGATAGTAGACTATCAATGAATGGATAGATCAAAGGATAGGTATAGATGATACAAAAATGGATGATAGATCAATAGTGAGATAATAGGTAATAGATGGGCAGGTAGATGACAGAGAGATAGACAAACATAGTCAGAGAGCCTATATGTACATTTATCTCCTTACTGGCTCAGTTGAACACAGCAGTAACAACAGCAGTGTAGACCCACTTTATGCATCCTTTTGCTAAGATTGGAGGCAGCACTGCTTTTACAAGCAGACATCTTCTCAGTCTTTGTGTAAAGGAGTATGCTCCTGGTTCTTCTTCTCTGCACAACTTCACCTCTTTCATACCCCTTCAGCCTGATGACCTAAATCTATATGGCTCACAGCTCTTCTGTCATTAAATGTCCCTCTTTTATAGGCTACAGCCCCTCAACCAACAGGGATGATGACATTCCCTTGGGCCCTCCCACAGCTCTTACAAGCTGTTTTACTGTTTCTCTTCATTTTATCACCATGTAAACTTCAATCTCACCATGACTCACTGGTGGTACTTGAAGTAAGCTCTCCAATTCAGTAGACCTCAGAATAAAATATGTTTTTAAATATCAGGTTGTTGATCCAATGACAAACTTCTTAACAGTATTAATCCTCACTCCCCCTTTGTTCTCCCAGACATGCTACAATGATTTAGGAAGAACTGCTGAAAGAACACACTGACCAGCTATCACATCTTAAATAAAGGAATGGTGGCCGCTCATGTAGTGTTTCCTGACTTCCAGTGCTTGCCTGCTGGAGCCATTTTTTTGTTCCCCAAATATTTTCACCATAAAGCCTGTAGTGATATTTATGTACTGATGCAACATCGATTAATCAGTCAATTGGTATTTTCCTTTTTATGACTGATAACTAGACCACTCTCAGATTGTAAAAAATGTGAATAAGGATATTTAAACTGAATCTAGGGTAACCATCAGGTTCCTGTCAGTTATTGGGGGACTATTGGAATATATTGAACAAGATATGGGAAAGAATAGGCAAAACAAAATACAGAAGATCATGGAAATGGAAAAGTAATTTGTGTACACTAAGCTTCAGGAGCTTGTACAGCATTCAGCAGCATGAAATGTAGAAGCAAGGAGGCAAGAGAGAAACACTGCCTGAAATGCATGCATCATGAACATGCAAACATGTATTTTCATGTTTGCAAAGTGAGTGATATCCAGGGATGTGGGTGAATGATAAAGCCACATGATATTTCTTGTGACATGGCAGAGTGCTTTCACAGCTGGTATAAAGAGCGCTTGGTGGCTTGGTGTGAAGAATTAGTTTTGTTTCCAAAAGACTGTTGAGAATGCCAATCACACGTACCTTTAGATTGTTGCCTTAAGCATAAACATGGCTTATGTGGTTAATTTTTATGTGGTTAATTTTTCACTATTGTCAATGAAATGTGAAAATTTCAACAGCCTGTCAAGGGAAAATAATCCCCACACATACACTGACTGGAGTGAATTCTTTTGGTTTATCTTTCCTTTTCAGAATTAGTATTTGAGTTATTTTTACAGGAAACTTTGCTACTTAATAACGGACTTCAAAATAAAGAAGTAAAAACAAATTAATAATGAAGACCATAGTCTTAAAGTTCAATCTGGTAAATTTACTGTAGAAGATTAGGGAAAGATTAATGCATCTCCATTCAGTTTATGGATTTATCTATGGAGAGAAAACATGTTCATACTATGTAGTTTTGCTTTGTTTTTTTGTTTGTTTGTTTTAACTGAGACTTAAACGAGTTTCTGTTGAACGGAATGAAAAGTATAAGTTCCCTGATAAGTGAAAGGTGCGTTTATAAAGATGCTAGATGTGTAACTAAAGCCTCTGAGAGACTTATAATTACATATAAAAATAATATCGTGTGGACCTCCCTGGTGGCACAAGGGGTTGAGATGCAACCTATGAAGCTATATACAGCCACTGCAGCAGGAGTTTGAGCCTGAGCCAAGGAGCTACCCAAATGGCATAGTAGACCTCTCCTGACTCGCCCACTGCTACCCTCAGCAGTGTATTTCAGTCAGTCTGCCTGTTCTGTTCCCCACTCTTTCTCTGGTAAATCCTCTCACCCTGCCCCCAAACCTCTGGCCTGTACCTCAGTTCTTGTATTCATAAATAAATCTTTAAAATTTATTTAAAGTGGTGGTGCAGTGGTTGAGCACTGGGCTGCAAAGCTGCCGGTTCAATCCCCGGCCTCCAGTGAGTGTCCCACATGGCACACAGACCTCTCCTGCCACACTGCACTTGCCGCTCCCCTCAGCAGTGTATTTCGTCGGTCTGCCTGTTCTGTTCCCCGCTCTGGCTCTGGTGAATTCTCTCACCCTCCCGCGCTTCTGACTGTACCCAGTGCTTGTATAAATAAATAAAAATCTTAAAAAAAAAAAAATAAATAATATGAGATTTATTTGGAATTTAGTTTAAGTACAGAGATTGGAGAGATTATTTAAATACCTAAGGAAGAGCCAGTGTGGCTTTATAGTTTTAATTCCATTCTTTAGTTAACTACTTTTCACCAAACTCAATTGCAATAAACAAACACTACTCATTTGTAGTGTTTACTGAGCACTGACTCCTTGCAAAACTCTGGTTAGAGCAAAGAGGTAGGAACAGCTAAGCCTAAGGCACAAATCTGTTAAAATGTGTACTTAGACTGGAGAGATTAGATATGTATGTAAATAACATACATAGGACAAGGTGGCATATGAGTGCCCACACACATGCCTAAAGTTTTAGTTTCTTTTTTTTTTTTTAAGATTCTATCCTGTTGACCAAATGATAACTATAAATCATCTATCCTAATGTTTTGTTGGGGAAAATTATTAATTAATATTGTTGAACACAATATTATTTGAAGATTGAAACATACATTCCTTATTGGTTAAGTTGTTATTATTATTGGGCCTCCCTGGTAGCACAAGGGATTAAGCACAGCACTATGAAGCTATACACAGCCTCTGCAGCATGAGTTCACTCCCCGGCCAGGGAGCTACCCATATGGCTCAGCAGACCTCTCCTGTCTTACCTGCTGCTCCCCTCAGCAGTGTATTTCAGTCAGTCGGCCTGTTCTGTTCCCCACTCTGTCTCTGGTGAATCCTCTCACCCCCCGAACCTCTGGCCTGTACCCCAGTTCTTGTATACATAAATAATAAAAAAAAATTCTCTCTTCAGGTTTTTCTCTTCTTCCTGACTCATACAAACAAATACAAATACTCTTATAAACCCACTGTGATTTCACTTTATAATATGGAATGTGCAATACAATTATTTGAACACTAGGTGGCAGTAGGAAAAAAGACAGCTTTGTGCATCTTATTTTATTCCCTCTCTTGGTTGGGAATGCAAATTAAACTAGTGAAATTTCTTATTTTCCAACTACATCAAAAAAACAAGTTGAGAATAATGGTTCTAGTCTATGTTAACTCAATAAACTTTAGATACAATTGAAATCTTTTGAAAAAAATTCTAAGATTATTATATTGCTATTATATTGCTTTGTGCCCTTTCATGAAGCCAGTTTATAGGCATGTGTAAAATTTATGAAAGTCTAATTTGAAAACATTGATTATTTGAAAATCATGTCCAAACAACAAATGCATGTGCACAACTCATGCCAGCAATTTGGGGGAAAAACATACTGAACTTGGCAGGAGATCCCTAAAGGTTTCTCATTACTTGCCAGGTGAATGATTTTATCAAAAATAAGTTACTTTTGGCCTCCCTGATGGCACAAGGGTTTAAGCCTCAGTGCTATGAAGCTATGTGCAGCCACTGCAGCACAAGTTTGATACCCAGCCAGGGAACTAACTCACTTGTCGCAGCAGACATTTCCTGTCTCTCATGCTGCTCCCCTCAGCAGTGCATTTCGTCAGTCTGCCTGTTCTGTTCCCCACTCTGTCTCTGGTGAATTGTCTCCTCCTCCCACACTTCTGGCATATACCCCTGTTCTTGTATGCATAAATAAATAAAATAAATTTAAAAAATAAGTTACTTTGGAGGACAAAAGCAGTAATGTGAAGTCAGATCCTTTCACAATGTTGCAGTTTCTGAGATTCTTATGAGACACAGGGCAGAGTGGTTAAGCATTTTGAAAATGTAGGGAAAATTTCCAGCTTACTACCAAGATACTGAACTGTGTTCAAATATTGGTGTGCAGTAGCCACATAACTGATGCATAAAAGGTTGGTTGTATTTCAACCAACATTAATAAAAATTGTATATAAAAGTGTGCATTTTGGGCCTCCCCGGTGGCGCAGCGGTTGAGCGCTGTGCTGCGAAGCTGTCCGCAGCCTCTGCAGCGCCGGTTTCATTCCCTGCCTGCCAGGGAGAACCCCACATGGCGCAGCAGACCTCTCCTGCCTCGCCCACTGCTCCCCTCAACAGTGTCTTTGCTCCGTCTGCCTGTTCTGCTCTCCGCTCTGGTTCTGGTGAATTCGCTCACCCTCCCACACTTCTCACCTGTACCCCGGTTCTTCTATAAAATAAATAAATAAATCTTTAAAAAAAAGTGTATGTTTTTAATGAATACTTACGGGCAGCTTGGAAAGCTATGTATTAGAGTCTGTACTAGAATGAATAGTGGCCCCCAAAACAGCTGAGGTCCTAATTCTGCCTCCTTTAAATGCTTCCTTATATTACAAAGATTTTGCAGGTGTGATGTAATTGAGGGTCTTGTACTGGGGAGATTTTCCTGGTTGTCTGGGTGGGCACAAATGCCATCACAATTATCCTTGTAGGAGAGAGGCAGGGAGAAATTGACACAAACAGAAGAGGAGAAGATAGTGTAACCCCAGAGATGTGAGTGTTTCCACCACAAGCCAAGGAATGCCGGCAGCCCACCTGCAGCTGGAAGAGGCAAGACAGGGTGCAAAACTCTGCCAATAACTTGGTTTTGGCTCATTGAAATGATTTCAGACTCCTGGCCTCCATAACTATAAGAGAGTAAATGAGTGTCATTTTAAGCCAGTAAATTGGAGCAGTTTGTTACAGCACCCTCAGGATACTAACAGAGCATCTTTGATATCAAGATGAGGTGTTGAATGCCTTTATTTGTTAAGCCCAGTTTTCAAACCATGCATAGCGTTTCTTGACTAGTAAATCTGTATTGACATTGACCAGTTTAATAATGATCCATTTACATCTCTGCATTTCAGAATTTTCTAGTCTAATAAGCCTTATGTTTGCCCTAGTTCCATATCAAAATATCTAGAAAGTTGTGACTCCAGATCTTAACTATTTTTTCACATAAGATTAAGGGCCTATTTCTTTGTATTTTTGTTGATTCTTTAAAATTTCCCTTAACCTAGGTGTCATTTGTTCATTTGCTGCCTATTAGGTTTATTCATTTGATTGTTTTATGAAATTTTGTTGTGAGTCCACTGTTTGACAGTTTCTACTAGATTCTGGCACAAAAGTATTAAAAGTGATATGGCAATAATTATGGTGTTAATTAAGTAATAGTAGTTACTATCCACAGCATACCTATTAGTGTGGAGCATATGTTGAAATAATATGATGTGTTTAAGTACAATGACAATATAGCATGTCTATCATAGGTGAAATAACATAAAAGAGATATAGCTAGATGAAATATTTACAGGATTATTAGAAATTTGGAGATTAAAACAAAATCAAGGAATTCCACTTGGATTTCTGCGCTGAAATTGAACCCAGTTGTTGCTATGCTGTCATTGTTTTAAAATATAAATATGGGCCTCCCTGGTGGCCTAGGAGTTAAATCTCACGCTCTTGCAGCTGTGGCGGCCTGAGTTCGGTCCTGGCCGGGGAGCTAACCCACATATGGTGCAGCAGACCTCTCCTGTCTCTCCCACTGCTCCCATAAAAATGTTAGTAGATACAGAAAGTATTAAAAAGAAATGTATGAAATTAAGTTAAATAATAGATTGTAGAGAAATCTATAACCAAATATTATAATTTCACTGTTTGATAATATTTTAAAATTTGAAATTTCTTTTTATCTTTGTATCATAATGAGCCTTCAAAATGTATACTTTGGCGTATTTGCATCCTATTTTGGACTAGCCACATTTCAGTACTTCACAGCCATATGTGGCTAGTCATTACTGATTTGGACAACACAACATCTTAGCATCATTTATTTAAATAAAAACAAGTTATGACTGGTGTTTTTACAGCATAAAAACAAGATATAATTTATGACACTATTTTTCTACCTCTTTGATGCAATATGTTGAAATTGACTGAGTCACTTTTTAGGAGTTTTAGTAATCCAACACAAGCAAGTTTTATGTAATTTATATTTTGTTTTCAAATGTCAATATCCATTTGATATTCATATTCATTTGAAACAATTGATGTTTCTGGTTACTTTTGTTTATTGTCATCTAAAAAAAAAAATACAGTCATCTAATCAACTTGCCATCAGCCAGGCTACTTAGTTTATATGCCAGGTGCAAATTTTCTGACATATGAGAATCTTCTTATGAAAACAGCAGCTGGCACTTTATTTCTCTGCCATGTATGGGAAAAAGCTGTGTTCATCCAGCTTTGGTATACCTTTTCATTTACAACTTAATTTCACTTAGGTAATGATATGATAACTTTCTTTTTATTACTCGACCATTTTCTTAAATTACTGTTTCTGGCTGATGAGTAAAATATTTGTGAAAAACAAAACCCTGCCATGTATTTGGTGGTAGTGGTGTGTGTGTGTGTGTGTGTGTGTGTGTGTGTGATGGTGGGGGTTAACCTATTATATTTTATTAAATAAAATTTTATTTTTATTAAACAATGCATATCTTCCTTTATTTAGAGTCATCACACAGCATATGTTTGGAACATTCCTTTTTTCTACCCCCCACTCCACTGGGAACATGCCTTTTCTTTAATGAAAATTATATGTAATGAAAACTGTTTTGAATTTGAAATCTCAGATCTGCTATTTACTGTATGGCCCAGAATTGAAAGATGATTAGTATAAATTATTACAGAAATATAAGTCATAACTGCTTTTGCCAAGTGACCTATTTCCATCAAACTTTGGTTGGATGTTTGTTGGCATGGCCTATTAATTTGCTTTTAATTTGGGCAAGAAAAAGCATTCTTGCAAGTAAAATGGCTTGGAGGGTGTCCTGTTTTTCCTTAAGAAACTATTTTCTGTATTATGTTCCCTTGAGAGGCTTATATATAATGAAACCCTATAAAACTTTCATTGCTGCAAAATTTATTCCCTCTTTAAGTGGAGGGTTCAACCAGAGTTGCCCGTTTTGATGTCTCATCCCATGAAGGACCTCAGCCCTGTGTACCTAGTTTTCTAAACAAATGCCCAGGATCAGAATGACTTGTTCTAAGGGAAGAACTGCTTCCAAACACAGAATCTCTTCAACTACTCTATGTGTGTCAGGGCACAGCATGACTCTATTGTTGTTGAAAACCTTTTATTCATATGGCACTTTTCATTTTCAGCAAAGGAGTTGCTTTAAAAAATTACATTTTTAGTATGCTCTGGTGCCTGCTGTGCACCATGCCCACTGATCGCTACCTGAAATTAGAACATTTATTTTTATGTGTGTGTCTTCTGTCTTCTCCCAAGACTCTAAAAGGATAGAGACTTTGTCTCCTCTGTTCCCTACTGTGTCCCTGGCTCCTGGAAATATTGAATGAATGTCCACAGGTGAAGCTCCAAACTTCACCTGTGGTAGCAAGGTAGGGGTGTGTGTGAACTACAATGGTGGATCAACTCTGAAGTTAAGCTCCAGCCCCTCCTGTCTAGTTCCCTCTGTGGCCGTTATCTTGCTTTTTATTTATAATTTGGGATTCTTTTTCTTTAAAAGAGCATCCCAAAGTGTGTAAGCATTGATTGGATCCCATAAAGTCTGGATCATTCCCTAGTATTAAGGTGTATATCTTGACATTTGCGGTTTGCTCAGAAGAGATGTAAAAATACCCTTTACCAGATGAACAAATCAATGCAGCAGGAGGTCTGTTACCCCAAGAGCTGAATTTACCAAATGGTCTAGTCTCTTAGTGCAAAACATCCTCAAGGACAATGTTTGTACCTTGTTTATATCTGGAATCCTAGTACTTCATATTAAAACAATAGTGTGGTTCAGTGGATTAATTATTCTTTATCTTGTTTAAAGCCAGCCTACAAGAAATTAATGTGACTGAGATGCAGACATTATGTAAAGTCTACATATGTTACTGGTCGTAGAACCCAAATGGAACTGTCTAACAACTTCATTATCCTTGTCAATCACCTGTCACCGTGAGAGTGACATTTTATTGTACAAAATACAAATTTGGGAGTGAAGTTTGCCTGAGACCGTCTCTTCTTTGCTATGCTGTTGTTTTCACAGCTGCTGTTGTTTTAGACACATGTTAGAGTGTTACCTTTCTCACTTGGGACTAATACTAATTTTTATATATATATTCATGGATAATTTTGTTAGACACTTGAGATAAGATTTTATGAACTTGGACCTCCCCTGGGGGTGCAGCAGTTGAGTGCTGGGCTGCGAAGCTGCCCACAGCCTCTGCAGCGCCGGTTCGATCCCCAGCCACCAGGAGAGGATCCCACATGGCGCGCAGACCTCTCCTGCTGCCCGCTGCTCCCCTTAGCAGTGTATTTCGTGGGTCTGCCTGTTCTGCTCTCCACTCTGACTCTCGTGAATTCTCTCACCCTCCCGTGCTTCTGACTGTACCTAGTGTTTATATAAATAAATAAATAAATAAATAAATAAATAAAAGATTTTATGAACAACTGGACCCTGTTACTCAAAACCCCTTTGAAAAACAAATTTTTTACACGTTTGAATTAAATTACTATTATGATTAATAGGAAACTTTTTATGTATTTCAGTGGGAACTTCGTATATACATGACACTAAACTTTCAGTTGTCATCAGCTGTAATGATTTGGTTTATTACTTGTATCTAATCAGTTAATGGAAATATTTAGAATCAAGCAGCATACATTGTACTATATGATGAATTCCTGCATTACTGACATGCTTTTGTGTTGCTTCCTCTGTGTGCTTTTCTGCTGTATCAGTGAGGGAGCTATCCCCAAGGCTCTCTTGATGTATTTCCAAATAGATGTCTTCCAGTTGGACATACTAATGTCACTACATTATTTAATTAAGTGTTGTGTGACACAACACAATGTGAGTATAATAAACAGTGTTTGGCTTCCAAAAATATTCATTTGAATACTTTTTTTTTGGTACAATGTAATTAATTGACATCAATTTAGATCCATTTGGGATTCACAAGAAATTTGAGAGGAAAGCATAGAAAGATCCCTGGCCCTCAACCCTGCAAGCCTCTTGCACCATTTTCTACATTTGTTATTTGCTGTACTTTTGTTATGATTGCCAACCAAGGCATATCATTATCTACCAGAGTCCATAGTTTACATTGCGGTTCACATTGGTGTTCTGCATTTTGTGTTTTTTTTTTTTTTTTAAAGATTTATTTATTTATTTATACAAGCACTGGGTACAGTCAGAAGCACGGGAGGGTGAGAGAATTCACCAGAGCCAGAGCGGGGAGCAGAACAGGCAGAAGGACCGAAGTACACTGCTGAGGGGAGCAGCGGGCGGCAGGAGAGGTCTGCACGCCATGTGGGACCCTCCTCTGGTGGCCAGGGATCGAACCGGCGTTGCAGAGTCTGCGGGCAGCTTCGCAACCCAGCGCTCAACCACTGCGCCACCGGGGAGGCCCTTTAGTGGGTTTTCATGAGAGTATAATGACATGTATTCACCTGTAAGGTATCATAATGTAAGTTACATTATCCTAAATACCCCATGTTCCAGGTATTCATCTATCCCTTCCCCCACATCTTTGATAACCATCAATCTTTGACAATCTCCATAGTTATACCTTTTCAGAAGCTCGTGTATTTATCATAGTATATCATACAGCTTTTTTAGATTGGCTTCTTTCACATGGCAAGATGCCTTTAAAATTCCTGCATATATTGTCCAGGCTTTATAGCTCACTTCTTAGAATTGCTAGTAAACATCTCATTGTATGGTTGTACTCCAATTTGTTCATCCATTCACCTATTGAAAGCTCTTGGTTGCATCTGAGTTTTGTATTCTGTAATATTATGTCAGTCTGTTCTATTGTGCAGTGTATTTTTCTTATTGACTTTCTTCTGGTGATCTATTCATGGTTGAAAGTAGGATACTTATCTGTGCATTTTTAATCTACTTTTGTCATTATATTTAAGCTGGGTATCTGTGGACCACACATTGTTGGATCTTGTTTTTTAATATACTCTGCACTGGTGTATTTATAGTGATTAATCTAATACTTAAACCAAACTTTCATAATGAGTTTCTAAAAGAATGATCTTGTTTAAGTGTAAGTGTGACAACTGGATTATTAAACAGGAGTGGAAATAAAGTAAATTTAGAATTTCCAAAGGGCTTGATGTGTGTATTCATTCACATGTGTCTTTAAGTTTTACTTTAAGAAAAATAAATCAGACATTATAGATTAGTTATGAGTTATACAAGAAAGTACAAATAATTTTATGAGTATGAGACATACTCAAGGAAAATATCTTTGTACTTCATTAGAATTTCATCACAGGGATATATATTTATGTTTTAAGTTAAACTAAAATGTAAAATTCTTGAACTGTATTTTTTTCTTACTTTAATTACATTTTTTTTGAAACTTTTTTTTAAAGATTTATTTATTTATACAAGAACCGTGGTATAGGCCAGATGTGTGGGAGAGTGAGAGGATTCACCAAAGACAGAGTGGGGAACAGAACAGGCAGACTGATGAAATTGCTGAGGGGAGCAGCGGGTGAGACAAGAGAGGTCTGCTCGCCATATGGGTTGCTCTGTGGCCAGCAGGAATCAAACCGGTACTGCAGAGGCTGCGGGCAGCTTCACAGCACTGCGCTCAGCTGCCTGTGCCACCAGGGAGGCCCGAAAAAATAACTTCTTAAAGACATCCATATACTGTATCATGCAGCATCCAACTTAGACTAATAGAGGTTAATTAAATTCATTAACGTGAAAAAGAAATCCAGCTGATGAAAGGCTGTATGGAATCATGACTAAGGGTAACAAGATGTGAGATGAAATCCTACCCCTATTACTTGCTAGCTGCATATTCTTTTTTTTTTTTAAAAGATTTATTTATTTATACAAGCATTGGGTACAGTCAGAAGCGCGGGAGGGTGAGAGAATTCACCAGAGCCAGAGGGGAGAGCAGAACAGGCAGACTGATGAAATACACTACTGAGGGAAGCAGTGGGCAGCAGGAGAGGTCTGCGCACCATGTGGGATCCTTGCCCGGCAGCCAGGAATAGAACCAGTGTTGCAGAGGCTGTGGGCAGCTTCGCAACCCAGTGCTCAACTGCTCCGCCACCGGGGAGGCCCTAGATGCATACTTGCTAGCTATGTATTCTTGGGAAATTTCTCCATCCTTTGCAGTTATCAGTGATTTTTTTTTTTTTCAATTTTCTAGAGGCATGTCTTATTTATTTATTTATTTATTGTTTGTTTGTTTGTTTGATACATGCACTGGGTACAGTCAGAAGCGCGGGAGGGTGAGAGAATTCACCAGAGCCAGAGCGGGGAGCAGAGCAGGCAGAAGGACCGAAGTACACTGCTGAGGGGAGCAGCGGGCGGCAGGAGAGGTCTGCGCGCCATGTGGGACCCTCCTCTGGTGGCCCGGGAGCAGCCGGGGATCGAACCGGCTGCAGAGGCTGCAGGCAGCTTCCCAACCCAGCGCTCAACCGCTGCGCCACCGGGGAGGCCCTGCAGTTATCAGTGATTGAAAGCCAAACACAAAAGAAAACCACCCATATTATAAAGTGACAGTGAAAGCTAGCCTCTGAATGTAAAACATTTTGAACAATGTTTGGGAAACAGCACTTCATGAACAGTAGTGTTTAGATGAGTACATTAAGTCATGTGTCAGGGTTCTTGTCTTATGTTTCTGTATTTTTCATATCATGCTTTAATTTTTATTTTTTTATTTTTTAAAGATTTATTTATACAAGAACCGGGGTAGAGTCAGAATCGCGGGAGGGTGAGAAGGTTCATCAGAGCCAGAGCGGGGAACAGAACAAGCAGACTGACGAAATACACTGCTGAGGGGAGCAGCGGGCAGCAGGAGAGGTCTGTGTGCCATGTGGGACCCTCACCCGGCGGCCGGGGATCTACCCGGTGCTGCAGAGGCTGCAGGCAGCTTCGCAGCCCAGAGTTCAACCGCTGTGCCACAAGGCGAGGCCCATTTTTCACAGCATGCTTTAGGTGACAAAAGTTGTACCTTACTCTAGGTACATTGCTGTCTGTGTCTAAAGTTTGTTTTTCTGATGATTTCATAAACTTATTTATTTTTTAAAAAAGATTTATTTATTTTTTATATAAGAATTTGGGTACAGGCCAGAGGTGTGGGAGGGTGAGAGTATTCACCAGAGACAGAATGGGGAGCAGAACAGGCAGACAGACCAAAGACACTGCTGAGGGTAGAAGCTGGCGAGGCAGGAGAGGTCTGCCTTGCCATGTGGATATCTCCCACATGGAGAGGCTGCAGACAGCTTCACAACACTACGCTCAGCCTGCTATGTCACTGCAGAGGCCCCCTCATAAACTATTTTATTTTATTTTTTTTTTTGTGGGGCCCTTGTCGGCGGCCGGGGAATGAACCGGCGCTGCAGAGGCTGCGGGCAGCCTCGCAACCCAGCACTCAACCGCTGTGCCACCAGGGGAGGCCTCTCATAAACTGTTTTTTAAAGATTTATGCATGCAAGAACTGTGGTACATGCCAGAGGTATGGGGGGTGGGTAAGAGGATTCACCAGAGACAGAGTGGGGAACAGAACAGGAAGACTGACTGAAATACACTGCTGAGGGGAACAGTGGGCAAGACAGGGGAGTTCTGCTGCACCATGGGTTAGCTCCCTGGCAGGGCATCAAACTCGTGCTGCAGTGGCTGCTGATAGCTTCATATTGCTACAACTTAACCCCTTGCGCCACCAGGGAGTCCCTTATATACTCTTTAAATTTAGAACTAGTAGACTTAGTTTTTTGATGTAGTCCAGGCCATCTCCTTGCCCTGTAGGCTGATAAAACCATGGCACAGAGAGGTGCAGTGACTGCCTGAAGCCACACGGTAGATCAGGGCAAAGTCAGGATTTAAGTACATTTTTCAACTATTTATTCATTGCCTAGTACCCCAGATGCCTCCTGTCTATTTTGTGGTTATGACAGGTGCCAGTTTTGGTAAAGATTGGTTATAAGAGGCCTCCCTATTGGTGCAAGCGATTAAGTGTCAGCACCGTGAAGCACTCGGCAGCTACTGCAGCCAGGGATTAATGCACATGGCAAGGCAGACCTCTCCTATCTTGCCTGCTGCTCCCCTCAGTAGTGTATTTCTGTCAGTCTGCCTGTTCTGTTCCCCACTCTTTCTCTGGTGTGTGCTCTCTCCCCCAACACCTCTGGCCTAACACCCCGGTTCTTGTATGCATAAACAAATACTTTTTTTGAAAAAGGATTGGTGAGGGCCTTCCTTAGTGGCACAGCAGTTGAGTGCTGCCCGCAGCCTCTGCAGCACCGATTCGATCCCCTGCCACTGGTGAGGGTCCCACATGGTGCTCAGACCTCTCCTGCCGCGCCCTCTGCTCCCCTCAGCAGTGTATTTCCTTGGTCTGCCTGTTCTGTCCCCTGCTCTGGCTCTGGTGAATTCTCTCACCCTCCCGCACTTCTGACTGTACCCAGGTTCTTGTATAAATAAATAAATAAACAAACAAACAAACAAACAAATAAATAAATAAATAAAGATTGGTGAGTAAATCAGACATACTACATGGGGTGAGAAGGGAGTAGGATCAAAACAATGGTGGGAAGAGCAATAGGGACCATGGTGATAGTTCATGGGTGAACGGTTGGTGGGAATTGTATGGGGACTATAACCAAGATGAAAATGCATACACTGTGCAAAAATGAAAAATGATGTAAAAATATATATAAAATAATGAAAAATAAAAAAAAAAATATACCAACGACAACAAAAAAAGCTCGGTGATAAGAATGAAAGTAGCTTTGCCCACACCCATGTTAGTTGCATCATCTGTATATAGTTTATGTTTTCTCTCCAATTTTTTGTTAATGTGGGTTTTTTTTTGTCAATATTATGGCAATAATTGTTTTAGTATTTTGAACTAAAAGTGACAAGAATTGACATTAGCAATTCCTGCATTTTTGTTTTTATTTTTTAATTTTATTTATAGCCTTAACTTTCCACATTCAGATCAGAGGTATAGATCAAGCCAGTTTGTAGCCGCTTCAGGGGAGGAGGCTTGACTTTTTAGTAACCTGCTTTTTTTGTATTTAAAAGCATGATCTAAATAAAGTCAGAAAACAGAATGAAATCCATTTCTAAGTTGCCATTCAACGATTTTTTTTAATGTCTACAAGCAATCTGTATGCAAAATACAAACTAGTCTTAAGAAAAAGAAACTTAAGCTATTTTAAATAATTTTAACTGATTTTGTAATGTAAAACCAGTTTTATAATATAACCAATGAGGAAAATGTGAATCTTTTCCTGTTTTTTTAAGATTTATTTATTTATGCATATAAGAACTGGAGTACAGGCCAGAGGTGCAGGGGGTGAGATAATTCACCAGAGACAGAGTGGGGAGCAGAAAAGGTGGATCTAACTGATCCACTGCTGAGGGGAGCAGTGGGTGAGACAGGAGAGGTCTGCTGCATCACGTGGGTCACCTCCCTGGCAGGGATTGAACTCGTGCTTCAGTGGGTGGTGATAGCTTCACAGTGCTGTGTCTTAACCCCTTAGGACACTAGGGAGGCCCTGAATCTTTTCCTGATATTTAAGCACCCTTTGGAAGTAAATTATGTTTGATTTCAGCCTTTTGCTGAATACAGTAACTACTGTGAGCCATCCTCTGTAGCTGCTAAAGATATGGTGGTAAAAGAGACAGGATCCGGGCCTCCCCGGGGGCGCAGCGGTTGAACACTGGGTTGCGAAGCTGCCCACAGCCTCTGCAGCGCTGGTTCAATCCCCGGCTGATCCCCGGCCACTGGAGGAGGGTCCCACATGGCATGCAGACCTCTCCTGCCACCCGCTGCTCCCCTCAGCAGTGTACTTCGGTCCTTCTGTCTGCTCTGCTACCCGCTCTGGCTCTGGTGAATTCTCTCACCCTCCCGCGCTTCTGACTGTACCCAGTGCTTGTGTAAATAAATAAATAAATCTTTAAAAAAATAAATAAAGCTTACTCCTGAGAATTAATTATTTAAAAACAAAACAAAGAAAAAAGAGACAGGATCCTCCCCTGGTAGTCCCTTTTGTGTGGAGCCTCTTGAGCCCAGTAAATTCTGTCCACTACAGTAAATGCTGTGAGATAGATAAACATGACCAGGGAGCCCTGGGTAGGCAGGTGCATCCCACATCTGTGGCAGAGGTGGTTTCCCAAGAGCTCTTTGCCAAAGAGCTTTGGGATCCCATAAATACCATCTCCAAGTGTGGAAACAGATAGATGAAACCAAACCTTGAAAGTCCAGGCAGCTGCCAGATTTTGTAGTTTCTTGAACGCCAGAAGTAAATAAGAATCCCAAGAAGGACGGGGTTTCTACTTGCTTCTACATACTTTGGTTGAAGACCCCTTTCTACTTATTTGTTCCCTTCCAGCATGTTCATATATAGAACAGAAAGAGATATATGTCTTAATATCTTGTGGATGTGTTAATGGCTAATCGGTTATTTTCTAAAATAGTCCAACTAAAAATTCCTCATTTGGAAGTGTTCCTTATACCAAAGAGGAAATCACAACTTCCTATAAAAAAGGGGAAGAAGAGCACCTCCCTGGTAGTGCAAGGGGTTAAATCTCAGCACTGTGAAGCTATCTGCAGCCAGTGTAGCACAAGTTTGATCCCTGGTCAGGGAGCTAACCCACATGGCGCAGCAGACCTCCCCTGTCTCACCCACTGCTCCCCTCTGCATTTCAATCTGCCTGTTCTGTTCCCCACTCTGTCTCTGGTGAATCCTCTCACCTCCTGAACCTCTGGCCTGTATCCTAGCTCTTGTATACATAAATAAATACATTTTTAAAAAGTAAATAAATAAAAAAGGGAAGAAAGGGAGGGACAGAATGTGTGAGGGAAGAATGAAAGGAGGGAGTGGGTAACCACCTGTGAAAATACAGTAAAGACAGCATTTTTAAACTCATTTTTTGAGGTAACATTGCTTTGCAACACTGAGTATGATTCAGTGGTATAATACTACACCTCTTCAGATGTATGTTAACACATCTCCCCTACAACCAGGGCACCCATAAACCTTTACCATAGTCCATTGGGCCCGTCCACACTTTGCTCTCACCTTCCGCTTACCCCTCTGGTGTATTCAATTCTACCATCAGGGTAAAGCAACATGTTTAATAGGGATAGGCATTCATTTTTCATACAAAGTATTCGTGATAATAGCACTCTATTACTGCACTCTAAGGAAGAGCTCTATAGCTCCCTTAAGATGATGCCATCATCTCTTAGAGCATTGTGGGAGCTGCATGATCTCAGTACCAGGGAGAAAATCCTAGGCATGTTGATTTGGGAACAACCCTGCTTCCCCAAAGCATCCTGTGACCTCACTCTGCATGCTCAGAGCCCAGAGTCCAGGGCCCTGAAACCCTGATATGGTACCAAAGTCCACACCTTTGTTCCTTGAGGGTCAAAATGCCAAAACCCACAGAAAACGGGCCATATGGGGTGACTTGTGAACCATCTACATTCCTTGAAGACCACGTCCTACAGCACACTCTCT
The DNA here is from genome assembly GCF_014898055.3 of Talpa occidentalis. NCBI lineage: Eukaryota > Metazoa > Chordata > Mammalia > Eulipotyphla > Talpidae > Talpa > Talpa occidentalis. The sequence goes on from NW_023601212.1 coordinate 36,272,545, forward strand.
CGTTCTACTCACAGCATTCTTAGTTCTTAGATTTTTTAAGTATGATGGATCACAGCTCAAATTTTTGTCTAACTACAGCAAGAACTTGGAGATTTGATAGTAAGAGAACTCACAGAAGACTTAAAAAATGATTTTTTTGATGAATATTTACTGAGCATCTCTGCTCTTGGTAAGACCTCGTGTTAGCTAGATAATATGGAGATTTTAAAAGTATTGCATCATCTCTAATATAGGTGTATACACATATACATGTATGCCCCATTGCATAACATTTTACATGAATATACATTTTACACATACATGTATTTATGTTCAGATATCATGGTATACATATGGCAGATATGTTCATGCATGAAACTAATATATATACATAGTTAATGTGATAACATGCTACTAATGTAGTGTTTATTACTATGTTAAAACGTGATGCTGGAACAATTCTAAATGGGGTGAGTTACCGTCTCCACAGAGTCAGGGATCCTTTTATGGAAATGAAAATGAGATTTGAACTAGACTCTAAAGATGGCATGTTGGTTTCCTAGGGCAGCCCCACCAAATTACCACACCTTTGATGGGTTAAAACAACAGAATTTTATTATTTCACAGTTCTGGAGGCCAGAAATCCCAAAGTGAGATATCAGCAGGGCCACACATGCTCTAGGAGCTCTAGGGGCAAATCTGTTCTTTGACTTCTTTGGGCTGCTGACCTTTCTGGGTTGGACAGCATGGCTTCTGTCTCCGCTCCATGTGTCACTCTGTGCATATCAGCTAGCCCTTGGCTCCTAAACTGGACATTTGAGATTGCACAGGATACTCATATGCCTAATACAGGATGTGATCTTTCTTACACAGTCCTGAACTTAATCACATTGTTTGATATAGAAGGTAATAATCACTGGAGAATTTATATCTTTGGGAGGCTGCTGTGCAACCCACTATAGATAAGAACCTTCTCAAGAACTGAACCTGGGGAGAATGTTACAGACTGAGAAACATGAGTAAGTAGAGATATAGGGGCAGGAAAGAGGAGACAGTTTTAGTACCAAGGACAAGCAGGAGTGTGCTGGACCGGTGCAGAGAGAAGTTATTTTATGCAAAGGTCAGGTGGGGCCAGGCCTCTTGAGCCCTTTGCTGCTGGGAAGCCAGGTTAAGGGGATTGGACAACAGGACAGGAATCTATTCACCTAGGCCAGATGAGACATCACTGAAGCCTACATAGAACCATTAGCCCTGAGAATAGAAAAGAAGGGAGAGATGTCATCCATAAAATCACTAAACAGAGTTTTGAATTGGCTGGTTTTAGATTCCTCTAATAATAACTCCAAATGTCTATGTTAGCCAGAAAGGAGTAGAATGTTAACAACCATAGGGAAATTAGAAGGGAGAAATGAGAAGTGAGGCTTAAGTTTGGATGTTTCTTCAGTTGCCAGAGATGCTACCCAGAGGAGGATGCAGGTAGAAAGTTGTTCTCAGAAAGAGTTTGGCATTGACTTTCTCTACATGGTGAGAGAGAGTAAAGGCTTTGAGAGAGAGAGAGAGAGATCAAAGTTACAATCTTGGAGGATTCCTCTAAAGAAATTCAAGTGAAAGTAGATAAGAACTAACATTCTTTGGTTTCCTTATGTTTCGAAAACTACACCATTTTCATAGATTATTTTATCACAGTCTTTAATGCACTGAATGGCTGTAAGTGAGCTCAATCCCTTCATATCTTCCTCTAGAATACGCATGTGAATCTTCTGTGATTCTTCACATTTTGTGCTAAAGTAATTGACTCTAATTATGACCTTATTAAAGTAACACGGTTATATTTGCTCTTTGTTTTATGGTAATGACTGATAAACAAAATGCTAGTTGGCATTACAATTTTGTGCTATATTTGTTCTGATATTCAAATGTTTTTTTTTTTTTTTTTTTTAATAGAGGCATGTTTATTTATTTATTTATTTGTTTGTTTGTTCTGTTTACACATGCACTGGGTACAGTCAGAAGTGCGGGAGGGTGAGAGAATTCACCAGAGCCAGAGCGGGGAGCAGAGCAGGCAGAAGGACCGAAGTACACTGCTGAGGGGAGCAGCGGGCGGCAGGAGAGGTCTGCGCGCCATGTGGGACCCTCCTCCGGTGGCCGGGGAGCAGCCGGGGATCGAACCGGCACCGCAGAGGCCGCGGGCAGCTTCGCAACCCAGCGCTCAACCGCTGCGCCACCGGGGAGGCCCTCAAATGGTTTAATTAGAATTTAATTTGCACACCAGCCTGCGTAGTTGTCTATCCTCATTTTTTTTTCTGGGCTTTTTTGTTCAGGGAAATTATTAAGACATGGCAGGGTCCCAAAATTTTGTCACTGTGTAGTATTAAGGCTGGTGTTCAAGGAAGAGAGTTTTTTCACTGCCCAAGAAAATAGGCAGCTGACACTAATTATAACACAGTAGTGAAGTTTTTGTTGTTTCAGGTGAAAATCTCTGGATTGTCCAGCATCCATTTGAAAGCAATAGCTTCCACATGTAACTTTTGTGTCAGTCTTTACTCTAGTGTTTGATTGCATTTTTGTCCCAGGAGCTTATTTCTCATTCAGTTCAGATCTATGTGAACCTGTTCTTTCACCAGTTATCAAATAGTAATTTCTCCTGGGGCACCTGGTGCTCACCTTTCCCCATTTATTGTCTGTTACTTTACTCATTTTACTTTTCAACTATACCTATCAGAAGTTCCGTTTCCTCCTTCCCCGCCCTCTATGCTGGGAGGAGGCAGCGTGGCACATCAGGTGCCCGCAGTAGGGATGGACTGTCCTACCAACTCTCACTAACTACATAATCCTCTGGGTCATCTGACAATTGGAAGGTTATGATTCTGTAGTATTGATAGAGCAGATAATGAAAGAATCAAATGAGATCATGTGTATTTCAAAGCACTCAGAAAAAATCCAAAATACCATAAAAATACTTGATATAGCTGTCCTGTGTGTTTAATACTATTTACATTTTTAGCTACTTTATTTTGTTTATTTTGAAGCAACACATGCAGACCATAAAGAAGGAATAGTAGATGGATGGAAGTATTTTGAAATTTATTGTGCATCTCAAAATATATTGTGTATATGAACCACCTGGGGATCCTGTTGAAATATAGATTCTGCAGATTTAAGAGGTCTGTGGTGGCCTGAGATTTGGCATATAACACACTTCTGGATCACATGCATGATGCGTGTTTGCACACCATGTGTTCTGTAGCAAGGGGCCAAAAGAACACCTGCTTTAACCCCTCGGGTTTCTCATTCATCAAATATTAGAAGAGCTTCGGTATGTTCTTTGTATTAAACTTAAGGAGGAGGGCTTACCCTGGTGGCGCAGTCGGTTGAGCGCTGCTCTGTGAAGCTGTCCATAGTCTCTACAGCACAGATTCGATGATGCCGGCCGGCCGGAGAGGGTCCCACATGGTACTGCAGACCTCTCCTGTCGCTCCCACTGCTCCCCTCAGCAGTATATTTTGTCAGTTTGATTGTTCTGCTCCCTGCTCTGTCTCTGGTGAATTCTATCACCCTCCCACACATCTGGCCTGTACCCCAGTTCTTGTATAAATAAATAAATAAACAAACAAATAAATAAATCTTTAAAAAATTACTTGAGGAAACATCAAAGTTTATTAAATCCTGTTGTAGAATCATGACATTAAGAAAACTAGACAACAAATTTAATTTAACAAAGGATTTTGCTATTTAAAAGAACTATATAGTGATACCTTTATCAATGCAAATTTTGGTATAAAATAAATGCCTGGAAAACATACATTTCTTCATTGGGTTTTTGTTAAAAGTGGATTTTTCTGACTTTATTTCTGTTCCTTTTCTCCTCAATAAACTTTTCCTTTCTCTAAACCAAAAAAGTGGATTTTTCCAATAAAAGGTTTATCTATCAGAATATGTTATCATTTTTCTAAATATGATTGGGGGATATACATTAGTTGCTTTTTTTCCTATAGTACATTAACTCTCACAACTTGGATTTATTGCATTTGTTCTTAAAAAGAAGATGTCCATCTCTCTAACATAGGCAGTTATGAAAGCCTACCATCTGGCAAGCGTCGGCTAACGGTGAAGGACACAGGCCACTCGGCCTGTTTCTGTTTGCAGGAACTCGGTGTTTTCTGGGGAGAGAGGCTGATAGGCAAGCACTGGCGACACCCTGGACTGTCTCTGCAAATGGGAAGCCCTGTGCTCCAGATGAGGGTGGGTGTGAGGTTTGAAGGTGGGAGTCCGGCGTGGCAGCAAAGGGCAACTTGGTCTGGGTGTTAAGTGGCCTTTTGGTGAAGGCAGATAGAATTCCAGAATGAAAATTTCAGATGTTCCATTAGGAAGAAGGTGCTAAGGGTGATGGTGTACATTGTTACCACAATAATTTTAGATACAATGGATGATGCCAATCAACCCCGTAGCATTTTTTATGCAGAATTCCACCAGCACCACCAATCAGTCTATAAGCCCATAGGGCCTGGGGCAACAATGTGAGATTTACCAAATTGGTGGTAACGCTATTAAGTGTGGGATACTAAAGGGGCTGTATTCTTTTTGTAGCACTCTAGCTTTTTGTAGCACTCTAGCTTTACCAAATATGCTTTACTTCTTTAATTCTAAAAATAACACTGTAAATTTCAGTTGGCATATTTGTGATTTCAGGTTTTTGCCTAATGTTCAAGTCCTATGAAGTTGTTTTTTTGTTTTTGTTTTTGTTTTTTTAATGCCATCATCCCACTTCATTACTTTTCTTTAAATTCCCACTTTCTCCTGCTAGAAGGTATGTTGACAAGCTACAGAAGGGCAGGGATTGACTGTCTCTTATTCACAGCTGCATCATATGGGAAACTGCTGTAGCAGCTTATTCATTCAGGATGCAATTCTGTATTGGCCCAATGTTTAAAGATACTTTTTTGTTACTGAGATAATGCAGGATAAAAATTTTAATGCACTTAATATTCACAGTAGTGTTAATATGTTGTGAAGGCAACTGGAGGACCTAGTGTTTGGGGCTGAAGCTTGAGGAATGCTGGTTTTGTAGGGAAAGGATTGTTGTCCTGCCACGGACTGCTTGAGTCGTAGTGAATTCTCTAGTGTGGTATTTACTTTTTCCATGTGTGTAATGAGAACATGGGGCTTGTTAATCTCTAACTCCCTTCTGCTCTAAAATTTTATGTTGTATGTAAGTAAAATGTGATGTAAAATCTTTTAGGGAGTTGACCCACATATTCAACTGTTTCTTAAAAGTACTTAGGCTGGCAGGCAAGATAATTCCTTATGTTTTATCTGCAATAAAGCATAAAAGTGATGACAGACGCACATTGTTGCAGGGTGAATGCGCCTTGCAGAGCAAATGTTGACAAAGATTTCACACAGCCTAATCATGCTCTCCATGTTATTCGCTGTTGGAAAGAGTGTGTTTTTGAAAAGTTACATGCACACCAAATCTCTTTCTCATAGCACGATGTTGCAATTTATAAAATGCTTATTTTTGCCAGTATAATGTAGGAATATAGAATTTATATAATGTTTATGTAATATGATAATGAAATATTACTTTCATAAAATTATTTTTTAAAAACTAAATAAAATGAGATTATCCTGGATTATCAAGGTGTATTCACCAGGGTTCCTATAAATGAAAGAGGGAAGTTAAGGGCCTGGAGACATCAGAGCGATGTAGTGTAAGAAAGACTTGGGGTCATCGCTGGTTTTGAAACTGAGAGAGGGTCAAGTGGTTTAAGCAGACTCTGGAAGCTAAAAGGGCAAGGTAATGGATTCCGTCCAAGAAACTCCAGAGAAAGTCCTTCATTTTAGTTTAGTAAGACCTATTTCAGATGCTTATGTCATAGCAGCAATAGGAAACTTATACAGTCTCCTTTTTCAGAACTTCAATATCTTGGTTCATAAAATACTAATTTATGTTTATGTGTGATGTGAGACAAATCTAACTTAATATATTTTCAAAGCTTCCAATATCATTTGTTGAATAAGGTGTTCTTCCCCCAAAGGATATGAATAGGCCAACTTTATCACATACTGAATTCTCATATACATGCTGCTGTTCCCGAGCAACTTATTTTGTTTCATTGATATATTTATTTTCATACTAATATAATTTTTATTCTTGTAATGTAAATTTATAGCACATTTTTCTGCCAGAAGAGCCATCCTTTTTTTAAAAAAATAGGAACTTTCTTGGCTTAAGAAAAATAAAGACCAAGACCAAACAGAAGTCTTTTAAGGCAGTGGTCCTGCCCTTCCTTTCTTATATACCAGTAATGGTTCCCACAGGACTCTTGTTTGTTTTTTTGGTTTTTTTCCTAGTTTATTTTCTTGATTGTTTCTTTGCATGCACTGCATTATTTAGATTTGTCAATTTTGGGCATAACTTACTGTCTTTCTACACTGGGAGGGGCTGATTTGTGGTTTTGTGAAGGAGAGGTAACCATGCTGGTTCAGTCTATTGCGTTTTAGCTGGAAGCTTCCATGTGATACTAGAGGTGCTTTATTTAGTTTCTCCAGCATTGTCCTACAACAGCAGCTGGATCATTAAGTCATATACAGCCTTGGCAGCCCAGTCTCCAAAGACTCAGTGGTAGACAGTGCTTGGTCTTTTCCTGTGTCTGAGTGATCTGGCATTATTGGCAGCCTCCTTTTTCAGATCCCAAAGCTGAGCTCACAGAATTAGCTCTGCCCATGTGCTCCTCTGTATTGGGAAAATCCCTCCCTCACAGTGTCCCCCACTGCCTGAACACCCCTTCACCTTCCCACTCCACCCCATGTTACCTTGTGTGTTTGAGAATCCTTCCCAGCTTGCCTGAGAGTTCCTGGCTCTACCTCTATTCCCACAGCTCTGCATACATCTACTCCAGATATTTTCTCTTCAAACTTCTGCCCATGTCACTAGACCACTCTCTGAACACTTTGCTGTAGCTCTGTCTTTCACCTCATAGCTATCATTAAGGCAACTCAAATTTGCTGGACACAGAAGTAAACACATCCCGGCCTTTCCTCGAGCACTCCCTTTGATGCTGTGCAGCTTGGTGACTGCTATTCTTATTAACTGAGTTCCCTCCCCGCCTTCCTGTTATCATCTAATCTATGGTTCTCCCACTGCAGGGGGCAGGTGGGAGTCACATCAGTGGGATCACTTTCTGAGTAAGGCTCATGTCTGACTTCTTCAAGCCTCTCAATCCTCATCTTGCTCAGCTTTGCACAGACCTACACCCTGAGATTCTGCAACTCACAACCTGGAACTTCTGGAAAACAGCTTGTGGAATTTCATATTGAATAATCCCAGCCCATCTTTCTCACAGATTGTTGTCATCACTGCATGGTTCCGCTTCATCCTTCACCAGCTCACCCTGCCATGCCTTTCTGGATTCCTACAGAGCTGAGCTGGGTGCCCCTGCATGGCCTGTGATGGGTCTTAGGGCTCCTTTCCCCAGAACACCAAACCCCATGAGGTATCATAAACACTGAAAGTCTAGCCACAGTTTATTTAGAACTTACTTTGTTGCAGGGATTGTCCTGACTTTTTTTATGAATCTTATGCCATCTAACCATGACTATTGAATTTCTAATCTACCAGATACAGCAATCATTCACCTGCTTTCCCCACCACTCTTTATTTTTAAAGATTTATTTATTTATGCATACAAGATCTGGGGTAGAGGCTAGAAGTGTGGGGGGTGAGAGGATTCATCAGAGACAGAGTGGGGAACAGAACAAGCAGACTGACTGAAATACACTGCTAAGGGGAGCAGTGGGCAAGTCAGGAGAGGTCCGCCATGCCATGTGGGTTGCTCCCTGGCCAGGGGTGGAACTCATGCGGCAGTGGCTGTGATAACTTCATAGGTTGCATCTTAACCCCTTGTGCCACCAGGGAGGCCCCCCCACCACCACTCTTGTTGAGAGAATAGCCACAGACCTTGCTGAGGCAAGAAAGCAGTACAGGCATGACCTACCCCACGTGCGTTGACCTGGGTCCACCAGATTCCCTCTTGTAGAAAGCTTGAGTTGTAATGAGGAGAAGGCCAGTGAGAGATCAGCTGCGAGAAGTAGCTGCTTTCCATTCTGTGCATTCAGAAAATAAACAGCCAGTCCTCAAAGAGAAAGGAAGTGTGACTGAAGCCCAGAGATCTGGCCTGTGGTCTAAGGAGACAGGTCTGAGTTACATAACACCTTGGGCCCTGGGAGACCTCACTTCATCTGCCCCAATTCCCCTTTTTACCTAATCCAAATGAGGGGATTCTACTGTTTAAGACCAAATTACCCCTAATGAATGTCCTGATCATAACCAAAATGCTGACTGTGAGCTACTTAAGGGCATGGAGCATAAGTTCTCAGAGCTTAGTTATCCTGAATCATCGGAGGTGCTTAATAAATAAGGAAGCGGGCAAAGGATGAGACTCATGTGGAGAGAGCACCTTCAGACGTACGAGCCACATTCCTCAGACTCCTCACGTCCAGAGTGCCTGGGCTTGGTCCGCTTGTGTTCACTGGGCTTTTTAAAATGAAGCATGTTATTCCATTTCAGAATTCCATTTTGTATATGTGATAAATTTTCTAGTCCAACACAATCATTTCTTTTAACAGCATACTTAGGATGTTCTGTGATTAATAGCATGTATTTCCTTAGAGAGGCTTAGCATCTGAAAAAAAATTTCAACCACTATTCAATGTTCATAATGCATTTTTGATTTTTGTAGCAGTTATCTGGTGCATAGTACTCGAAAGATGACATTGCATATGTGTTTGCCTATATGTATGTCTGTATGTGTAATCCCTGAACATCCATCCATAGGTACACAGCTTGGTTTATGCTGTATAATAGAAACAGAACTCTCCAAAAATTCATCTGCTTCTTTCATGTTTCCTGTATATTTCCTTAGTGGGTGATAGGAGGCATAGTAGTCACCAGTGAGTCATTGGGTGAAAGAAAGAGTAAACCAGGGTGTCACCGGCCCATGTCTGCACTGGTACGGGGCCATAGCAGGAGGAGGCATTCATTCTGGTGCCGGCTGGATAGCTTCAATTTCATCAGGTCAAGTCCCTTGTGAATGTTACTGATAGACTTGGTCACACAATACTTCGAGGCCCAGGGCCCTACCAGATAATAGGTAACACATCCTCTTTGAGCCTCAGTTTTTTGTTATTTTGGTTTGATTTTTAATCAAGCAAATGGAATTCATAACACTGAACTTATATTCCTTTATTATGTGAATATTCCGTATAGTCGGGTCTGGTGTGTCACATGCTATACACATGATAGCATCTCAGTGAGTACGAGTGATTGATGCTGTTTAGTGCAGGGAAGGAGAATGAGAGAATTAGAAGTTGGATGGACACAGGGAGGCTTGTCAATAGGATAGAATTTTCAAAGGACAAAAGCATTTGCCACGGATAACACCATCACATTCGAGGGTGCTGGAACATCTCCATCACATACTGGACAGCTCCAAATATGGGGCCCGTATTGGGACTCTCAGCTGTGTTCTCTTCAGTGTATAGAAGTGTATAGAAGCTGGATGTATAATGATAACATCACAACTTTACTTAAGATTTTTTAAAAACAGTCAAAAAGAAATTTAGCTTCAGAAGCCTTAGCTTCTAAAATCCTGCCAAAATCTTATTTATGATACCATTCCAATATGATACCATTCCAATAATATAGCAGTTACTCAAAACTGGTAAAATGATCTTTATTGGATGCCATTTTATTGGAGGCTGGCAACCATTTACTCTTCTACTTGTTTTAACAGATTTGTTAATATGTTATAAAAAAGACTGTTCATTTGGTATATTCTCAGAACATGGAAAGATAGGCAGTTAAGAAGTGTGTTTGAGGGCCTCTCCGGTGGCGCAGCAGTTGAGCTCTGGGTTGCGAAGCTGCCTGCAGCCTCTGCAGCGCCGGTTCCATCCCTGGCTGCTCCCCAGCCACCAGGCGAGGGTCCCACATGGCGCACAGACCTCTCCTGCCGCCCGCTGCTCCCCTCAGCAGTGTACTTCGGTCCTTCTGCCTGTTCTGCTCCCCGCTCTGGCTCTGGTGAATTCTCTCACCCTCCCGCACTTCTGACTGTACCCAGTGCTTGTATAAATAAATAAATAAATCTTAAAAAAAAAGTGTGTTTGATATTCACAAATCAGCTAATTGTACTCACAATCTCCATGTAAGACTTTGGTTACATGAGGAAAAGCTAATGCCATCAATGAGAGCATAAAAGTTTCAGCTAAAGAATTCTTTATATTTTCTTTTATACATTTTATACAAGACATAGCATATTATCTGATAGAACTAGCTTATTTGGTTACTTAAATAATTTTTTTAGATATATTTATTTATGCATACAAGAACTGGGGTACAGAACAGAGGTGTGGGGGGTGAAAGGATTCACCAGAGACAGAGTGGGGAACAGAACAGGCAGATTGACTGAAATACATTGCTGAGGGGAGCAGCGGGTGAGACAGGAAAGGTCTGCTGTGCCATGTGTGTGGTTCCCTGGCCGGGAATCGAACTTGTGCTTCAGTGGCTGCGGATAGCTTCATAGGTTGCATCTTAACCCCTTGCATAACCAGGGAGGCCCAGAGAATGGTACTGTAAGCCTACCTTACTCATGCTACAGAATATAAATAGAATTGAAAAAGTAATGCAAATAGTAGACACCAGGAAGAAATCACAGTGGAAGAGGCCCATAGAAAAAGGCTGCAAAAGAGGCAGCAGGGAACCCAAACAGGTCACTGATCAATTCTTATTGTTATATAACTTTATAAAGTAAGAACAAAATAAGACAAAAAAAAAAACTTATATGCCTTACATTTATGTGGTTATGTACATGTCAAGATTATGTCATTTATGAATAATTTTTTTGGGGGGAGATGCATGTTTTTTATTGAATTAAGTCAGAACTCTTATCTAGTCAATATATGATGAGGAAACTATAAAATGAGAGCATCAAAGAAAACAGAGAAGTGAGTAAATAGCAACTGAGGTGGATTAAATCATCCAGTTGGATACAAGAATAAGAGTTTTATCAAGTACTACCTGAATTTTTGATGCTTCCCAGTCTTTTGGCAAGCTTACCATGTCAGTGAGTATCTAAATCTTGAGACTGCCTGCATTTAAAGGGTGTTGTCATATTTTTAATATAGTCAAAGATGTATTATAGTACCATTTGTCAATTTGATCTCTAATTTACCAATTTTCTGTGAATGAAGATTTCTGCCTAGAGGTTATTAGAGTAGATCAACGATCCCTTTATTTTTTTTTTACACTTCATTGTCATCTAGAATACTCGAAGGAAAGCACTCAAGCAGTGTCTTTGTTTAGGAAGATAAGATGACATTTCTTCTTACTGGTGGCAACAAACCATTAAGGCACAGTTTCTACAACAGAAATTCTTTGTGTGTGTGTGTGTGTGTGTGTGTGTGTGTGTGTAGAAGAGCTGGGGTATAGAGCAGAGGTGCGAGGGTAAGAGCAGTCATCAGAGACAGAGTGGGGCATGGAAAAGGCAGATCTACTGAAATACACTGCTGAGGGGAGCAGCAGGGAGACCAAAGACCATATATGGGTCAGCTCCATGGCTGGGGATCAAACTCAGGCTGTAGCAGTGATAGCGCTGAGACATAACACCTAGGCATTTCAGGGAAGCTCTCAGAAATGCTTTTGGTTCTAAATTAACAGAGAAATTTCATTTGCAGTTGTTACCTAGTCCTCTGTCACTCGGGATGGTGAAGACTCAGCTTTCAGAAAGAGCACATTTTATTCTTTTTTTTAATATTTTATTTTATATAATTCTTACATCATTTTTCATTTTTGCACAATGTATGCATTTTCATTTTGGTTACATTCCCCATTCAATTGTACCCCCCTTATTTTTTTAAGGTTTATTTATTCATTTATACAACCACTGGGTATAGTCAGAAGCATGGGAGGTGAGAGAATTCACCCAAGCCAGAGCAGGGAACAGAACAGGCAGACCGACAAAATACACTGCTGAGGGGAGCAGCGGGTGGCAGGAGAGGTCTGCACGCCATGTGGGACCCTCACCCGGTGGCCGGGGATCAAACAGGCGCTGCAGAGACTGCGGGCAGCTTTGCAACCCAGCACCCAACTGCTGCGCCACCGGGGAGGCCCACCTCCCCCTTATTTTGACCCTAATCCTTCCTCAGTTTTAAGTAGTACTTGCGCTTGGCACAAGAGATACACAGGCGAGTGTCCTGCTACCATACACCTCGTATCTCAAGGTGGAAGGGCTGTATGCAGCACGATAAATATGTAATCAGTTGGCTTATTGTGCTGAATCTAAGACATGTGTTTTTCACATCTTAGCAGCTTTGAAATCAGATGTACTGCTAGGGGAAGGTGTCTTCCTCAGCTTGCTGCTGGCCAGGCAGCAGCCTGATGTAGCTGTCACGTCCTGAATGTGTCCAAATTTGTTAAAAGTAGGACATATCACTACCAGTTAAGTTGGGTTGTCAGTATTGCTAGTATTACCCAGGTTGAATTGCCATTAAAATCACCTTTGAGGGGCCTCCCCTGTGGTGCAGCGGTTGAGCACTGGGTTGCGAAGCTGCCCGCAGCCTCTGTAGTGCTGGTTCGATCCCCGGCTGCTCCCCGGCCACCGGAGGAGGGTCCCACATGGCGCGCAGACCTCTCCTGCCGCCCGCTGCTCCCCTCGGCAGTGTGCTTCGGTCCCTCTGCCTGCTCTGCTCCCCGCTCTGGCTCTGGTGAATTCTCTCGCCCTCCCACGCTTCTGACTGTACCCAGTGCTTGTATAAATAAATAAATAAATCTTTAAAAAAATAATAAAATAAAAAAAAAATAAATCACCTTTGAGAAGGTTACCTACGATGTGACATTAAAACAAAAAAAAAAAGTTACTATGGCTGCAGAGAGACCAGAAGCTGAGCACTTAAATTCTATATTAATTAGACTAATAGTCACTTTTGAAAGAATGACTATAACTGGATATTTTACCACAACACAATAAGCAACACGTCACTTATATCTTCCTACTTATATAAGTAAAAGAGGGATACAGGATAATAAAATCAATGTCTAATTCCTCAAGAGCTTTTTTTAATTCTGTATATAATCATAAGTCAAAATTAGAAATGATGTGTTAGTTTAATTGATAGCATTTTGCTTTGTGAGGGCTACATAAAATAATAGCACATTGCAAAATTGATGGCCTCCTGGAGTCAACAAAATACAGTTAATTAACTAAAACATTCAGGTGGTTATAAGGTCAATGCAAATAGTAAATCAGGATGAGTGCTAAAAATGGCTGGATCCAGGGGAGGGAAGTACATCAGAGAAGCTACCCTAGGTCATGGCGATGTTGGCGTCACAGCTTGGAGGACAAAAATGACCATACCCTAAGGAGAGCACCTCAGGAAGAGGGTCCCCCAAGCCACAGATCCTGAGGGTGAACACGTGCGGCGTATTCAGCCAGCAGGGAAGACTGGTACGGTTGTGTCTAAGATGGCTGATGTAAGGCTAATGTCTTCTGTTGTGCATTTCAGCAGCCAGAGTGAATTGGGTTTTTGTGGAGCAGGCCCGAGTCACAGAACCCAGGCAGGCTCGTCCTCAGTTTTTGTCTTCCACTACAAAAGAATTTAATATCGAGACCAAAGTCCCAGATAAGCAAGAAATTTATTGATAGGTAGGTAGAAAGGATAGTAAAGCTCTCTGAGTGGAGAATTCCCAAGTGGGTCACCATTGAAGTGGTGAAAAACAGGTGCTTACATGGGTACAGCGTCAGGGAGTGGGTGGTTGACCTCTGGGTGTCTCTGTCTTGTGTCTCTTCCTGATTGGCTGGGCCCGGTGGGGGTTTCCTAGGCTGTAGAGGCCCACTGATTTCTCCCATGTTACTTTCTCCCATGTCTTCCTTTCCAAAAACAGCTTTGGTCCATTGCTATTGTGCTATTATGTTGGTGTTCTGAACATTCCATTTTAATTGAATTTGGGGGTAGGGGGTCACCTCCTGGTCTGCGATTGTTTCTCAGGCTGATGAATGGACTTGGGGCATGGGGCACCTTGCTCCTAACTGACTGCCTACACCCATTTCTTAACTTCTCCTTCAGGATGTGCTAAGTTATGTAACCAGCATGTTGCTCTTGTGCTAGAAGCTGAAAGCACGTTTCTGAGTATTCAGAGAAAAGTAGGAATACCTCACCCCCACCTCACATCAATTCTGCTGTTTCTTGGTGCCACTTCCAGCGCCGCTGTAGTCCTTGTTCATTGTTGGAGGCAGGTCACCATCTAGAGGCCCAAACAGCTGCCCCTGACCACAAGTAGCCCATTCGTACTGATGCTTGGTAATGTTGTGCTCCCTGTCTCACCAGGGTATATGTTTACTGTACTCTTCACTCATAGCATTGGTAGACAGAGGGGCGATTCAAAAAGATCTTGCTTGTAAGGGGTCATTCTGCCTCCTCCTGTACCTATCATGAACCTCCATTCACCTGAACTCCTGCAGCCTCCTTCTCTGCTCAGCTTCACCTGCCTTTGCGGATCCCTTTTCTGTGTATGTGCCACTCCCATTACAGCCCCCTCTTGTTCCCTAAGCTAAGTGGTGCAGCTCTTTCTTCCTTTGATTATTTCCTTTAACTCTTGCCTTCATGTCTACTTTCTACTTTCAAGAACCTGATCAATGCAGGTAACCGGAAGTTTATTCTGGAGAAGGAGCTTTGGTACCTTATTCTCAGACAGCTCATGAGGCACAAGCACTTTGGAAGCACTGATGTGGGTGTGCCCAGCTCCCTACAGCCACGTTGGCAGGGTTTTATTCTACTCTGTTTTCCTTCTCTATATTTTAAGTAAAAGAGAGAAAAATAATATATTCCTAGAGACATGAATAGAAAGGCAAGCATTTCTTTCCACATACCTGCTCATGATTCAAGATCACACAAGGAAACATAGCTGGTCCAGGGAAAAGTTGGCAAGAAATGTTATAAGTCTTCATGACCTGTTGTTTCCAGGAGGCAGAAAGTAAATGTGTCACAGCTTGCTCATCATTAAACTACTTCCAGGGTTCCTGCTTAGCTGCTGCAATGCTACCTGGAAGGATTTTTTTTTTTAAATGAAGTTATCAAATGGAGAAAGGGAAAAACCAAAAAAGACAGTGACAGAGGGAGATCTCAGTGATTATGAGAAGATAGTGCTGGAATAGACGTAGTTCTGTGTGGGCTCCAGCTTCCTTGAAGTTTGCTCCCTGTCTTACATTTTTAATATTTATGCAGGTTTCTAGTTTATTCCAAAGATGTTAAGATTTCTCCCCTCAGGACATTTGCAGTATTGCCTATAACAGTCAAAGCATTTACTGAGAAACTCTGCTGAATCACTGTGTGTATGGGCTCTGCCTTTCTAGGGCACTATGGGGATAGCTTCATTTCTGAATGCAGCATTGTAAGTAAAAATTATAAGCAGCAATAATAACAGCAACAGAAAAAAAAAAAAAAGGAAATCACCACTGCCACTGCTATTCCTTGAGCATTGCTGAATGTGGTAGAGTGATGCCATGTGACTCTTGGGCATCGTCTCAGGAAATTCTCTTCCAGATAGATGTGTTTTTTTCCCTGTTTTTATTTTTTTTTTTTTTTTTTTTTAAACATTTATTTATTTATTTATACAAGCACTGGGTACAGTCAGAAGCGCGGGAGGGCGAGAGAATTCACCAGAGCCAGAACTGGGAGCAGAGCAGGCAGAAGGACCGAAGGACACTGCTGAGGGGAGCAGCGGGCGGCAGGAGAGGTCTGCGCGCCATGCGGGACCCTCCTCCGGGGGCCGGGGAGCAGCCGGGGATCGAACCGGCGCTGCAGAGGCTGCGGGCAGCTTCGCAACCCAGCGCTCAACCGCTGCACCACCAGGGGAGGCCCTTCCCTGTTTTTAGAGTTCAGTTAATGAAATTTCCCAAGCAAGAATCCAGGATTCCAAAATAGACTTTTTCTCATTCTAAAACAATTCTGTAATGCCTCTTCTGAATCACTGTGTTTTTGATAATAGGCATCTCTTACTTATTGTTTCTGGCAGTCTTGCAAAAGAAAGGAGAAATACACATACAATCCTTGTGGGGTCATCCATTTGTGCTGGCCTTTAATGTGCTCAGAGGGTCTCCAATGGGTGACCTTCCTTCCCTAGAGGCATTTGGAAACTCCAGGAGTGTTTGGGGGCTTATGATGAGGGCAGCTCATCTAGCTTATGTGACAGCTAGTGCTATTACCAAGGAGAAGTGGCTCTGCTCAGGTATAGTCCCCGTAAATATCCCACCACCTCATTCATGCAGCATTTTTGATAGATCAGTCTGTTTCTATATAGAATATCATTCATTTCCCTTCACTCCCCTTTATTTGATATGACTGAGGTGTGATCAACCTGCTCCTTGTTTTATCAGCACAGGTATTGTCCCCATGTGACTTTATAAGCTCCTCCTCCTTTCAGGTGGGCAGGGTAGATTTAACACTAGATAACTTTTAGAAAATAGATATGGGGTGGTCAAGAAGGATATGTTTAAAACACACATTTTTAGTTGAGCCACAGTTCTTTTCATTGCTTGTCAAGCTCACAAATATAATCTTGGCTAGTACAAGGGTTTCAGGGCAGGCAACTGACATTACATGCTGTTCCATACAGTTACCTTTGTGTAGAGAGTTTGGAATTTAATAAGCACTTAACATTAGGTGCTTGTTAGAACCAGATCAGAATCCAGACTCCCACACATAAATTTGACTACTTTGAAAGGAGAATCTGATTTTGTCCCTTTGTTCCCCTTTCATCTACATCAGTGGTTCTCTGAGTTGCTTCACATTAGCATCATCTGGAAGCTTTCAAACATCTAGATATCTAGATCTTGCCCTGTCATGATTAATTCAGATCCAGGCGGTTGGAATCCAGACATTAATTTTTTTCAAAGATGTCCAGGCAGTTGCAGTGTGCAGCAAAATTTGGAAGTAGATCTCCTTGTCTGGTTTTCAGCTCCCACTGCAGTTTTAGCTCTTACCACTTCCTATCTCTCAGCTTTATTTGCTCTCTTATCGCCCACCCACCCCACTCTGGATGATTCGGTTCTATAGTCAGCTTTCAAGGATTGTGTTTTAAGCTTGTTCTTCTCTGACCCTTAGTTTGTTTTCTCTGTTTCACACATGTAAATGACATCATCTGGCATTTATCGTTCTCCTTATGACTTATTTCATTTAGCATTATCCCTCCCAGCTTCATGCATGTTGCCTCAAATGGCATGAGTTTATCTTTTTTGATCACTAAATAGTATTCCATTGTTTATGTACACCACATCTTCTTGATCTACTCATCTGCTTTTGGGTTTTTTTTTAGGTGGTTTCCACAATTTGTCTTTTGTAAATAGTATCTCAATAAACTAAATTACAGTGCAACTTTCCTTTTGAGTTAGCATTCTTGAACTTTTCAGGTACAGGCATAGGAGTCAAATTACTGCATTGTATGGGAGATCCATTTTTAATCTCTGAGGAACCTCCATCCTGCTTTCCATAGGACTGGACCAGTCAGCATTTCAATAGCAGTGTAAGGAGTTTCCTTTTTGTCCACATCCTCTCTAGCACTTGTTGTTTCTGTCTGTTTTTCTTTTTCTTTTTTTTTTTAACATGGGCCATTCTCACAGGTATGTAGTTGTATCTCATTGTGGCATTGATTTGCATTTCCCTGATGATAAGTGATGTTGATCATGTTTTCATATACCTGTTAGCCATTTTCATTTTCTCTTTGGAGAAGTGTCTTTTTAGTTCTTCTGCCCATTTTTTGATCAGGTTGTTTGTCTTTAGCCTTACCACCCTGAATGCTCCAGGAGTGTGTCAGTTTGATTTTCTTTAGAGTTCCTTCAGAGTTATTCCTGTAACATTTGTCACTTGCATTGCAGTGGGAGTAGTGTTTAGGAGGAAGAGAGTAGAGTTGTTACTGGTACCTGTGGGTGATCATATCACACAGCCTGTCAGCAGAGAACTGTGCAGAATGATCGGTGTGAATATGTCCCTTTTGTACTAGACCTTGATCTTCTTAAGAACATGAGTTGCATTTTAATTATTTCTTTAATATATAGCATCAGACTTGGCTAATTCAAGAAAGGTTGTTTTTGTTTCTTTAAGTAGCAGTGCTTAACAATTGAACTCATTTGAGTTTAAAGAGACCCAGTGACAGATACTCCCCTCCCAGTTTTTGAAACTGCTTCATTATAAGCAGAAGGATGAGGCAGATAAGTGTAACTGGTACTGGGGGATATCGATTGTGAGTTTTCTTACTGCTTTTGGAAGTCCAGACTTCCACTTGGGTGGGCTTGGTGGGCTTCCCAGGTGTACCCTAGTGAAGTCTAGACAGGCCAGTGAGGATCATGTAAGCCCATCTTCTCATTCCAGACTGAGTGCCAACCATGATACTCTCACTTGAGGATGTGTAAGGGACCAATGAGAGGCCAGGGTTACCCCAGTCCTGGTGCTTTCTCCATGTGGAAGGAAGCATCCATTATGGTGTAATCCTCCCCCATCTCCTCCCACCACCATGAGCACACTCTATAGCTCTAACCAGCTGTGCTGTTCAAACATTGGTCTTCACTCCGTGACATGCGTGTATGACATGATTGTCCACTCTCTCTAATGATGTTACCTTAAAGGTACAGTGACAATGTCATTATTGTTCATATTATGAACAATTTGACCCACTGATTAACTTCAGCATAGAGGTATTCATGACATGCATCAGCTGACAGCGTTATAAGCATTTGGTATTTTTGCAAAAAGAAATGAGAATTTTCTGTGCTCTTATGAAGAGTCATGGTAAATACACAGTAACGTAATAATATGTAATTTGCTTCTTAAAATGTTCATAATTCTGGAACATCGTTAAGCCTCTCTAAACAGGGAACATTCTGTGGTAATGTCTGTGGTTTTATTTGTAACAAACTATAGAAATAATCCCTGTAAATACATTCTTATGTGGTTTTATTTGAACCTAGGTCTGAATATGGACAATCTGTAGTTACTATTTTAAAGTAAATATGTCCTTGATAATTTTCCTATATGAACAACTTAAAAACTTGGAATTTGAGATCTCTCACCAACACTTGAAAGTAGAAATTCAAAGCATGATGGACTAGTAATAATAAAGAGTATGCGGGAGTATTTTCTTGCAATGTGAAGCTTTTTATATGTGTTATTTCCCTCAATCAAAAAACAGCCTGATGGGGTATATGTATTTAGCTCTTTATCAGATAAAGGAATTTACAGAGGTTAATTAACTTTTCAAAGTCTAATAGCTGGGAAGCAAGAAATTCAGACTCCAAAGTACTTGCTTCTCGACTTCTACGCTATGATGTGAAGGAGGCAATTCCTTTAACCACTGTGAGCTCACAGCCAGCATATTTCCTTAGTCCCTCCCTTTCTCTCCCATAATTGCAAATGCCAGCTATTCCTGAAATTTAGCAGGGCTGCCCTGGGTGAGGCTGGAGTCCTAAGACAATACAAATAGCTTGGTAATGAGGATCATCAGAGTATTTCTTTGTTGTAGCAGTTTTAATAGTAAAAACAGGTTTAATAGTAAAATTAGTGTTTCTGACTCATCTGACTTAATAGCAATACTGGTAAAATTATTGTTTTTATTGTGTTCTACTTAAAGATGTATAAAGCATTATTTCAAGACTTGTGTGTACTCTTTAAGATCTTTTGTCATTCTTTAACATCTGATATAACTAGAAAAGCCTGTGTGTCTGAGAAGGCAAACCCTTAGTTTTGTAGAACCTGTCGGAAAGGTATGGTTCACGTTGGAGCCTTTACTGGAAGAGATAACATTATTTCATTAAAACAGTCTCATTTATGATCAAAACTTCGCTTCATTATAATCTAGTGAAAAACATCTAAACTTTTTCTAGCCACTTTGAGAAAATGAATTATATTACCATATTCTGAATATATGAAAAACCAATGAATATGAACAGAGCTGATTAAATGAATGTAAACAGTTATAATGTCAGGGTGCAAATGATATCATGTCCTACCCCTCTGGGTTCTTCTAAGCTGGCAAATAGTCAAGCAAGCATAACATAAAAGTTGATAAGAGAAAAAAATTAAAAATAAATTTAATGACACGTACGCTTGTTTATACCTGGGAGAGACCCAGCATTACTGAGTAATTTGCCATATGCCTTCTCACATGGTGTTTGGGGGAAAATAGGGGAAGGTCAGTTAGGGAGTTTACCACGGAAAACACACTAAGCAAAGGTTTGTATATTTAAGTCTGACTTCTCCATTGAAAAAAAATAAGGAGGGGGCCTCCCTGGTGGTGCAGTGGTTGAGCGCTGGGTTGTGAAGCTGCCCGCAGCCTCTGCAGCGTCAGTTCGATCCCCGGCTGCTCCCCAGCCACCTGAGGAGGGTCCCACATGGCGCACAGACCTCTCCTGCCGCCCGCTGCTCCCCTCAGCAGTGTACTTCGGTCCTTCTGTCTGCTCTGCTCCCTGCTCTGGCTCTGGTGAATTCTCTCACTCTCCCGCGCTTCTGACTTTACCCAGTGCTTGTATAAATAAATAAATAAATCTTAAAAAAAAAAAAAAGAGAGACATTTACTTGGCCTTTTAAAAAAAAGAAAAAAAGATAAGGAGATTAGGTCTTTCCAATACAGTGGAAAATTTCTGTTCCAAAGGCAACCTCCACCCAGTCTTCAGACACCCCTCCCATGAGACCCTTCTTTTACCAAAGATATATTTACATTTTAGTGTGGCATATTTTGATCCCTTACATTGTAATTGTTCTTAGTGAAGATGAGGACCATAAAGATTATCTGCTAGCTTTCAATTCAGAGAAATCTCTTCTGTGACTATTTCAATGGATGTTGATATGGGAAGTGAGGGAGACTCTCCCCTACTGCCCACTCACAGCTATTGACTCAATAGTAAGATCTTTTTCTGTCTCTGAGTGGAATCTACCTCCAGAAA
Organism: Talpa occidentalis; assembly: GCF_014898055.3. NCBI lineage: Eukaryota > Metazoa > Chordata > Mammalia > Eulipotyphla > Talpidae > Talpa > Talpa occidentalis. The sequence continues at coordinate 36,293,508 of NW_023601212.1, forward strand.
CATCCACAAATTGTTCTAACTAAACAGTAAAATATACAAAGTGGTCCTTCCCTTCCTCCTGACAATTATAAAAATGTACTGGTAAATATTTTGTTCTCTGCCCTTTATACTCTTTACATTTGTGCTGTAGGAGGGTGGCACAGATATTACAAGATAACAAGAGAGGAGGAAGGTAAGGGCTTAGTTGGTTTGAACCTGCAAACAAAATGGTAGGGGAAAAACAGCGTTTGGAGCCTGGTATGATCCTCGTGAAACCACTCATAACATAATGTAGAAAATGGTTTGATTACTTCAAGGTCTCTCCTTTCCAGGATTCTAAACCTTCTTGTCTTCCTTACTTGCACACTCCCTTTGGGGTTATCTTATTAATGTTTATCCCTGAAATTACTGTCTGTTTACCATTGATTCCTAGGTGGTCCCCTTCTCACGGTTTTACATCTGCCTGCTTAACTGGGCTTCTCTATTTGCCTGTTTCACCAATATCACATTGATGTCACCATGGCATATAAATTCAAAATGACCAAAAAAAAGCAATCAGTTTTGCATATCAAATGTGTTCTTCCTTCCATATTTTATTTCTTACTGAGCTGTTCTACTCTCAGCCCACCACTTGGACTGGATATTTGATAAGGCTACTTGATTCTCCCACTTTTTCATCTTCATGTCTTTCAATTAACTATTTTTCACCTTCGAAGTAGCTTCCACTTCTTTCTCTCTCTATCCCCTCTACAACTACCTTTGGTTAAGCATTTGTTGCCTCCAACTGCCTCACTGTAGGCCCCACATGATTCAGCCCCATATTCTGTTCTCCTCTATCTCCAAGCAGGTGTCAAATGAGGCTCACCCCTTGAATATCCCCTGTTCATTTTTTTTTTTTTTGTGGGACCCTCGCCAGCAGCCACGGAACAAACCGGCGCTACAGAAGCTGCAGGCAGCCTCGCAGCCCAGTGCTCAACCACTGCGCCACCAGGGGAGGCCCCTCACATGTATCCTTCTTGTATACTTGGGGCAGATATAGCACGACTACTCACCACATGGCTTTAGATGTCATCTTAATAACTTAGCTTGGGTAAGGGAGGTTGGGGAAAGACAGGAGAAGGTCAGGTAGAAAGTTTCCCAAGGAAGGTTTTGTATCTAGCTGATTAACTAGAAATCTCTGTTTGCCTATTTCACCAATATCACATTGCTGTCACCATGCCATATAAATTCAAAATGACCAAAAAAATATCAGTTTTGCATATCAAATGTGTTCTTCCTTTCATACTTTATCTCTTACTGAGCTGTTCTATTCTCAGCCCACCACTTGGACTGTATATTTGATATCCAGTAGACAAAGGTATGCAGATTTAACTTGTGCCTTGTCCATTGAAAAGAGAAAAGAAGATTAGGTCTTTCCAGTACAGTAAGAGAGGTGATCTTACAGAGGGAAGTTCTTAACCACCCAACCTTCTCACCCCCTCCCAGGAAATCAACCTTTTGGCAAAGGGACATGTTTTGAAGCAGCAGATTCTTGTTCCACTCCAAGAAATGCTCTGTTATCTCCTGAGCCTACCTGAGGACTGTTTATACTTCCACAATTGCAGTTGTCGGGATGGGAGGGATAATTTTTCTTTGTCCCTCTGCATTCTTATTGGGCTGGTTGAGCAAACAAATTAACATAAGAGAGATTAGTAGGGGGAAAAGAACAAATTTAATTATATCTGTGGGAGAATCTACATGACTGTAAATTCTTCAGTAAATGGGACAGACTTGAGAGTTTTATGCTTGGGCTAAGGAGTGGAGTAGTGGCCTGGAACCTCAGGAACAGAGAAGGGAGACTCATAGGACCAGGAGAGAATGACTCATAAGACAAAAATAGATGCAGTAGATATTTGTTCTGCCATAGTTGATAGGTTGCTCTGATAGAGAGGTTATATCTGCAGAGGACTCTAAATCTAGGCAATCTTCTTTCTTCTAGGTAGTTAAGGTAATGGTAATGATACCAGAATTGTAGTTTTTCAGGCCTAGTCTCCCAGCCAGGAATGGATCCCAGGCTGCAGGGGCAGCGCTGAGTCCCAGCCACTAGACCACCACAGGTTGGTGTCTCATGAAGCCGCAACAGGAACTACGCAGAGGCTCAGGCAAGCAAACAAGAAGAGGCAGGTTTGTTTAGAGAAATAAAAAATTTATTGAGGAGAAAAGAACAGAAATAAAGTGGGATTCCCAGGCCATGAAACCAGGCCAGGGAGGGCCAAAGAAGCCGAGGTGGAGGTGTGTCTCAGGGAATATAGACCTTCTTTCCCTAATTATTCTAAAGCCCTACCAGTCTCCTTATGATTGGTTAGTTTTCGGTGGTCTTACTCACTCCCTCAATGTCTCTGTGCCCGGAACTAAGTCTCTGTGCCCCGGCCCTTATCTTTCTTTCTTCATTGCCCTCTATTTGGTATGTCTTGTTGACCCTAAGGTCATAAAGTAAGACCCTAATGTTATAAGTTCTGGGGTGTTTGATTAGTCCCCTTTGGAATTTGTGGTCCTTATCTTTGGAGCCTTCCTTAACTCTCTTGAAGTCCTTGCACTGTCTTTGTGGCTGCCTAATTATCCCTAACTTGCCCTAGGATTCAGTAATAGTATCTCTTGAAGTCTTCAGGGACTCTACTCACCTTAGTGCCAGTTCCCAAGATAACTTGAATTGGAAAAAGTAAGGCAAGATATCTTGGGGAGACTATCTGAACCTTTTGGGGAGGCTGTCCTTCACAGGCACAGCGCTTCAAGTGCTTTCTTAAAACTGTCACCTCCGACTCCTTGAGTAAGGATAACCTTCCTACTGTTGTTTGCCCAGCAGTCTGATACAGACTGGTCAGTCAGGGACTGTGAGTAAACATATGGTCAGCATTGGATTTGAGCCACTGGATTGGCTTGACTTCACCCAGGCAAAGAAGAGAGACAGACTACAAGGTGTAGTGCAATAAATAGCTGCTGAGGAATAGTGCTAGTTGGGACTTTGATGATTAGAAACAACAATTTTATTACTTTTATTGATTATCTGGAGTTAAGCACCCCCCGTCAATCCCATGACTACAATAGATCCTAAACCAGACAGAAAAAAGGAAATGGCAATATTAGAAAAACAGCAGGAAAAATATAATACAAAGGAATACAGGTGTGTAGAAGACAAAGGGCATTTGAAAAATCTTTCAAAGTCTGCATTAAAATTGCAAACTTTGCTAACAAGTTATTTATCTTTCGTTTGAATTCATGAATTCAGAATAAAGACAAATGAATGCCACTTTAAACATATTTAATTAGTTGAATTCATGGCTTCAGGGTATTATTGACTCATAGTTTACTAGGTTTAAAAATTGATAGAACACTTATTAATAATAGATGCTTGTACTCATTATTTAACATTCACTAAGCAACCATAGTTTTTGTCTCCATAGACAAATCAGTGGTTTGAGGCAATTAACTAGACATTTGAAGAACTTTTTACTTGAATTATCTAGATAATTGCCCTGGTGCCTGACTCACCTTTCATATGCAGACAGAAAGATAAAACATAACTTTTCTTTATTATTTAAAAGCCATTTTATGGCAAAAATAGACCTCATTGTTCAAAAGGAGCATCTGAGCTAGTAAGTAGGACCTAAGCATAACTTGCCAGGTACCACATGATCACTGTATCAACAGATATTTTAAAAATGTTTTGCTGATGGCCTTTTACTTATTTTATGTTAGTATTTGTTTATGTTTTGGACTTTTTTTGAAACAAAAGTGGATTATTTCCCAAGTAAGATACCATATTTAATAAATATTTGATACATGGAAGTTCCTAGAAAAATGTTCTTTTAAAAAAGGACAGAAATAACAAAACTCCCTCCACAACCCAGTAGTTTAAATTGTTGGGATTAACATTAGTAGGGAAAAAATGTAAACACAGCTGTGTAAGCGTGTAGGACATCCAGGGTCCAGCATATCAACAACTGTTGTCATTAAGAGTGTCAACTTGCACTAATAGATAGTTTTCCTTCCAATGTTAGTTTTTTTATTTAGTGTTATGTTCTGTGTTCCTTACATACAGAAGTAATTATCAGGATTAAAGTATAATTCCAGGCTATATAAATCCCAATATTGGTACTCTAAAAATTGAGATCAAAAACAGTTGCTACTTTTTTACAGACCTCTTGATAAGCTCAATAAAGCAATTTATTTTAATTTACTGGCAGTTCGTTTTAAATACCACATAGGACCAGAATAAAGATACTTAGATATCCCCCTGTTTGCTGACTATATTATCAGATATTTCAGATTTTCTACACCTCAGTTTCATCAACTATAAAATTAGGATAGCATTTATTTAGAAAGAATTTTTGAGGACTAAATGAAATAATGTGAATACTCTGGATCATTGCTTGTACATAGTAAGTGCTTGTAAAATTTAAAAATTATTATTGTTCTCTCTTTGCTCTTCTATAAAATAAGAAGACTGTTAGCGTCACTCCAAGTATGTCTAGGGAGCCAGTAATGACAAGTGAACTCACTCATCTATGATGAGATAAGAACAGAAATTAGAAGTGTGTGATACAAAGTTTACATAATTTGCCAGAATAATTTTATTTTTTTGCCTTTTCTTTTTTTTAAAGATTTATTTATTTATACAAGAACTGGGGTACAGTCAGAGGCACGGGAGGGTGAGAGAATTCACCAGAGACAGAGCGGGGAGCAGAACAGGCAGACGGACCAAAGACACTGCTGCGGGGAGCAGCAGGCGAGACAGGAGAGGTCTTTGTCATTTGGGATTCTCGCTGGCCGTCCGGGATCAAACCCACACTGCAGAGGCTGCGGACAGCTTCACAGTGTGGTGCTCTACTACCTGCGCCACCAGGGAGGCCCCTGCCAGAATAATTTTATATCTATTGGATCTAATCATTAAAAATTAGAATGAATATTCTTGCATATGATTCTTACTTACTGTTTTATTGTGTTTTTACAAAATTATAGGCAATGGCATATTGAAAACTGAAAAATAAAAACTGGTCTTTCTCCTCAGGTAGTTTAAGTAGCAGGGGTCCAACTATCCCTTGAGATCTTCATTCTAGCTCTAAATTTCTGAAATTCTGGATAAACCATCAACTCTCTTCAGAACACTGGGAAGTGTACACAATGGATACTGATGTTTTTAAACTGTCTCATTTAGTGAAAATAGCCTCACTAAATTAAAATTCCAGATATGTACCCCTTAATATTTATTCACATTGTCACCTGGATTTAAAAAGATGTTAGAGGTGCCTGAGGAAAAAAGCAACGTGTCTGCATTGTGGACAATCAAATTAAACTTTCAATTTGTTCCTTAAAATCTAATCTACTTGGATTCAAAGATCTGTTTTTAATGAAAATCAGCGGGGACATTACAAAACAGTGGTGATGTGTGCTGTCAGTTTGTATTATCAATTGTTTTTGTTTGATTCAAAAGGAAATCACTCACTTCTCAGAAACCACTTCCTGTCATTTCAGTGTCCATGGTCCAGGGGTGGTCCATTCATTTGGAATTAAGGTTACAGATTGACTTAAGATACCTGGTCAGCTGATGTCAAGATAAGATGATAAGATAAGTACTTTTTTCCCAAAGTACTTGGTGCTCCAGAATTCTCACTGGGGTCCTTATAATTGGAAGGAGTCTGAAGTGAGAAACTGAGAGATGGCATCATCACAAACACTCCCCTCGCCCCCTCCAACCCTCACCCCCTTTCCTTCAGGCATTGGGGGCTTTTAGTCTAGGGGAAGAGGGCCAGGGGCCAAAGGAAGTAGGAGACCTCTAGAAGCTGGAACAGGTTCCTCTCACCTCTCCAGGAGAGTGTAGCTCTGTCCACACCTTGATTTAGCTCAGGGAAGCTAAATCAACTTTTAGAACTGTAAGATGAAAAATTTATGTTGCTTTGGGCCTCCCCGGTGGCGCAGCGGTTGAGCGCTGGTTTGCGAACCTGCCCGCAGCCTCTGCGGCGCCGGTTCGATCCCCGGCTGCTCCCCAGCCACCAGAGGAGGGTCCCACATGGCGCGCAGACCTCTCCTGCCGCCCGCTGCTCCCCTCAGCAGTGTCCTTCGGTCCTTCTGCCTGCTCTGCTCCCCGCTCTGGCTCTGGTGAATTCTCTCACCCTCCGCGCTTCTGACTGTGCCCAGTGCATGTATAAACAAAACAAGCAAATAAATAAATACATAAATAAATAAACATGCCTCTATAAAATTAAAAAAAAAATTTATGTTGCTTTAAACCACACAAAATTATTGTAACATGTTGTGGCAGCTATGGAAACCTAACATGGCAGTGTTTCCTTCTTGCTGGCCTCCTAGTGGGACCACCAGCCCAGCCAGGAGGAGGTATAAACCCCAGGGCTCAGAAATGGTGGTCTCCTCCCAAAGTATCTGTCACTTGTTCTGTCACTGAACAGAGAGCAAAAGAAATGTACAAATCTATCCCTTTCTCCCATCCCTCTACCATTTACATAAGAATTTTTTAAAAATTACTTCTTAGATTTTCTAATATGAAATCAAGAGAAATATGAACCATGAATTAACTAACCTGTGAGTGAGAAGCAATCCAGGCTTTGTATGACTGTAAATTTATATGATATGGGAGGTTCTATTTAAAAGAAAAAAAGTTGAAATTTAGGTATGAAAATGTTTAGGAACAATTAGGAACAAATGCAGACAAAAATGCAAGCAAGTACCAAATAAGCTAGAAAAATAAAATCTAAATTTTTATTAATTAAATGGCTGCCATATACTTCTATAATGACTTTTCTATATTTTTGACTATGTACTCTTGGATTTTTTTTTTTTCATAGAACCATGATTTTGTCATTTCATTTTTGTAAGTAGAATGCAGTCTTTTTCTAACATAGCTAATCAAAATGTACCAGTAATTTGGAAAAATGTCACTTAGCCTTACAACTTATTGTTCATGATGCCAGGTACATGTTTAAGATTGTTGCTAACCTCCATCATGCTTTTCTTATCTATATATTGAAAAGTTTAGGAGATTTTTCTGTAGTCCAGCTGCTGGATCCATACTTGCCAATCCTTGTTTCTCCTCCTGTTCTTCTGGTGACAGGAACCAGAGTACCTTTTCATATGTCTACAGAACCTCTGGCTTTGTGGTTCCAGGTGCAGATGGCAGGTATGTGGGGAATCAGCGGGGTATGTGGGAGGATATTTCTGGTAACCATTCCTATACCAGAACAATTACCAACAAGCTGACTCTGGAAGAACATGACTGTGGACCGCATAACTGCAGTCCATTCAACCCCAACTAAATGTTCTTAACTCACCTTCCCTTGGCAAGATGAGCAGTGCTTCCTCATGCAACATCACTCCCCGACCCTAATGGACCACTGAGTAAGAGTGGAAAGAGACAATAGTCTTAATTCATTGCATTCAAATATCTTACTTGTGGATTTTAATAAAAGAGATGATTTGGTAAACTCATTTCTCCCAGAGTCATGGGAGGAGCCTTCATAAAGGAGGAGCCTTCATAAGGGAGGAGCCTTGAAGCTTTGTCAGCTTCTCAGTAGAAACACACTGGCAGGTTTCTGTTATTTCTTTTTATTTCTGAAGTTTTCCAGTCCATCATTCTGAAACTTCAAATATAGAAGGTTGTGTCTCATGGTCAAAACACTTATCACTATATATTGCTCTCCTTGACCTAGAAAGCTCCAGCTTTACCTGTGGTAATGTTTTCAGACCTGTTTCTGTTTGAAAAAGTTTTCTTGCATACTTTTTCTGGGTCCTACTAAGATAGACATCCTTAAAGAAGGTGTCTCTCTGTGCTTTTTATTTTTCCATTTGTTTTTATTGTAACTAATGTTTGATTTAAAATAGGTCATTTTGTACATTCCTACCCAGTTGTCACTTAAGCACTGGAATGTCTTCAGGTATGAAAGAGAAATAGAGAGCACTGTTACCTGAAATAAAGACATAGAGATTTAGCCTGATTTCTAATAAAAGCAGAAGGAATGGGTGACTACTCTTTAGTCATGGATGGGAATTTTCACAGAACTGGTGAATAAGTCTTCTGGGTGGTCTCTTAGAGGACACCAAGAATAATCTGTGCATCTCACTGCTAAGGAAGATGAGACACAGAGAAAGAAGATGTTCCCTCATTCTGAATAGATTATCTCCCCTCTGGGATGATAAATCTTTATTAAATATTGTTAAATGTTCCTGCATTTATCTGTTGATGATATGTTGATGCAATTTACTCATTTCTTGATTTTTAATCTTGCAGTTAGAATTTCCCAAGTTTGATGGTGTCACATAGACTAAGTAACTTAGGCTAAGGTGGTTTTGGTTTTCATTGGTGGAGGGGTGATGTGGGTCACAGCGATATTGAACAATCTCAGAGTTCAAAATTTGGGAAACCTCTATATGAGAGCAAGGTGTGGAGTTAGCACTTGGAAATAATTTTTTTCTAGACTGTATTGCAGCTTCAGTGCAAAACCGATTCATTTCATGTCAGGGGTATACCTGTCTGCCTTTACTTGGCTTTGGTCAAAATAGTGTATGCTGAAATATACTTTGTGAGAAGCCGGTTTTAGTAGGTACTTGAATTTACTCCATCTCAGTGACTTCTTAGGACACATGGAGTGGCTCCAGTTGGTACAGAATTCTCTCCAGGCCCCATCTGGGGTCACAAAGGGTAGCATGAAGGGTTTGCATAGTATGTTCCCCTCCCCCTCACATAGAATGTTCACTCCATCATAGCTAATTATTCACTGCTCCATGACACGGTCTGGCTCTGTCTTTTTTCTGTGCTTTTAAAAACAAGTTCTACTGTGAAATACCTGTTAAAGTAAAGCTTGTTTAGTCAAGGAGAAATTCTTTATCAGACCCTCTGACCATCCCATCCTCTTTCAAATCCCTACATGTCTTCCACAGTCTTCTTAAACACTACCTTCTTCTTGAAGTCATTCTTGATTTTCCCTCTTAGAATCAATCAATCAATCAATATTTTCTACTTTATTTTCAAATCTCTGCTATGTTCATAGTCTTACATTTGCTAGACTTTGACAGTTCCTCACTTTAACATTAATTTGTACTAACCAGAATTTGTAGGTATAGTGCTGAAAAGTTCATCTTTACTGGCATGACAAAAGATGATTAGGGAATCCCTTTAAATTATTCCAAGTTGGGCATTTCTCCAGCCATCAGCCACCCAACTCTCTACTATCAGTTACACTTCATGATCCCCCCTTTTTCCTCCTTCCTTCTCTATGAGGCAGGCGTCCCATTCAGTTTTTCTGCTACCAGACTACATATTCATAGTCTGCCCCCCGGTGGAGTATAACCTTTATGTGGACAGGAACTTGGGCTTGGATTTGGCTGCATCCTCATTGTCCATACTATATCAAACAAAATAAGAGATGCTCAGCCAGTATTTCTATTGAATGGATGAAAAACAGTTTCTTGATTTCTAGGGAAGTTATATAATCTTTGATATGGGCATTTACCCTTGTATAAAGTGATGTCAAGGCCAGCCAAATATCCTGTCTAAATAATTTGGTTTTGTGTCCTATTCTTAATTTTTGAAATCACATCATTGGTTTTGATTATACTAATTCTGCCTTGCACTTTCTTTCACCAAAAATTAGAAAATAGAATAAGTATCTTTGCACTTTTAATTTTCTCAAATGACAACCATCTTGTGGGTGACTTTATTGTCTGATAAAATTGTGTTGGTCTTACATTCTTATTTAAGGCTAAAGTATAATTAGGGTATGACCAAGAAAATTTTTAGTCTTGCACAAAATTAATGAATGGATGTGGAATTTTTATCTCGTATGTATCAATTCTAACATCTCATCCAGATTCCTTATTTGTATATGATCTATTTTAATATAAATTATGCCTATTTCTAGAACGGAGGTCATTGCTATTACTATTTGGATATTGTGCTAAAGCAGAAGTAGAAATTTTGTCCCTGAAAAAAAAAAAAGTCAGCTTGTGTAATGATATGTCTTGCTGTGTTTCTTGGTGGTATGCTAACATTCTTTAGAGTTGAAAAATGCAAGCATATGTTATCAATTAGTGGGGTCATGAGCAACTTTACAAACAGACAGTGCCAAAGTGTTGAAAAACTTGGAATTACCTCATCTTGCTTACAAATGGACTTCATGAAGTTTGAGATCCCACAGCTTACTAAAGCACATTGTCTGAATACTTTTAAGTCATCTACTAAGGATTTATTCTGCTTCTTAGTACGAGAATGTGTGTTTCTAATATACGCATGATTTGAAATTCCCTGTAGGTCTGGTTTAATTTTTGAAAGTGATGATTTACAATATTTCTAAAGTTAGTTTTAATACGCATTATGCTTTTATTTTTACAACCATACCATTCTGGATTTCTTTGTAGTACTCTCTCAAATCTACGTTATTTTTTTCTAAGTCGTGATATTACAAACATATACTTAGAAGTAAATGTGGAAGTTTACTTTTTCTTTATCAAACACCTAAGAAGGATTTCCAAGAATTTTTATACTTGATAACTTTGTACTTTATCCAGTTTCACCGTCCCTCTCCTTTTTTTTGTGACATTATTTTCCTGTTGTCATTTTGAAAATTATGGCTTGCACACCTGAATTATTTGAGTCATCGCCTCTATACTGAGTATCATTGACTCCACATAGAGAAAATGGCTTGTAAAGCTGAATAAACATTTGGAAAATATGAAAACATTTGCAAGATGCTTTGAATAATGGTGACACAGAAATCTTTGTTTCTTTCACAACAGTTGTCTTATGTAGGTTACATAGATAATTGACCAAATTCTTTTCCTTTATCCTGTGGTTTGCTCTCAGCTGTGATCTCTCAGCCTAAGTGAGGTGACTTTCTCCAGCAAGCATTTCAATAGAATACGTGACTTGTTAGCTAGCTCATGTAACTTGAAAAAACTAATTGCTACTAAAACACGATGATCAGTGGATCATGATAAGAAGTGATCCTTCCTCCTTACTATGGGAACATAGACTTTCAAAGACCTGGCTTCAAATACCAGCCCATCTATTAATTCACCTTTAGAAGGTTAATTCACCTTAGGGTGATCTTAGTCTCCGTTTTCTCCTTCTATGACATGATCATCATGGACCCTACCCCACACTATGTGGGGCTGCCATGTGGCTTCTTATGAGTCATGCATGTAAAGTGCTTACCACAACAATAGAGGGCCACCCTGGTGGTCTCGGGGTTAAGTCTCAGTCCTGTCACCATCATGGTTTGAGTTTGATCCCCAGCCAGGGAGCTACCCACATGGCACAGCAGACCTCTCCTGCCTCGCCTGCTGCTCCCCTCAACAGTGTATTTCAGTGGATCTGCCTGTTCTGCTTCCCACTGTCTCTGATGACTCCTTTCACCCCCTTTACCTCTGGCCTGCACCCCAGTTCTTCTATGCAGAAAAAACCCCACAGTGATAGGCATGTAAATTATTTAAATTAAATGATAACTTATTATTATTTCATTTTATATTTTATGGGACTGATAGATGTGGCAAGCAGCAAGAAGCATGTTCCTGTTAGTGAAGAAGAATGCACCTGTGTAGTGTTCCTGTAGATACATGCAAATATGATGCGGTCCCAGGGTCTGAGGTAACAACAGCTATTTCACACAGCACTTTGAGTCTGGCCACCTGTTCCCACTGAGGCATAGTACTCAGAGACCAAGAACATATCTTCTGTGAGAAATTTGGGTAGATGTGTGGCACCTCATTAATGCAGAATTTTCACAGCATTGGAGAGTCTCACGTGTATGCATATGGATACGTGCATAGTCTGCTGTTTTTGTTGGATATTTGGCTCATTGGGAAAGGAAAGGCCTCTTTCAGGTGAATGATTTGGACAAATGGATACTTGCAAATGGGACTCTATATAGGGGGAATATAGGGGAACCAAATAAGGGATCAGGAAAAAAATAACAATAATAAATAAAGCAAAATTAATAGGTAACTATAAATCAGACATTCTACAGGGAAGGAAGAGCACAAGGGACTATGGTGTTGGTGCACGGGTGAATTGGTTGTGGGAATTTTACAGGGACCACACTTGAGAGGAGAAAGTAAACATTGTACAAAAGCGCAGGGGCTAAAGTTTCAGCACCATCAAGTTATCGCCAGCCACTGCAGCTTGAGATTGATCCCTGGCCAGGGAGCTAACCTACATTGTGCAGCAGACGTCTCCTGTCTTTCCCGCTGCTCCCCTCAGCAGTATATTTCAGTAGATCTGCCTGTTCTATTCTCAATCAGTCTCTGGTGAATCCTCTCACCCCCCACACCTCTGTCCTATACCCCAGTTCTTGTATGCATAATAAATAAAAATAAATCTTTAAAAATTAAGCAATGATGTAAAACAGATATAAATTATTGACTTTTGAAAAGTATTCAATTTTAAGAAAAAATATAAAATTGCACATAAACAACCAGTAAAAAAACAAACAAATTGGACTCTAGCTGGACCTCCAGAGCAGGCAGAGCAGCAAGAACCTGGTGATATTTTTAAAGAGGAAAAGGTAGCATTTGTATGTGCTAGTCCTCACCTGACACTCCAGTGCAGTCATTCACAGATCAACACAGACAACTCCAAGGCAGGCACACTAAGCATTGCCCTTTTATAAATAAGTAAACAAAATAACAATACAAAACACAACACAACAAAAACAGACAATTATAAATCAGAGACATCCTGCAGAGGAGTGAAAGGAGAGGGATCACAGGGAGGGAGGGCTGTGGTGATGGTGCAAGGGTGCACTGGTGAAGAAAATTCTGTGGGGACTACACTTGGGGGGCAGGGAAACAAACATTGTTTAAAAATGAACAATGATGTAAAAAATAAATAAAAATAAATTATTTTTTAAAATAAAAGAATTATTGGCTGAATTTAAATTCACATTAAGCTGTGCTGTTGTGAAGATGATGCATCATATATGGGTATTGCAAATAATATTTATTACACACATTATTTTCAAAGATGTATCTACAAAATTAAATAATGAAAATGCAGAAAAAAAAAAAACAGAAGAGAGAAGTGACTCTTTTGTGGTCATCTGGCCTTTATTTGGGGCACAGGGATCAGAAGCCAGGTAGTGTGGCTCCAGAACCTTTGCTTTTGGCCAACATGGACATGCTGATAGCTCTACCCCCTGCATTAAGTGAACTGGTTCCTAGAAAACCCATTTGAATATTGTTATTATTAATTTAATTAACTTTCAGTGTCTTCCACTAATTTTATTAAACAACCCATTTTTTTAAAAAAATTCTCAATCATTTATATGAGGAATTTCAGCTATTTTCTGAAAAGAACAAAGATCTTTTCCACCTGATTTTATATATTTTTAGATTTAAAACTTTTCTATTTTTTGTGCATCATATTATGTTTTCCATTCTTATATATTTGGTGAAAAATAAGAAAATAAACTGAAGAAAAATATTTCTACTCCTTGTATCTCTGTGTGTGTGTGTGTGTGTGTGTATGTGTTTGATATAAGTAGCAACTTGCCTTTTAGACTTCGTTGAATCAGCAAATACTTCTTATTAGGGAGAGTAAAAGTGTAATATAAACGTAACTGCCATCCCACAACCACCACAGATACATGCATTTACTCTCCTCCTCCTCCTCCCTCTTTCATATCTTCTGGAAGGGTCAGGTTGCTTAGCGGTTCAGAGAGTCCCAAGCAGAGAGATATGGCAATTGAACAGGAGAAGCCCCCATTTCTAATCTTTGCTTTTCCCTCACCAAATGCCTGGTCCAGAGCTGGGCCAATAGCAGGTGCCAAGGTGGACACTTGCATTTGTTTCAAGTTCAAACAAGTCGTATAATTGAAGTAGCCTCTTTTCAAGTAGAAGTTGATGACCCACCTGAAAAGCAACAGAAACATTTTCTTATAAATAGCGGTGGCATTTTTACCAAGAGGTTCATCTTTTTTGTAATTATTGAGAGCAATTTTTATGCAGAAATGAACAGTTTGGGACTTTTGGAGTGCAAGATTGAAGTTGTTCTTCCACAGCTGTGTCCAAAATTTACTCCAAAGTTGCATTAGACCCCAGGAAGGATTTGGGCTTAGAGGAGGGAGCATAGTTTGAAAGTCACTTACTGCTAAACAGGTTACTTGGTATCTCTAAGCCTAAGTCTCTTCATATCAGAGAGCTTTGAGATCATTCTTAGACAAATGTGAAGCATTCAGCAAAATTCAACAACAGTTATTACTCTGAAAATGAGTTATTGGTATTAATGTCATTCCTAAAATGTCAGAGTCACTTTTCTAGAACGTTGGCACCTGTGAAGTGCTTAGGGCTTGGAATCTTACCATGTACTGAGCACCTGACATGGACCAGCCATTGACCTAGACGGTTCATGTTTTTTCTCCAGCAACACTACCAAGTAGGTGGTGTTATGTTCCTGCCACTGATGAATCACTAAAAACAGCAATGCATTCTCAGTTTCTGGTTATTGTGAAAGTATTTGTATGTCTACTATGGCATTTTAAAGGTTGGAAAATGTAGGCACATGTGACCAACATTATTTCTTGAGAACACAATCCAGTTTCTTTGTAGTTGCTAGTGTATAAAAACTGTTGATATCCTGATGCCCTAATAAATGTCACAACACAAATAGCATGTCTGGTGGAGCTGCATGGTCTGGTGTGCTTATGCCTTGATCTTGAAACCATGTGTTTATCATCTCAGTCTGCACAGAGAACCAGCAGCTCCTTGAGTGTGTGGCTCCTGCTGAGGTCCAGGGCAATCCTCTTGACCTCATTTACCCTCTCGTTAGAGAGTAGCTAGGAGTGATAGCTTCCAGAAGTACCAAAAGGCCTGACTTGTTGAAGAACAGAGCCATTTAGTATGAGAAGCTATGTTAAGATAAGAGGAAATAAATGGTGACCTCACTTAAGTTAAATTGTGATTGTTCAAGCCCTAACCACATAATTCATCTCCTCTCAGCCAGTCCGGTCACATCCTGACTCTTCGGCACAACTTAAGTTTTATACCTTCTGGAGAAAGAGTGTAAACCATAGCACTAGTCCCATAGACAAATGTGTGCCTAGTTATTACAAAAGATAACTTGAATTGTTGTCCTGCTTGTTAAATATTGACTACGTGTGAATGAGGCAACATAAGGCAAAGCCCTGGAATTCTCTACAGATTAAGGTACCTTTAAGAGAAATGTTTTTTGAATGACCACGGAGGGGATATATACTGAAGGAAGGGCCTGTGCATCTGCTATGCATCCTCTCACTCTAAGCTGAGGGCCTTGTGTTTGCTGGAATCTCAAAATGTTTGCTGAATGAAGATAAGCTTGGGAATTTTTGGTAACTATAATTTGCCCATTACTTCTTTTTCCTCATTCTCTTGTGAAATCAAGAATGGAACAACAATCTCTTATTTTTCACTAATATTTGACATTAAATTACATAATAAACACAGTGATCTCCCTTTGTGGTTTTCCCATCATTCCTGATATTTTTAGCAATATGGTAGCCATAGATATGGTGGATTCTTTTAATTTTTAAGGAAAAATAAAACCATTTTGGACATTTGGATTCTTGAACAAATGCTTGGAGAAAACTCAAATTGTTTCACTCACAACCTTCAATTAATCCTTTTAGATGGAAATTATTGTCTTTTCAAGGAACATGTTGTAGAAAAATTAACTGTAATAACAATGAGATATTTAGAACTTAATAGCAGATTCTCTGAGTGGCAAAGCCGCTCTCTTGGGAATCTGTTTGGGCATATCTGCAAGTTGTATTAATTCTTTCATGCCACTGGGACAGTACTGAATACATTATCCTTTCAAAGTATGGACTGTGAAATTATCTGCTCCAGAACTAATAGAAATAACTCACATTTTTATCTCCTCATTTATCAACAAGAGAAATTTCATTTCACTGAAATGAAATATATATGTGTGAAATATATGAAGAGATAAATGTGATACTAGAGTTTGTAGGATGTTTCTCTCTAAAGCTTGGAGCTGTATATTTGGCCTTTGCAAACATTAGCAGTAATGGAGATTGCATGTGCAAGTATTCATTACAGAGATGATAGGCTTTTCCATGGAGCGTGTTTTATAGACCAAATCTAAAAGGAAAATGGTGAGAATATTTCTTACATATCAAATGTGCTTCAACTGCAAAAATTAAATCTTTTTCTCTTTTCTCTCCACCTGCCTCTCCTCTCATTTTCTTTTTCTTTTCTTTTAATCTCTTATACAGTTAGTGATGATATGACTATAAATACATGTTATTCAGGGAGTTTTAGGCATAGATGGTAGGGCCTTACTGTCTCTGAAAACAGGAGCTTGAATAACTCATTCTGGCTTCCTACTTGGCCTGGGCTAGAGTTGAGAAGTTGGCCCACAGCATTTGGAAGCATGATTTCCAGTAGCCAAAACCTTTTTTCTTTTTTTTTTTAAGATACTACATTTATATATATGTGTGTGTATATATATACATATATATATTTGAATTGAGGTAATAGTGGTTTACAACACTTTCTATGATTTGGGGGTGTAGATTCATACCTCCTCAGATATATGTTACAATTTTAGGTTCACCGCAAAATTAGGTGGAAGGAACAGAGATTCCCCTACTTCCACACAGGCAGAGCCCTTCTCCATTATCAGTACCCCACTAAAGTGATGCATTTGTTACAATTGATAGCATAATCACCAAATGCCCACAGTTCACATTGGAGTTCACTCTCTTGGTATCATACAGATTAGTACCAAAAAAACTGTTTTCATTTATTAATTTATACATAATTCTTGAGCACCTCCTGTGTGGTTTGTGATAGGTACTAGGTGCATTACAGAAGATATAAAGACCTATTTTTTTTTTAAAGATTTATTCATTTATTTATACAAGCACTGGGGTACAGTTAGAAGCGCGGGAGGGTGAGAATTCACCAGAGCCAGAGCGGAGAGCAGAACAGGCAGACTGAGGAAGTATACTGCTGAGGGGAGCAGTGGGCGGCAGGAGAGGTCTGCGCGCCACCTGGGACCCTCACCCGGCAGCTGGGGATGGAACCAGCCCTGCAGAGGCCGCGGACAGCTTCGCAACACAGGGCTCAACTGCTGCGCCACCGGGGAGGCCCCTATAAAGACCTATTGATGACACCATGGGGTTAGTAGTTTAGTTAGGTGACATGAACCAAGAAAAATAAACAAATAGATTGTGATAACAGACTACTATGTTTACTGAGGTTAGGTGGTTGATCAGAGAAGGCATTTGAGGAAGTAATAGTTAAATTGAGATCTTAAGAGTCAGTAGAGGTGATTGAGGTTAAGAGTAGAGGGGAGGCATTTCCAGGCAGAGGAACCTGCAAAGGTTGACATGGTAGATCTTGATGAGTCAGGCAGACCACTCTGATGGGTGTGCTGTGAACTGGAGAGAAGTTGGAAACTGAGGCAGGAGACAGATCATGTACTTTTGTGGGCATATTTAGAAGTTACAGTTTGTTTCCAGTTTAGTAGCTAGCCTTCAAAATTTCACTGGCAGCATGCATGTAGTTCTTACAGGGATGACCTAAATAGCACTAAAATCTCCCACACATCCATTTATTCTCCCTAAAATTTTATCACTAGAATATATCTTTCTTTTTCATGCCCTCAAATTAACGTTTTAACTATTTTAGTTTTATTGTTTTTTCACTGAGGTAATGTTGGTATGCAACACTGTATAAATTCAGAGGTATAAGCTCACACCTCTTTAGTTGTCTATTCTGCATCACACATACATGAAGACACCCATAGTCATCCTCCCCCAGCCACAATCTGCTCTCTACCCTTCAACTTCTCCTCCCTATCTAGTAGTCTCAATTCTATGGTCAGATTTCTAGGATCTGTTATGGTTCAGTTTTATCTATTCCTTTGTTTTGTTTCTCTGTATTCTACATAGGAGTAAAATCATCCAACATTTGTATTTCTCCTTCTGACTTATTTCACTTAGCATAATCCCCTCCAGTTCCATTCATGTTGTTGCAAATGGAAATAAGTCATCTTTTCATAGCTATGTAGTATTCCATTGTGTATCTATACCACATTTTTTAATTCACTCCTCTGAACTTGGGTATGTAGGTTCTTTCCATAACTTGACTATTGTTAATAATGCAACAATAAACTTAGGAGGGCATCTACCCCTTTGAATTTAGTGTTTTTGCATTTTTCAGGTAGATTTCTAAGAGTGTAATTCCTGGGTCATATGGTAGCTCTATTTATAATATTTTGGGAAACCTTTATGATATTATCCATAGGGATTGGACCAGTCTATATTCCTACCAATAGTGCACAAGAGTTCCCTTTTCTCCATGTCCTCCCCAACACTTATTGTTTCTGGCTTTTTTGATGTGAGCCATTCTTGCATTTCTTTGGTACTAAGTATTGAACCTTTTTCATGTTGGCTATCTGTAGGTCATTTATGGAGAAGTATCTGTTTAGCTCTCTTGCCATTTTAATATGTTATTTTTTCATCTTGAAGACATACAGAATTCCCACTAAATGTCAAATTTTTTTGAAAGAGCTACCATTCTTGTGAAATTCAGAAGTACTTGGGTTTTAGCTGATTGAAACACAAGATGAGGGCCTCCCCTGCACCACGCAGGCAGTTGAGTGCAGTGCTGTGAAGCTGTCTGCAGCCTCTGCAGCGCCAGTTCAATCCCAGCCAGCCGGCGAAGGTCCCACATGGCACGCAGACCTCTCCTGTCTCGCCCACTGCTCCCCTCAGCAGTGTATTTCATCAATCGGCCTGTTCTGTTCCCTGCTCTGTCTCTGGTGAATTCTCTCACCTTCCCACGAATCTGGCCTGTACCCCGGTTCTTGTATAAATAAATAAATAAATAAATAAATAAATAAATCTTAAAAAAAAAAAGAAAAAAGAAAAAGAAACACAAGATGAGCACTTATACTGTGCCCTGGGTGCCTGGAAAGCAGAGGAGAGAGTTGTTCAGAAAGCTTGTGGGAAAAGAACCAGGGCAACGCTATCTGCTTTATAAGTTGGTAGCACCTTGAACTTGCTTTTTCTAACCTACTATTTAATGTCCCAGGAAAATGTTGTTCTTGGCATGGCCTCAGCCCCCCTATGGATTAACTCATCTTCTTGGGTCAAACTTAAATACAAAAGATAGAGAGTGCAGGACACATGTTTAAAGCTTCAGGATGATCATGTGTTGTTTTTTCTATATCATCACTGTTGAGCTTCTACTTTTTTTTTTTTTTTTTTTTTTGTAATCAGCACATTTCCTCATGTCAGAAAAGTCAAAACCATTGGGGTCCCTTTTTCAAAATGGGATTATGTTTTCCAAATTTTGATAATTATTTTTCCATGTGCTGGTGATATCACCTTGCAAAATATGCAACAATTTCTTTCAAAGAGGCTAGAATTTGTACATTTTTCCTCCCTGGAGTCAGGTTTAGTAATCAAACTTTGGCAGTGATGTTTCCCAGCCTGTGAGAAGAACTATGATTTGTCAGAATTTTGTTGTGATCAAGGAAACATTTGTGCTGGGTGTGAGGTCACAGGCACTTTTCCTCCCTCTTCTGTAAAATGTAATCAATAAGATCTTTTCTCAGGGAACTGTTTTCAGGATTTAATAAGTTAAATCCTGGCCATTCCCTGATAAGCAGTAGTCCTAGGATGGTGGAAGCATATGCAGAAGCTTCAAGAACCTACTGGGAGGCTACATAATGTACTTGAACACTCCTTTTCCTGGAGCCGGAACTCCTAGAGGTTCCAGTTCTAACTCTTATATTTACTAGCTGTGTGATCTTAGAAATGAGACTTTTTTCTCTGAGCCTAAACTTCCTTAACCTCATGGACTTGGTGACCCTTCTTTTTCTCTAAGTTTTAGTTTCTACATTTTTAAGCTAGAAATAAGGCTGATGTGACAGTTACTGGGGAAGATGTGTAAAAAAATATATAGAAAGGCATCATATGTAAGATTTGCTTAGCAGTTGCTGGGGGCACTTCTATAATGCCAGCTGTTCCTTCAGCGCCCGCCAACTTTGTTTCCATCCTGACAGCCAGAACAGTAGTTATTTCTGACAGCTTTTTCAGTCCTCACGGTCTGTTGCACCTACATGTCCCTGAATATTAGATCATTTCTGCAATGAGGTATAGACTTTGAAACAAGTCAAAATCAAGATTATTAAGTCATTAGTTCTATCATGGTAGTTATTATTATTATATAAGCAGTAGAGGCTCTATTGCAAGCACATAAAACCTAACTGCTAAGGATTAAGTCTTAGCTTACTTCTCATTGAAGGGCATGGTCAGGGCATCTTTTCAGCAAGCTGTGAGAACTGACTCATTAAAGAAAGCTTGTCAGCCTTTCCCCGGCAAGTGCCCAGTACCATATCTCAAAGCACTTTTGCTGGAGTGAATAAAATGTGGATCAGTTTTAGAACAGCTACCCTAGAGGCTGCTAGCTCAATCACACTGGGCTAAGTGTTTTCTGCAACTGATTTTGTCTGGGTCATGCAGAAGTAGAGAGGGACTGAAAAAATAGATAAAATAAAGGCTTTATTGTACCTATTCCTTAAAATAAAAGAATCTCATAGCTGATTCTACAGTATTAACCATTATGTTTTGTTTACTCCTTTTTAAGTCATTTTGATTGTGGTAACTGGTTTACAACACCTATGTGATTTAGGGTTATAGGTTTCACACCCATTTACATGGGTGTTACCACACCACACCCCCACCCATCTTGGTGCCTTCTGGTTCACTTTGCTGCTCCGAGAGTTGCAGCCATGGGGAGTGGATACTGTGCTGTCCCTGTGTATCAGGAGCCACCTCCACAGCCTCTGTAACCCTCTTTGCTCTAAGCATTTATTTTTAAGAAAGAAAAGTTAATTTATAAACATGATTTTAGTTTTTAGATCTATCCAACTGGAAATCATTTATAAAACTACTCCTGCAGGATGCTTATACAGGGATAAACAAATACGTTTTGGGCCAACACTGACTGTTAGAGAGGCTATCTTAATTTACAATGCTTCTTTCTTTTCATTCCTCAGGCATCACAGTATGTCTGTGTAAATCACGCTGGCTTAGCTGGCTTAGTGGCCCTAGGCAATGAGTTCTGTGGGGTTTCCACACAGACCTGGTAGTGTTCCTCAGGGCTTTCTGAAAGATTATTTGCAGGCCTAGCTCCTACATGTGTTTTAGAACTGTGCTGTTAAAACTACATCTGAGGTAGGTGACTGCTGCAGCCTCCCTGTGGGCTCCTCCTGGATGGCCCCCAGGGGTCATTTAATGAAGAACATTGCAGCAGACATGGGGCAAAATAGTTGCTTAGCTGCCACCCTGCTGGGCCCTGGGACACAAACAGAACAACACAGCCATTGATTCCCTTTTGCTTTATTCTTCCATTGTAGGAAAATGTTCCTTCAAGAATAATATTTTTAAAAATAGCATTTTGGTGTTTTATCATTTTAATGAATGCACATTTTTTCACAGTGCCTCACCTTGGTGATTAGCATTGACCTTGACCAAGCATTAAAACTAATCTCACAAGTGCTGAATTTTAGGTACTAGTTGTGTACAGACTTGGAAGACACAAACCCAAATGTTAAGGATGGAAAATCAATTTCTGTAAAAGTCATAGTTTTTATTGTTGTTGGTGTTATAGCATAATTCCAAGGAAAGTATTTTGAGGGAAAAAGGAGAGGAACTAGAATTAAGAAATTCTCCCTTTCTATCTTTCACTGCTATCAAGGATGTGATGACACTCTAATTTTCTAAAACTTATGTTATGAACTTGATTGATAGGATCATTAGTAGCTTTTCACTGTTCAACTTAATTAACTTGGGTGGGAAGTTGTAGGTTCTGTTGTCCAGATCCAAGGTGAGCAGATGAATGATTTTTTTTTTTTTAAGATTTATTTATTTATTTATAAAAGCACTGGGTACAGTCAGAAGCGCGGGAGGGTGAGAGAATTCACCAGAGCCAGAGTAGGGAGCAGAACAGGCAGAGGGACCGAAGACACTGCTGAGGGGAGCAGTTGGCACCACAGGAGTGTCTGCGCGCCATGTGGGACTCTCGCCAGCGGCCAGGGATCGAACCTGCGCTTCAGAGACTGCACGCAGCTTCGCAGCCCAGCACTCAACCGCGTGCTACTGGGAGGCCCAGATGAATGAATTTAAATCTCTGTATCTGGAAAGCATGGGTGAGACCATAAAATCTGTACAATTGTGCCTCCTTTGCTCTATTTTGATAGGTCTGCTCCTGATAAGCTGTTTTAATTTTGCTGTGACCCATGATGCTTCGTGTGTGTCAAGGAGACTTTTATTTTAAACATTCTTTGGTGAGTTATTTCTTGAAATCAAGAAGCCACCGTCTGTTAAGGAAAACACATGAAATTTCAAGGTCAAGCACTCTCTGTAGGTAGCTCATCCTTGTCAAGACCCAGCTCTTCATCTGTAACATGGACATGATGACTTTTCATGAGGTCTGGGGACACAGTTGATGTTATTCCTGTATCTCTCAGTGAACTCTAAATTCCGTGCTCGTGTGATTAAAATTTAGGTGACACCAACACTCTTGGTTTTCTAGGGACAGAGGCTGAAGTCTTTTATATGGATGGGTAAATTAAATTATAATACAATAACAATAGTATCTCTTGATTAATTTTCCCTTCTTGATGGACATTTTCCATAGTTCTTTATTCCTCTTTGAGGCTTGTACTTAGTGAAGGAACTAATAAAGAGTTGTACTCTTAGTACTTGCCAGGTCATAAGGCAAGAATTTTGCCTCCTTGAGTTCTAAAAGGGCTTACCAGCCAAGAGTTCAATGTGACTATTCTGATACCTCTCAGCCTCCCTTCTCCTCATTGCTGATGTGGCTGCTGACCAGTTTGTTGGACGAAGATGTCTTGCTTTTGTCCATCCCTATCCCCTGCACTGCCTCACAAAGTTATTTGTGCTCTCAGAGAGTCTGACTTCTCTTCGTTCAGAGAGAAGGCATCTCTTACCCAGGAAGACCTTCCAAGACATTGTAATATCCAGACAAGGAGTCCATACTCAGGGATTATAGTTTTGGAATGTCATATTTAAAAAATACATGGTATCACTTTTATTTCAGAAATGTATCTTTTGCATTTGCTCTTTGTGCTGTTCTGAGTAAATAAGGTTCTCAGTGTGAAGAGATGAATTAAGCACTTAGAAGTGAACTGCTAAGCAGCCAGTAAATAAGGCATCTATTGAGCACCATGGTTTATGTCACTCTCGCTTTTGGAAAACTTTCGTAGATAGAACTAACAGATAAGCTTGTGATTTTTTTAACCGTAATTATAGCCTGAAAAATTACCTATGTGTGTATATGTGTGCATGTTTGTGTATGTCTGTGTGTATGTGCATGAGTGTGAATGGTGTGTGTGTGTGTTTAGCTGAAAATGTGCTGATCACCGTTGCACAAGAACCATGTAAGCTGAATGGAGATAAACAAGACGTAGGCCCTGCCAGGAAAGCAGGCCCTCTGAATCTCTGCATGATACTGATTTGAATGGAGTTAAAAGGCAATTACTAACACAATGTAGTTAAAGCACAAAACTAATTAATTCAGAGGAAAGAGATATCTGCACAAAGAATGTGAACCCAATGTTTCCTTCAGATGGAAAAGTAAGATTTCACTGAGCAGGCGTTATGTGTGAAAGGCCACAACTTGCTCAGGGTTGCATAGCCAGTGTGACTAGATGGTTGAGTATGGAGGAAGCCACAGCCAGGATATTATTATAAATTAGTCCAGATTATCCCGAATACAGACATGCAGGCCATGTATCCATAGCTAACTAATAGCTGCCTGCCTGGGACATAGCAGTAAGACATGAGCCAGGCCCCTAGATGAAAGTGAAGTTTCTTTGTGTTGGGTGTAAAATATTTCAAAAGTTGTCTCTGGACACCCTGGACCTAAGACTATACTGAAAAGGAAGCAGTGAGATGATAAGGAAGCAGTGAGCAAATGGCTTGTCTTTGGATTCTATGTGATCATAGTAAGATAATCTTGGAATAGCTTTTATTTTTTTAATACCTTACATCAGATACATTGAAAAGATGAAGGGGGAAATAAGGGGACCCAGGAGCTGCATGATAGCTAAAAGACCACGAATTCTGACCCTGGGGTTATCATTTATTCTTGAATGATGTAGACACTATTTTCCCCAGTCTGCTGTAAGAACAGTACTTGGCACACAGGGGACATTCTAATTACCTGTTACTGATACTGAGGCACCTCTGTTTACCTCTGAGCCTAAATATAGACCTCAGTTTTCACTTCAGTAAAATTTTGTTTATGTGGTATATTCTAAGGGAATTGAGCAAGATGAATATCTGAAAAAAGTGAGTATTATTATAGTGTTTGGGTGATATGTTTGCCTGAAGTTAATGGTCTTTAGTCTGAACTGTTTATTTCTAACAAATGTTATTTCTAACTCAGATACCAGTAACATGGAGAGGAAAATGGAATCTTTAAACATCTGTTCATTCCTAGTTACAAAATTGCTCTTAAAGTCTATGCTTAGTTCTAGTCTTTATTTAGACTTTAGTGGAGAAGTATGGCTCCTTACATAGAAGAAGTCATAGATTTAAAGATTCACCACCTATTTAAAAGTGACTTTGGAAGAAACAAGAAAAAAGGAAAGAAAAGGTGTATTCTTCTTTAAATGCCCCTTTTCCCTTTCACCAAATTCACCCTAAATCATCCTGGTCCTCCATGCCTTATCTTTACACTAGTGCAGGTACAAATTATCTGCGTGATCCCTATCCCTTCTCTGCCCTTGTCTCCTCATCTCCTTATCACCATGACCTGGAGACTTCACTCATAATGGGTGCTACCTTCACTGCCAACCTGTAGTCCCAATGGCCACAAGGTCTTGCCAGAAACCATCAGCAGCCTCTTTATTGGTCTCTCCTCTGCCATTTATCCCCCCTGCCCAGATTTTTTTAAAGATTTTATTTATTTATGCATACAAGAGCTGGGGTACAGGCCAGAGATGCAGGGGGTGAGAAAATTCATCAGAGACAGAGTGGAACACAACAGGCAGATTGACTGAAATGCACTGCTGAGGGGAGCAGCGGTAGAGACAGGAGAGGTCTGCTGCGCCATGTGGGTTGCTTCCTGGCGGGCCGGGGATTGAACTGGTGCTGCAGAAGCTGCGGATTGCTTCATAGTGCAGTGCTTAACCCCTTGTGCTACCAGGGAGGCCCCCCCTGACCAGATTTTATGACAGGGCAGCTGTTACCCCAGAGTGAGCAATCATAAGGCTATCATGGAAGTGACAGGGTCTTTTCCAACAAGTTCTCAGGACTCCCACACTATCACTTCCTAACTACCTGTTATTTGTACTATTCACCCTTATTCATTGTGTGAGTGCTCAACCAAGAGGAATAAGCAGTTTTTCCTTTTTGGGACAGTGCCATATTTCGTTTGGCATATTTATTATTTTGAAAGCCTAGAAAACAGGAAAATTTCTGTACAATTAGCAAACAGAAAATTTGATAATTTTTCAGGTAATTGAGTTATCAGGTATTATAGCTAAAGGGAAAACTTTATCAGAGCTCAGGAAAATAAAAGACAATCTGATTTCTACCTGTTGTAGAATGGGCCATTTCTTAGGTGTCCTCAAAAACCTTCTTGAATTATGTTGTTATCTCTTATGAGCCAGGTACTTTAAGCTTTCTATTAAAAATATTGCTCCCACATATCATTTCAGCTTTCCTCACCTTTGGCAAAATCAAATATCTTATTCATACAAAAATAAAAAAAATATTTTATTTGCAAACCAATATCTATTGTTGGTCACACTTAGTTAAATGATGACCAGTTAGTTAAAACATGACCAAGATCTTGAGATATCTTTGAAAATTTCATATCATTCATCTAATTATTAAAAATTTCATGGATTTGGGCCTCTCTGGTGGCACCAGTGGTTGAGCGCAATGCTGTGAAGCTGTCCGAAGCCTATGCAGAGTGGGTTTGATCCCAGCCAGCCGGGGAGATAACCACATGATGCAGCAGACCTCTCCTGTCTCGCCCGCTACTCCCCTCAGCAGTATATTTCAGTCAATCCACCTGTTCTGCTCCCCACTCTGTCTCTGGTGAATCCTCTCACCCTCCCGCACATCTGGCTTGTACCCCAGTTCTTGTATGCATAAATAAATCTTCAAAAAAAAGTCATGGATTTTATTTTCCATTAGCAATATAAATATGAAACCAATGTATTATGAAGCCAATGCATTATATGGGCAATTTAGAGCAATCTAAAATATACATGGTCTATTGACTAACAAAAAGGATGCAGAAAATGTTAATAATAAACCTGACATTATGAAAGATGGCGAACTCACTTCAGCCACAACTAGTGTATTTGTATTAAGGGACAATGATAGGAACTTTCTTATGTGTTTCAGCTCACTGTGGTGAGACAAATAAACCTAAACTTTAATGTTTTTTTAAACTTTTTTTTAAATTTATTTATACATACAAGAGCTGGGGTACAGACCAGAGATACAGGGGGTGAGAGGATTCACCAGAGACAGAGTGGAGAACAGAACAGGCAGACTGACTGAAATACACTGCTGAAGGGAGCAGTAGTCGAGACACGGGAGGTCTACTGTGCCATAAACTTTAATGTTTTGAGCTAATTTTTAAAATGGGTGAAACAAAATCTTATGCATACACACTTTGAACAAAAGTCAGTATTTTCGCCTATATTTCCTTCTATATATTTTATGGTTTCAGATCTTATGTCTAGTTCTTTAATCCATTTTGAGTTGATTTTTGTGTATGGTGTGAGGTAGTGGTCAAGCTTCATTCTTTTGCATGTAGCAACCCAGTTTTCCCAGCACCATTTATTGAACAAACTTTCTTTGTTCCAATGCATAGTCTTTGCTCCTTTGTCAAAGATTAGTTGACCATAAATCTGTGGGTTTATTTCTGGATTTTCTATTCGATTCCATTGGTCTGTATGTCTGTTCTTGTTCCAATACCATGCAGTTTTGATGATTATGGCTTTGTAGTATAGTTTGAAGTCTGGGAGTGTGATGCCTCCATTCCCTTCTTTTTTTTTTTCAGGAGAGCTTTGGCTATTCGGGGTTTTTTGTGATTCCATATGAATTTCATCAATAATTGTTCTATTTCTTTGAAGAATGACATTGAAATTTTGATGGGAATAGCATTGAATCTGTATATTGCTTTTGGAAGGATGGCCATTTTAATAATGTTTATTCTTCCAATGCATGAGCAGGGGATGTCTTTCCATTTCTTTGTGTCTTCTTCTGTTTCTTTTAACAGTGTTTTATAGTTTTCTTTGTATAGGTCCTTTACCTCTTTTGTTAGATTTATTCCCAAATATTTGATTTATTTTGTTTCAATAAAAAAAGGGATGGTTTTTTTGATTTCTTCTTCTTCAGATTTATTGTTTGTGTATAGGAAGGCTACTGACTTTTGCGTGTTGATTTTGTATCCTGCCACTTTACTGAACTGATTGATGAGTTGAATTAGTTTTTCTGTGGAGTTTTTGGGGTTCTCTATGTATATTATCATATCATCTGCAAATAGTGATAGTTTGACTTCTTCTTTTCCTATTTGGATTCCTTGGATGTCTTTCTCTTGTCTATGTGATTTGCACATCAAAGACATCTTTACAGACACATCACCCAAAGCAGTGATAGTGAAGGCAAAGATAAACAGCTGGGACTACATCAAATTAAAGAGCTTCTGCACTGCAAAAGAGACAATAACAAAAACAAAGAGAAACCCCACCAACTGGGAGAACATTTTTGTACCCAACACTAATGATAAAGGACTGATCACAAAAATCTGCAAAGAGCTGATGAGACTCAACAACAACAAAGAAAATAATCCAGTCAAAAAATGGGCAGAAGAGCTAAAAAGAAACTTCTCTGAAGAGGAAATGCAAATGGCCAACAGGCATATGAAAAAATGTTCAACATCACTTGTAATCAGGGAAATGCAAATCAAAACTACCATGAGATACCATCTTACACCAGTGAGAATGGCACATATTAAAAAAAAAACTAGCAACAACAAATGTTGGCGAGGGTGTGGAGAAAAAGGAACTCTTCTGCACTGTTGGTGGGAGTGCAAACTGGTCCAACCACTGTGGAGAGCTGTGTGGAGATTTCTGGACCTACTAAACATAGAGCTTCCATATGATCCAGCAATTCCACTCCTAGGTATTTACCCAAAGGACACAGAAACATCAATTCCAAAGAACACCTGCACCCCTATGTTTATAGCAGCACTGTTTACAATAGCTAAGCTTTGGAAACAACCCAAATGCCCAAAAATACATGACTGGATCAAGAAGATGTGGTACATATATACCATGGAATATTACTCAGCATTCAAAAAAGATAAACACATGCAATTTGCAGCAACATGGATGGCGCTGGAAGGGATCATGCTCAGCGAAATAAGCCAGAAAGAAAAAGAAAAATACCGGATGGTCTCACTCATAGCAGGAATCTAGAAAACTTAAATAAGGGACCAGGAAAAAGAATAACTATAAGAAAGTGAAAATCAAAATCAACAAAAAACTATGAACCAGAGACACTTTTAGGGGGCCGGGGGCGGGAGGGGAGGGATTGGGATCAGAATGGGGGGCTGCAATTGTATGGGGAATATAAAAATAAAATTTATTAAAAAAAAATAAATAAATAAATAAATAAAGTCAGTATTTTATGGAACTAAAAGGGAAAAAATCATTACTAAATCATATGGTGAAAAATACAGTTAAACCTAGGAAATAGTACATTCTTGGACCTTCTTTCAAGTCTAGTTTCAGAAGGGCCTTGAAGAGTGAAAGCCATGTAATAGAAGATGTTGGGCATCCCTGGTGTCGCAGTGGTTGAGCGCTGGGCTGCGAAGGTGCCTGCAGCCTCTGCAGCGCTGGTTCGATCCCCAGCCACTGGTGAGGGTCCCATGTGGTGCGCAGACCTCTCCTGCTGTGCCCACTGCTCCCCTCAGCAGTGTATTTAGTCAGTCTGCCTGTTCTGTTCCCCGCTCTGACTCTGGTGAATTTTCTTACCCTCCCATTCTTCTGAATGTACCCAGTGCTTGTATAAATAAATAAATAAATAAATAAATCTTAAAAAAAAAATAGGAGAAGATGTTGTGAAACCTTGCTGTGGTCTGGGTAACTCAGAAAGAAAAGCACCTGACTTAACACTATCAGAGAAAGTTTACCTGAACAGCTCATGCAGAGCTGTAGTTCTTGCTCCTATGTCCTATGCCATTTGGAAGTCTTTAAGTTAACACCCTAGTAGACTTGGTTTATATATGTAAATGACATCTGCAAAGATCTATGAAACATCATATCACCCGGTTGACAAGCAACTGGGAAAGAATT
This sequence comes from Talpa occidentalis, assembly GCF_014898055.3. NCBI lineage: Eukaryota > Metazoa > Chordata > Mammalia > Eulipotyphla > Talpidae > Talpa > Talpa occidentalis. Next base: position 36,322,891 of record NW_023601212.1, read on the forward strand.
GGATAATAACTGGCAGCTATATAAAAAAAAAGCGAAATGTATAGAATAGACTGTATCAAGACCATTGCTCATTCATTCTGATTTCCTGCCTTAGACATAGTGAGAGACAATTGTTGAGTAGCTTCACTCATTTGTGGAATATACATAACCAAAGCAAACTAACTAGCAAAACATAACAAAAATCACTCAGACTCTGAAAAATATGGTCAGTACCAGAGGGGGAGGGAAAGTAGGTGAGAGGAATAGGTAGAGGGATGAATTTGATAGTTTGATGACTCCAAAACTTTGGTGAGACATATACGCATATTTAGATGTAAACCAATACTCCCAAAATTTATATAATATTATAAGCCGAGGTTAAATAAAATTTTTATTAAAAAAAAAAAAGAAGAAGAAGAAGAGGGCCTCCCCTGGTGGCGCAGGCAGTTGAGCACAGCACTGTGAAGCTGTCTGCAGCCTCTGCAGTGCTGGTTCGATCCCAGCCGGCCAGCAAGGGTCCCACATGGCACAGCAGACCTCTCCTGTCACGCCCGCTGCTCCCCTCAGCAGTGTACTCTGTCAGTCTGCCCGTTCTGTTTACCCACTCTGTCTCTGGTGAATCCTCTCACCCTCCCACGAATCTGGCCTGTACCCCAGATTTTGTATAAATAAATAAATAAATAAATAAATAAATTTTTAAAAAGGAAAAAAAAAAAAAACAAGAAGAATCCCCTGCCTTAAAGACTTCGGCCTATGTTCTCTCAGCATTTTCAATGGGATTATTAAAATAATATTTCATAAAGTCAAGTGCATCAGATACATTTCATTTTAGATGAATGTGGTGAATTGCAAGAATTATTGAAGGAATTCTTTGAGTCCGTATGTTGAGGTGAGAAAAGTGGTTGAGATGTCTAAACTGGGATCTTTGGAAGGAAAATGAGGTATCATGACAAAAACCAATATATGGATAAATAACCATTTTCATCAATTTGGTTTCTTCTGCAGTTTCTAGATAGCTAAATATTCTTATCAACAACTGTAATTACAAACAGAACCCATTTTTACTGTTTCTATCAATAATACTACAACAAAAGTGAAATTTCATTTGAATGGAGAGAGTTGATCTGATGGACTCTTAATTCATTTGAATTTCCTAGAAATTATAGGTTTTCTTGGTGAAAACGGCTTATTTTCTCAAGATATTAAAAAAAAATAGTGATTCAGAGAGTATTTTAGTCTTTCATATAAAACAAGCAACTTTTTCTCTTATCAAGATGAATTCAGTGAATTGTCATCAACAGTAGCCTGAAAATATAACCCTGCCAGGGCCTCCCTGGTGGCCTAGGGGTTAAGTCTCAGTGCTATCACCACAAAGGGCAACTGCAACAGACTGAGTTCAATCCTCGGCCAGGGAGCTAACCCACATGGTGCAGCAGACCTCTGCTGTCTTGCATGCTGCTCCCCTCAGCAGTGTATTTCAGTAGAGTCACCTGTTCTGTTCCCTACTCTGTCTCTGTTGAATCCTCTAATCCCCCACACATCTGGCCTACACCCCAGTTCTTCTATGCAAAAGTAAATAAAAATCTTTATTTTATATATATATATATATATATATATATATATATATATATATATATATAATTTTGCCAGCTGATTATTAGGAAGGTGCTCACTTCTTTTAAGTATTTTCTGGACTTATTTCAGAATAAGTAAAAAATAGTTTGCTTTCTGTGTCCATTTCTGTATTATCTGTCTATTGTGCATAACAAAGTATCTCCAAACACAGTGGCTTAATAAATAAGAGATATGTATTATCTCCTAATTTTTGTAAGTCAAGAAGAATTTGGAATGGCTTAACTCAACATTTCTGAATTTGAATCTTTTATGAAATGAAAGTGAAGCGATTATCTAGGGCTGCAGGCTGTCAGATCAATCTGAGGCTGTCAGATCGATTTCCAAACCAATTCACTCTCATCACTGGTGAGTTGGTGCTGGTTATGGATAGAGGCCTCTGTTTTCCTCCATGTGGCCTTCTCCATAGTGATGCTTGAGTGTATTCATGACCGGCTCCCCCAGAGGGAACAATCCAAGAGGCCAGAATGGAACTGGCAGTGTCTTTTCCAGCATGTTCCTTTCCCACATGTTCTCAAGACTCTCACACTGTCACTTCCTGAATGCATGTCGGCCATGCTGTCCACCCTTATTGACTGTGTGAGGGTTCAACCAAGAGGAGTAAGCAAGGATCACGGTGGAGGAGCATATTGGAGGATGCCTGTTCCAGCAGATGTCAGAGCATATTCATGAAATACTGTGAAACCAATTTAGAGGCGAGACATTTTCTGGGTGCTGAAACTGATACCCAGTGAATGTCAGATCTCCTCAGTTCAGCCCAGTTTCCAGGCATTTCATATTCAGCCAAATAGATGGTGCATATTAATCAAAATGATGTCATAATTTCTGTTTGTTTTCTGGAAGGTATTTAAGTCATAATTTTATTATTAAGACACATACATAAATATATATATATGTATATATACATATATATGTGACATATGGTAGAGTCAAATTCAAATTTTAAATGAGATTTCTCAGAGATTTTTAAAATAATTTAGATTTAGATTTAGGTCAGATTGCCTAGACGTTCACTTTCTAACTTTATGATTCATTGGTAGGGGAGTGTGAGAAGTACTTTCCTTTAGACAATTTGGCCTGCATAACTAATTCTAAATATTCAAGTTTAAACTGTAAAATGACAGATTATTCTCTGTTGTTACCTAAGTCTTATTATTACCTAAATCTATTATTACCTAAATCTTGAACACGCTCCCTGTAAATCTTCAGTGTTTGAGGGGCTGCCTTGGGTTGTTTTATTGTTGTTGTTGTTTTTTGGGGGATGCATTTCTAGATAGGGACATCTACCTATGTCTAAAACCTTCCTTGTTTCAAAGCCAAAGTCAAATGTTTTGATCTCTACAAGTCTTTTCCATAACCCTCTCTTGCTCACAGGGTTCTGTCCATTCTGGGTACGGTAGGGACCATGGAATGGATGTGATTGTGAACAAAGGGGGAACTTTGTGATAAGTTAGAAATAACAACAGCATTGCCTGAAATCCCTCCTCGAGCATCAACTGATACCTTCATGTCAGCTCCTAAAATCACTATTCTGTTAGAATCACACATAAAGAGAATCAGTAATTATTTGTTGATGGAAGTGGTGAAATAAATTTGTGCTCAATCAGTAACTTTCAACTAGTTGTTATCTTACATAGGGTCAAATGCCATGGTATGAAAGTCATGCATTTTGTGTCCAAGCTTTTCTAGATTCTCTTTGAAGAGAGAACTCACAAATTAAAAAGTCCAACTCTGCAATTTGTCATTCATTGATGTTAGTTTAGAGTGTAATTGGTTTTAATGCATTGAAGATGTGCTACTTTGGTTCTTCATTTTCATATTATCCTTGCCATTATTTCTTTTATTGACAGAAATATTTGTCTCCCTGTTGGGCTATTATGAAAAAGGAAAACCAGTGATCATTCTGTTATATTTTGCAAAACTTACTGTTTGGACCACCCATTTAACAACTAAATTGAGTACTGATTGAGTAATTTTTAGTTTCCTACTTAAATAATAAAGTATTATAGACCTCATTGTTCTAGAGAACCTTTGCAACACCAAATACAGTAAATTTTTGCTAATAAATGTGATTGCTCAAGTTGTGGACTACCGAAAGAGTATTCTTCTTTTACTAAATGTTTGTTTTACTTTTGTTTAAATGAGTTGATGCAAATAAACTTCTCCCTGTTTTCTCCCTTTCTCCCTTTCCTTCCTTCTTATTTGAGGTGAACAATTAGAATCATAATTAGCCGTTTTGGTATAGAACTTGCTTCAGTCACTGGGAATTAGTTTGTACATTTCTTTAGGACAAGCATTGTGCTTAGTGTAGTACCATGTCCTGTATTTCTTTTTTTGTATTTTTTTTATTTTATACATTTTTACATCAGTTTTCATTTTTGTACAATGTATGTTTTCTCACCTCAGTTATAGTCACCATGAAATCCCCACCAGCCATTCACCCATGTATCATCACCATAGTCCCTTGTGCCCTCCCAACCCCTGTTTGTATCCTACTCCCTTCTACCTCCCCCGCAGAATGTCTCTGGTTTATAGTTGCTTATTGATTTTGATTTTTACTTTATTATAATTACTTTGCTTTTTCCCTTGATCCCTTATTTGGATCCTCTACATAGGTATTTTTCTTTTTCTTTCTGGCTTGTTTCACTGAGCATGATCCCTTCCAGCTGTATCCATGTTGTTGCAAATGGTGTAAGTTTATCTTTTTGATTGCTGAGTAATATTCCATTGTGTATATGTACCACATCTTCTTGATCCAGTCATCTGTTTTTGGGCATTTGTGTTGTTTCCATAGCTTAGCTATTGTAAATAGTGCTGCTATAAACAAAGGGGTGCAGGTGTCCTTTTGAATTAATGTTTTTGTATCCTTTGTGTAGATACTTAGGAGTGGAATTGCTGGATCATATGGAAGCTCCATTTTTAGCAATCTGAGGAACCTTCACACAGCTTTTCATAGTGGTTGGCATATCCTGGCTTTCTAATACACTGCCTAAGTAAAGCGAATGTTTATAAATATTTGTTCCATGAATGAGTAAATTAGATGAATCATACTTAATAATTAAACTACTGTATGTCACAGATGACCTTATTACTTGAATTTCTGTCCTATAGTTCAAATCTGGTAATGGTTAGTATTACTTGAGGCTTCTTTTTTAGAGTGAAGCATTATTTACTTATGGTAGATTAGTGTGTGTGTGTATATATATATATATATATATATATATATATATATATAATAACATTCCTTGGTAGTGTCAAAAATCAACAATGGTGAAAGACCAAATTGGTAATGAATTGTCATTCCTGGAAATCTTGCTTTCAGGTCAGGGCTGTGGTAACAATGGATATTAATGATTCGTCCATCAGTAGAGGACATGCTTTACCCATTCTCATTTCACTTGGTTTAGTCCTGTTTACTGAGGTATTGGTTGGGTAAACAGAGTTACTGATCATATGTTTTTAGCCACATTGGTATGTGTGGGCAGTAATACTATCAGAACCATTATCTTTTAATTCAGAGAATATGACGTATACTTAAGACCATGTATAAAACATATACATTTATATAAGTCCATTGCTCTCCTCTGAAATGCAGGTTTATACATATGCATAAATGCCATGAAACCATATTTTCAGCCTTCTTCATTGTGCATCCTTGCCATTAATTATTCATTTATAGCTATGGTAATATGTAGGTATTTATGCAAAGGTTAAATTTTCAGATTACAACTGTTCTCTCACTATATGTGCGCTGGGGAACAGACAAAATATTTGCTAAGGGTATTGTCCACATAATGAATGTGGTCCTTAGTCTAGAGTTAGCATTATCTGCTCAAGAAATTTAGAGTAACAATCTGATAATTACTGAAGGAGATAGAGATGGCAAAGAGGCTTGTTGCAATTCCCTGCCTATGGCTCTTTTCTGAGTGAATACTATCACATTGTGCTAAGGTCATTAAGAAGGCAGATGACTTCTTCCACCTGCCCAGGAAGTAGAAACTCAGTTATTCAAATGATGCATCTGCACTGGTTTCACTAGTTTCATTTTCCAGATTTTCAGGTCTATAATTGATAATGTCAAGATTTGAGAAATATGAAGTCATTCTAACTACTTGAGTGAACAAAGGAATTTAGCCAGTTATTTTAAACCATATCCAAAGTAGACTTTAAGAAATGTCACATAGAGGAACACATTTCTTAGTTTGCCAAATTGTTAAAAGAAAGATTCCTTTAACACAATTAAGTCTAGAGAATGTTAAATATTATATTTATTTAGAAAACATATAAATAGATGAAGTCAGTAAATAAAATTGCTTATCATCTATTTCTGTCCTTATTGCTAAGTAGCTGACTGCCTAAACACTAAATCCTTTATTTAGTAAACAATTACATTAAAACCATTATTATGTCAAAATACAATCAATTTATTAAAATAAAATCACGGGCCTCCCTGGTGGCGCAGCGGTTGAGCGCTGGGTTGCGAAGCTGCCCGCAGCCTCTGCAGCGCCGGTTCAATCCCCGGCTGCTCCCCGGCCACCTGAGGCGGGTCCCACATGGCGCGCAGACCTCTCCTGCCGCACTCTGCTCCCCTCAGCAGTGTACTTCGGTCCTTCTGCCTGCTCTGCTCCCCGCTCTGGCTCTGGTGAATTCTCTCACCCTCCTGCGCTTCTGATTGTACCCAGTGCTTGTATAAATAAATAAATCTTTAAAAAATTAATAAATAAAATAAAATAAAATCACATTTTTCTGAACCACTTCCAAAATCACCACAAAGTCCATATTGAGCAGCCCATGTTAACACACTCAAAAACATTGTGTATGAGATTTATCAGACTTTCAAATTGAGGTAATTAATAAGTTATCCAGAAAAAAAAAATAGAAATAGATACTTCCAAAGTAGAGAGGCATTTTCTTTTTTTTTAAAGATTTATTTATTTATGCATACAAGAGCTGCAGGATAGGCCAGAGGTGTGTGGGTGCAAGGACTCACCAGAGACAGAGTGGGGAATAGAACAGGCAGACTGACTGAAATGCACTGCTGAGTGGAGCACCAGGCGAGACAGAAGTCTGCTGTGCCATGTGGGTAGGTCCCTGGCTGGGGATCAAACTCATGCTGCAGTGGCTGCGGACAGCTTCATAGGTTGCATCTTAATCCCTTGTGCCACCAGGGAGGCCCTAGAGAGGCATTTTCAAAGGAGACAGCAGATGTTCACAAAATGCTGCAGCCACAAAGGTTTAGAGCATCGGACTATAGGGAAACTGAACAAAGGGTCAGAAAGAAAGCTAAAATTAGCAGGCGAATTATAAATCCCAGACTTATAGCATAGAGGGGGAGGGGGAGGGGTCAAAGGATAGGAGGGAAGCGCAAAGGGACTATGGTGACAGTTTACTGGTTGTATGGTGGGAGATTTATGGGAAGTACACCTGAAGGGAGAAATCAAATATTGTACAAAAATGAGCAATCATGTACGGAAATAAAAATATTGAAAAAATAAAAACAAAATAAAGATATACATTATGAAAGTACCATTTATGAATTTTCAGAAAAAAATAGCTATAGTAGAAAAGGAGGAATTGGGACTTGGTGCCGGTTTCCTGGGCACTGTGTTGGTGGATGTATCAGCTTTTTATTTTTATTTTTTTTTCAATCAGCATCTATTTTATTTTATTTTTTTTTATTTTAATAATAAATTTTATTTTTATATTCCCCATCTGTCTGAGAAGCAATGGCGAAGTCCTAGTGCAAGCACATACCCCTATAACTGAGATGAGATGTGCTGGGATTGGATGGATCATGGTGGTGGATATAGCTGGAGAAGTTCCCCATTATGCAGTCACCCCTGCATGGTCACAAGATGGTGCTTAGAGAACTGGCCACCTGGGGCAAACCATGGTCAGGAGAGGACACTGAACCCGAGAGACTGTGATGAGGCCCAAATCCACAGCAGCGGATAGATGCAAACCTAAGTGTCAAGCACCAGAGAGGACCAACAGCATTGCCTGCAGGTTCCCCTGGGACAGTGCTCACAGACAAGAGGCGCTGTGAGCATGTGCACAGAGACTATAGCACAGCCCCAGGACTTGAACTGTAAGATTTGTATACTTTGCCCTTCGACCAGATGCTGTTTTGAAGAAGGGAATGGGTGGGGAAAAAAAAAAAAAAAAGCATCGTCAGAGAATCTAAACTTTGAATTGGTTGAACATTTAACTATAAAATATTTTTTAGGCCACAATGATTCTCTTAGTAAAAACAACAAAATACATTTAAGTAGTAAGGTAGTTTTTCCTTCTGTTATTCTGGGCAATAGAACAGGTGTCATAAGAAAAAATTATGTCAGTTACAGAGAAGGCTGAAAACTCCAATAATTTGTAGGACCATGCACACTGAAGCAGGGTTTCCTCTACGTGTTCCCTCTACATGTTTCCTCTAATGCCAGCTCTCTCCTGGATTTCTGCACTTGGGCTTCCCATAGATGTGACATTAAATTTTCTGATTGTCCTTCCCCTCACCTCTCTCCAAATCCCCACCTATATTGCTGTTCTCTTTCAAGGGGATGACACCACCAGCTGCCCAAACTGTAATCCTTCTAACTCTATTTCTTAACTCTTAAACATCTCTCTCTTCCCACTTACACTGCTTTAAATCAACCTTCATCTCTCACCTGGTAGTCCTAAGTACCTGCTTCTTGACTTCCCTTCTACCAGATTTATCATCAGATAATCCATCACCACAGAGCTATCAGAAATGCTTTTACAGATGAAGAGCTACCCTTGGCTTGTCCCTTCCTTAGCAGCCCTTCAGCAACAATCCATTACCTTGAGAATATAGCCCCAAGTCCTAAATTTGATACAGTTGACCTCTCAGAGTAAGTACCTCTGTACATCCAGGTGAGAGCATTGCTTTTTGACCTTTTTCAGGACACCCTTAGAAATTGACCTTTTTCAGGACACCCTTAGAGATTCCAGTATGATGCAAGGTTAAAAAATGAGCTAGATAATTCTGAATAATTTTACATTTTTTAAAAAATGTTAATCTGAAGTAAAAGTGCAAAATTCAAAAATTTTCATATATTAATAGATCTTGCCAACCCCTGAGACCTATTTCTGGAAGAAGTAGGAGGCCACCATTCTATCGTCTGCTAGGAAACATTTGAAAGCTTGTAAGCTAAAGAGAGATGGGATCACATTAAATAATAATAACAATAACAGAAACAATTGTAGGAACTGATTTAATGGTGATACCGAGAGTAGCTCTATTAGGAAGAAGTCCTGTTAGGAAACTTTTGCAGTAACAGAGGAGTTCAGTGCTCCTAATCTAGACAGATGAGGAATGGGAAAAGCATCAGAGAGCTGGTCTAGAAGAGAGACCTTCTCTGTACCTGGCATTGAGTAGGGCAGAGACACATACTAGGCATAATAGCAACATACTGGAGAGGGGTAGGTGGTAGACAGTTCAACATGGGGGTGCATACCAAGGTTTTAAGTCTCAAAATTATTTTATTGCATAAGCACAATATCATAGTAGGTAACATCTGGGAAAAAAGAATAAAAGTGTCTCCCAGACTTAAAATGGACTCAAATAAAAGCTAAAAAATTAAATGGTGAATTCAGATAGTACATTTTGCCAGCAGCTCATGCTTATAAACCATACAGCAAAAGGTTCATTAGAACAATGAGGTTTGCACATTCACCAATAGCATACTTCAACCATTTAGTGCATGAGAAAGAAATATGACATATGAACTCTTTTTTTTTAAGATTAATTTATTTATTTATACAAGCACTGGGTACAGTCAGAAGCGTGGGAGGGTGAGAGAATTCACCAGAGCCAGAGCAAGGAACAGAACAGGCAGACTGACGAAATACACTGCTGAGGGGAGCAGCAGGCGTGGCAGGAGAGGTCTGCCACGCCATGTGGGACCCTCGCCTGCAGCCAGGGTCAAACCGGGGCTGCTTCGCAGCCCAGAGCTCAACCCCCTGCGCCACCAGGGGAGGCCCAATAAATGAACTCTTCAAAGACAACAAATGGTAGGGCCCTTCTGTGACCAGAGGCCATTTTTATCCCATGGGTGATTTAGAGAAAGTTCAGTGGCAGCCAGTATATATGCTGCATCTTTGAACCCACCCCCAGCTTTCTTAGAGAGCAGGGCACTTTTGGTGCATGTACCCGCTGCTTTTGCATAGCTGGTTATTTAAAATTTGTTTACTTTGGTTTTGAGTAAAGTAATAAGAATTTATAAACTAACCAACCAAAACAAGAGCTAGAAATTTTGTATTGACCTACACTTATCTCTCTGATTCCTCTATCCTCTACTTACTTCACCACAAACAAGCTAAGCAGCATCCTCAGGCTCCTGCCTTGTGTAATTCCTCTTTGTATAATTTTGGTTGCAGGTTGTTTGTATAAAACAGGTATTACACTGAGGATAATCTTTTCGGCTTACTTTTTTCACACAGTGACATTTTACTAACATTCAAGCATATCATTGTTGTTTTAATTCCTTTATATGGACTCCTGTAAATACACTGCAACTTACTCTCCCACTCTTCCTTGGTTGGGGGTGTATGCCACAGTTGATACCAACTCTCCATAATCTGTATTGCAATCTGCTTTTCTTCACAGGTATACACGTGGTTCCATGTTTAAAAATTATAATCACATTATCCAGATCCGTTTATAAAATCCTACTGGAAAATAAAATTAAAAGCCCTGTTGAAAATAACACAGTATTTTTGAGGTCTTAAGGAAACATTTTATTTTATTTTTTTATTTAAATATTTTATTTATATAATTCTTACATCTTTTTTCATCTTTGCACAATGTATGCATTTTCATTTTGGTTATATTCCCCATACAATTGCACTCCCCCTCATTTTGACTCTAGTCCTTCCTTTCCCCATCCCTCCCCACCCCCCTGTAGTGTGTCTCTGGTTTATGGTTGCTTTTTGATTTTTATTTTTACTTTGTATTAATTAGTCTTTTTCCTGGTCTCTTATTTAGGCTTTCTAGATTCCTGCTATGAGTGAGACCATCCGATATTTTTCTTTTTCTTTCTGACTTATTTCGCTGAGCAGGATCTCTTCTATCTCTATCCATGTTGCTGCAAACTGCATGTGTTTATCTTTTTTGATTGCTGAGTAATATTCCATTGTGTATATGTACCACATCTTCTTGATCCAGTCATCTATTTTTGGGCATTTGTGTTGTTTCCATAGCTTAGCTATTGTAAATAGTGCTGCTATAAACATAGGCGTGCAGGTGCCCTTTGGAATTACTGTTTCTGTGTCATTTGGGTAAATACCTAGGAGTGGAATTGCTGGATCATATGGAAGCTCCATCTTTAGTAGGTCAAGAAATCTCCACACAACTCTCCATAGTGGTTGGGCCAGTTTGCACTCCCACCAGCAGTGCAGGAGAGTTTTAAGGAAACATTTTAAATGATCTTTCTTAAAGGAAATTTTGGTCCCATGGTGTCAGTTGTCCAGTACCACAAAAATATTGTAAAATATCATAATTTAAAGGCTTGAAACACCATTCATTTAATCTAATCACAATATCATGGGTTCATGGGGTGCTTCTGCTGGTCTGGATTGGATTGAGTCTTCCAGGCAGAGCTCAGGCCGGTGTCCTGCCTGTGTTTAGATGCTGGGTTCCCGGGGACCAGCTGGCATAGGAGCCCCCACACCTGGAATACCTGACTCAAGCTCCCGCAGAAGAGTATAGGATATCGTCATGGTGATAGAAGACCAAACAGAAAATTAAACCAGGAGAGCACTTTTTCATACCTCTGGTCAAGATTACTGTTAGCCAAAGCAAGAGCCACCTGGGCCTGTGGACTAACTTAAAGTGTGAGCAAGAGACATATCTACTGGGCCTCCCCCGTAGCGCAGCGGTTGAGCGCTGGGCTGCGAAGCTGCCTGCAGACTCTGCAGCGCCAGTTCAGTCCCCGGCTGCCAGGCGAGGGTCCCATAGGGCACTCAGACCTCTCCTGACGCCCGCTGCTCCCCTGAGCAGTGTATTTCGTCAGTCTGCCTTTTCTGTTCCTCACTCTGGCTCTGGTGAATTCTCTCACCCTCCTGTGCTTCTGACTGTGCCCAGTGCTTGTATAAATAAATACATAAATCTTAAAAAAAAGAGACATATCTATTAATGCAACCATTCTGCAACACAACTTTTAAGAAATGGAACTACTTTCTATTCATTCTCTGATTCAGCATATTAGTAAATATAGTGAAGGTACTGGGAACTAGGTTTCTCTTGTTAGACAAGGGAGTCAGAAATACAGAAAGAAGGAAGGACAGAATGAACCTTGTGGTGTTGGATGTGTATTGGTGGTATGAGTGTGAACTACTGGCTGGTAGGATAGATAACTGCATATGTCAATTCCCTGTTTTCTGAGAAGGCTTGAGTATCTATATGACACTGTCCTAGGAATGAACACACTTCTTCGCTAGTACCTAGTTCTTCGTTTCTACATCCCATTCTGTACTCTGTGGATCAAGGCTTCTTGGAGAAATAACTGATTCTAAAGATGGGGCATGGAAAATACAAGATTAGCTGGGAAATTTTGCATGTTGAAGATAAGGAACTATTTAAAAATCATCAGGGTATGTCGAAAGGACTGAGAGGACAAGATGAAGGGGTTCCCACTGACCAAATCTGGGATCATCTGAATGATAAATTATTATATTAGAGGACTATAACTATTAGCGTTAGAATCCATGAGCCCCTCTGAGGAAACTGTTGTTTTAGAAAACAAGTATTCTGATAGGTGTAAAAGGAATGATGGAATTGAAAAAAATCACAATTTGTCAATCATCTTAATTGATTCAGGCAAAGAAACATCAATGGATGCTTAAAGAAGTAGGTGAAAATTTAAGAGATAACAGAACATTTACAAAGTTCAAAGAGTCTCTTAATAAGAATATAGTAAGTACAAAAGGTAAAATAATAATTTCAAGTGGAAAAACATGGCAGACACCACCTTATCCAAATAACAAAAAATAACTGTCTGTTGTACATCTGACTGACATACAGGCTCCCTGCTAAGCCCTTGGAAAGGACATCCAGTACTTCTTGGCATTCCTGCCAAGTGCAAGCTGAATCTAACCATGAAGAAACATCAAACAAACCCAAAGTGATGTTTTTTTCCTATAAAATAATGGACTCTGTTCTACAAAGATGCCAGTAACATGAAATAGAAGGACTGAGAAACTCAGATTAAAAGAGCTAAAGAGACATGAAAATTGAATGCAATGTATCATCTTAAATTTTCATTTGCACTTGAAGGACACTATTGGGACAAATGACAAAGTGAACAAGGTCTGATACCTTTGTAAATTAAGATAACAGTGTTGTATCACTGTCAACTTCCTCATTTTAAAAATTGTACTGTGATTACGTAAGAGAATTATTTGCTCTTAGAAAATTTACATTGCAATTGTTAGGAGTTAAGGGAAGTCATGTCTGTAAAGTACTCTTGAAAGAGTATAGAAAAAAAATCCACATGGGCCTCCCCTGGTGGCGCAGGCGTTTGAACGCCACGCTGTGAAGCTGTCCACAGCCTCTGCAGCACTGGTTCGATCCCGGCTGGCAGGCGAGGGTCCCACATGGCATGGCAGACCTCTCCTGTCACCCCCGCTGCTCCCCTCAGCAGGGTATTTCATCAGTCTGCCTGTTCTGTTCCCCGCTCTGTCTCTGGTGAATCCTCTCACCCTCCTGCGCATCTGGCCTCTACCTTGGCTCTTGTATAAATAAATAAATAAATCTTTAAAAATAAAGAAGAAAAATCCACACTTAAACAGAAGGGGGGAAGGGAAGAGAGAGAAAAGCATAAAACAAATGCTATAAAATATTAAAATCTCAGTGAAGGGTATCCATAAAATATTTATAGTATTCTTGTAATTTCCAAATTGTATCCAGACATTTTTAAGAGTGACAGATCCACAAATATACAAGTCATTATATATAATATCAATATATAATACACACATGTGCACATATTCACATTACTCTTCAGTATCTTTAATGAATTAATCAGTGTTGGTCAATCCCCACTTAACACCATATCACATAAGAAAACAATATAATAGACATGATAGTTATTTATTAATTACCTGCAATGTTAAATGGAAGAGTGGGACTTGGGACCCAATTTAGGTAATACTGCCAGATCTCGTCTTTTTCTACTTTGGGAGTGAAAGGAGTTTATTTAAATGGGTAGGATTGATATTTCCCTGTCTGCTAAGGTCACATGTGTTATTTTTTTTTTTTATTTTACATTTTTTTAAAGTCTTTTTTTTTTAAAGATTTATTTATTTATACAAGCATGGGTACAGTCAGAAGCGCGGGAGGGTGGGAGAATTCACCAGAGCCAGAACAGGGAACAGAACAGGCAGACTGACGAAATACACTGCTCAGGGGAGAAGCGGGCAGCAGGAGAGGTCTACGCGCCATGTGGGACCCTCACCTGGCAGCCGGGGATCGAACTGGTGCTGCAGAGGCTTCAGGCAGCTTCGGTCACGTGTGTTTTGCCAGAGGCATCCACTGGGCATTGATCATTGTGATCTTCCTCTGATAAGTCATTGCTAGAAGTGGAACAGGTTTTTGAAGGTCACACATTTTGAGCCATAATCTGGGTAAGGCTAATACCTTCCCTATGACTGTCCCAAGATGTTGATGTTATTGTTGTACTGGGGAGAAATTAAGAAGGATATTTAATTTGAACTCTGGATTGATTCCCACCTTATAAACAAAGCATGACCACATACAATGAAATTTTGAGACTTTTTAATACCAAATTACAAAAACTACATGAGGAGAGAAAGCAAAAGAAGATAGCCAATAGCATTTAATTATATCTTAATGAAAATATATTTCCTCGATGGAAAGCTGACATTTGTGGAGCCATTTTTAAAATGGAGCCAGGGAGACATTGCAGAGAAATTGTATTACCTACCTCCTCTGATCTAGGCCAAAGACCTTTGGACTAGGTCCAAAGCAATTGTTTTAAGAAAACATCAAGCAAACAATTACTTGAGAAGTCACTGGAATGATGAGAACCAATAATGATGGACTTTCTTGTAATAGAATATAGTGTTAACCCATTCTGTATATCCAAGAATAGGTTAAGTTTGTAAACACCAATCAACTCTGTTCTTTAACCACTTACCTCATCTTTCTCTTGTACTCCTATAAAAACCCTCCTTGGTCATGTTTTCAGCTTTCTACCTGAATCAGCATACCGAGAATTACAAATCTTTGATCCCAAATAAACTTGCCCTGCCTTTTTAATTGCCTCCTGAAATTTTAGATTGACATCACATTTGTGGTTAAGCACATGTGCACTACCTGGAGAAAATAGGCAGAAACAAAGCAGTTTGGTGGTTTATTACAAACACGCTGGAGCCGGACAGAATAGGGTTCAAATCCTGATTCTGTACTTAATCTCTGAAATAGGGCTCTGGAGCTCCACCATTGTAGGGTGTGGTACAGTTTAACAAGAGAAAGAAACACAGTGTCGCCATTCTTATTATTGCTTCAGTATCCTACACAGACAAGTAATACAATAGAGAGAGCTGCCTTCTGATCTCATCTGTCAAAAACAATTACATGGAAAAGAAACTTGCTCTTTAATATGTTCCCATTTAAGCGGGTGATAACACGCGATTCTCTTTCACTTAATAGAAATTTTCGTGGCAGTTTCACACATATAATTCTCTCTACCCTGCAATCTCATTAGCATTATTCCCATGCTACAACCAAAGAAATGAAGCTAAAGCATTTTAATTAACTCAGGTTTAATATGGTTTCCTTATCTGCCATTGGTACAGATTCCAGATGAGCAGAGCTGCTCTCTGTATTCAAAATCTTATAGTTGATCAAAGACAGGAGACTGCAGGAAATTCAAAGTTAGAAATTCATTTAGGTCTAGTTAGGCCACGGGCGTGAACAGAGACTATTTATCCTTCAAAATATCTTAAAATTTCAGTTTTTCTACTTGAAGCTAACACACTTTATAATGATCCTGGCTTATAGACAATGCCACAGGCTGACCTTGTTTTTCTTCTAGTCTCATATCTTATTAACAAGAAATAAGAAGATTTCTCAGGGTACATATGACAATACTTTGAATATAAAGGGGTGTGTGTGTGTGTATGTGTGTGTTTAATCTGTTTGGGTGCCAGTAAAACTATTTTAAATTTGAACTACTTTTACTTATTAATTTGTATGTATTGGGGTACAAAGGAAATCATCTCATACCCCTCTGTGCTCTTCTAGGCTGACAATCAAACAAGCATTAGATTGATAAGAGGAAAGAAAAAAGCCCCAAACAAATTTAATAATAACATGTATATCTTCTGTATGCTTGGGAGAAAACCAGGATAACTAACTCACCACATGACTTCAGATGCCATCTTAATTAGCTTACTTAAGCTAATTAAGGAACAGCCAAAGATGACTGCCCACTAGTGATCACTTTAAAGGAAATTTACCATAACTTTTATTTGAATTATAAGTACAGTATTTAAACTTTGTTGTTTTATTTTTTTTGTTTTGTTCCTTTGGGTTGGATTTTTTTTTAATTTAGTTGTAGTTATTGAGATGATGTTGGTTTACAACACAGTATATATCTTAGAGATATAGGTTTACACCTCCACAAATGTATGTTATTTCACCACACCCTACCAGAAGGGGAGTGTGGTGGGGTGGGAGCAAAGGGGAGAGAGGGGGTCCAATGGAGGATTACTGGAACTTTGATGGTAAGTGTGGTGAAATAGCAATTTTGGAGAAACAACACAGGCATTTTGTGATCTTGCCTCAGAAAAAGCTGTTACATTTCCCTCCAGATTGTCCACATACAGAAATATCTCCTTTAACTATGGTGAAGATTTATAGGTGCCTTGGTGGTGGGTGTGGTGTGGTAACATATATCTGAAGAGGTATGAATCTGTTTAGTTTAAGGTTCTTTTGTCTCAAAAGAGACATGTATATATTCAGTATAGAAGATTAAATGAATGACAGAATCCTTGCCTTTTAGTCTGGAGGTCACACGTTCATCTGGGTACTCCATTCCCCCTTGTCCTCAGAAGCCTTCATATTTGGTCCTCAGTTATTATGGGAAAATGGAAATATACATTTTAGGATAGGAGGGAAAGTATTTGATAATGTCCTAGCCAAATTTTTCTGGAATTTGGTAGTATAAGTTCTTTTACTTCAATACTTAAAGGAGAATATTGGAATTAATCTACAAAGGGTGATGGGATTTTATCTTATGATTTATTTAATCATGGGAACTGTGTCAACAGGATCTAAAAACAATGAGTGAGGCAATCCTATATAAACTCTTAGAATATCATGATTATTAATTTATTAAAATACTTCATGTTGTGTTGTCTCTGGGTGTGAGTTCAAGGAGCTTATTGCCCACTATGAATGGGGCTCTTTTCTTTTACTCTTGCTGAGTGAAACTATAATAGCATTTAGCATCCCACTCAGAAGTTTTACTGAGTCCTCAGTCTCCAGATTTTAGTCATAAGACCACATCTGGCTTAGATTTCTGAGAGAAATACATAGTTGACACATCCATAGAAGCATCTGATCCTATGTCTATTTTAAAAATTTTTATTGACATAACATTAGTTTTAATACCATATAGGTTTCAGGTGCCCACCATTATAAATCAGCATGTTTATACTACATTAAGTTGGTCATGGCTAACCTTTATGACTGTATATGACAAAATATACTATTCAATTCAATTCATCTGTGCTTTTCCCCAGTATTTATTTTATGGTTTATGATTTTATGCTTTTTCTAGAGCCCTAGAAAAATGATTTTTGGTAACTTTAGCAAAGCATGACTTATAATTCCTGTCAGGGTTTATCAAAAGCTCTGGAAGATGAGAAAATACAGCATTCTTCCATAAAACTCAATCATTTCCCCCATTTGTCATCATCCAAATTGCTGTTCTTTCTTCATGTTTCAATGTTAAACCCACTTTTTACTTCATATCATGTCAATTTGTGAGAATTTGTATATATAATACCATCTTTTTCAAATAAAAATTAAAATATTTTACTTAGCCAGACAGATATTTTATCTAGGATGTTAGGAACAATTCATTTGCATTTCTATAC
This sequence comes from Talpa occidentalis, assembly GCF_014898055.3. Taxonomy (NCBI): domain Eukaryota; kingdom Metazoa; phylum Chordata; class Mammalia; order Eulipotyphla; family Talpidae; genus Talpa; species Talpa occidentalis. The sequence goes on from NW_023601212.1 coordinate 36,340,642, forward strand.
TTTATTTGCTGGTCAAAGTGATTTGTTTCCATTCTTTAGTATTTCTTAAATGTATGCTGTAGATCCTTTAGGACACAGAATTCTCTGTGAGGCTTTTAAAACTTAGTAACAGAATTTTGCTCTAAGAAATATAAAAGGCACAACATATGGAGGATTCAGTGCTTTCTGTTTTCAGATGATCTGAGGATGTTTTTCACCACATGGTAATGGAGAAGGTGAAATAAAGAATTATATAATCATTAAAAATTGATTTATTCAGAGGTTGCATTTTGAGTATTCACCACTATTTTGAATTTAATTAAGTAGTGAATGCTAATGAAGAATTTTCCATTGCTAATTCATCTTTTGACAAATTTTAAAAAGGCAAATCTATTTTAAGAAATTTCATATTCTATTTTATTTGTATTTCTTTGACAGTAGTCCTTAGACTAGTTCTTTGTATGAAATAACTGTTTATAAGTAGTTTAAAATCCCATGCTCCATAAAAAGAACTTTTTCCCTCATGAGAATTTTTTTTTTTTTAAATTTTTTTTTTTCTTTTCCTAAGATCTATTTATTTATTTATTTATTTATACAAGCACTGGGTACAGTCAGAAGCGCAGGAGGGTGAGAGAATTCACCAGAGCCAGAGCGGGGAGCAGAGCAGGCAGAAGGACCTAAGTACACTGTTGAGGGGAGCAGCGGGCATGGCAGGAGAGGTCTGCGCGCCATGTGGGACCCTTCTCTGGTGGCCGGGGAGCAGCTGGGGATCGAACTGGCGCCACAGAGGCTGCGGGCGGCTTCGCAACCCAGCGCCCAACCACTACGCCACCGGGGAGGCCCCCCTCATGAGAATTTTTTTTTGATTTATTTGTTTTTGCATACAAGAACTGGGGTGTAAGCCAGAGGTGCAGGGGGTGAGAGGATTCACTAGAGAGAGTAGGGAGCAGAACAGGCAGATCCACTGAAATACACTGCTGAGGGGAGCAGCTGGTGAGTCAGGAGAGGTCTGCTGCGCCACATGAGTTGCTCCCTGGCCATCTAACTCATGCTGCAGTGGCTGCAGATAGCTTTATAGGTTGTGTCTTTTTTTTTTTTTTTAGATTTTTTTTTTTTTTTAATTTACTTGTGCATACAAGAGCTGAGGTATGGGCAGAGATGCAGGGGGGTGGGGTGAGAGGATTCACAAAGCGAGGAACAGAACAGGCAGACTGACTGAAATACACTGCTGAGGGGAGCAGTGGGCGAGACAGGAGAGGTCTGCTTTGCCATGTGGGTTTCTCTCTGGCTGGCCAGGGATCAAACTCATGCTGCAGAGACTGTGGATTGCTTCATAGTGTGGTGCTTAACCCCTTGCACCACCAGGTAGGCCCAGGTTGTATCTTAACCCCTTGCGCCACCAGGGAGGGCCCCTCGTGAGAATTTTTTATAGTTGAAAACTTTCTTAAATTATAAATCTTTAGTATTAATATGAGAACAATAGATTGTTAAACTTGAATGAAGAAATGAACATTTGAGGCCTAGCAATATTACACCAGTAATTGTATTTTATGTTAACTTTAGGTTCCGTTTGCAGCATGAGCAATTATGTATTTCCTCAATTTGAAGTAAAATCAAAATACATAATATGCAAAAAGATAACATCTATGGTATTAAATTTGAAACTATAATGAGATTAGACATTCCATTGTTCCAAAGTTGTGTATCTCTTTTGGAAATATTCCCTTTCTGATTATTCCCCTTTTCTTTGTATATTTCTCTTCTCCTGTACCTCTTATTTTTGTTTCTTCTTTTTGTTTGCTTTGTTTTGTTTTGTTTTGTTTTGTTTTTGTCCTCTTTTACTATGTAAGCATAATATTCTGAATTCATCAGTATCCAAAGTACTTCCTCAGAAATGAAGCCCTGTTATGAAATTCTTTGACTTGCCTCACCTCTGTATGGTGTTTACCATTGGAACTTCTTCACTGATTCTGTCTCTGCCTGAGAGGGTATTGTAAATATATCTACTAGTATTGAGTAAAGGATAGTCATGTAATCGTTCTCACATGCTTCTTATGTGTAGTAGGCACTGTGCAGAGAATTCTTTGGAAGCATAATTCGTATAGTTTGTTTATCAACACTCTCACTGGATTGCCTTCTAACCCTAGTCAAGGTATTTATTTCAGTTATTTGATTCATTAACCCAACATATAAACACAGTCAGTTTGAAGAGATATCTATGGACTGTTAGAGCTCAGTGAGAAAGGCATGTAAAGGCAATAGTATTCTACTGTCTACCTTATAGCATGTAATGAAATTGCCCATGAAGGGCATATTGTATATTTTATGAATGTACATGTACTTTCAACACTGACTTCATGTTGAAATCATACTCCCCCTGGTCGGCATAGAATCTGTTTAGAGTGAAGTTGATACTGTGCCAAGACCAAAATTATGCCTAGGGTGCAAAATACCAATATTATGATACCACTATTTTGAAAGAAGAAAGGGTTTATTTCCAGTTGCTCAGGAAATGTGAAGGGTTTATATTGGTTTAGGGGGAGCAAGATTGGGAATTGAGATCAGTTTTATTGGATAAGGAGTGGGCTAATTTCAAAGGAAGGTAAACTTAACTGAAACTCATTAGTTAGAAATTGGCCCATATGGGGAGAGATCTGTTTTAAATGACTGGATTTCCTGGATAGACTAATGTGGCTTCTGAGTGCAGTCTGAGGCATTCTTCCTACAGATTGAGAGACCCCTCAATTCTGAATGTGGTGTGGGTAGTCCCTTTACCCTGTCTTCTTGGTTTCTGAGTTTACTTCAAAAGCAATAACTTCTATGCATCCAGGCTGATAACTTACAGCTGAACATAATTCTCTGTTGCTTCTGTGAGAACAAGCTCAGGTTGTTAACCATGTCCAGTGGTATCTGCTGATGGCACACCAGGCATGGTTTCAAAGGCTTTGAAGACCTTACCTTAAATGTCTTACATCTTACTATAAAGCTCTGAGCAAATTACTCATATTTTCTAAACTTGCCTACTTCTTTTATTTCCCTCTCTCATCCTTCATTGTCCCCCCACTCTCTTCCACTACCCTTTAAGACAAATTAAGACTTTTTATTTTTTTATGAGGAATCTGACTTAGTGATGCTGCCGGGACTCCCTATCTAATTGTTGCAGAATCGGAGTCTTCTGTTTATCAAAGCAATCTCTCAAAATACTCTCTCTGTCTCTTTCTCTCTTCTTCTCTCTTCCATATACATGTAACACACACCCCTAAAACAGCACAAGAGGAAAAGATGAATCACTAAAGGCTTGCTGGTAGCTGTCCTGTTTCACTTAATGTTGATTATGTTAGGGTCCATTTACTGAATATATGTTTTTGTAGAAAGGTCACATGATCTTTTGCTTTAGGAGAAAACCAACTTCTCCACACTCATCAGCCTGTGCACACCTTCTACCCTCATTCTTGAATATTTTGTAGTATATTTGACTAGATGGCTATTATTCTTTTTCCAAGCTTGGAGTCTAGGGCAGTTGTTCTAGTTTGTGGGTCGCGGGGAAAGATCCTCATCAAGTATTTATATAATCCAAATAGAAGGAGGTTTGCAATTAGAAGGGTTTTATTTTGCTTTGTTTATGTTTTAGTTCAGGGATGATAGATGATCACAAAGTTTCATAAGACTTTGTAGGAGATAAAATTAATAGCCCTGACAGACGTTCTATATTTATACCTCTAGAGAAGTCCGCATAGCTGATCTGAAAATTCATTAGCATATCTTTTGCAGATAATGGTGTTTAATCTGATTGAAGAATTTTTGTGTGTTTTTCTCCTCTTGACATGAATTTTTCACACATGCTCCTTTATCCCCAGGAAGTAGGTTTCAGTCTACTTTTTTTATTAATTGCAGCCATTTAGAGGATGTTTATAGTAACATAATAATCTATTCTCTTTGTATGTTAATTTTCAACTGGTTAGTGCTATAGTAAATTGAAGATTTAAGTGGATGGATAAGCATATTTAATTAATACAGGTCATTATTTGTAAGATAGTCTGAGGTGTTGAGCTGCTACCTGGATATGTTTGCAATCTAACCAAAAAAAAAAAAAAAAAAGATATAATTTAATTCAAACCTTAAATGGGCCATGTCATATCACATTGATAACATTGATTATGCTGTTTCACATAGCTTATTTGAATTCAGAATAATCGTTTTTATTAGAGGGAGTCAGAGGAGAAGGGTATAGAGAGCCAGAATGGATGACAGGCTAGGAAAGAGCAGATGGAGGAGTTTGCCTTTCTATGTCCAAGAAGAACAACAGGAATGAGAAACATCCCAGAAAGAATTGGCCCAAGGTCCTGGCTAGAATGCATGTTGAAGGTGTGTGTTTCTGTGACAGTGAGTCATAGGAAGCAGTCTGGGAACTGGATTATCTTCACAATTGGGAGTAAAGTCAGCAGTTGCTCACCCTGATTCCCCAGGTCCAAACCAAATGCCATTGAAAAGCTTCCCCTCGCTACTCCCTGCCTTAGAAAAGCTTCACTAGAGGGCATGGTGTCTCAATTAGGAATCATTCTATGAAACATGACAAAGAATAAACAAAAGGCAGAGGCATTCCTAAGGCTAAATCATACAGGAGAGGAGAGGTAAGCACTAATTTACAATTAAATGTCTTGGCTTTCAAACTGGAACTCCTTGGAACAAAAAAGCATCGGGAAACTTAATTCAAATTCTTCAGAAATATACACCCCAATACCGCATTGGAAATGTGATTCCTGAAACAGAACTGGCACACATTGGATTTACTCATTCGTCTACTACAAAGGTGTTGAGAGTTATTGCTCTGCTAAAAAGCTGGACATACAGAAGTGAGTATCAGAATCTCTATTAATGTGTCAGAATTATCTTTGTTTGCTGACCTGTGCAAAATGTAACCAGGGACATGTAATTAACTCTGAATTAGCTCTCACAGGCAGCCTTTCACCTTCCCTACCTTTACTTGGAAGAGTCATGTTAGCTCTCTGTGCCCATTCTACTTAGATGGATTGCCCAGGCCTTGTATAAATGGGATGTGTGATCCTCCTGGTCTGGACCAGCCAGTTGGTCCAGAGAATCATGCTCACCTGGCCTACAGGTGGTACTGAAACTGAGCCAGGGAGGAGGAAAGCACATGGGTCAGAATGCAGTCAACCTAAAGTGTAAGATCTGAAATGTGCAATTACACTCGAGCACACCTGCATACCTGCACATCTAGAGCCTCCCCTGGCTGCTGACCTAGCAAAACCCAGCTCTAGAAGGGAAGATGCCAGGATATAGTCAGAATGTGAGTCATAACATAGCAGATCCATACAATCCCTGGTAGCTCTAATAGTGCATGTTTCTAATGCAAATCCCTTCTAGTCAGTCTTTGGGGATGAGATAATTCATTTATGAAAAAGAAACCAATGGCAAGCTAGTAAAATCAAATTAAGATTTAGTCTGTTGTCCTTCAAATGCCTTTTCACCTGAAGTTTCTCCTTGGATTCTCTCCTGTATAGAACTGTCTATCACAGGGGCTAAATCTCCTATACAGGGAGTAATATTCTCTGTGATTTTTTTTTTTTTGAGAGTATACTTGTGTTTAGTACTTCCTAGGTTTTAGGCACTTTGGTAAAGGGTTGAACAAATAAAGATGTATAAACTAGAATTCCTGTTTTCAATAGAGAAGACAAATAAGTATCAGAGAAGTGTTACTCTGGAAAAGAATTATATGCCTTAAAGCACAGGAAAGAAATTGGTGAATCAATCTGATAGGGAGCAGAGTATTCAGAGGAAGGCTGTTTATCAGTCTTGATGGATTAGATGTAGTTCCTTAGACAGACTAAGTTTCAGGAAAAAAAAAAAAACAGCATAAGGGAAATGGTTATAAAGTAGAAATTTTGACAGTGTAAACTGGAAAAACTCATTAAGTTAGAGAACTAGTTTCAAGTTAACTGACCTTAAATAACAATACTGTAATAGCCAGAGTCCAAACTTTGAGTTACTGTCACCTAAAAGAGGGCATTTCACTTTTAAAAAGATACTTTGTGCTCAGTGATCAATACAATGGGTAATAAAGGTATAAAGATGTTTAAGAATCATGTGGATAAAGCTGACAATTATTCTTCAAGGGTTTTTATGTTTCAGCAAAAAACATATACATAGATTGTATCTGTTCAGGAATGTTTAGGTCTTATGTTTGCTGGGGTATGTCAGACTTTTTAAAGAACACACCTGCGATAATTAAACTTCAGAAGGGCAAATGCTATTTTATAGCTACACTGAAACTTTACAACTCCAAACTCACCATTTTGCTTTTGAAATATTTTAGGACAATTTATTGAGATACAATTTATACATAGTAAAATATATAATTTTACAGTGTTGGGACACAAAAGAAATCATCCTGTATCTCTCTAGGTTCTTCTAGGCTGGCAAATAATCACACAAATATCAGGCAGACCGATAAGAGCAAAAATTAAAAAGAAGTTTGGTAATAATATGTATACCTCCTTTATACATGGTTAAAACCCAACATGACTAACTCACCCACCCCAGTGACTTTAAACACCATCTTAAACAACTTAACTAAGACTGGGATTTTGTGTGTGTGTGTGTGGTGGTGGGGAGGGGAGAGTGGAGAAAGGGAGTATCAGTGAAGGGAGGCTACTTGGGGGAGAAGCAGTAGACAAACTATGCAGATTAAGTTCTGCCCTCTCCATTGAAAAGAGATAAAGAAATTAGGTCTTCCCAGTAAGCTTCTCAGAAGCTTACAAGTAATTATCTTTTTCAAAAGCAATCTCCAGGGCTTCCTTGGTGGTGCAAGGGGTTAAGTCTCACCACTATCAAGCTATCTCTAGCCACTGTGGCAAAATTCAATCCCCAGCCAGGGAGCTAATGCACATGGCACAGCAGACCATTCCTGTCTTGCCCGCTGCTCCCCTCAGCAGTGTATTTCAGTAGATCTGCCTCTTCTGCTTCCCACTTTGTGTCTAGTGAATCCTCTCACCCCCTGCACCTCTATCCTACAACCCAGTTCTTGTATGCATAAATAACTAAAAATAAATCTTAAAAAAAAATAAGCAAACTCCACCCAACCTTCAGAGTCCCCCCACCCTCATGAAATCAACCTTTTGCCAAAGACATTTGGCATGGCAGAATTTTGCTCCCTACAGAGGTGCAAATTCCACCAGGATCTTTGACAAATGTAAAAAGTTACAAAACTTTTTAGTCAAGATCTGGAACATTTTTGTCATCTGAAAATGTTCTCTGATGTTTCTTTATAGACAACCCCCACTATGGCCATCACTGTATAGTTTTGTCTTCATGAATATCAAAAATGTGGAGTTATACATTAATGTAGCCTTGTGTGTCTGGATTCTCTCACTTAGCATAAGTGAGATTTCTTTAATGTTGTTGGGTATATCCTAGTTCATTAATTTTATTGTTGAATGAGTTTCCTTTGTATAAGACACCATCATTTGTTTATTCAAATGCCCATGGATCTTTAGATATTTCCAGGTTTGGGTTATCATGCTATGAACTATGACTATTTGTGTGCCAGTCTGTGATGTCATTTCTTTGGTATAGATACCTACAAATATGGTATGTTTCACTTTATATGAAACTTCCAACCCATTTCCCCCAAGTAGTTGCTTTCTAGTGCATTCCTACCAACAACATAAGAGAGTTCTAGATGTGTCACATCTTTGCCAGAATTATTAACACAAGTTAGTATTATAAGTTTTTGATGCTATTATTATATAATTTTAGCCATTCTAGTAGATGGCATTTTTTTAATACTTGTGATTGACTGATTGAGGTGACATTAGTTTGCAATACTTGTATAGGTTTTAAGTGTATATTTTCTCAGCTCTGCAGCTGTACATATCTCACCATGCCCACCACCAAATGTTCAGTCACCATCCACCAAAAGTAATCACCTCTACCCATTTTCTCTTTATTCCTTCTTTCCCTTTGGTAATCACCATTCTGTTTTTACAGTCTAAGGATTTGTGTTTTGCTTATTTATTTACTTCTTTTTTAATTTTATAGTTCACAAATGAGTAAAAATATATGATATTTGTTTTTGTCCTTCTGATGTATTTCACTTATCATCATCCTCTCATGGTCCACCAGTGTTGCTGCAAGTAGCAATATTTCATCTTTTTTTTTTTTTATGCTCAGATAGCATTCTATTGTGTAGAATATACCACATTGTTATTCATTCATCCATCATGGGAAATTTGTTGTTTTTCCATATCTTGGCTTTTGTGAATAGTGCTGCAGTTAACATTAGGGTGCACATATCTTTTCAAAACAGTGCTTTTCTATTCTTTGGGTAGATACTCAGAAGTGGAATTGTTACAGGGCAGAAGGAGGAATACTCCAGGACCCTCAATCCTGCCTGCTCTAAATAGGTTCTGCTATCCGCCTTATACAAACATACTCTTAGCGGGTAAGACCATCAATAGAAAATTACATTAATACTCATAGCAGGAATCTAGAAAACTTAAATAAGGGACCAGGAAAAAGAATAGCTATAAGAAAGAAAAAAATCAAAATCAACAAACAACTATGAACCAGAGACACACTATGGGGGGGGGAGGGGTTGGGGTCGAAATGAGGGGGTTGCAATTGTATGGGGAATATAAAAATAAAATTAAAAAAAGAAAATAACTTTAATACAATCAGTGTGTGATTAAAAAAAAGAGAGAACAGAAAATATATAGATAAAATAATTTCCAATTAAACATTCAAAATTACCATCCCTTTGTGTGTAAATGCCCAGACAAACAGGGTTGGCCCAAAGCAGGACTGCTAAGGCCTAGAAGTCTAAGGCATCTTCTGGTTGCGACCCATAGGAATGGGGCAGAAGGGGCCAGGCAAGTCCGGAAGGAAAAAAGCAAAATCAAAATTAAGATAAAGTCTGCCATTGTCAGCCTCCCCCTGGCTCTATCACCCATGTCTCTGTCTCTTTCAAGTGTGTCCTTCCATGTTGCCTAAGTACCTGGTACAAGTCCAAGCAAGTGCAGTTTTTACTTTACATGTCTCTGCTCCTTCTACCTCCTCCAAGTCTTCTTGATCACCTTCCTTCTCTCTGTCTTCTCTAGCTTCTCCTCTCAACCCAGCTACACCCTTCCTTATAGTGGAGCAGGGAACCTGGAACCTCCCCTTCCTTGGGGATTATCCTGTTATAGAGTCACTGGATCATATGGTAGTTTTATTTTTTTATTAGTTAGGTAAACCTCCATATGCTTTTCAACAGTGACCCCATTAATTTCTCTTCCCACCAATAATGCATGTGGGTTCCTTTTTTTGCATATTTTCACCAGCACTTATTATTTCTTGACTTTTTGACAAATGTCATTTTTACTGGTATGAAATGAAATCTCATGGTGGTTTTCATTTGCCTTTCTCTAATGGTGAATGATGTAGGACATTTCATGTGCCAGTTGCCTAGTACATGTGCCTTAACAATCACTGTGGTTTTAATTTGCCTTTTCCTAGTTCTAATGATAAGCATCTTTTCATGTGCTGTATGTGCCACTAATTAATCTCCTTTAGTGAACTATTTCTTTAAATCTTTTGCCTCTCTTGTATGGGTTGCTTTTCTTATATTTGGTTATATATATTATGTAAGTAACCTCTCCTACTATGTTTATTTTTTTGGTTACTCAAAGTGTACCTTGAAAAGCTTGTAATCTTGGGCCTCCATGGTGGTGCAGCAAGTTGAACGCAGCGCTGTGAACCCAGCCTCTGCAGCGTGGGTTTGATGCCCAGCCACCAGGGAGATTCCCATGGCCTGTATCTTTTAAAAAATTTAAAGATTTTTAAAATTTGTTTTAAAAAGTTTGTAATTTTGATGAGGTCCAATTTGTCATTTTTTTTTTCTTTTATGACTCAGCTACTTGTGTTCTATCTAAGGAATCTTTGTATAATCTTTCTCATGAAAATTTTCTATAATTTCTTCTCATAGTTGTACAGGCTTTATATTGAGCTCTATACAGTAAGAGTATACTTGTCTTACTGTTTTAGTACTGTTTTAGTATGTTTTATGAAAACATAAAGTAATCTACATTGGATTACTTTGATATATTTGAAAGCAGGTACTGTGAGACATCGAACTTTGCCTTTTTCAAAATTCTTTTAGCTATAGCAATCCCTTTGTTTTATATATAAATTATGGAATCAGATTTCTATTTTTTTTACCCCCACACCAAAATTCAGCTGGGATTTGATTGGCATTACTTAGAGTTTATAAATCAAATTATAAGGGATTGATTATAAGGGATTGACATCTTTTTTTTTTAAGTTTTTTTTTTTTAATAGAGGCATGTTTTATTTATTTATTTATTTGTTTATTTGTTTCGTTTATACATGCACTGGGTACAGTCAGAAGAGTGGGAAGGTGAGAGAATTCACCAGAGCCAGAGCAGGGTACAGAGCAGGCAGAAGGACCGAAGTACACTGGCGCTGCAGAGGCTGCAGGCAGCTTCGCAACCCAGCGCTTAAACGCTGCGCCATCAGGGGAGGCCCTAATATTGGGTCTTTTAATCCATTACATGTCATTTTTTTAATCAACATTGTGTATTTTTCTACACAAATCTTTCACATTATTTTTAGATTTATCCTTAAGTAATATTTTTGTTTTCAATATATAAATTCAACTGTGTCTTAATAAATACTGCTAAATAGTAGATATGAGATAATAAATTTCTGGGTCAGAAGAAAATGTAAAATGAACTATGTTAGTGAAAAAAAAGTGTATGTGGAATTAAAAATGGAAAACTTCTTATAACCAACCATTTAGGACATTTTCAAACAGTCTCGCTTGTAATCAACTTTTATCTATAGACAAATAAGGTATAAGGTATAGTAAAAGTTTGTCCAGAATAACAATGACCCTTGGTTGCAGAGTATAAAATACAGAACATTCATTCATTCATTCATCTGAGGTCTTCTGAATGTTAATTCCAACAATGACTCATAAGTAACTTTACCATGATAAGTCACTTAGCCTATAGAAGCTTATGGTTCCCATCACTAAAATTGTACTAATAATACCCAGATGTCTGTCCACCTTCCTGAAGATCAAAATGATCTAATGCACTTGTACAGAATTTAAAACCACAAGTTATGTAAATGTGAATTATTACAATTCGCAATAAATAATGAGTTAACAAAGAAATTTTGTGTTTTGACAATACTGAAAAATTTCCATTTCTAAGTGTTTATTGTTATTGCTTAAAAAACATAGGTGCTCTTCATATTATATTAGAATATAAATATGAAAAGAAATGATTGTTTCAGTGCAAGTTTTTGATAAATTTTCCTAGAAGCAGCTCTCATACTGTAGAGGAAGAGTTTATCCACTAAGAGGTATAATAGTTATACCTCTCAAAAATATTTTCCACTCGAAAATATTTTCCACTTTAATCTATAATTGTTCAGAAATAGTGTTCTGCTGGAATCTAAGAGCAGTGATAATATTTGAGAAAGTCCTTTATCTGAATCTTAAATTCTTCCTCTGTAAAAATGGAGTGATTCTTTCTCCTGAGGGTTTTTTGAGATTAAATGCAAAGTACTTAATATGGCTTTTGGTGCAAAATCAACAAAATCAGTTTCTTCTGATTTTGTGCTCAACAAAATCAGTTTCTTCTCGTACCTGCCCTTTTACCTGCCCTTGAAACTGTGTTAGTTTCCTAGGGATTATCTAACAAACACAGCAAACTTGATGACTTAAAAAAAAAAAAAAATAGGGCCTCCCCGGTGGCGCAGCAGTTGAGCGCTGGGCTGCAAAGCTGCCCGCAGCCTCTGTAGCACTGGTTCAATCCCCTGCCACACCCACTGCTCCCCTCAGCAATGTACATCATTAGTCTGCCTGTTCTGGCTCTGATGAATTTTCTCACCCTCCCACACTTCTGACTGTACCCAGTGCTTGTATAAATAAAATAAATAAATAAATCTTTAATATATATATGTGTGTGTATATATATATATATATATATATATTATATGTATATATAGGGTCTCCCCGGTGGTGCAGCGGTTGAGCACTGGGTTGCGAAGCTGCCCGCAGTCTCTGCAGCACCAGTTCCATTCCCGGCTGCTGGGCGAGGGTCCCACATGGCGTGCAGACCTCTCCTGCCACCTGCTGCTCCCCTCAGCAGTGTACTTCGTCACTCTGCCTGTTCTACTCTCCGCTCTAGCTCTGGTGAATTCTCCTACCCTCTCGTGCCTCTGACTGTATCCAGCGTTTGTATAAATAAATAAATAAATCTTTAAAAAAAAAAAAAATATATATATATATATATATATATATTCTTTCATGGTTCTGGAGGCCAGAAATCTGAAACCAAGGTGTTGGCAGTATTTTCTCATTTCACAGACTCGGAGGGAGAGTTCATTCCATGTCTCACTTCCAGGTTCTGGTGGCTCCCCCAAATCCTTGGCTCCTTAATTTGTCCCTTTATTACTCCAATCTCTTCCTTTCTTTCTGTGTCTTCCCCTCTGAGTCTCTGTGTCCCAATACTCCTCTCCTTCTCTTAGAAGGGCACTAGTCATTGGTCCAGGGCCCACCCTAATCCAGGCTGGTATAATCCCTATATCCTTAACTTAATTACATCTGCCAGCTGTGCTTTCAAATAAGATCACAGATAATGGGGGGTTGGGACTTGAACCTGTCTTTTCTGGGGATACTATTCAACTCACTACAAGCTACAGACAAAAATTAACCTTGCCAATAAAGACATTGCTTCCTATTCATTATTCTGTCATCAACAACACAGGAAAATAATACAAAAAAGACACAACTGGGACATATGATGGATTTACGTTCGTAGATAATCTGACATGTATATGGATTACTCTGTCCCTTTTTTCCATTTCTTCATTTTCAAAATCTTTTTGTTTGATAGGTTTTATATAAATAAAACCAGCAATCAGTTTGGGGGTAAGAGGATTTTAACAATTTTATACAATATAGATTAATCTTTTAACTTTGATAAGGGATGAATATTTTCCCTCTGCTTATTGATTTCTACTTTTTATTAGGTATTCTATTTTTAAAGGCAAAAAAGAAAAAGGCAAAAAAGAAAAAGTTAAATGAAAAATAGAGGTTATTCTTCATGATTTTGTTTTTGCCTTTGGCTTTTTTACTCTCCTGTGAAAGAAACATCCAAATGAAGAGGGCAGAGTGGAGAAATTACATTTCTATGTCAATGTTCTATGATGGTCATGCTCGGTAGTATTTCCTACAGCACCTTGAATAACTGTAGTTGACATCACCAAAGGACACAATAAGGGGAATAACATCATCTTTTTTGTCACTTTCATAAAATTTCTGAAAAGATTTCCATAAGTCAACCACATCAACATAATGATGCCTTTCAAAATTTAAGAATAAGAGCCTTTCCTCTAATTCTTCAAATAATTATTTCCCCTAACTTCTAAAGATCAATAATTGCAGCATAGCTCCAATTAAGTACTATACTCTGTATTATCACTTTCATGTTTTTTTTTTTTTATTCCTGTAACACATGTGAGTTAGAAGTAGTACTACTTCCATTTAAAAGAAGGGAACCAGCATTCAAGAAACTTTGCCTTTATTCTTTCAACAAGTATTTATTAAGGCATCCCTATAGTAAATGTCAAATATACAGCAATGAATGAGTTAGAAAGTGACAGAACCAGAATTCACACATCTGTGTGACTATGAAATCTACGTTCTTTCCAATAATTACTTGTTGCTGAGTCTGTTTGCCAAACTGTGTATATATGTATCAATATTTTATATATACACACTTACATCTATTATGTATATGTATTTACATATGTGCATATATAATCTATATGTATAATTATGTATTATTTTAATTATTTTAATTCATTATAAATAAATTCTTTGAAATGAATTGATGTTTTCCAATGGAGTAGCACAGCCTTTCCCCTACCAGAGAATTTATTTCTGAACATATATGACATTTGTGTAAAAGCCACTGGTAGTCCCAGATACTGTTTGCATCAAAAACGTGAAATTAACATCTATGGACATTTATGAGCCACATACTATTTGCATTGTGTTGTTTAGTTCATTGAGTTAAGGAAGTTGAGGTATTTGCTCCATTTGAGCCTAAGACATATCCCTCCACCTGAGCTTCAAAGTCATCTTGTCTCAGGAATCGCATCCTGTTGTCACCTTCATCTCCTCTATCTCTAACTTCACTAGTGGCATCCTTTTGCATTTCGACTTGCTTATATATCTCCCATCTAAGAACAAACACTTCCTTCCCCCTTCCATTCTCCTCTCACTACTGCACTATTTCTCTTCCCCTGAAACAATTTGAAACCATTCTCTCTGGTTGCTGTCTTTGCTCTCTCCTCTCCTGTTTACTCTTCTGCATTTTAACCTTGATTTCTCCCTTTCTATTCTAATAACCTTATCCAAAGCTTTTGCCAGTCTGATGGTACAAGGGAGACCTCCTTGCCTTTGTGTTTATTCTCTTACTAATGTGATTGAGCACTCGTTCATGTATCGTACCCATTTCTCATCTATGTGTTTGACTATTTTCCTGCTATGGTTGCCCTGTTTCTTTTAAATGATCACACGTTTAATGGGGCAAATAGATTATTTCATTGCTCTTTGATCAACATTGGGCAGAATTAAGAAGTGGAAGCTCCGTCTCTGGTAAGTCATCAGTGTTTGTGTTGATGACAACATTGAATAGGCAGTTATGAAGGCTACTATGATGAAGGATACTATACAAATATGCAGCTGTCATTTTACCAGAGCTGTATCTTCCAGAACCGTGATGGTTTCCTCCTTTCCAGTAATCATGTCCCAGTGGTCAAAATGCAGTTATGAAGTAAACATGTGCTCTCTGTGTTCCAGTGTTTGCTGTTGCAATACTGGGAACTGAGCTCTCTGGAGACCCCTGTCTCTCTCAATGTGGTCTTCCAGAATGGCAGGCATGAGGGCTTCCAGCAAGAGGGTCTTGTGAAAAGCACCAGGTCTCTTCTTTTGTTGGTCTCTCTTTTGCTTCTTTTATCATTCATGAATCTTCTGCCTTCATAAATGTCTCTGTTCTGCCTCTCACTACACTGTAAATCTCTTTTATGTCTTATATGGCAAAGTACCATCATAACTAAGCCTGCCCTGCCATTTGGAAGCCTTGGGAGTTTGGGGCATTATTCCATCCAATTTTAGAGATACATCTCATTTTACACCAAGCATGTGTTGTTTTGTTTCCCTGCATCATATCTGATTCAATTTCATTAGATGATGCCAGTGTTTATAAAATCCTCCTCTGTTGAATATTCGCCATTCTGTTCTGCATCTTCTATTATAAACCATGTTCCAAATAACTGATTTGGCCCTGAAAATTTGCTTTTTTATGTAAATGCAATTTGGTTTTATAGATGACTGCAATTATATTAAAGGGTATCAATAATTTGTCTTCAGTTTATAGCTATTATAGATATTTAGCAACTTTCCTAGGAATAGTATGCTGATCAGGAACATTTTTTGTAGTAATCTGATTGTGTTCTAGAAGCTCTTTGGACAACTCTCAATTTTTGTGGGAATTAATTGCCACCTCATTTAAATTAAGTGAGCAAATAAAAGGACTAGTTTTTAAAATGTACATTTATGAAAATACAAGCAATTCAGAGTTCTAAAAAGGTGTGAATCTATACCAACAAATCATATACGGTGTTATAAACCAATTTTCACTCAGTGAAAAATAATACAGTTTTAAGGTAGACAAAAGCAAAGAGTTAAATTTCAGTTATTTAGCAGAGTGCTTTTAGCTGTCTAAAATACAAGAGAGAGAGCCTCCCCAGTGGTGCAGCGGTTGAGCGCTGGATTGCGAAGCTGCCCGCGGCCTCTGTGGTGCCGGTTCGATCCCCAGCTGCTCCCCAGCCTCCGGAGGAGGGTCCCACATGGCGCGCAGACCTCTCCTGCCGCCCGCTGCTCCCCTCAGTAGTGTATTTCGGTCCTTCTGCCTGCTCTGATCCCCGCTCTTGCTCTGGTGAGTTCTCTCACCCTCCCGCGCTTCTGACTGTACCCAGTGCTTGTACAAACAAACAAACAAACAAACAAATAAATAATACATGCCTCTTAAAAAAATAATAAAAATATATATAAAATACAAGAGAGAACAAAATAATGTTCCCCTGGAGGAAAATTTGTACATTGTAAATGGGCTCTCAGCTTCTTAGTATTCTTTCTGGAAACTTTTGCAATATAAAAAGGGCCTATTTTTTTCTCTCAAAGACATGGTTAGAAAATCAAGTTAAATTGCTATCCCACTTCTGTTCAGTGGACTTAAGTTCCTAAGAAGTCACCACTACAAGTTTCATAATTTAAAAAGGTATTTGCTCAGTTAAATCACAATCACAAGTGTATAAACCAAATAATAGGAAAAGTATGAGTTAAAATCATAGCAGGAAAATTACAGTTATCACCAATATTCTATCTCATAAATTACTTCACTGCATCAGACAGTGAATAAAAGTATAGAAATTCTGGAACAAATATCCCTCAGGATAGGGATATAGATATAAAAATGAAGAAGGGGGATCTCTGTTTTATTTCAATAGCCCGCTGAATATATTTCATACAAAAACTACCCCTTCCACCAGCCCCAGTGTGGGACAGGAAAACCAGTTTAGATGCTGGTTCATGGTGTCTCTGAGAATTAATGTGATTGTCGTCCTCCCCTGGTGGCGCAGGCAGTTGAGCACAACACTGTGAAGTGCTCTGCAGCCACTGCAACATGAGTTGGATCCGGGCCGGCCGGAGATAACACATGGCACAGCAGACCTCTCCTGACTTGCCCGCTGCTCCCATCAGCAGTGTATTTCAGTCAGTCTGCCTGTTTTATTCCCCACTCTGTCTCTGGTCAATCCTCTCACCTTCCTGTACATCTGGCCTGTACACTGGTTCTTGTATGCATGAATAAATAAATCTAAAAAAAAAAAAAAGAAATGTGATTATCACCAGAAAAGAGAGAGCATCTTCTGCTGATGTCTCCCATATCGCCTTTACCCTAGTGGGACAGAAAAGAACCAACAGGCAATACCAGGGAAGTCCCAGTCTCTTGATTCCTGCTGTAAATCACTCAACACACATTTGGGAGTCCTTGTACATCCCAGCTAGAGAATTCTGAAGCTTTCAGCTCACCAATAATTAATGAAATTTACTGCCTCATTAGTAAAGGTCTAGTCATCACTTAAGAAGTAAAGAAGGGGTCTGTTGGGCCTCCCCGGTGGCACAGCGGTTAGGCGTTGGGTTGCGAAGCTGCCCGCGGCCTCTGTGGCGCCGGTTTGATCCCCGGCTGCTCCCCGGCCACCGGAGGAGGGTCCCACATGGCGCGCAGACCTCTCCTGCCGCCCGCTGCTCCCCTCAGCAGTGTACTTTGGTCCTTCTGCCTGCTCTGCTCCCCGCTCTGGCTCTGGTGAATTCTCTCACCCTCCCGCGCTTCTGACTGTACCCAGTGCTTGTATAAACAAAACAAACAACCAAACAAATAAATAAATAAAACATGCCTCTATAAAAAAAAAAAAAAAAAAAAAAAAAAAAGAAGGGGTCTGTTAATGGTCACTCTTGAATCTCATGAATGATTTTGGAAAGTAAAACTCATAAAAATAAATTCTTGTTTGCTCTTTTCTAAGAGTTGTGCTCATAGGAAAGCTTGGCATTTGCTGGATTTCTGCTGGGGTCTGGGTTTTGTTGCTCAGAACTGAGAGACTGGTCCATGCCTTACTTTGAAATTAGCCTTGTAATTCAAAAGCACATTGGCTGCAGTCACAGGAATGAAGTTCTCGTTCATGTGTCAAGGTGGATTAGCCTTGGAAACATGATCCTAAGTATATGAAGCCAGATATAAACGATTGCATATTATATGATTCTATTTAGATGAAATATCCAGGGTACCTAAATCCCTAGAGAACACACACACGTTGGTGAGTGGCCAGGGCAGGAAGGAAAGGGAAACTGGATTAATTATTAAAGAGTGTTTAGAGTTTCTTTTTTGGAGAGACAAGATTGTTTTGGAACTAGACAGAGGTGGTGGCTGTGCTACATTGTGACAGTATTAATTGCCACAAAATTGTTCACTTTTCTGATTTTGCTGTGTGAATTGTACCTAGAAAAAATAGTAACAAATTAAAAAATATTAAGTCAAACAAAAACACATTATACTTTTGGTTATTTGGTATATTTTTGCTATATTTGATCACCTTCTATAGATTAAGCAATAGTGTTTATATTATCTGGCAGGCATTTTTATTCAATAAATGTCAGTAATAAAACTCTTTGAGAACTTTATCATCACTGACTTTTTAATTTTTTTCAGAAATCACTATACTACTATTTACATTTGCCTGGTAGAATTTCTTCATCTGTTATCTCACTGAATAATTGTCTGCCTTGCATTTAAGATCTTTCCAGGAAGTTGTATATTCATTTCTACTTAAGTCACCACTGTGATGTTGGAAGTTGCCTTGCAAGAGCTCCCGTGGCAGAATCATTTGTGAAAATGCACTGATGTGCCAGTTTTCCCCTTACACATCATTAATGAAGGTGTCAGCTAGAGAAGTTACTGCCAGCTATGCAGACAGCACCCCACTTGAGTAGAATTTGATAAGTTGCCTTTATTAATTGCCTGTCCTTGTCAACTAATTCTCAGTTCATGTTGGAGGCCTCATGGTCAACACAATTAAAATTAATTTTTCTTGTTTTTTTGGTAGTAAGATGCTATCTAATGCCAGGTAATAACTTAGTTCCAAACTTTTTCTTCTACTTTCAGGTGCTCTTGCTTACAGGTCTTCTGTGTGATTTTTTCTGAGTATTAGCACCCATGGTTATGCAAGAAAGAAGGGCTGAGTTTTCATTTATTCCTGCTCTTTTTTTTCCTGCTGGAATCTGTAGACTCTCCCACTAGTTGGTATCTCTAAGGCCTAAGAAAATAAATAACCAGGGCAAATGCCGCTGTTCACTTTACCAGACTGAAAGCCTGATTTAAGTCTAAAGAGTGCCTGGGGGACGAGGGTAAGGAATGATGGTGGCGGGGAGGGGGTCATTGGGTGTGCAGTTTATTCCAACATCAGCAGGCTTCCCCAACATCAGCATCTGAAGTTGCCAGTAGAACCTTAGGTGAGAGGATGGCTGGTGTGGTCACTGTCCCCCATTTCTCACCAGAGGTGGGGACACTGGTGTAAACAGTCATTTGTCTTGAGGGACAATCTCTGAGAGACACAGATCACACCCAGACCTAATTCTAGAAGCTAGTAGCCGCTGGGACTACTCAAAGTGCCCCACACTTTTCTGGGGGCCTCTACATAGAGCAGGTCTACCACCTTCTCAGTTTTCTTGATGTACACAAAAGAAATGCTCTCAGGCCCCTGCTTCCTATATGGGGTTCTCCATTTTCCTGAATGAGAGAAGTATTACTACTTGGCGCTGCCCAGTTCTCACACCAAGCTTTCCCTCCTGGCACACCCACAGAGTCACCCCAACCACCAGGACCAGCCCAGCCCTCTTCCCAACCTCAGACATTTTATACACTGTAGATTAGGAAATGTTTTCTCCACCTGGCTACCTAGACATGTTTTTTGTACCTCCTGCCTCATCAGTGACTTTTGTGGAATCCTTCATGGTCCTTCCTCTGCTTAGCTCTAGACAATGATGTCTCAAGGACCCAAACCTCAGCCTTCTGTTTTTAACAACACAACCAGAGAAAAGTTTAAAAAAAAAAAAGAAAATAAAATGTCTCTCCCTTCATTAAATCCCTAAAATGGTTTTCCACAAAACGTAGGATGAAATCCAAACCCTTTATATAGAACTGCAAGGCCATACATATCCAGCTCCTTCTAGAATATTCCCTCACTCCACTGACTTTCAACCTCTTTCCTGACTCTCCAGTGTTTCTGCCTTAGGGTCTTTGCCTCAATTGGTTCTTCTTCTGAAGTGCTTTCTGTCCAAGTCTTTTCAAGACTTCCACTCTCTCAGCACCCAGGTGTATCCTCAAATATATAATGCCTCCTCCGAAGACCTCTCATATGGTGCTTTATTCTTATTCATAGGATGTGTCTCTGCTTGACATTGTATGTGTAGTTTTGTGCTGTTATTGAGAGGTATATGATGGAACAATTAAACACTTAAACTCTGGATCCCAAAGTGTAGTCACTTACTAGCTGTATGACATTGGTCTATTAATCTTTCTGTTCTCCTGTGTCCTACCTTTTAAATTGGTGTATTTTTTAATGCTTATATATTGTTATCAAGATAAAATGTGTTAAAATGTATGACATGCTTAGAATAAATGACTCACCTAGTAAGTACTATGTATGTAAGTAATAGATTGTCGTGTTGTTATATTTTTTATTTATTTATTTATACAAGAACCGGGGTACGGGCCAGATGTGTGGGAGGGTGAGAGGATTCACCAGAGACACAGTGGGAAACAGAACAGGCAGACTGATGAAATACACTGCTGAGGGAAGCAGCTGGTGAGACAGGAGAGGTCTACCCCATCATGTGGGATTCTTGCCTGTGGTCCGGGATCTAACCCACACTGCAGATGCTGCAGACAGCTTCACAGTGAGGCGTTCAACCGCCTGTGCCACCAGGGAGGCCCTAGTGTTGTTATTTTAATCATTGTTTGAAACTTCCATTGGAAAAATAACGTCAGAAGGCAACTACTGTATTTTTTGTGTGTACCATAACTTTTCTCCTGCAGTTGTAGCAGTGCCTGCTGCCTTGTTGACTCATGACTCCTCGAATGAACAAGTGAATAATTTTCCACTAATTGGATTTACTCTTAAATTTGTATGTCCTAAAAACAAGATAACTTTGAGAATGGGCCTGAATCAGGAACAAAAATTAGTCTTTCATGGATTAAAGTGACTTAGAACAGTTGTAAAATAAAGTGTTCACATCTGCCAAGCTATCAGTAGGGTTTTGATAACCTTCCCATTTGGTTGGTTTGTGTTATACCTTTTCACTTATCTGGACATCATAAAGAGAACAAGAAGATGTAAAATGGTTGAGGCAAACTAGGAGACAGAACAATAATAAATTAAAAGAACTGTGTTTGTTCAATTGAGGAAGAAAATAGCAAAAATCACTGAATGACAAGTAAAATTGTAGTTCTAATGTTTTATTTCTATAAAATTTTAAACATTTTTAGGCATTTGTCCCTTAATATATTTTTAGAGTTGTATTTTTATTTTTTTCCTAGGGACCATATTCCTGTGGTCAGCTTGTTGGCATCCTCAAATTAAAATCTCCAAGAAATAGAGCTTTTGAATGTCTTTGCTTTTTAGGGTATAAAGAAAATGTCTGTGCTTTTTAGGGTATATGAAAAATAGCCAAGAATAGTTGGAATATGCTTTTCCAAAAGAAATACTCAGGTTTTCACTAATCATATGAATTTCAGAAATCTCTGTAGTCCTCTCAAAATTGTGCACTAGATTATTCATTTGTATCTGGATAGACAGAATAAATGAGTGTTTCCTTGTCAATATCAAACATATAGCAGATTTAAACTGGCCATGTACTAGAATCATTTTGCTTAATCCTAAATGAATAGGATATACTTAATCCAACCGATCATTTTCACCTGTTCTTCATGGCGTCTCACCAAAAGGATGGTGAATCACTAACCCAGTCTCCAGAATTCCAAGAGGTCATTAACTCTTCCATTCAGTCGGCTGCCAAGTTATTTAGACCTTCTCAATCTGTGGAAAGTTTTAGTGCTGCTGTGCCCCTGTAGCAATTTATCTGCAATCTGAAATATGTCTAAAATATTTTTCAGAAGGATAACATATTTAAAAGTATATTTTTACTGTTCTTTGGGATTTTTTTTTTTTTTGCTAAATGACTTAAAAAATGGCTTTAAAACTTAGTCACTGAGAATCGTTGGGTAGCATGGAACGCTTCTAGCATCTTCAATAAAACTAAAATGAATTTCTTAGTTATTAAACACTTAGAGAAAAAGAGCAAGTACTGCTTTAGTTTCTTGCACTAATGAAGATACTTTCAGACCAGACACTTAAGAGTCATTATAGAATGAGGCTTTGACAGTGGAGACCTCACCATATGGGAGAATAAACTCCTAGGGCTTATGGAATATCAATGAGATTGTTTTCTGTCAGTTACCACTTTGGGGACCAAGTGATGGCAATTGGCAGTGTTTAAACAGACAGTATCTTTGTTTCTGTTTTACTCAAACTGCCCATCTGTTGCTTTAACTTCATATAATTATTTCTGATAGATTGAACTAGTGGAGCTGGCTCCAGTATATATATATATATATATATATATATACACACACACACACACATATATGTATATATATATACATATATACATATATGTGTGTGTGTATATATATATATATACACACACACACATATATGTATATATATATACATATATACATATATGTGTGGAAATGTTTTCTTAATATCATTTAATACTAAATTTTTTTAAAGATTTATTTATTTATACAAGCACTGTGTACACTCAGAAGTACGGGAGGGTGAGAGAATTCACCAGAGACAGAGCGGGGAGCAGAGCAGGCAGAAGGACCGAAGTACACTGCTGAGGGGAGCAGCGGGCAGCAGGAGAGGTCTGTGCGCCATGTGGGACACTTGCTGGAGGCCGGAGATCGAACCGGGCATCGAACTGGTGTGCAGAGGCTGCGCCGCAGCTTCGCAGCCCAGCGCTCAACTGCTGTGCCACCAGGGGAGGCCTCTGATACTAAGTTCTTGATGAGGAAGGCTAGGAGCAAAGTTTTTAAGCAATAAATTGAAAAACTGGTTGGGCTGGTGACAGAAGTTGCCTGTGTGCTTCTCATGTTAAATTGCTGCCTTCAACCCATCTCTGCAACCTTCCTTGATTTTGTGAAACTACGTAGGACACAGGTTTCATTCTCCTTCCAGAGACAGAGATAAAGGGCTCACTTTGTCATTTTGTGTGTCTGTCACATTATTTGGCACACTGGATGGTGGTGGCTGACCTGCTGTCCCTTAGAACCATCGCAGGCCCCTGTTTCCATGGCAACATTTCAATCTGTTCAGATCTGTTTCTCCTTACCTCCCAGCCCCAACCCTTTGCAGCTTCTGCTGAAGAATCATGGGGTTTCTTCATCTCCCTGCCCTGATTCTCAGCAGAGTTGCTTCTAGATGTTACCTGCAGTCTACAAGCTTAGTTCTTCATGGACAATATGCTTGTCTTTATACCTCTCCCATTTTGCAGTGCTTCCTCACATTCTGTTGCTTGCACCTGGGCCTTCCATAGCTTGATGCCAACTTAAATGTCAGAGTAATAGCATTATTTATTTGTGATTCTTTCTGGTTTCTGGTTCTTTGTTCAGAGATTCCCTTAAAAAGTCAATAGCTAGGATTTACTTTGAGGCTTACATTCAGTCAATCACTATCTTACCCTAAGTGTGGAAATGGTTTTATTTTGTTTTGTTGGTGCTTTTTTAGCTAACAGATAATCCAAGTTCATAGATAATTTAAATATTTATTTTGAATACCACATGCCTCCTATTTTCTGACATCAGTCTGCACTCAGTTCATTTTTTCAGTTGTGTAACTATATACCACTTCCAGAGTCTTTAAAATTAACACTCTTTCATCCACTTCAGTTATATTGTGGATTTTTTCTTGATAAAAAGCATAGTGTTTTCCCATCAAATTATTTTAGTATTTCTTCTGAAATGTAGCTTTATATCTTAAATAAGTAATTTTCCAGTGCAGAAATCTTTAATGAAGGAGTTTAAGTAATATTATTAGGCATTCTACTTTCAACATTTGATCATATAATGATAAAATAGATCTTTGATCAGTCAGCCCTATTAAATTTGCATCCTGTTTAGAAGGTGCCCAAAGTATGTCCATGTGCTTTTAATTAAAAAATCCACCTCCAGCACTTTTAGGGTGACCAACTATTCAGCTTTGCCTGCAATTTATGGAGTTGCCAGGACCCTGGACAATCAGTTTTTTTTATTTTTTTTTTTATTTTTTTAGGATTTACTTATTTACTTATTTACTTATTTGTTTATACAAGCGCTGGGTACAGTCAGAAGCATGGGAGGGTGAGAGAATTCACCAGAGCCAGAGCAGGGAACAGTACAGGCAGACTGATGAAACACAACACACTGCTGAGGAGAGCAGCAGGTGCAGCAGGAAAGGTCTGCGCGCCATATGGGCCCCTCGCCAGGGGCCGGGGATCGAACCGGCGCTGCAGAGACTGCGGGCAGCTTCGCAGCCCCACGCTCAACTGCTGTGCCACCAGGGGAGGCCCGACTGGACAATCAGTTTTAAAACCAGAACTGTCCCAGACAAACTAGGATCACATAGCCATTGCTTAGTTAAATGTCACTTAACTTGCTCTTAGAGTGCAACAGTTGGCAACCTTACCAAATTAAAAGCACCTTTTTATTTTTTCATTTTTATTTCTTGTATCATATACTTTTAAATCAACACATGTAAATACCAATTATGTTGTTAACCCAGGACAGGTTTATCCTCATTTTACAAAGATAATCTTACTACCTAGGTATGATTTAATTCCACTTTACTTATTTTATATGAAAACTAATTAAATTAAAAGTATACTTTTATCAGCTTATTAATAATGGGTGACTTTGTCTGTTCATTCATGATATCTAATATCTATTAAACAGGTACTATATGCCTCACTTAAAATCCTGAGGACTAAAGTATATCTTCATTACAGACAGGATTATGCTCACCCCAGAAAAATCTCAGAACTTGGTGATTTTTGTTAGTGATTTGGCATCCCATTCTAGTTTCTGTAAGTGCTTAAGTATTTATATATTGCCATCTGGTTGGTATCTCATTGTCCAGAACAATCCTACTTCTTTTTTCCCTAGAGTTTATTATGTGACAAATGTTGCATCAATCTGACTCATTTCTCGGAGCTCATTTATTTTGCCTGTATTACTGGTAGTTCATCCATTATGTAAGCCCCAGGCTGTTTCCATTTGCTCTGTGAGAAGTATTTGTTTCCAGTTGCCTGGCCCTTCTCCTAGATCATGCCCATACTAGGAAGCAGGTGGAACACAGCGCCACTCTGAGTCAAAGCTTTAAAAGACCACACACTCACCTTCATGTGGGGCCTGAGGCTCTATTGTATGCTAATTCTGGTTCTATAGCTGGGTCACCTCAAAGGGTGTCTGAATGACTCCTCTTTGGGATAACAGATTGACTTCAGTTCAAAGAGCTACTTGAACACCAGGGAACTGTTGTTGCATTGAGGAAATCCAAAACCTAAACAGTGCCAGCCACACAGCAGGTGCTCAATAAAATGCTATCCACTTAGCATGTTTTTTTTTTTTTTTTTGACTCAGCAGTTCTTTATTGTTTTATATTGGTTTACAACACTGTGATTCAGAGGCCTGGAATCACACCTCCTCAGATGCATTTTACCACACCACACCCACCACCAAGGTGTTACATAAGGCCACATATTCTATGATTTTACTTACATGAAATGTCTAAAATAGGCAAATCTACAGAGACATAACGTAGATTGGTTTTCTAGGGCTGTGGGGAGGGAAGAATATGGAGTAACTACTAATAGAAAAGAAATTTATTTTGTGTGAAAATATTCTAAAATTTATTATGGTGATGGTTACACAACTCTGTGAACATGTTAAAAAGCTTTAAAGTGTGACCTTGAAATAAAAAAAAATAAAAATAAAAACAACTGCTGTCCAAAAATCCTGCATGTGGTAGTCAGCATCTCAAAATGAGGAGCAAGAGTTCATGCCCATGAGCTTACATTCTATGTTTCATGATTTGGCAGTAAATTAAATATTATTTTTGAATCTTTTACTTTGAAAATTTTTCTAGTTTTGCTAACTGGTCTTTTAATTTTTTTTTTTTTTTTATAGAGGCATGCTTTATTTATTTATTTGTTTGTTTGTTTTTGTTTTTTTTTTTTTTTGTTTGTTTATACATGCACTGGGTACAGTCAGAAGCGCGGGAGGGTGAGAGAATTCACCAGAGCCAGAGCGGGGAGCAGAGCAGGCAGAAGGACCAAAGTACACTGCTGAGGGGAGCAGCGGGCGGCAGGAGAGGTCTGCGCGCCATGTGGGACCCTCCTCCAGTGGCCGGGGAGCAGCCGGGGATCGAACCGGCGCCACAGAGGCTGCGGGCAGCTTCGCAACCCAGTGCTCAACCGCTGCGCCACCGGGGAGGCCCTGGTCTTTTAAATTTTTTAAAGGCTACAACTTAATTTATATTTCCGTGCCTCTTCCCAGTCCTCACCTATCATATAACCCAACTCTTAAAATGAGATTTTAATTTGTAAAAATTAACCAAGACTCAATCCAAATTTCTAGGATTTTTTTTCTTTTCATCGTTCCTCCTCTACTTCTTTTCTTCTTGGTTTTCAAGACTGCTGTTAACAAAAAAAAACCAAACAAACTATGAATGTATGCATGTTCACATTGATCAGTATCTTCGAGAGCTTCCTGTTATGATCCCAGATCACTCTCTAGTCATTTACTCAGTTTGTACAGAATGTTGGGTGTCAGCAAATGGTCACTCTTTCAAGAGAAGTGCAGTGTTGTCTTAGAAAGGCAACATTTTAGTACTTGCAGTAAAGATGAATTCATACATGTAGATATCCATGTGTCTTTTTCTGTTAGAGGTCTGAGTTTTCCCTTAGAAACTAGAGAAAATTAATAACCTGGTCTATTAAGAAGTTAAGATTATATGGTCTACTAATCTCAGACATCAGTCTTTGAGTTTAACTGCAGAAGATGCATCACTGTGGACTTGAAATGCACCCTTATCAACATACTGATTTTTTTTAAAGATTTATTTATTTATTTATACAAGCACTGGGTACAGTCAGAAGCGCAGGAGGGTATGAGAATTCACCGAAGCCAGAGCGGGGAACTGAACAGGCAGACTGACGAAATACACTGCTGAGGGGAGCAGCCAGTGCTGCAGGAGAGGTCTGCCCTGCCATGTGGGACCCTCACCCGGCAGCTGGGGATTGAACCAGTGCTGCAGAGGCTGTGGGCAGCTTCACAGCCCAGCGCCCAACCTCTCTGCCACCAGGGCGGCCCAACATACTGATTTTCTTTTAGGTAATATGGATGTGTGTTAATAAATGGACATTTGGTGAAACCAAGCTCTTAAATGATTTTTTACATAGCTTGATTTTTTAGGTTATGTCTAGTTCACCATATAGTCTATCATAATTTCTAATTGGAAGAGAAAAAAATGAGCATTTGTTGATTAACATCCAGGTAGCAATTCATAGTAGAAATGTATATTAGCAACCTGAACTTTCAGAGATTTAAGTTTTCTTGTTTTTCCAGCATCTGTAATAGTCATTTTTCATTTATTTATTTATTTGTTTGTTTGTTTGTTTGTTTGTTTATTTTTTGGGACCCTCACCAGTGGCCGGGGATCGAACTGGTGCTGCAGAGGCTGCGGGCAGCCTCGCAACCCAGCGCACAACCACTGTGCCACCAGGGGAGGCCCATGTAATAATCATTTTTTAAATATTGGAAGTGCATTTTACTGGTTTGTTTATTATTTTAAAAATAACCTGGGCCTTCCCAGTGGTGCAGCAGGTTGAGTGCCGCACCGTGAAGCTGTCTATAGCCTCCACGGTGTGGGTTCGATTCCCGGCCTGCCAGGGAGAAACCCAGATGGCACAGCAGACCTCTCCCGCCTCACCCGCTGATCCCTTCGGTAATGTCTTTGGTCCGTCTGCCTGTTCTGCTCCCCGCTCTGTCTCTGGTGAATTTTCTCACCCTCCCGCACCTCTGACCTGTACCCCAGTTCTTGTATAAATAAATACATCTTAAAATAAAAAGAAAAAAGTAATCATTTTTTTTAAAAATAAAATAACCCCAACCCCAATTAAAATTTACTCCTCATTTGCACCAATATATTACTAATTCCATGTCCACCCTTTTGTAGTTGATAATAAGATTGTCTCATATGCCTACTAGACTGTAAGCACCTTGATGTCTAGTTCTATTAACTTCTTAGTTTTACATTTATAAAAACCTGGCTTTGGGCTTCTCTGGTGGAGCAAGGGGTTAAGCACCACACTATTAAGCAATCCGCAGCCTCTGCAAGCATGAGTTTGATCCCTGGCCAGCCAGGGAGCAACCCACATGGCACAGCAGACCTCTCCTGACTCGCCCACTGCTCCCCTCAGCAGTGTACTTCGGTCAATCTGTTCCCCACCGTGTCTCTGATGAATCCTCTCACCCCCCACATCTCTGGCCTGTACCCCACCTCTTGTATGCATAAATAAATAAATCTTAAAAAAAAAACCTGGCTTAGTGCTTGATTCATGGGGTTTAATAAATACTTAATATATTCCAATTATTGTTACTCTGGTTTTTACTGGTAGTATTTTGGTAGTTTTTGTAAAGTGAAATTTTGTTATTTTGTACCTGTATCTAGAGTTAAAATATGTCAGGTAAAGAAGGTTACATGGTGAAAGAATTTGGTGAAAGACTTCAATCTAAAGGCAGTCTGGTAGCTCTGTCACTGTTTTTCAAGTTATAGATAAGGAAACATTGGTAGACTACTATTAAGTAGTGAGACTTGTTTTAAATAATACGGTGTTATTTTTCAAAGAAAGAGACTAAGAAAATATAAAGCATTTTATGATACTTCAAGACTGTTTTTGTTTCAGAGACAGGTATGTGTGTATCTGTGTGTGTGTATGGTGTAAAACTGGGTCACAATTAAATTATAGATCATCATCAAAAAAAAGTTTTAAAAGAGTCAAACTTTGCATATTTGGATCTTTTGTAATAATTCTGAGCCTAGAATTTCCCATCTGTACAATGGGGTTAATGGATAACTTTTTTGAAGGTCTAGTTTGAGGACTAACGGCAGGCACATATACAGAATACCTTGCATAGAACCTGATTTACATAGTAGACCTGAAAATAATGTTGCCTTTTACTAAAACTAATGAGTTTAAAATTTGATTGAGGTCTATTCAAGTATATACAGGTTTGAGTCAAGACTTGAAATCCATGAAACTAATTTTTAAAATGATGTGTAATACAATGATGTTAAAAAATAATCAATATGGTTATTGTTTAATTAATTCACTATTTATTGATTTTTTTCCTTGAGATCATTGCTTTTAAATTCAATAAGTGTTTTAAATTGACCCATTCATTTATTCTACTAATATTTTAGAAGCTGGAATATGCCTAATGGAACATGACAGAATTTTTTGGTGGTTCCAGATTTGTCCTTTGAGGCATAAAGATCTGATGGATGCCTACAAAAGAGAATATTTAAAATGACATCGATTTCATATATTAAAAGGATTCTCATGCCAGAGGAATTTTAAATGTGTTCTTGGCAGAAGGAAGAATGAAGACCAATTTATTGGAAGTTAGGCAATTATAGAATTCAGCTCAAACTTAGAAACAAGAAATTATAGTGGATTTTTTTTTCATTCTGTAGCCTGTAGAAATACTTTTGAGTGGCTTTAGACTTTATTGCGAAACAGAGTAACTCCAAGGATATCCTAGATCATAAGGTAGTCTTAATACATTAAAGTGGCTGTCCCCCCAGAAACAATTAGATGAGAAGCTAAGTTATAAAGTATGTGAACTGATTTTCCTAAGTAATATAGAGCTAGACCCAAAACATATATTTCTCGACTTTGAATCCACTATTTTAATGCATTACTGCCCTGAAATTATTTTCTGAGTCTGATGGCCTCAGGCAACTGTAATATTTCTGCCCTGTGTTTTAGCCCTGGCTTGTAACTGAGTCTCGGATCTCCCATTTCCTGCCATTGGCAG
Source organism: Talpa occidentalis (assembly GCF_014898055.3). Classification (NCBI taxonomy): domain Eukaryota; kingdom Metazoa; phylum Chordata; class Mammalia; order Eulipotyphla; family Talpidae; genus Talpa; species Talpa occidentalis. Next base: position 36,370,473 of record NW_023601212.1, read on the forward strand.
CTTTAGAGAATTACTTTGTAGGAATGAATCAGAGGGCTGAAGGAGGCCTTCAAAATTCAGATTTTAAATCTCAATTCAACAGTGATATTCTTTTAACCAAAAGAGAAAAAAAAAAAAAGAGATGATCTAATTGAAATTAAAATTGGGGAACCTGAACCTCTGGCTACCCTTACCTCCCACTACCCCTCAACACAACCACCAAACTTCCAAGGAACATTTTAACTTCAGAAAAGTCTACTTAATTGCGTTGATTTTACAATCAGGCTTTCTATGAATGTGGAAGGAGAAATTATTTTAGGACATTCTAGGAGAAAATCTGCTTCCTCAAATAGGGTAAAAATAGCTCTGAGAGGCAATCCTGACTCCAGTGGAGTGCAGGGGAAAGGAAGGTGTGAAAAAATGAGTAAACTGGCCCTTGGGATGTCCCAAACACGTGTAACTGTCAGTGGCTTAGACAAGCCACCTTAAAATCCATTAGGACAGTGTGTCTAGAGGAAGAATGGTGTTCCTTTCATGAATTATCTGGAAATTAGTTGGAGCCTCAGAGCCTTCCCAAATGAAGCTCAATAATCTTTGGAGGGAAATTGAAGATGGGTCAAGAGCAAGCCACTGTGCACCATGATTTACATTGTGACAGATCTGAGAACTCAGTCCCCAGTCCAGGTTTACCTGTTACAGTCTTTTTTTTTTTTTTTTTTTTTTTTTTGCCAATGATTATATTACCGGTGAGTTCACTTCTTATAAGTTATGGGGATCTGAAAACCCCCTCAAATTGATGACAAGTTTATAACCCATTTCAATGATTTTTTTGTCCTGAATACTTGACTGAATGCTTCATAGTATTTGCGGCTTCCTTGTCTGAAGGGTCTTCTTGCCCGGCACCACTTACTAGCTTAGCACATGGGGGCAGTTCTCCCTCAGGAAGAAAGCAGGTCTGTGTGCCAGTGGTTCCGATCACAAGGACATTTTTCTTCAAGTCGATGGAGCATTGATGTCTTCTGAGCATATCAAGCCCGAGAAGCATGTCCATGGGCTGCTCCTCCAGGATAGCGAAGGAGCACTGTAAGAAATCACCTTCGATTTGAATCTGAGCTAGATGAACTCGGCCGATAATTCTCTGTGTGCCCACTCCTTTAGCGATTCCAGCCCAGCGTTGGTCCACCAGCCGTATTATGTTACATCTCTCAGCACAAGCTTGGCTCATGATGGTCATCTGGGCACCCGAGTCAACAAAAGCCTTTAAAGGATGCCCATTCACTTTGCAGTTAATGTAGAGCATGGCCACTTGCCCGAAACTCTCTGGAGCCTCCTCCATGGCTATATTCATGTTCTCCTCAATGTTCTGCTGCCGGATTTCTTCCTCGATCTTGGCCTGAGCTTCCAGATCAAATGGGTCAGCACAAAAAAGACGAAGCCGCTCTTGTTCTTGCAGGGCCCTCTCCCTTTGCTGCTCCATTAACACCTGAGAAAAAGTCTCTAGGCTTCCACTGAGCAGTGCTTCAGCCAAGGGAGGATTACGTTCCTTTAGCAGGGACAGATCATGGGGATTGGCCAGCAGCATGCTTCGGATCAAGGCGGGGCTGTTCAGACCCGGAGCCGATATCATCTTCTCTCCAGAGGCCAAACCATGGGACTGCTGGGTTGATTTTGAATGTTGATGCTGGTGCTGATGGTGCTGATGGTGGTGGTGCTGGTGGTGCCGGGAGCTGGATGTCCCAGGCATGGCTATCCCGGTGAAGTCTATGTGAGGCAGGCTTGATACCCGTCCAGAAGGTCGAGGTCCCACGTTCTCCTTCTGCAGTAAAACAACTACATCGCCATCTTTAAGGCCATAGGAGCCCAAGGAGCAGTGATTGTCCGTGAGGAGCTGCTCCATGTAGATGATCTGGATCTCTTCTGCTGGGATGCCGGACTCAAGCTCACAGAGCACTCGGAAGTTGTGGAGCTCAAAATCAGGGCTGACCTGGAGGGAGAAGGTTACCTCGGAGAGGTCCCTCCGCACACAGTACACAGTGAGCAGCATGGCATGGGCCCAGGAGGGCCAGGTGGGCAGAGGGCATGAGATTGTTCACTAGCTGGCTGGGGCTGGTCTCCCTGGATGGCTTGACTTGTGCCTCAAGACTTGGTGTTTTTGTTTCCATTCATTCACCTCTGGAAGAGGCGCAACCCTCACCAGTCTGTGGCTGCCTGCCCGCCTCAGTGCCTGCTGCTGGGCCACCTGGCATGAGGTGGCATGGTGGGTTCCAGACGTCATTTGTATGTATATTGCTTGGAATTTGGAATGTCCATTCCCCTAGCAACAAAGTTACTCAGGAGTAAAGGATTCCAAGGCTACCCTTCAAAGCCAATTTAACCCATGAGATGAACAAGGTTATTTCAACGTTTCCTAAAGAACACATACACATTCATTCTTTTCACTTGAGAATTGTATTCTACATACTTATTTCCCAAAGAGGCCTTGTTTCTTACAGACCTAGAGCTTAATGTGTACTTGGCCTGAGAGATAGGTCAGGCTTGCTGCCTGCCCATGGGAATCTCACATCCGTGGGAGAGACTGACAGTGAGTGGGGACATGGCAACTGTGGAGCTCAGTGCTTTTACAGACACATTCTCCACAGAGGAACTGGCAGGACAGAGGAGAAAAGGTAGATATGAAGGATGTCCATTTTTCACACTAGAGTGACTCCAGACAAAAAGAATTGCATTACAAAAGCAAGAATTTATGACAAATCCTGTTATTTCCAGATTTGAAACCTGGATTTCAGTTATAGACTATTAAGCTGAAAAAAATTGGTTGGAGCCAACTTATAGAGTCATATAAATCCAAAGAATTTAAATAATGCCAGCCCCACCCTTCAGTCAGCAATAACAATTAAAAAAAGGATGAAGAGAAAGGAAATGGAAAGGACTTTGAGGTATGTGTTTATGATGCCTTTTTTAAAATTTTAATTGATTTAAAGGAGTTTCTTGGGACATAGGGGAGACTCAGAGATCAGTAAATTCCTCTTGACTCTGGGAGCCACTATGATATGAGACCATAGTATGCAAATTTGTTTCTAAGATCAGATGAGAAGCCATTGTGACTTAGATTCAAAGTTGCTCTCCCAGCCACCACCATCAAGTTTTGGACAGTTTGTTTTTAAACCTTTAATAAGCTAGGAAGATAATAGACTTTGGGGGGTTTTAAGCACTGCATGGTATTATTTTGTAGATTAATTTTAGCTTTTTATTTGTTTGTTTGTTTTTGGCAAAGCAAGAATTCTGGTTGACATCAAGAGAAGCTACCATCTTTTTTCCCCCATCACACTATTACCTTGGTATTGAACATAAAATTGTTATGTGGTATGTTTTATCATTTGCTGTAATTTTAACTTCTGGTGGCAGTTTGCATTTGTATGACTTTCAGTATTCCACTAGGTCTAACCAGCTGCCACCATCCCAGAGGTCACAGGAAGTCAGGATGAGCAGGAATCCTTCAGCTGATCTAATCCAGACATCCAGCTAGTCTTTAAACCCATTTTACAAAACACCCTAGAATCTGGACAGATATACACAACTTCCTTGGGCTGTTTACATTCTCTGTATGTATTTATTATTTAATTCTTTCATTTTACTCAACGCTATTGTTGACTTAAATACTATATGTATAGTTCTCGTCCCCTAAAATTTTAATTAAATTTTTCTTCTGATTATGTAATAAACTCAGAGATCATTAGGAGCATATATAAATACTCTTTTAAGAATAGAATGTTCCTAATACATCCCTATGGCACAGGCCACTAAGAAATGAACCATCTGAATTAGCTAATGCGCTGACTTAGGAAAGTGAAGGTTATTGCAACTTTTCTTGCAAGTGTTTTTTTGTGAAGTATATTCCCTTTTCTTTCTTTGTAAGTACAATATAGAAGCATAATTGAATCTTTCTTTAATAAGTGAAACTCCTGCAAGGTCTCAGGGCGATCACTCAAAAAATCAATTCTCATTGTATAGCCTAGATAGCCAGAAAATAGAAAAGATGACATAAATTTCATCCTGGCCAAGTAAAGAACCCCAAAGTTATTTTTTGGCATAAATCTACAATAATACCTTTCATAAGAACTTAATGCAGCAAAAAATCCAGATATTTGATGGTTCCACTTAGTTGACATTTAAAGTACCATGTCTTACTTTACAGAATAAAATATATTTCCTATGTAAAATAAAGGAATTTAGCTGCATAAATGTCATTATTTAGCATATTCAATAATCAAATTATGTTAAGAAAATATATCAGCTTGCTGTGTCTTGATTCTTTCCTTCAAATGTGTGTGTGGTGGTACTTTTAAAATAAAGTGTAATTGAGACTTATTAATACAGCTAGAACATCATTTGAAGTTTTCAATTTAGGAAAGATGTAAAATTTTAGAAGTTGAGTAATATTCCATTGTGTTTATGTACCAGGTCTTTTTGATCCAGTCATCTATTTTTGGGCATTTGGGTTGTTTCCATAGCTTACCTATTGTAAATAGTACTGCTATAAACATAGGGGTGCAGGTGCCCTTTGAATTAATGTTTCTGTGTCCTTTGGGTAAATACCTAGGAGTGGAATTGTATGGGGACTATACTAAGATGCAAATGCATATATTATGCAAAAATGAAAAATGATGTAAGAAATATACAAAATAAAAAATATACACTAACTTTTATTTAAAAAAAATTAAAGCTGCATTCTTAGATTAAACAACTAATTCTCCTACCATGTTTCCATTTGCTTTAGAATAATACAATAAATTATGTCAAAACTGCCATATGTAATATTTCTTCAGATAGTTAATTATGATTACTAAACACGGTGAAAACACTCTAATGGAACTTCAAGATTTTATAACTCATTTGAAGTTTTCCTATATGAAAAGGATAAATATTGTCCATCTTTGAAGATTAAATGCCATAATAAGACCTCCTAAATAAATTTATAAACATGTAATTGAAAAATGCTTGAGATCTTAGAATTTTAATTTTGTGTATCAGTCTCCTGGGAATACAACTAGTTTTTTTTTTTTTTTTCCCCCCTTTATCCCTGAGGAGACAGAATGTGGACAGATGACACATATACATGTACCTGAGAGAAAGTAAGTGCACACTCAGTCAATACATGTTCCCATTATTTTGAAAATGCAATTAAAATAGTATGTAAGGGCCTCCCCGGTGGCACAGTGGTTGAGCGCTGGGTTGCGAAGCTGCCCGCAGCCTCTGCAGCGCCGGTTCAATCCCCAGCTGCCGGTGAGGGTCCCACATGGCTCACAGACCTCTCCTGCTGCCCGCTGCTCCCCTCAGCAGTGTACTTCGGTCCTTCTGCCTATTCTGTTCCCTGCTCTGGCTCCGGTGAATTCTCTCCAGAAAGGATAATTTTTATGATATCTTTTTATTTATTGCCTTATTTATCTTTTTTAACATTGTATCATGGAAAAGATACATCTTAAATCATAGTATATTTGAAAATAATATAATCTCTTGATAACTTGACTTCTTCAAAATAGGTACTTTACAAGTCTATATTTGCATGTTCATCTGGACACAGACATGTATGTGTACACATATATAATTTCTTGATAACTTTTTACTTTTCCAAAATATCTACATGCCAAGACTAAATACACATGTGTATTTATACTTATCTTGAGAAAGCTTAACTTTGTACTTTATGATCCTTTCAAATGTCTTAATCATATAAAAATTACTTGTCTGCGGTACACACACCTTTTCATTGAAAATTTGAAGATTACTTATAATTTATGAGGGGAACATTCATAGATTAAATAAATTTAGCATAGCAAATTAAAAACCGGATCAAAATGATTTATGTGTTTGTGGGTTGACTTGTTTCTTAGCTTTCCATGTAGTTTAGAAAAAGAATGTTTTCATCTTATTTCTGCTGTGTGGAACCATGTAACACAAAATTGTAAAGTAATGATAGTAGGATCTTATGTTTTGAATTCAACTGTGACTGAGGAAACTAGTTCAAACAATTTTTGTATTGCGCCTGCCTGGTGGCACAGGCGGTTGAGCGCTGCACTGTGAAGCTGTCCACAGCCTCTGCAGCAGGGGTTCGATCTCTGCCAGCCGGTGAGAATCCCACATGGAGCGGCAGACCTCTCCTGTCTCTCCTGCTGCTCCCCTCAGCAGTGTATTTCAGTCAGTCTGCCTGTTCTATTTCCTGCTCTGTCTCTGATGAATCCTCTCACCTTCCTGTGCATCTGGCCTGTACCCCGGTTCTTGTATAAATAAATAAATCTTTAAAAAAAAACAATTTTTATTATTTGTTCTTTTATAATAACAAGCAGATCACTTAACATGCTGTCACTACAACTTAAAAATTCTAATGTTACCTATTCATAAGTTCACGTACATTTTAATAACTTCAACATGAACTTTCCATGTCAGAAATTTGTTAGAAGTGCTATTTATTAATGTGTGTCATCTACAAGAATTTAGGTAGGTAGTAGTGTCCCAAAAAATGGAAAAAAAAACAAACAACTACCTAGTTACTTCTTATGTGATGCTAATATTTAATCAACAAAGTATGACCGCTCTTTAAAATTTATAGAATATTGATTTGGGGGACAGTTATGAGGTAACATTTTATAGAGGTAACATTAGTTTATAACACCATATTGGTTCCTGGGGTACGTTTCCTCCTGTGTCCATCACCAAATGTCCAGACACCATTCACCACCAACCAGTCGCCCCTGCTATTCATTCCTATCCCCCTGGCAACCACCTTTCTGTTGTCAGGTCTTAGGGTTTGTTCTTGGTATCTTTTGTATCCTACAAATGAGTGGAATCATACCACATTTATCTTTTTCTGTTATTCTGACTTATTTCACTTGGCCTAATCCCCTAAAGATATATCAAAATGTTAACTAAAGAACCTCTTTTGTGCCTATCTCTTTAGGATAGTTGATTTAAAAAAAAAAAGACATATTTCTGAGCATGTTTCTTAACCTCCAAGAACCATTGTATATACGTTAGATTAAAACATCAACTAGAAGACAATGCCAAGTCAGCAACTTTATTAAGACTTTATTATAAACTTATTTTAGAAATGGTGTCTTTATTTCATTAAAACTAGTGATGTGAGAAGATTCCTCCATTAAGTTTTTTTTGTTGTTGTTATTGATGTCAGCCTGTTTCCACCTTGATGCCCAAAGTTCTAGCACAGAATCTTAATCTTAATCTTTTTTAAGATTCATTTTTTTACACATGCCACTGAAAGAGCTTTATTTTATAACCATGACCAAAACCTTTAATTAACCAAGAAAAGACAAAAGTGGAGTCAACACTTTAAATGTCAGGGTCCACTGAAAACCAATCAGAACATTGTTCTCAGAAATTGTACATTACCAAAAATGCAAATGTGATGATCATCATGATCAGAATGACATGTTTCTCATAATTAAATGTTTAAACTTGATGTGAGAAAAATATGCTATGCTTCATTGCACTCCTCTCATTTATTAAATGCAAATGCTGTTTACTTGTTATTGTCTTTCTCACTCGTATAAACTTTTATTTTTTTATTTTTTTGACTAGGAGTTTCCCAGTTTGTTTTATTTTTTATTTAAATATTTTATTTTATATGATTTTTACATCTTTTTTCATCTTTTCACAATGTATGCATTTTTGTTTTGGTTATATTCCCCATACAATTGCACCTCCCCCTTTATTTTGACTCTAGTCCTTCCTTTACCCACCCCTCCCCTCCTCCATAGTGTGTCTCTTGTTTATAGTTGCTTGTTGATTTTGATTTTTACTTTGTATTTATTAGTCTTTTTCCTGGTCTCTTATTTAGGTTTTCTAGATTCCTGCTATGAGTGAGACCATCCAGTATTTTTCTTTTTCTTTCTGACTTACTTCGCTGAGCAGGATCCCTAATAGCTCCATTCATGTTGCTGCAAACTGCATGTGTTTATCTTTTTAGATTGCTGAGTAATATTCCATGGTGTATATGTACCACATCTTCTTGATCCAGTCATCTATTTTTGGGTATTTGGGTTGCTTCCATAGCTTAGCTATTGTAAATAGTGCTGCTATAAACATAGGGGTGCAGGTGCCCTTTGGAATTACTATTTCTGTGTCATTTGGGTAAATACCTAGGAGTGGAATTGCTGGATCATATGGAAGCTCTATGTTTAATAGTCCAAGAAATCTCCACACAGCTCTCCATAGTGGTTGAACCAGTTTGCACTCCCACCAGCAGTGCAGGAGAGTTAATTTTTCTCCACAACCTCGCCAACATTTGTTGTTGCTAGTTTTTTTAATATGTGCCATTCTCACTGGTGTGAGATGGTATCTCATTGTAGTTTTGATTTGCATTTCCCTGATGACAAGTGATGTTGAACATTTTTTCATATGCCTGTTGGCCATTTGCATTTCCTCTTCAGAGAAGTTTCTTTTTAGCTCTTCTGCCCATTTTTTGACTGGATTATTTTCTTTGTTGTTGTTGAGTCTCATCAGCTCTTTGTAGATTTTTGTGATCAGTCCTGTATCATTAGTGTTGTGTGCAAAAATTTTCTCCCAGTCGGTGGGGTTTCTCTTTGTTTTGGTTATCGTCTCTTTTGCTGTGTAGAAGCTCTTTAATTTGATGTAGTCCCAGCTGTTTATCTTTGCCTTCACTATCACTGCTTTGGGTGATGTGTCTGTAAAGATGTCTTTGAGGTGCATATCATGTAGTGTTTCGCCTATATTTCTTCTATGTATTTTATGGTTTCAGGTCTTATGTCTAGTTCTTTAATCCATTTTGAGTTGATTTTTGTGTATGGTGTGAGGTAGTGGTCAAGCTTCATTCTCTTGCATGTAGCAACCCGTGTTCCCAGCACCATTTATTGAACAAACTTTATTTGCTCCAGTGCATATTCTTTGCTCCTTTGTCAAATATTAGTTGACCATATAGACAGACCAATGGAACTGAATTTAAGATTCATTTTTACTTATTTATGCATACAAGAATTGGGCTGTAGGCCAGCAGTGCAGAGGTGAGAAGATTCACCAAAGACAGAGTGGGGAGCAAAACATGTGGATCTACTGAAATATACTGCTAAGGGAGCTGCGGGTGAGACAGAAGAGGTCTGCTGCACCATATGGGTTAGCTCCCTGCTGGGGATTGAACTCATGCCTCAAACTCACGCTGCAGTGGCTGGCAATAGCTTGATAGTGCTGAGACTTTAACCCCTGAGCCACCAGGGAGGCCTCAGAGTCTTGATCTTAAAGTATAACCTAAAGTATTTGAACAAAGTAACTACAGACCTACATCTTGAACAGGAATTCAAATAAAAAAATGACACTACATTCCTCAATCTTCATGAGTCTGTTTTCACTACTGCCAGGAAAATAATGCTAAGGTTTGAAACCACTGTGTTTGCTTTCCACTTAGTTCTAATTTGTTTATGATTTTTATGTTTTTGTGTTCTTTGTCCTTCCCAAATAGTCAGTTCTAGGAAATTAGTGGAGGGTGACACCATTATTTGGAAATCTATTGCCTTGGTCCTAATAACTGCTCAGAAGTATATGTATTTTGATAGTTATAGACATGTATAGTATCTGTATACTTAGTTAAGTTTTCTGCCATTCAGGGGTGAACTCAGAAACATGTTAATAATTTCTCATAGTAAATATTTCATCACTACTTCCTATCAGCAAGTTAGTAGACTGGGAATTTTGAGGACAGAAGGATGAATGAGAGTCACTTCCCTCCTTTCAACAAGACAACTATGTGGGGAGATAAGACTCATATACATTGAATTGTGTTCTGTAGTAGAAATTAATGAGTCATGGTAGATGTAGAAATAAAATGCTGTGCTTGCTTAGAAGAGATAAAGGTTACATATTTGTGGGGTGGGTAGTGTGAAGAGTGTATACCATGGTGCAGAGTGTTCTCAGGAAACAGTGCTCCTGTGGTGAATTCACAGCAACAGTTAGATTTTACATATCTGGGTCTGGAGGAACACTCCTTTCCTTGATGGATGGTACCACTCCCTTGACCCCTTTCTCCTTGCACACACATACATTATACTGTTCATTTTTACTCGTAGATACTACTACCAAATGATGCAATGAGATGGTGTGGTTGGTGCAGAAAAGAGCAGTCTAGTCTTCTTAAAAAACAATCTCCCAACCCCAGCATTCCCACATCCCTCACACAGACCTAAATATAATGAAAGCCCATGGTCCTTGCTGGTGAAGAACATGGCAAGCCTATATTTCATGAGACATACTACACTGTACCTGAACTGAAATCTCTGTGGGTCTTTTTCTCAGCTTACCTCCATTGGCTTTAGAGTTAGTGAAGATCCCTTAAGGCTTTGGTATATCAATATTTTATTCTTAACCTATGTAACTCTCTAGCACATGGAGATATTTTATTAGAAAGTAGAAAAGTGTTCCATCAGGAATTTCCAGAAGCCCATGTGAGTGCTTTCAATATGAATGCATAGGATGGGTAGATATCACACTTTAATTTTAAAGGAAGTTTTGATAGTACTGCACACAAATCTGTGATACATCATAACTTTCTGAAAGTAACCAGTTTTTGTATTACCCACACACCTTTCCTCTGATACCTGAGAACTCTATTATATACCATAGGGTACAGAGAAATGGTATTCATAATAACCAAACAGGGTGAAGACTACAGCCACTATCCATGTCACCCAAAAGCAGACTCTATGCCAAATCACTTCATTTATGGTGACACTTTAGGTTCAGCTGTCTGTATAGCCTGGGTGTGAGTTAGTTTCCTGACAGTACAGAGGCAGAGTAAAAAAAATATCCAATAAGCAAAAAAGTCCATTTCCACTACAGCAACATTCTCAATTGCATAGTTCTTCTATTACATGCATGATAGGTGATGTTTCTACCACTGTTTTATAAAAGACAAAATCTCCAGATTGTTGTTTATGTAGCTGTCTCTCTTCTAAACAGCAGCTGAGTTAATTGATCGCTGTGGTAATTAGCATGGCTAAAGCCCATCTGTCTGTAAGATTTAATTGTATTCCAACCATGAAAATGAGAAACAAAGCCAGATAGAAAAAAAAGCTTCATTTAAAAAAAAATAGAAAATTAAAGAGAAATCAACCCAAACTTCTATTTTTCTCAGATAAATCAAATCTAACAGCCCAGATACAAAGATAATGCTTTCTGAGACCACCTAAATGACATCAAGTCCTAATCATTTTCCTTTTATTATTAGAATAGTTTGGGAGTGTCTGTGTCTCCATAGACTCTCCGTTCTGAGGCATGAAACTCCCCTGCCTGCCCTCTTTCCATTATCATTTCCATTCCATTTACAAATATTCTATTTCACTCAGCTCATAAAATGTGCTTAACTGCCGATATGCTCTTGTTTACGCATGTATTGGTGAAATATTTTAGTGCTGCAGATTCACAAAACATAAGTATTCTTTCTTTGGAGGCCTCCAGAGGATGGGAACTAATCAGAAGAGCCGTATGCCCTGGCTTTCAAATCAGAGACCAATTTCTGATGTTGAAGAGAAAGAAGATGGGGTCATTGATTTTTTTTTTTTTCTTTACAACTGTAAGTAAAATGGAAGAGCAATATCTCAGGCAACCCTAAGCAAAATGCTTTTGAATCTTTTGTTTTATTTCCTTCTTTTCCTTTAAAATGCTATGGATTTTGAACAAAGACATGGTTTTCTTTCATGATCTTACTAGAGTGTTTTTCATATAGAATGGAGAGTTGTGGCCAGTCTTTCATGCCTGTGGCTGAGACTCTGAACCACATTCTAAAGATAACTCATAAATTACTGCTTATGCAAAATGAATTACACTGACATTCGACATCAGAAAGTGTAGCCCTGCTGGTCTGGTTTCTGAAATGAAATCTGGGTTCTCAAACTATTTCTCTTTAAAATGTTTAAAACAAACAGGATCATCAGCTCCTGAATTTGTAGCAAGCCAGTCTGAATTTAAAAATGGACACAGTGATAACCATGAGAAGGGGAAATAATTTGTTTATGTGGGGATGGATATGTAACAAAGTTATCTAGTAGTTAGCCTCAGGCCTCTCCCTTCTCTCTTAGTCCTGGGTAAGATCATTCCTTTATTTTATTAAAAATAACTAGGATCATCCTAGATACAGGATTACTCAATTAGAGAAAAAGAATCCATGCTATTTTTTTTTAATAAAGTAGGCTGTAAGTGAATCATTTCTTATAAAAGAGGCTGTGAGTTCTGGTTTTTGAAAATATTGACTCAGGTCCGCCTCCATGACCAAGAAGGAAGTTCAACAACACATAGGCATCTTCAAAAAATAATGTCAAAAATGAAATAGTGACTTTTGGGAACAAAATGGGTAGACCTCGACGGCCTCCCTGATGGCACAGGCGGTTGAGCACCGTGCTGTGAAGCTGTCCACAGCCTCTGCAGTGTGGATTCGATCCCGGCCAGTGAGAATCCCACATGGCACAACAGACCTCTCCTGTCGTGCCCGCTGCTCCACTCAGCAGTGTATTTCATCAGTCTGCCTGTTGTGTTCCCCCTCTGGCTCTGGTGAATTCTCTCACCCTCCCACACATCTGGCCTGTACCCCAGTTCTTGTGTAAATAAATCTTTTTAAAAAATGGTAGACCTCAAGGTGATTATATTAACTGATATAAGTCAGAAAGTGAAAGATATCAGATGGTTTCACTCATCTGTGAAATATAAATAACAGAACAACATACACAGGCAAAATACAGCAGGTATAAATCTTGCACTTAGAGGGAATCAGGGGAGTAAGGAGAGGGCTAAGGGAGAGAGGCAGAGGGGTATTGGCACACATAGTTTGGTGGAAGGTGAGTAGAATATGTGCACACATGGAAGACTAAAAATTTAATCCCAAAATATTTTATTTTTTTAAATGGAATCAAGATATGTTATATCTTACCTAAAACAGCAGTATCTTATATCTGCAGTTCTGGAAAAAAGTCACACACTCATACACTCACAAAAAAAAATGGATAAGATATATAGATAAATTAGATTTTATCTAATGAGCTGGCTTTGAAGTCATAAAAACAGTTTAAGTTCTTTAGATTTGTCAGTTATATCTGAGTGCCCTGGGACAGAGCATTTATTTCTCTGACCCTCGTTGTCTTCTTATATAAAAAGGTTTAGACAATCATCCCTTTTTCACAGAATTTTGGTGTAGACTTAATAGGTACTTTCAGTATGCCTTGTAAATAGAAGAGCATTTTAGCAAAGTAAGTCCTTTTATCCTCACAGAAGTAGGAAATGTTATGAACAGACTGGAAAGGTTAAGAAGAGAAGGTGGAGGTGCAGCAGACCTCTCCTCTCTCACCCACTGGTCCCCTCAACAGTGTATTTCAGTAGATCTGCCTGTTCTGCTCCCACTCTGTCCCTGGAGAATCCTCTCACCTCTCCACACCTCTGGCCTGCACCCCAGCTCTTGTTTGCATAATTACATAAATCTTTAAAAAATGAAGAGAAGGTGGAATTCATAAATCCAAAAAGAAATATGTGGATTAAGTTTTCAGCCCTGCTGTCATGGTTGGGGTGCTTTTGTTCTCTAGACTTGTCCCTACTCCCTTCAACCTTTGACTCTAGGCTACGCAGCTTAGTAACAAGACTTGGCCACCAAATCTGTTTCAAAACCGGGAGGTATCTATCCTTCAAAAGCTGAAGAAATACATCCCTTAATAATGTATTTTTCAGCACTTTATTCAATGTCATTTTTAATCAGCGCATTCTGCAAGGTGTTCTTGTAGGTTAAAGATAGCAGACAGAGCATCCCTGCTCAGAAGGTACTTGCAGAATTACTAAGCAGGCAGAGCATAGTGCAAAGACAATCCATTCACCATCATTAAGAGAAGAAATGTGTTGCATCCTAAGTCGAGTTAGTATTGCTTATATTGTGAGATAAAAGTCTGTTGGGTGGGTGGCAAGGAAATAAGTCTAATATTTTTCCCATACATTATGCTTCAGAATATTGGAAGAATGAGAGATCCTCAATCCACTGGACACTGACCATAATGAGTTTTTAAAAACAAAAATTTTAAAAACCCTCAGACAAATTACAGACCCAAGCAAGTCAAGCACTCAGAATGGGCACCCAGAATCATTTAGGCTGGATAGTGTAACCATGAGGGATGAGGTTTGCAAGGCCAAAGTATTCCTTGGTACAACTGAGAACAACTATCTAGAAGTTCCCATGAAGAACTGGTATTGGCTGGAGGCTGAAGAATAACAGATATAGTCTCAGAGCAGGGCCTTCCAACCTTTTGATGAGACACCTCATTAGTAAAATAAATGAATAAATGAAACTAATTCTGATCACCCTCTCAATATGTGTGTATAAATGATTTAAGTACTGTATACCATTATAAAATATATGAAGCATTAACATTTTAAGTGGAGGGCCTCCCTGGTGGCGCAGCAGGTTGAGCACAGTGCTATGAAGCTGTCTGTAGCCTCTGCAGCATGGGTTCGATTCCCAGCTGGCCCAGGAGATACCCACATGGCGCAGCAGACTTCTCCTGTCTTGCCTGCTGCTCCCTTCAGCAGTGCTTTCGGTCCATCCGCCAATGCTGCTCCCCACTCTTTCTCTGGTGAATCCTCTCACCCTCTCACACCTCTGACATGTACCCCAGCTCTTGTATACATAAATAAATCTTAAAAAAATAAGTTCAAGTGGAACTGTTTAAATAGATGTCGAAGAAATTTTGTCTTTTTTTCCTGTCTTCCCCAATGGATCAGGAATATGAGATTGTTAGAAGACAGTGAAGTTCTGGATATGTTGAATGCCTGGCCAAGAAGCATGATGGCTTAGAGGACAAGTACCTAAAGAAAGCATCTCCCTGAGATGCATTTCATAGTACCCACATACCAGGGCACATCCCTGGGTATAGACAATCCCTCCTAATAGTTTCAGCAGGTAGAGCTGAAGGGACTGTAGTGTGACACCAGAGAACAAAGGCAGGAGCAAATGCAGTTGTGGCAGGTGCAGCCTCCCTGTCCACCTCAGCCTGGCCACCCCTAGTGGACTGATTTATGGGGCAGAAATGCAGAGGGCATCCGAGGACTCTGTGGAGAAGTCAACTGGGAACTGCCAGGCAGCTGATGGGTAGACCTTAGGGTAGAAGAGGCAAATGAGGAAAGCAGATTTAGAAAAACTTTAGTTCTGCATCCTAGTGGTTAGAGAAGTTTGCCAGTTCTTTAGATAGACAGTACTGCTGAATGAACAAAGCTGTTATTTTTGGAGGCTCGTGCTTTTGAAGCAGACACTATTATTGTCTCAACTCATCTCATGAGCCCACATTGGTGTACCTATCCTCACAGACAGTTTCCCATTTCCAGTGGCTTTGTTTCTCTACCTTGGGGTGCTTGCTCAACCCCCCTCCTTCACCTGAAAATTTTGGGGCTTTAAGGGACAACTCTTAAGCAGGAAAAATAAGGTTCACAGCATCTCCAACTATTTGTGGAGCTATTCTGAAGTACATTCTGTGTGGTCCCCCAAAGGGATGAACTGTATACAGTTGCTCACAGCAGTGAGGTTAGATTTTTCTCCCTGCTGGTCTCTGTTCATCACCATTTCTCACTTGGGCTTCTTGCAATGCCCTCCCAAATAAAGACCATTTACACCCAAATTTGCATCTTACTGATAGATCAGGGAAGAGAAGTTATATATTTATCTGATGTGTGTTGTGTGTATTTTTCTCAATTTATTTCTTCTGTAATCTAGTTTCTATTATCTTTTACAAAAAGATAAACACAGTGCAGTTAGGCATGACATTTCCTCAAGTTCTCGGTGCCTGCATCAGGGTTTAGCATGGTTGTGTAGCTTATTAACTCTACAGGGTCTGTAACAGTGTTCTCTCCTTTACCTCTAGTGGATTCAGGTTCCAAAGTGTCCCCTCAATTGATATCATATATTTAGAAATTACAATATGGAGTAAAGTGTGTCAAGAAGACCATTTGACGTAAGCATTAAGGGCTTAGACTAGATAGACTGAGGTTTAGTCCCTACTTTGGCACTTTTCATTCTGCACATAAATGTCATTACATTCAAAGAAGCATCTGAGCGACTTTATCCCTGGTGACATGAGAAATCCACCTGGCAATGATTTGGGGGCTTATTTTAAAGTATCAATCATGTGATAATTCTTGGTGAAGGATGTCTCCAGATTTTGCCTACAACTTCTTGACATCAGTTCTTGAGTAGAGATTATACAGCTCTGACACTTATATGTGCAAATAAGTAATTTGTATGCACATTTTTGACAGAGGCCTTATGTGTATCTTTCATTGTTTTGATAATATTAGCAAACATTAGAGAGACACTGACTTAAGTATCCATTATTTGTATGCAATTCAGTTGACTTATGGTGGTTCTTTAAAGAAAATTCATATTCTCTGTCCAATTTGTTTTACATATGAAATATGGATAGAACAGCAGCATGGTAAGTGTTGTTTCATTTTTATTTGTATCATAACACCATCTTCCAATATATTCGTAAGTGCATACTTGGAGATAGTGGCCCTTTTTATTTACTATTTTAGCATCCTGATTTATAGCACTATGTGAAAACCCCCTGTCACTAACGGCTAAGTCGTATATTTTGTGAGATCCTTTTGTTCATGAGGGTCTTCATTACTGTGATATTTTCCCCTCAAAGCTGGAGTTAATGATGCACAAGTAACATGTGTTTAAGTTTACAAGATATTGTTAGGAGCAAAGATATTGAAGAAACATTTGGGATCATATTAACTCCAATCAGAGTGCCTCAAGTTTGTACACCTTTTTTACTTAGGTGAGCAATATTTGAATAATAGAATATGGCTAACGTTAGAGATATAGGCCATGCCAATTTCACTCTGAATTTTACTTTTTAAATGTAATAGTATCTAAAAAAATTTCTATGGTTAATGTATAAGTTGTAATAAGCATTTTATCAGCCTATTAAATTCCACTTGAGAGTTCACGCTGGCTGTAATGCTACTTCATAGTTGGAATCAAAATGCAGAGCATCTGTGTGGCAAGTCTCCAGATGTTTATTTCATCTTCATTCTATGACTACATAGTGTGTTTCATGAAAAAGATAGGTGATATATCTTAACAGTGGATTATTTTTACATGATCTTAAGTTGGGACATTAAGAGGACATGTAAAATTTACTATGAATAAACAATAGTGTGCTTTTTTAAGGCTATTTTTATTTATGTATACAAAAAACTGGGGTACAGGCCAGGGGCATAGGGGGTGAGAGGATTCACCAGAGATGGAGTGGGGAGCAGAATAGGCAGATTGATTGAAATACACTGCTGAGGGGAGCTGCAGGTGAGTCAGGAGAGGTCTGCTGCGCTATGTGGGTAGCTCCCAACCTGGGGATTGAACTCATGCTGCAATGGCTGCTGATAGCCTCATAGGTTTCATCTTAACCCCTTGTGCCACCAGGGAGGCCCGATAGTGTGCTTTTTTATGGAAAAAAAAAAAACTATTGATAAAATAAGAAGTCAATGCCATCTTTTTCCTTTGGACTCAAAATCCACACTTCTTGAATGCTGCCCAGTTGGTAGGAGCATTTCTCAAATGGCTATGTAAGTCTGTCTTTGGTAAATTGAGTGAGATAGAAGAAACTTTGCCTTAATTGCAAAAGGATGATTGAATCATTTGAGATCAAGAGCTCCCAGAAAGAACTGGATGGCTGAGATCCATTTTGAGATGCATTTGAGCAGAGAAGTTTGTAGTTCAGAAAATATGTAAATAAAACACTGCTCGGAAGCCATCTTTGTTGTTTATCGTGCAACTGTTATTTCCTAGAGACACTGGTTACTTAATTATCTTTATTCCTGAATATATCTAAGGTCATAGTTGCTGCCGATTTTTAATTATGTACAAAGCTATACAAAGTGGAACATTTCACCCTGGGGAGCCCCCCAAAATGACTGTAGCTACTTTATTAAGTGAGCTGCTGCAGTTTGGCTGTGGTTGCTAAATCAAAGGTTTATGGATATGTTTTGTTCCTTTGGGCAATAGTTGTTCCATAATTTTCATTTTTGAGTAACTGGAAGTACAAACCAATAACTTTGAAGAAAGAAAAACAATCTTTACATTTTTTGTAGTTATGCCCAAATAGTACCCAGAAAACTTTAACAACAGCAGCAAAAATGACCAGTAAATTTAGGGTATATATACATACCTAGATTTAACTCAATATTTGTTAAAGTTCAGATATATACATGGAAAATGGTTTAATACTAGAAACACAGAAGCCAAGATAAAACATTGTTTCACTTGTACTTTCCTAAATTTCAAGGCCAGATTTTTCCCTTCCCATCATGCAGTTGGAACCAAGTATTTTAGAAATAGACATAGGAGATTGGAAGTGTAAAACCCATTCTCTATTAGTGTTTCCAGAAGTTATGTGTTACTGCAATTTCACAATCTATAGAACAACTGTGAAAGTGTTATTCTATAAGCAGTCCTGTTTGTCCACAGAAGCTGCATAAATCAACTACTACTCACAGAAGCTGCATAAATCAATACAGTTGTCTCTCCAAGCCACTGAGTCCAAATATCTGTCTTGAACACTATCCTAATGGGTTCCATTAAGTCAGAACTTAGAATGAAAACACAAAGAATATTAGGAGATCAATTGAGTCCATGCTGTGGAAAAAAGATTCTACTCTTACTTTTGCATACTATTTTAAGAAAGCAAATTGAAAAATATACATAAGCCTTATACATTCTATTGTTAGTTTGAAATCCCGCGTCTTTAGTAAATGATTAAAATCTATTACATCCCACTTTAAATAAGTCTTCTTTCGTGTTGGCCTTTGTGCATTATATTCTGGTTTTGTTCATTGCTATACTTAATGGAGGAGAAAAAAATGAAAGAGAATCATTTCCTTGCAAAAGTGGTAAGGGGGATGCTTACCACTTATAAAATCAGGAGTTTTTAACACCCTCCTAAGTGTGCTGCTCATAAGCCTGGTTGTTTATATCTTTTCCATCATGCCCATAGGCAGGATGGCAGCATCCATCCAACACTCTCCCATCTCAGGCTTTCCTCTAACTTGACTCTTGGAAGATATTCTTAAGTATATATATATATATATATATATATATATATATATATATATATATATACACACACACATATATATATATAAATATGTGTGTATGTATACACATTAGTTAGCTGTGTGCAGAACTATGTTACAGCCATCCCCCAATTCAGTGATTTAAAACAAAAATTATTCTAGGGGGACTCCCTGGTGATCTAGAGGTAAGTCTCAGTGTTATCACCATGAAGTTCCACCACCAAGGCCTGAGTTTGATCCCTGATGAGGGACCTAATCCACATGGCGTAGCAGACCTCTCCTGTCTTTCCCACTGCTCCCCTCAGCAGTGTATCTCAGTGGATCTGCCTGTTCTGCTCCCCACCCTGTCTCTGGTAAATCTTCTCAGCCCTCCCCGACCCCGCACCTCTGGAATGCACCCCAGCTATTCTATTCAAAAATAAAATAAATAAAATCTTTTAAAAATACATGTATTCTAACTCATGTTTTCAGTGTCAAATGGAGTTGGTCGTATCTAGTCTAGGCTTGAATGAATGGTGTTGAGTCCACATGTGCTTCATGTGTCTTTTATTCTTTCCCTAAAAGGCACTGTCTAATACATGTACTACCCATGCAATAATAGATTTAGAATTGATCCACCCACACTTCTGCCTGCATTCTGTTGTCTCAATCAAGTCATATCCCCAAGCCCAATGTCAGTGAGGTGCGCTGATGAAGAGATGGACTGTCTAAGAACAACTAGAAAGTTATATGACAAGGAATGCTGAAAATTTTAAGGTTAAAGAATTGAAACAATAATGAAATCTATCATAGCATGCACTTAAGAACTGGCCCCAGTGCCCTTTTCTCTCTCAAATCAATGCTGTGAAAGGAAGCTCTGTTAAGACTAGTGATTCAGTAGGTCAGCCTTAAGCGAATCAACCCATTTCTAATGCCCTCAAGCAGTGCAGCTCAAATGTGATGGGTGTACCTGCTACCTTTCCCATGGACCTTCTGTTATTAGTTCACAATAAGATAAGTAACTTGCACCAAATGCAGATTAATTGTGGCCCTAAATACAGTGCTTAATTTTCTTAAATTATTTCTATTTTGGTATACATAACAGAAAATTATTTTTCATAGTTCTGGAATCTAGACGTTAGAGATCAGGGTGTCCACATGGTTGAGTTCCGATGAGGATCTTCTTCCATTTTGCAGATGACAAAGATTGTAATTTTATCTTCACATCAGAGAAAAAGCAGCTGGCTTTCTAACCTTTTCTTATAAAGGCACTAATCCCATTCATGAGGCCCCAACTTCATGCCCCAGTATGCCTTAAAGACCCCATCTAAAATAAGATCCTATTAGAAATTAGATTTCAACATACAAGTGTGGTGGATCATAAACTATTTGGCCGACTACAATTCAACCAAAGAACAAAGTGATTCATGAATACCAGAAGCAACTAATTCAAAAAGAAATTTTCTCTTTTTTTAAGACTTATTTATTTATACATACAAGAGCTGGGGTGTAGGCCAGGGATGCAGGGGAGAAAGAATTCACCAAAAACAGTGGGGAGCAGAACAGGTGGATCTACTGAAATACACTGTTGAAGGGAGCAGCAGGCGAGACAGGAGAGATCTGCTGCTCCATCTCCCTGGCCGGAGATTCAACTTGTGCTGCAGTGGCTGCTGATAGCTTCATGTTCATGGTGCTGAGACTTAACCCCTTGCACCACCAGGGAGGTCCAAAAAAAAGAAAAAAGAAATTTTCAATCCCAAGAAGGCTAGAATTAATGCATCTCAGGAATGTTCAGAAGGATATACAGTACATAAAACTTGTATATCACACACCTATTATGTGTTCTTTGTTTAAAAACTAATTGTGGGGCCTCCCCTGGTGACACAGGCAGTTGAGCACCGCACTGTGAAGCTATCTGCAGCCTCTGTAGCACCGCTTCTATCCCGGCTGGCCAGTGAGAATCCCACATGGCGAAGCAGACCTCCTGTTTCGCCCGCTGCTCCCCTCAGCAGTCTATTTCGTCAGTCTGCCTGTTCTGTTCCCCGCTCTGTCTCTGGTGAATCCTGTCACCCTCCCACGCATCTGGCCTGTACCCTGGTTCCTGTGTAAATGAATAAATAAATCTTTAAAAAATAAAAAATAAAAAAATAATTGTACTTAATAATTACTATAGACCATTAATGATGCAGAAGTATTTTAAATTTGTTACAAGAAACTATTAGCTGAAACAAGTTTTCTAATCATAAGATCAATAACATTTGAGACATATGTTATGCACATCAAATTATTTTTGTAACAGGAATTTTTTGATAAAAAGAAACAATATGGGGCTCCCCTGGTGGTGCAGGCGGTTGAGCACTGCACTGTGAAGCTGTCTGCAGCCTCTGCAGCGCCGGTTCAATCCCGGCCAGCCGTTGAGGGTCCCACATGGCGCAGCAGACCTCTCCTGTCATGCCCGCTGCTCCTCTCAGCAGTATATTTCATCAGTCTGCCTGTTCTGTTCCCCACTCTGTCTCTGGTGCATCCTCTCACCCTCCCGCGCATCTGGCCTATACCCCGATTCTTGTATAAATAAATAAATAAATCTTTTTTTAAAAAGAAGCAATATGTTGATTTTCAATCTGACTCAGGTTCCTCATCAAATACAAACTGACCTTTTGAGTAATGTTACCCTAGAACTTGTCTAGAGAAATGAATCCCTTATCCAAGATGTCCATTTCGCTAGTAATAGGTAATACACAAATCTCCAGAATTGAAGTTAAAATATAATGAAGAGCATACATTTATACTGGCATTAATTGTCCTGTCTATTTGAAACTATCCCATCAGTGGTACAGATTCTTGCAAGGAATATTATGATATTATATCTATAACTTGGCATTTCTGTGAAGGCATAAGAAAAAATGGATTTTAAAATATGACCATTTTCTAAGTCCTGTCCTCTTAAAATATACTCATTTCCCTAACTGTAAATAGAAAAATAAGTTTCCATTGATTTTTCAACATAGTCTAGAAACATTTGTGTTCCCTGATGTGTAGTAGATACCTATCAAAAGCCAACTGTAATATAATAAATTATTGCTGTTATTAGCACTCATGTGGTTTGGTATATGTATTATCTCATTCTTGTTAGACTAGACCACTTTCTCTATTTTTTTTTATTTTCATTTAGGACCTATCAATAACTTATTTGTTGTATCTTTGGGAGATTAAGTAGATAAAATCAATTCATATTGGTTCTGCTCCCCACTTCTTTATGGAGTTTATATTTTCAGTGTATTGTGCCAACAGTCACAGTCATCTCATATTTGTTAGACAAAATTAATGAACTAACCCATGTCCTAACATGTTTAGAAATAGTGTCAAGGAAAGCCAAACTTACAATATTAAGTCTATGTCTCTGTCTCTACGTTTTATTACAAATGTTTCTTTTACTTTCTAGAGTAATAAATTAGGCTAAAAAACTGCCTCACCATCATTTGAACACCTAAGTTGTTTTCTGCCTGAACTCACTGTTTCCTTACTCTTTTCTGTTATTTTACTGTGTGTCTAACTCAGTGACATTTTCTCCCATGTCTGCTTTACATTTTTAAAGCATTTCCACATGTGGGGGTGGGGAGTCCTTGTAATAATTCCCTGGTCAAGTTAATGTCACAATTTTGCACATGAAAAAACTTCCCCCTACATTACATGATTTTTTTTCTCCAGAGACACACAGCTGGAAGGTAATACAAAGCACTCTACAAAGACATACTTTATATTTTTTTTAAGATTTATTTTATTTATTTATGCATACAAGAGCTGAGGTGTAGTCCAGAGGTGTGGGGGTGGGTGGTTGAGAGGATTCACTAGAGACAGCGTGGGGAGCAGAACAGACAGATCTGCTGAAATACACTGCTGAGGGGAGCAGTGGGAGAGACAGGAGAGGTCTGCTGTGCCATGTGGGTTGGCTCTCGGACCAGGTATAGAACTCATGCTTCAGTGGCTGCCGATAGCTTCATAGTTCTGAGACTTAACACCTTGCACCACCAAGGAAGCCCTATAAAGATATACTTTAAAAAAAGATGGCTCATGGGTATTATGTTGGTGAACTACAGGACTCCTCCTGAGGGAAGAAATAAAATACTGTCCAAAAATTAATAACAACTTAAGAAAATAAATATTAAGAATTAAAAATTAAAAGCTCACTCATATTAGCTACAATGAGCATGGCAATTGTAGCGTACCTGTGTGGCCATTTATCTGCCTTACATGCTCAGGTCAAATAATAGTCATGCATGGTGTTCTTTTCCCCAAAGCATACCTAGTCTTCAAAATCTTCGAGTGCTCTACTCTGGGAAGAGTGTCATAATTTTTTGGAGCTGACTTTCAGGATTATGTGGGTTTGATTTTCTATTTTTATATCTTGCTTTTTTAGGAATTATGTCTTTTGTATTTATGCCCTGTAACATCTACCATTGTACTTTGCACAAGTATAATAAATGAGAAATAAATCTGTTAATAGTTTATGGTTAAAAGGGTACAAGTCATAATATGGAAGAATTTGGGTGACCATAATCATTGATTGCTTTGTTTCTCAGGTATTATTGGATTTCATCTTTTGGAACAGTTGCTAGGAGATACATTGCAAAGGTGAATTCCTTCTTTAGGACATGAAAAGGTTGCAGCAAAGGACAAGCCCTAGCAGGCAGGGTGTGTGGAAGCCAAGGTCCAGGTGCAAAGATGTGGCTGACTGTGGCTCCACCCTGAGGGTCAGACTCTGTATTATGTGAGTTGGACAGACACCCTTTCTGTTTTTCCCCCTGCCCTCCCAGAAAAACATTTTAGTTTACAGAAGTAGGGTTTGTGAATTCTGGCTTCAAAACTGCCGATGAACCTATCAGTCAATGCATGGACTGATTGCTTATCTTTTGAATTGTTTCCTCATGTTTGTAAATGCATGCAAGTGGCTGGCTTCAAGAGTACTCTAGCTTTCATTTGTTTTTTCAGTAAATATTTATTAAAGGCTTCCTATTATCTCCAATTTGGTCCTGATACAGCAGTGAATGAGACTTAGTCTTTATTTTCCAGAAGCTTCCTGTCTGGGAAAAGGAAAGCAGGAAAAGAATGAGTGTTAAAGCAGCGTCAATAAAATAGCACATATTAAGTTTTCTTTCATAATGCCCAACCCAAGAAATGTATGTTTTTCCTACCCCTGCTCCTTCTCCCACATACTATATCAGCATATGATCTTATTATTTTTTTAATCTAAAAATCCCTCTCAGTTACTCACCAGCAAGAGCAGCAAAAGTCATTGCACTAATTTTCAAATATTTCCAGAGCAGAGATATATCTCAACAGCAAACCTTTACAAAAGGGGTAGTGGGGGAAAGCCTTTACAAAAGGACCTGTGTAACAGATGCCAGGAGTCATTTCTGTAACATCTATAACAATTAAATATTTATTCAATGACAGTTTTTAGTGTTTGTTTTCTGTAAGGCCCTAATGATACAGCTCTATAAGACTTTAGCTCTCCTGTACACAAATCAGCACCTTGGTGTCTGTACTGAGATAAAGATGTTGACAGTGTCAGCTGATGTAACTTTGTATATGTGTTCAATATCTCAGGCACCCACAAAGGAGCCCATAGTGAGAGAAAAGATCAAGACTTGCACACTTCACTTCCTGTTCCTTAAATTCTTTCATTCTTGGAGCATCTAAGGATTTTGAGGATCACTAATTGAAAGACCTGGCCTTCGTTTCTGTCATCCATGGTGAGGGACTTCATGGGGCAGTGCCAAGCAGCCCATGTTGGATGCCAGCATGGAAGCGCCCAGTGGGAAAGGTAGAGGAGGACGAAAATTGTGGCTGAAATGGACTGAGGCTCAGCCTTTCGTGCATGGGTCAGGTCTTCCTATCTGCTGTCCTGGGTATTTATTTTTATCTCCAGGATGAGAGACAGGGGAGACAACCAAAGAGTGTTAGTGGATAGTTCTGAGGAAAGAGATTTCTGAGGACTAATATCATCAAAGATTTCTTCCCAAAATTCACTACAATGACCAGTATTTCTTGAGTGACTCTGCAGGCCAAGACAGAAGGATTTTTCACATCAGATTATAAAATCTCTATTCAGAACAAGAACAGCGTCTATTTAATGTTTTTATGTCAACAGTGTTATGGGGCTCTGGCCAAGTTGAAGTGTGCAGGAACTGTTTATCAGCCAAATATATACTTTCAGTGGACTTTAAAAAAAAAAAGATTTTATGGATTTATTTTTGCATAGAAGAACTGGGATGTAGGTCAGAAGTAAGGGGTGAGAGGATTCACCAGAGACAGAGTGGGGAGCAGAACAGGCAGATACAGTGAAATACACTGCTGAGGGGAGCAGCAGGTGAGACAGGAGAGGTCTGCTGCTCCATGTGGGTCACTTCCCTGGCCAGGGATTGAGCTCAGACCTTCGAGGTAGGCAGTCGCAGTGATGGCACTGAGACTTAACCCTTAGGCCAGCAGGGAGGCCCTATTTTCAGTGGCCTTTTAACCCTTGATAAAAACACAAACAAACTCACTATAGCTGTATAACTACTGCCATGGGTGGTCTGGCCAACTTCTTTCCTGTGTCTTTGTTTTTCCTCCCTTGGTGGGTAGAAGGAGCTTCCAGGAGATGCAGCCCAGGGAGTGTGCTATGTGAATGTGGTCATTCATTGGTGACTCCAGTCCCCTGGGCTGGGCTGGAGCAGGCCCAGGAATGTGTCCAAATTCTGGCCAGTGAAGGGAAGGGAAAACCTGCTAGGGGGTGGGCATAAAGCTTCCAAAAAGTATTTCTGTTTTTTTTTTTTTAAAAGTTTCAGATGGATAAAAGCCTTTTCTTTTTTTTTTTTTTTTTACAGATTTGTTTATTTATGCATACAAGAATTGGGGTACAGGCCAGAGGTATGGGATGTGTGTGAGAGGATTCACCAGAGACAGAGTGAGGAGCAGAACAGACAAACTGACTGAAATACACCACACCACTGAGGGGAGCAGCAGGGTTGTCAGGAGAAGGTCTGCTGCACCTTGTGGGTCACCTCCCTGGCTGGGGATCGAACTCCTGTTGCAGTGGCTGCAGCCAGCTTCATAGTGCTGTGTCTTAACTCCTTGCACCACCAGGGAGGCCCCTAAAAGCCTTTTCTTTGAACTCTGAATCAACTATGTGGGATGGAGATAGCTGAAGCCACTGGAGGTCTCTGTCCAGGTTGGAGGAGAGCAGCTTACATACCCAGACTAGCAGAGCAGAGGGACAGAGGTCCCTGTGTGGATCACAGAGCCTTGCTTTAACCAACCCTGGATATGGTCAAACTCCAGACAGGAGCTGCCACCTTTTCTTTTTTGAGTCATTTTTAGTTGTGTCATCTGTTATTTGCAACCTAAATTAGCCTGTGAGATCAGTGGGCTGATCAAATATGTGGCCTCACTGAGGAAATATTTCTTGAGAGCTACTACTCTTCAAAAATTGATAAAATGAGTAAGTGTCTCCATTGAGAATTCAGACTCTGTATTATAAACATGAAAAGGATCATGAAATCCAGCTGGTATTCAGTGTAGTTTCCATGCAAATTCCATATGCATGAAAGGATTTTTGTGAGTCTGTTTTTAACCAAATGTGAAAATAGAAATGGAAAATAAGTGAATAACTAAATTGGACAGTCATACAAAGCTCTCACACAAGACATATCCCATTCTTTGGTGACATATCCCATTCTGTTTAATGTCTACTAATATTCAGGAACTATTTAATTTATTCAGTTTTCACACTTTCCAAAATCCCACCCTCTTTTTTTTTTTTTTTGGTGTCTCCTGATCTAATGTAGGACATATCCTAGTTAGAAAATCATGCTGTTGAAGGGACTGCTTTGTTTAGGGAAAATGTCATACTTTTCCTTAGTGCACAGGTGTTTCAACGTGCTTTTCTTAAATATATAAATTCCACATACAAAGGCAGTGTTGTCATTTCTTTTTTATTTTGAAGTGCCAAAAGAGATGACCTATTGTTCTCTTGCCTCTGAGTTGGTCTTTTTTTAAAGATTAGCTTCAAAATGTGGCTTTCTTCACACCTGAGGCCCCTTGAGAATAAACAAAATCTGCATTTCTTTTTCAAGCAGCAGCCTGTCAATCTAAGAAGAAAACATAAGTTTGTTTCAGCCTGATTCCTTACAGTATGACATCTGTAGCAGTCCCACAGAAGATTTGTGACTCTATCTCAATTTAAAAGACAAAATTTTATTGAGATATTTTAGAATAAAATCTGGTAGGGTTTAAAAGCAATTTTAATGAATAAAATACAAAATGTCCTAAAATAACACTTCAGAGCAACATATAGACCCACAATATCCTTGAAATTTTAAGATGATGGATACAGAAATTTCTGTTATTTTACTTTGCAAAAATTATAATAACAGAAGAACCTAAAACTTGCCAATTCTACTCAGTAGCATCATACTTAGAACCAGCACATGAACCTGCCCTCTATCTCCATGCAGCCCCTGGCTCCCACCAGGTACCCTTTAAGATCTCAGCAAATGTTTACAGAATGATAGACTACTTTGGGTCTTATCCCAGAAAGTAACTTCAGGTTTCTTTTCTGCTAATCATGTAAGAGATTATGTGATTATTATTTATAGACGAGTTCCCAGGGAAGCCAGACAGATGCTGATAAATCATTAGTCATTTCTTCTTTCTAGGCTTTCATTTTTCTAGCAGCAACCACAGTAGGCTTCTGCAGATACCTATCTGGCCTCACAGATTTCTTTTAACAATTCATGTACACCTAGTTCCATCATTCTCAGTATTCACTAAATGATGGTATGAATTGTCCTTTGTTAAAAGACCAGACATGTTCTCCCTTTGA
This sequence comes from Talpa occidentalis, assembly GCF_014898055.3. NCBI lineage: Eukaryota > Metazoa > Chordata > Mammalia > Eulipotyphla > Talpidae > Talpa > Talpa occidentalis. Next base: position 36,398,413 of record NW_023601212.1, read on the forward strand.
ATCTAAAAAAAAAAAAAAGAAATAATTCTAGATTTCCACAGGAATAGCTCAACAAGAAAGCAAGCTGGCCTGATAGCAACATGTATTTCAGAAGCCGAATGTGTAGTGCCTGCACATGTAATAATCTCTAAAGGATAAATATGCATTGGATGTTTATAAGTTCCCAATTTGACAGTCTTACTCCATCCAAGCATATGACCATGTCTCAGTTGTTTAAACCTAGTTTTTCCCATCAAAGTGAATGTTATTTGCTGTTAAATTTTTGCTTTAAATTTATGGTTATAGGATGAGCAGGGTAATCTCACTTGTGATGGAAAACCATCTATTCTGCAGTATAATCCATCAATTTACAGAGCTTCTTTATTTGTTCATTTATCTACTACTGCAACAAATACATTAATGTCTACTAGATGCTAGGTCCCGTGTATAGTCATAGGATGCAGTGTAACTTGTGACCAGAACAACTGGTGTATAAGGTATTGAACTGAGGATAAAATCTTGTGAATTTTTTTCAAAAGATGTATTTATTCATGCCTACAAGAACCGGGGTACAGACCAGATGTGTGGGAGGGTGAGAGGATTCACCAGAGACAGAGCAGGGAACAGAACAGGCAGATTGAACGAAATACACTGCTGAGGGGAGCAGCTGGCAAGACAGGAGAGGTCTGCCACGCCATGTGGGTATCTCCCTGGCCGGCCGGGATCGAACCTGTGCTGCAGAGGCTGTAGACAGCTTTATAGTGCTGCGCTCAACTGCCTGCGCCACCAGGGAGGCCCATCTTGTGAATGTTAATATCATATGTTCGGCCCTTCCTTACCTCCAATCTGCTTCAATGAGTTACAGAAATATGACTGTCTACTACTTAAAGTTTAGAGTAGGTGATACAATTTAAGTCATGATGTCAAGAAATAAACAGAATAAAAGTTGTCTAATGTCATCTCAAGGGCAGCAGCATTGGGAGTGGTGTAGGAGGGAAGAATGATTATTCCAAGTCCAAGTAGTGAGAGGCCTGGAGGGGCTTATACCAAATGGTGCAGCCCCGATCCATAGGCAGTCTCATATTTATTTACAGCCGGGTTCAGAGAAGATGGGCAGGTACTTGGAGGAATATACATGTGTGGGGATGCACTATCAGGGATGTGTTATCATCTGATATAAGCTAGGATGGAGTGACAAGGGGCTTTAGCTTGGGGGGCGCCATAGTTCCTGCTAATCAGAGCATACTATCTCTAATCCCCATTTTTACCTCACTTTCTGCTGATCTTTACAAGTAAGATATTCTAGCTGATCTTGCTAATATGGCCGTAATGACTGCCTGCTGTTTTCAGCAGATACTGGTTTCCCAGTATGTTCCTCATACCAAGACTTCTACCCTGGTGAGAATTCTTCTGCCTGACTATATGTTTGGCTTGATCACCAGGAACTCTGGGGACCAAGACAATAGCCCCCATAACAAGGAGGGCCAGTGATCCCACAGTCTCGCATATAATTAGGCAAGTAACTTTCTGTTTCCGAACAAGTGGAATCATCAAGAACTAATGCCTATGGTTCCACTGAACTTTAAATATACCAATAAACATGAAGCACTTACTAGAGCAACTGGGACATATTTAGTAAATATTAGCTTTTGTGCAGATTATCATTTGAACTTTGCATTCATAGATACTCTGAAGTATATGTAAATAATGTGCTATATAGTTTAATTTTCCCAGAGATTTCTTTGCTCATAGAGAGGTAAACCACCCAGTTTCTCTATGTTTACTTCAAACAGTTATTCATGTGACAAGTATTTATTAAGTACCCATTGGGGCTAATACTGCTATCTAGAAATTTGTGATCTTGTTGAACATGCAAGAAGAAAGCTAAAGGTAAAGTAAAAAGGAGACCTAGAGTATGAATCAGTGTTAAACTGAATAATTTGAACAAGCATTGGCAAAAACCTGCTTCTGACTCTGTGATTCTGGGCCTGGGACAGACATTGTGACTCAGTTCCATTTTTCACCATTTAATTGAGATAGTACTGCAGAAAGCTTCCTCATTCATGTGTACTAACTGGGTAAACTTCTAATAAGACAAATTCTAAAGATCAAGATCACCTACATTTTTTTCCCTGTCACCTCCACATTTTCTTCCCACTTAGTCATCAAGTCTTTATGCTGAATCCTGACCCCTACCCATTTCTCTGCTGATCATCTACAACCATGGTGGTAATTTATAAAATAACAGTGACATGAGTGTATGGATGCATCTGTTTGCATTTCACTGACCTAAGCATATCACATGGACAGACCTAACTTCCAATATGGCAAGTGCTTGGAGGAAAGGAGAACTAGAAACGAAGAGGTAGTTCTAGTGACCACCACATGCTTAGTTTACTTTCCACATACTGAACTGAGGTTTGACTTACCTTGTTTTCCTTAAGTCTTCACTTGGAAGAATCCCTGAAGAAGGCTTCACTGGCCAGGTAACAATATTGAAGACAGTTGATATTTGTCAAGGAAACAAAAAACTTGTTTCATTTGAAATTAATCCACTGTGTAACCGGCACTGACTTAGTAATAACTTTTGTGAGGGGGAAAACCACACTGAAAGCATGCAAAAATCTTTAAAAAAATGGTCATTGCATGAATTTTCTGTAAAAGCATAACCTCTATTTCATTATCCCAGTGAAAGCCCATGTCTCAGCCTTTTTAAATTGAGTCTCAAAAGTCTTCAAATTGGCTCTGTCCTTCAGTGCTGATGCATAGCTCCGAGGAACATGCTCTTTTCCATGACCTTGTGTGTGACCTTGGTCTGCTTAACTTAGCATATTTAGAGCATAAAAGAGTTTTAAGGAATTTTGAAGAATACTGGGAATTCATCTGCATTTTCTGTTTAATTGTCATAGTTTTGGCTTACATGTATTATGTATCGCTAGAGTTAATTTTCTTGAAAGCTACTAACTTTTAACAAGGAGCTGTTTCTTATTATCACAATGAATGAATTATTTGCATTAATATCTCATAGCTTTGACAATCCCTTGATGTATTCTGAGATATATAGTAATTTCTACTGCCTTTAATTTTATTGTCTAAAGAAGAAAGGGAATTTGGTTTCTTCTGAAACCCAATGACAAATAAAAATTTAACTGTATTTAGTTGTATATATCTTCTCATCTTTGGTTCTATAAAGTTCTTGATTATTTCTTTATTAGAGAATATGGATGAGGTATTTCTCCATTTTTATTATATTTATATCTTTTTTCTATAGTCATTTTTATGCACAAAAACTTTTCATTTTAGTGCTGCATCACTTTATAAAGTCATTTTAAGTGGCAATTAGATACCCAAATATAAGTTGTAATTTACCCATATATGGTGCTACAAATTCCTGAGGTTGGAGTCAAATGAATAATTATCTCCTATGCATAACAAAATGTATAAAAACAAAAGCTATGATGTCCTAATTTGCTCTGCCTCCTAACATCTGAACAGTTACCTTCAGCAATAATTGGAAGCTCTTTCCCTATTTTGAAATACTGACAAGTGAAAAAAGTGTTCAGGATTCAGTGAATTTGGTATTGAAAAATCACTGCTCCTATAAATAACCCTAAAACCATATAGTTTAATAAACACTTAAATATAATTAAAGATATACAAAATGTGTTTCTGTATGTTATGTGATATATAACAATATGTATATTTAATATAGATATATACAACTGTGATAAACCATGTGGCTTTTGTATTAAATTGCAGTTAGTTTTCTCCTTGGAGTTGATGAACCCTTCAATTAGATATGACTAAAAAAAATGCCTGCTTTTTTCACTCGAATCAGGTTTTAATCATATTTCAAGATCATCTCTGTTCTTGACTGTTCAATCCCATATCAACTCTGTTAAACTCATTACATCCTCCTAAAACTTACCCTGTAAAACAATTTCTGAAAATTCTCAGTCTCTGGGAATACTCAAAGTTCATACTTTAAGTGGTCTTCTTTGTCACTATAAGAATATTGATTAGGGTCAAAATAATAAAATAACAGTGAGATGAGTGTATGGATGCATCTGTTTGCATTTCATTGACCTAAGTGTATCACATGGACAGACCTAACTTCCAACATGGCAAGTGCCTGGAAGGAAAGGGGGCGTGCAATTGTATGGGAAATATAACCAAAATGAAAATGCATACATTGTGCAAATATGAAAAAATGATGTAATAATTATATAAAATAAAATATTAAAAAAAAGAATGTTGGTTTTTCTATAATAAACACATGAAAGAAAAAAGTGTTAAATCCGGCTCTTTCTGCATTATTTCTATTTGGCCTTGCATCCTTCTATATCTTCAGTGGCTGACGCAGATATTTTTGTCACGATGACTGTCTTGTTTGCTGTGTGTTAAGTAGAAATGATAGCAGATACCTCTCCCTTCAGCAGCCTTTTATTCTATAAAACTGTAATTCTTTATTTTCTGGCATGCCATTCAGCATTGTGCTCCCCATCTGTCATAGTTGTACTGAATGTTACTATTTCCATTTTTTCATATTTTTTACATGAATATGAATAGCACAACACAGAAAGACAATGGTAGAAGATGAGAGAATTATCAGAGAGTTAATTACCATGATATCCTAACATCATAAAATATAGCATGGCTATCTTAAGGTCAATCTTTATTCTATTTTTAACCAATCTTGATTTTAAATTTCTAAAAACTAGACCAAAAATCTTTTCCTTTCTAATTTTGGAATCACTTCTGTAATCTACCTATAAATTAAAAGCTATATTCAAGGAAAGAGTGTAATCATTCATTGTTACCTAATGACAAAACAAACCCTTATCCCTCAAGGATAAAGAAGGAATAATAAGTTTCAATGCAGTACTTTGGGTATTACTACTGCACTCCTGGGGACTATTAGTGGAAAATGTTCAAAATGATTTTATGGTGCTTTTTTCTCTTTTTTGATGGGATGTTTTCAAAGTATTACCATGAAGGATGTTGTTTATAAAACATTAACACTTGATGTGTGCCAAAAGGAATTGTAATTTAAAAAAAAAAGAAATCTAGGGCCTCCCCGGTGGCACAGCGGGTAGAGTACAGCACTGTGAAGCTGTCCACAGCCTTTGTAGCGTGAGTTCAATCCCCGGCCAGTCAGGGAGAAACCCATATAGCATGGCGGGTCTCTCCTGACTCACCCACGGATCCCCTCCGCGGTGTCTTTGGTCTGTCTGCCTGTTCTGCAACCCACTCTGTCTCTGGTGAATTTTCTCACCCTCCCGCGCCTCTGACCTGTACCCCAGTTCTTGTATAAATAAATAAAAATCTTTAAAAAAGATATCTAACTAGCAAACAATCAACTCCCTTACCCCAAAATCTTCCTAAATATAAAGGTTTTTGCTTTGCTACTGCCATCTTCGAAAAATTTCTGCAGGGGGATTCTAACAAAATATCTGAACTTGAATCAGTTTTGCTCTTGAGTGGCTTTCTAGCAAGGTGAATACAGGTGAGTTGTAATTTTAGAGATGGTGTTTGGGCTTCTGGGAGACAGTTTCCAGCCATGTGGGCCAGATGTTAACCCAGACTTCCTCCATTAAGATTTTGCCACTCACATTCCCAGGAGGACATGAGTTCATTGACGGCAAGATTTGGTGCCATAGGAAACGTTGAATCATTGTAGAAGTTTTCAGCTTCATTTTCACCTGTGGCAATAATTCCCATGATGAGACATCATCCCTGTGCTTTTGAAGTTAGGAAGTAACTTATGAAAAATGATTGAATTAAAATTAGCTGAGCTCCAATTGTGTATTTTAGGATCCTTGTACAAGTTGACCTGTTCATTTTATTTTATTTTATTTTATTTTATTTATACAATAGCTGGGATATAGGCCAGAGGTGCAGGAGGGTGAGCGGATTCACCAGAGACAGAGTGGGGAGCAGAACAGGCAGACGGACTGAAGGCACTGCTGAGGGGAGCAGCGGGCTCGACAGAAGAGGCCTGCATGCCATGTGGGAATCTCCCGGGCCATCTGGGAATCGAACTAGCACTGCAGAGGCTGCAAACAGCATCACAGGGCTGTGCTCAACCCACTGCACCACCAGCAGACCTCTCCTGACTTGCCCACTGCTCCCCTCAGCAGTGTGTTTCAGTTGATCTGCCTGTTCTGTTCCCCGCTCTGTCTTTGGTGAATTCTCTCACTCCCCATGCCTCTGGCCTATACCCCAGTTCTTGTATGCAGAAATAAATAAATCTTAAAATTTCTTTAGGGCCTTCCCGATGGCACAGCGGTTGAGCACTGGGTTGTGAAACTGCCCACAGCCTCTGCAGTGCCGGTTCTATCCCCGGCCGCCGGGCGAGGGTCCCACATGGTGTGCAGACCTCTACTGCCACCCACTGCTGCCCTCAGCAGTGTATTTCATCACTCTGCCTGTTCTGCTCCCCGCTCTGGCTCTGGTGAATTCTCTCACCCTTCCGCACTTATGACTGTACCCAGTGCTTGTATAAATAAATAAATAAATAAATCTAGGGGGGAAAAATTCTTTAAAGGGCCTCCCTGGTGGCGCAGGCAGTTGAGCGCCACACTGTGAAGCTGTCTGCAGCCTTTGCAGCACCTGTTTGATCCCTGAACCCCGGCGAGGGTCCCACATTGCGTGCAGACCTCTCCTGCAGCCCACTGCTCTCCTCAGCAGTGTATTTCGTCCGTCTGCCTGTTCCGTTCCCCACTCTGGCTCTGATGAATTCTCTCACCCTCCTGCGCTTCTGACTGTACCCAGTGCTTGTATAAATAAATAAATAAATCTTTAAAAAAATTATTTAAATTCCTCCATAATGTGTTTAACAGTAATTGGTGTGCTCAGTGGCTAGTTAAGTGCCTGGGACAGTTTTCAAGTTGTTAAGAAACATTGTACTAAGTAATGTGTTTAAACAACTTATTGAAATCATTTTTAATCTAGTTTTTGGTGACAGCATACAATTATATGTAATGTCATTTTTCAGTAGAAACTGTCTATCCCATTAAAGAAGTTTTTGGATTTCAGATTCTGTTGTCCTATCACTGATTCACTTCACTATTAGCCATGGTCAAACTACTAGCAATATTGTCCCCTTGAGGGAAAATTGTTAAAGTATCATATCGACCTATAAAGAATCTTAAATGATGCATTTTCCAGCCTCTAAAGTATTATTTTAGGAGACAGAAGCCAAGATGACCTGATGTCTCATGCAGCTACTCTTTGTAGTGGGAGAAAGGCACATGAACTAGAAGGTGACAGAGCTGGATTCAAAACTCAACTCCTACAGATACCATCCTTCCATTCTTTTGACTTGCAAACAAATCACTTTAATGCCTCTCTGGTTGTTTCTCTAGCTGTAACAAAACAAAAGAAAGTTAAAAGAAAAATCAGAATAATAGCAATGATATTTGCTGCCTATATTTTTGTCAGTATATTTATGGTAGGCTTATGAAGCCGGGTGCTTGTAAACTGTGCTGCAGCTTACACAGCCTAAGTGGTCTTACGGTTGTTGTTTAGCAGAAGTGGGACTATATGGTTTCTCTTTCCTATGACTACACACTGGACATTATTTCTTTGATACTTTGTATGGCCATGGAACAGCCATTTTACCAATGCACTTTTGTAATAAATCCCTTTGCAAGTTGGGAATTTCCCTGATTCAATGAGCACTTTTTTGCTTTTGGCTTGAAGCTGCATAATACAGGGCCTATGACTATTAGCCATGCTACTGGCTCCTGGATGTGTTACGAGGACAATGTGTTCATATGTTGGTACTCTTCCACTGAATTCATGTAAGTAAGGTGGCACACTCTACACTATGCCATAGTCTGCTTCTAGGGAATCAGTGATCCAATGACTTCATTCTTACTTCTGCCTCTCAGTGTTTCCCCTTCACTTCATGTTGTCACAGATATTATGACCTGAGAAGAAATAAAAGTGTTACCATTATTTGTAATTTGTGATAATGGATTGCCAAAAGCATCTGTTGGGATCAAGAATGGCTAGTCCATAAACTAGGGAAAGCTGGATTAGGGGTGGGACCCAACTGCTCAATGTCAAAGGCACTGAGGTGGGTAGACTTTTAGCACAGGTTATTGTGTACCAATAATGATGTCGTGGAGCAGGCTCTGAGGCCAAAGACAGGAGGGTGAGTCTAGGATGGATGATCAGGAGGTAAGCTGAAAAGTCGGACATAAGATGTGGAGTCCAAGCAAGGAGATGCAGGAGCCAAGGAAGTCGAGTAAGAAGTAAAATAGTAGAAAGTATGAGATAATCAGTGATTTTCAAACCTTGGGGATCATCAGAATCACCCGGAGGACTTACTTACTTGTGCTGTGTCATCCTGAGCATTTCTGATTCAATAGGGCTGAGTGGGGCTCCCCACTGTCACTAATGCTGTGGCTCTGAGGAACACACTTTGAGTAGCATCATTTTTCTAGATGAATCCCAAGGGTGAGTGGTAGTATCAGCAAGTGACTTTTCATCAACTCCTGGGATATTTGGTTGGGTAATCTGAGCTTTCTTAAAGAGTTGGGAACTAAATAGACAAATAGAACATTCTGGCTTTAAAAAAAAAAAAAAAAGATTTATTTATGCATACAAGAGTTGTGCCAAAGATGCAGGGGGTGAGAGGAATCACCAGAGACAGAGTAGGGAGCAGAAAAGGCAGATGGACTGAAATACACTGCTGAGGGGAGCAGCAGGTGAGACAGGAGAGGTCTGCCACGCCATGTGGGTTGTTCCGGAGCCGGCCGGGGATCAAACTCATGCTGCAGTGGCTGCAGATTGCTTCATAGTGTGCTGCTTAACCCCTTATGCCACCAGGGAGGCCACATTCTGGCTTTTGTTTTCACTTTTATTGGCTTATTTTATAGACGGTCATATTGCTACTGACCTTTGAGAGTTCTTGTTTGGTTTTATTGATATAATGAAAGGAATTTGGAGAGAGACCCAATCAAGGATTCAAGCAAGGAGTGTTTTTTGGGTATCACACAATAGGAAGGACAGCAGCTGCCCTTAGCCACACTCCAGGCCTGAGAGAGGTGGGGGTCTTGGTTTGATGGGGTAGATCATCTGGGTGGGGTAGGAGGGAAGCAGGATGGAGGGTCTGTTTCTCATTGGTGATTGGCTGGCTGGGGCTTTTGTGGTTTTCCTGTTAACCTGGGACTCCACAGCAGGAAGGGAACAAATAAAGACCAGATTCTGGCCAGGTAACGATATGAATAGCTCCAAGTTTATATGGATGTGAACCTCCTTCTGTATTAAAATATAAAATAAGAATGTACTTTCTTGCTTAATAAACATATATAAAAGTTACCCATTCATGAAAAGTGATCTATTTCATATTTTTATAATTTAACAGCTCATATGTTGAAAGTGTGTGCTCTGAAAATAGCCCAGGGTCACATCTTGATCCCACAAGTTTGTTGCTTGCTGAGCTTCCTTTGGAAAGTGGGATTTTACTGGTTGCACAGGGTAACCATCAGGTAAATGAAGTAGCATATTTAACCACTTATTGGAGTATTTGGTACATAATAATGGCTCCATAAATATTAGTTATTATTGGAACACCAAAATGAGTGCCTTCATTCAGGAATGTGACTTTGTATATGAGACTTTGTGGTTATATCAGGTTTAACCTGATAGGTTGCTGTTTGTATTTATCATTCATTATCACTCTTCTGCTAAGAATATCCCTGGTTGGCATGCAGTTATAAATTATATGTAAACAATTCAGAAGTCAAAGTGGGTTATAGATAGCAAAGAATCTAAAATTCATTCTAGAAAATTTCAGGCTAAGGAAGAATCCCTGCTATAGCACAGTGGTTGAAAGCTTTATTGGGGTGCAAGGTGGCGGACGTTTGTGTTCCAACTGCAGCCTTCACTAGCTGTGTGATCTTGAGTTACTTGACCTCTCTGTGCCTCTGAATCTTCATCTGTCAAATGGTGGTAAAGGGCATCTCCTGGTGGTGCAGGCGGTTGAGCGCTGCGCTGTGAAGCTGCCTGCAGCCTTTGTAGCGCCGGTTTGATACCTGCCGGCCAGCGAGGGTCCCACATGGCGCGGCGGACCTCTCCTGTCTCGCCTGCTGCTCCCCTCAGCAGTCTATTTCATCAGTCTTCCTGTTCTGCTCCCCACTCTGTATCTGGTGAATCCTCTCACCCTCCCGCGAATCTGGCCTGTACCCCGGTTCTTGTATGAATAAATAAATAAATATTTTTTTAAAAATGGTGGTAATAATAATACCTACCTTAGCAAGTTGCTGTAATTATATATGGATTCATGCACACACACACACACACACAAGCTTATATCCTATAACTGGAACATGCAGAGTGGTAGAATAATGCCTCACACAAAAGCACTATAAAGTTATTTTCTTAAAAAAAAAGTTATTTTCTTTCACTCACATTTAGTTTGTGGATATATTTTTGGCACTATTTTGCTTTTAAGAAAAAATAAATCAGAAAACTTGAGAATCTTTTTTGCCTCCAGTTCAATATAGTTCAACAAATTTATAAGTTTGGAAACAAGTTTTGCATTAATCAAACGATGTAAGAAGGAAAGCCCCTTCTTTTAAGATACATTTTTATGTTAATGTTTTTAATTTTTTACATCATGGGTCATTTTTAAACAATATTTGCTTTCCCCCACCCCCTCAGGTGTAGTCCCCATAGTTTCCTTCCCCAATGCACCCGTGCACCATCACCTCAGGCCCCTGTGCTCCTCCCTCCCTCCCTCTGATCCCTCTCCCTCCTCCTCCCCTTCAGTGTGTCTCTGATTTATAATTGTCTTTTTTTTTTGCTTTTTGTGTTTTCTACTGTTACTGCTTTTTTACACTGATGTCTTATTTGGTTCCCCTATATTCCTGCTATAAGTGAAACCATCCACTATTTTTCTTTTTCCTTCTGGCTTATTTTACTGAGCATAATTCCTTCCTGTTCAAGTTTCCACTTGAATTTCTCACCACACCAGAACCAAACCTGCATTTCTTCAATCACCTGTCCCTTCCAGTACCTCTGTGTGTCCATATTACCCTGACAAACCCCTGGACCCAGGACGGCTGCTCTCCCTCTGATTAACCCCTCTGAAGTCCTTCATAATCTCCCCTTCCTTTTGATTTTTCCCAATGTGGTCTCATGTTAGTGGTTCTTCTAGGTCCGAACCTTATTGCTCAAGCAGCTGCCATGCAGGAGCCATCCCTCCCATCTGTCTTTCCTGTCACCAGCAAGCCAATCCCTTCAATAAGACTTCCACCCTTCCAGAACTTTCCTGTCTCTACCTATGTTGAGGGCAAATACTTTGGCTGACTCTAAAATATATCCATAGTTTGCCCTTGAAGTTTGTGAACCCCCTACCCCCCATCCCAGTGCACCCACCTGGACCCTGCTCTGACCGCTGTGCACACATGATCTTTACCTTGAGCAACCTCTGAAGTGCCACTCAACTCCTCAGATTATTTGTACATTATTGTTGCATTGTATTTTATTGTAGGTGGTGCTTTTTACTTTTATTTGGTTTGTAACCCTTTGCTCATCATGTATACCTCAGTGGCATGCATCTACCTTGTCTTTCAGGTGCACAGAGCTAGGGATGATTCTTTAATATTCTTCAATTATATTTGAATTAACATCTGGAACACTGAAAAAATGGGCAGTAAATTTTACCCTTAGAAAAGATCAAAAAGAAAATGTCCTCCCAGTCTCCTTATTTTATAAACAAGGAATCAGAACACCTGAGATGGCTATTTTAATTTAATAATTGTACTTGCATGTTCATGGCAAATGGTATCTAATTGCCATTTACATTAAAAGTTTTATTTTGGCAAAATGTTTTTGATCAAAAATACAGTTTAGAGAAATATTAAGTACATAATAGTATTCAAGGTAAGAAAATATGGCAACAATTGTGAAAGTAACACTGGATATAATTGTTGAAAACACTGTGATAAATTATGCTAAGATACATTAAGTTGCATAAATGATTGTTGACTGACTAATTAATAGTTCATATCTGTTGCTCTAGAAAACAGTTTTTATCCACTACCTAAAAATCCTTTATAACAAAAAGGGTCAACAGTAATTTTCACAACTGCATTATCAGCATAACGTCAAAGGAAGAGAAGAGTAGAAGGTCACCTAATAAAAATACTTGGGACGACTGAGGCTTTTGCCCATGGAGGTGCTGAGTGAATGAAAAGCCCATGCTCTTGTCTCCAGGTACCTCAGCTCCTTAGCTACCGCTGCTCCTCCCAGGACTTCTAGGACAGTCTGACTGGGCAAGTTTGTACAGCACATGAACACAAACGAGTAAAAGGTGTTGAAATTCCCAGGAATATAAAAAAAAAAAAAAAGTGTAAACAGGAGAAAGAGGCTCCAGTATTCCTCATGCAATGCATGTTCATCCTCAACCTGTTATTCTGGAAACTTTTAACAACCACCCTCAGTATCTCCACTTTTCCGTGGTTTTTACCAGTTATGAAGCCTCCCACCAGACATGCTGGTAAATTCTCTACGGGAGAACACCAGTACCCCAATGCACAGCAGCTGGAGGTCTGCTTAGGGAGGACCCGCAAGGCCAGAATCTAAAATATGAAGAACTCTGATACTGGGAGAGAAGAAGGATGGTGACACTGTGCACTGCAATCCTGACACAAACTACCCAGGGTTAGGTCAGTGTTCAAAGTCAAGGGCACCTGCTCTATAAGTCTGTATGTCAGTCACTATCTGCATGCGTGAGTTCTGACCTAACTGGCCAACTACAGGGTTTCTCACCAGACCCTCAGGTTATATCATATATAGAATAACTCTTCAAACTCAAGAAAACACTACAGTTATTATGCTTTTATCATCTGGGAAATTCTAAGGGTTCACAGGTTCCCTCAGCTATCCAAAATAGAGACCAAACCAACAAATTCTAACTGATACAACACAGAGAAAATAGAGGTCGTGTTTATTTTAAGTCACCAAAAACTAAGGCTAAAAATAAATTAGGAATTTTATGCTAAACTCACTGGAAAATGTCATTTGAATATCAAATAAATGCTCATTAAACACCACTAGGCTCATTCTTTCAGCTTTTCACTTCCTGATACTTTCTGCAATATTTCATGCGTGCTGCCCTACAAATAACTAAATATATACTATATTTTGAAAGGGGAAAATATTTGTATCACATGGAAAAGAGAGAGGATAAAATAATTGTAATTAATATTCTGAGATAACTTTATTTTTGATGTCAAAGATGATGCTAAGAAGACACCCCCCCCCAACCAAAGTACCAAGCCTAGTTGTGCACAGAATTTGGGAAGGTGGGGAATAATAGAAGAATATATATTTGTCTAACCAAGAGGTGCCATTCAGTGTTATGTTCTCAAACAAAACCCAGGAGTGCTTTGAAATGCAATGTGTTTTAAACTGTTCTTTTTTTGCTTTCCTGTAATTGGAGCAACATACTAATTTCTACAAGTTGTGACTACTAACAGAGAGCAATCACCTCACAGACTTGTACCGGAGAGACGAGACCATCCAAGTGACAGGAAACGGCCACCTGCAGAGCCCCCGCTTCCCGAGCAGCTACCCCAGGAACCTGCTTCTGACATGGCGGCTCCGCTCCCAGGAGAAGACCCGGATACAGCTAGCCTTTGACAATCAGTTTGGATTAGAAGAAGCGGAAAATGACATCTGTAGGTGAGTGGAGGGTAAAATCCATTTTAGGGTGAAATTCCAAGGGAAAAGAAAAATGATGCATTTCAGACACCCCATCAAACTTTCTGTTTGGGCTCTTTGCATCTACCCAGTACACACCCACTCTGTTCCATAAAGCACAGGTTGCACTGCTCAGGGCTGTACCAGGGCCGCAAGACTCCCAGGGGCGGATCTCACCCTGCACTGGTTAGGCAGAGAACAGCTTTGATGAACTGGTAGATGCATCCAGTATCCAGTATCCCTGGGTTATCTACACCCCAGGTGGCTCTGGGCCACCTGTTATGGACCTCAGAAATGGGCAGTGTTGTGATTCCAGCCCATGCATGGACAATGATGATGGCAAGGACTGTGCGTGGGCCATCCCCTGAAACAAAGCATAATTTTAAAACCACAGCTAAGTGTAAGAAGGACGAGGAGACAGCCGCAGGCCTTTGGCTCTCAGAGGGTCGGTGCCTGCCATTTCTGGGTCAGCAATAGAAGATGAAAGCTGTGCCTGATAATCTTCTCTCTTCTTAGCATATTTATCAGAGAAAGCCTGGCCGTTGTTCTTTGAATTGTCGGCTCACAGCATCTTACTCACTTAATTAGTATGTATAAGACTTGGGGAGGTTGTTTTTTTTTTTCCTTTTTGTACTTGACTGCACGTACTTGTTCTGCATTGCCAATGAACTACTGAACTGCTAAATCCTTTCAGCAGGTTTATTTTCCTTTGAATAATAAAGAGAGGGTGCCTCAAATTTGGCTGTCCTTTGTTGCATGTTTATTATGCTGACAGCTTTTATTACGTTGCTTTTTTTTTTTTTTTCCATGAAGAACAGCAGAGACTATTACTTTCCAGGACCATAGAGGATAATGTATGCTAGAAAGCAGAGACAAATGCAGGCAGGAAAAGCAAGTTAATATTTACAAAGAGAATAAACTAAAGTGGATCTTGTCTTTTCAACCTTGAAAGAGAGAACTAATTTTCTGTGCTGGGGGAAAAAAAGAGAGGGCTTGAAAAAATAAAACCTCCATTAAAAGATCATTAGAGAAGGAAGGGAAGCCAAGTCTCCATCACCAAACCAGGGTTTTGATCCTATTAGTCAATGATCCCTTTCAATATCTTGGCCTTGAAAATTAGATAGGAAGTTAGGGTTGTTTCCTTTCCTGACCCTTTATCAAATTAAGCTGTTCCTCAAAATTTATAGAGGAAAGTAGAGGGATAAGAAATGACAAAGGCAGGGAATAGAGAAAGGAAAGAAATCACACAGATACCTCAACACCCTCCCTAAGAAAGAAAATGAGGCTCTCTTGACTTTAGACCCGGAGTGAAAATCACACTGATGTGCTATTAAAAAAAAAAAAAAAAAAAACGGAAGTGACCTATTGTATTATTAACTAAGTTTCAAGTTTGCTCATGCTTTTTGTAGTAAATATGATATATATATATATATATATATATATATATATATATATATATAGTATTTAAAATAAAATGCAGGGCCTCCCCGGTGGCGCAGCGGTTGAGCGCTGGGTTGCGAAGCTGCCCGCAGCCTCTGCAGCGCTGGTTCGGTCCCCGGCTGCTCCCCGGCCACTGGAGGAGGGTCCCACATGGTGAGCAGACCTCTCCTGCCGCCCGCTGCTCCCCTCAGCAGTGTACTTCGGTCCTTCTGCCTGCTCTGCTCCCTTCTCTGGCTCTGGTGAATTCTCTCACCCTCCCGCGCTTCTGACTGTACCCAGTGCTTGCTTGTATGAATAAATAAAGAAATAAAAAATAATAAAAAATAAATAAATAAATAAATAAATAAAAAATAAAAAATAAAAAAAAAATGAAATGCAACTGATTTCCTACCATCTGTTCCCAAGCCTTCTTAATGTTTGCATTGTAATATTTTATGGCTAGAATAATGGTTCTTTGTTAGTGCTTTTCACCTTCCAAGCACCGCATAAACTAAGTAATTAATTTACAGAGCACCCAAGAGATATCCTGCCAGAAAAAAAAAATTGTATAAATCTTCTTATTTTGCTCATAAGGAAACTGAGGCAAAGGACATAGGGCCTCATACATCACTGTCAAAGAAATTTAGTCACCATACTATTATGTATACCTGCTCTTTAGTTTTTCTGCACAATCCAATAAGAGCTCTAAGGCACAGGAGACAGACCCATAAAGCCATATTGGGTTTTCCTCATATTCAGACAGGAATATTTCTCATGCTGATTCCTTTTGGTTATCATGACAAGAAAAAAGTATTTATCTATATGATGGATGTGAGACTGCTGCTGTTGTTGGTCCTGATTGCCTATGATTGGTGTTGTGTCTCTAGCATCTGAAATCATTTGGGAAAGGGTAGATTATAGGATTGACTTACTAAGGCCCAGAACCAAAAGCACATAACTCATAATTCAGCCCATCGGGTAGAATGTTCCAAGAACTTGGATGTCTGAAAAATACAATACATGCTCCCTAGAAAATGAAACCTCTGTCTCTGAAGAGGTTTTACTATGTGATAGAAAGGTGGATGCTATGCAAGGACTTCAAGAATCAAATGATGATATGGAATATTTAAAGAGACCTTTTCTGTCTTCTTGGATCCTGGGATTCTGTTTCTCTGACCAATGACGTAGGTCTAAGTTCATCTACACCCTGGTTTAACCAGAACAGGTATTTCCGACATTGGCTTGCTTCATCCCTCCCAAGAGTCATGTGTTTTCCATTATGATGAATGCCATATTTTAAGACAATATCCTTCCAAAAGACAGTTTCCAAAAAGAAAAGATAGTGATTGGTATTATTTTACCACCACTTATTTTCTGTAATGTGTGTCCTGAGTCTATATGCTAGGTAGATACAGAAATAATTTTCTTAAGAACATGGTAAATTAATTCAAAGTGAGAATTTATTTGAAAAAATTTTTGTAGTAAATAGTTGGACATACAATCAGAGTTATATCTCTTAAAATATGATAATAGTGGTTCTTAATTTTTCCAGAGAGATCTGATAAATTATATGCTCCAAAAGTAGCCCTTTTGGGAACAGTTGTGACTAAATATGTCTAAGGTTCTCTCAGAATAGACTATAGGAGCCTGAAATTGGAAAACGTAGCCCACAAAATTAGCTTTCCTTTTAATATTTCTGTAGGTTATCATTTTCATTTCAGATAGTAGGTCATGGGAAATCACATTAGTTTTGATTTCTCAGTGAAAGGATGGATTTTGAGGGGCCCCCCCAGTGGCGCAGCGGTTGAGCACTGGGTTGCGAAGCTGCCTGCAGCCTCTCCAGTGCCAGTTCGATCTCCGGCTGCTCCCCGGCCACCGGAGGAGGGTCCCACATGGCGCGCAGACCTCTCTGCCGCCCGCTGCTCCCCTCAGCAGTGTACTTCGGCCCTTCTGCCTGCTCTGCTCCCTGCTCTGGCTCTGGTGAATTCTCTGACCCTCCCGCGCTTCTGACTGTACCCAGTGGTTGTATAAACAATAAATAAATAAATCTTATAAAAACAAAAAAAAGAAAGGATGAATTTTGAAGTGTACTTTCATCAAATTTTAAAATGCATGTCATATCAATACTAGGTATGATTTTGTGGAAGTTGAAGATATATCTGAAACCAGTACAGTCATTCGAGGGCGTTGGTGTGGACACAAGGAGGTCCCTCCGAGGATAACATCAAGAACCAACCAAATTAAAATCACATTCAAGTCTGATGATTACTTTGTGGCTAAACCTGGATTCAAGATTTATTATTCTTTCGTGGTAAGTAGCTTAACCACCCTCTGATTAAACGCAGACACAATTTTCAAGAAGTATAGAGATCATTTTCTGTGATTAATTCAGTGGTGTGAGGGTGAAGGAACTTGATTAATTCCCTATGGTATGCTTTGTTCCTATCCATTATAGCCAAAGTGTTAAACCCTTCTTTAGTAAGGAATGTCATTTGGTTCTATTAAGTCACCCTCTTGGCACACATATTAAATGAAAGCATATTAAATAGAAAAAAAAAAGCAGTTTATAGTAGAGACCATGTTATCTTTGATTCCACAGTCACACAAAAGATGTTAATTTAAATTGTGACCCAATTTTGGGAAAATTCTATGCTGGAATCATAGAGCCTCAGGGTTAGCAAACATTTTAAATATCTTCAGATGCAATTCTAGATCCAAGAATTTGATTATCATTTACTATGTCTATACATTTCTGTGGTCTTAACATTGTTTAAACACCTCAGCAACCATTATAAAATGGTTCTGTTAGAAAATAATCACTAATATTGGGTCAAAATCTACATGGTGGTGAATTCTAATTGTTGGATGATGCCAAAGTACAGATTTTTGTTTTTTTGTTTTTACCTAACCAGTCATTGATAAAACAGTATGCTATTCTGCTTGCTCTCAGTTGCTGTGACAGGTATGGTAAATGCAAAGGTAAGCAAGACAGGGCTTGAACCTCTTGGAGCTGATGGAGATGACAAACTGCCACCTTGCAGAGTGACAGCATTGGGAGCATCACCAGACAAGGGAATGATTATGCAAAGTCCAAGTGGGTTTGGAGCAATGAGTAGCCTCGAGGGGCTACACTGGGAAGAAATGTGCAGCCCCTGTCCAAAAGCAGTCTTGTATTTATTAGAATCAAGTACAAAGGTGGGTCGAGTACACAGGGAGTGTACATGTGGGGGGGGGTGTTAATAGGGATGTAAGCTAGAGTGGAGTGACCAGGGCCATTGTTCCTGCTAGTCAAAGCATATTATAATATCTGCCTGCTGTTTTCAGCAGATACTGGTTTCCCAGTATGTTCCTTATCCCAGGACAATTCCCTTGGTGAGTGGCCTCCTGCCTTGCTGTGAGCCCGCAAGAACTCTGGCTACCAAAACAATAGTCCCGAGGACAAGAATGACTGGAGATCCCACAACAAACAGTTAAAAAGCAGTGACAGCCAAGAATAGTGCTTAAATAAGAGAGAACTACTGGGCTATAGGTTAAACCTGTGGAGATACTGAGATAAATTTGCCTATAAACTGTCTTAAATATCCCTGAATCCTTCAACTGTGCACAGCGAGTTGCCTTCTGTCCTCCTGGCAAACATTTCTCACTTTCATAGTTTGTCTTTCTCCCTTTTCTAAATGTGGGTGCCAACATAGAACACAGTACTACAGATGGCATCAATTTGTGTTTTCTTTTTCTCTAAAGACTTAAGTATAGAATAAGAAAATACTGCCTTTTTTAATCTAATTTTTTTTGCATTGTGGTGAGTTATTAAACACTAAGTGAATTAATTCTACATCAGAACATTATAAATGAAAAAAATAGCATGCATGTGCTCACACTGGTTCCAGTTTTAATTTGAAAATAATCTATCAAGCATGATTTACATTATTGAAAACTCATGCAGTGATGCTCAGAATGAAATTTAAAGTGTGAACCTTTAGTTTCTACATTTCTTTGCTTTTTAATGTGTTCAGTGACACATCTGTTCTCAATTGTTCATGGACAAAGCTTGGCATGTTGGAATGGTGTCAGACAGGCTTAGTGAAGGATCATTTTTCTCCTTAAAATATCAAGCACTATTCGTGCTAGTATATCTGCTTTTGGGGATGCTTTGGTTATGACTAAGTTGAACAGACTATAAGTTGGTTAGAAACACTGTAACTCTAACACAATGTCTTTAGGGCAGAATCACTTTGTATAGTAAAGGAAGGATGAAAGGCATGGATTCAGGGTGGAATTAGTACTCCTGTTTGAGGTGTTTCTCATTTTTTCCTCAGTCAATGTTAAGTGAAATAATGGACACCCCCTATTTTTGCAGTAAACAGTTTGAATCATCCCACTCATTCACTCATTCACCACTAGTGTTTTCAGTTGTGGGTTTTAGAAATGATAACAGTTACAACTTTTTTTGTATGTTACCCTACTGGCCTCTTGGTCTTTATTTATTGAGAATACCTCCAAGATTTTTGTACGCCTAATAGACTTCTGGCACAAAATATGATCAGCCATGACCAAGGTGCTTTGGTGACTGAATTCCAAGAGGTAGAATCAGCATATACTTAAGGTGTGGATGGATCCTAGATTATGTGGCATCTGGATAAAATTGTCCGATTTGACTCTTGGTCAATAGGGATAGATCATTTATGCCTTGATCAATATATTGGGAAAATTATTTTGTTTGAATTTTACTTGGAGAAGCTTGAAAGCAGAATTGATAAACTTGGGTACTATAGAGAGCTGACATACCAAGTGAGCCAGGTATAAATTCATAGGAAGGCAATGGAATTAAAAATGGAAAGCCCTCCTTAAGTGTATTGAAATAATGATTTTTAAAATGATATGCAGATCATGCTCAGCGAAATAAGCCAGAAAGAAAAAGAAATATACCGGATGGTCTCACTCATAGCAGGAATCTAGAAAACTTAAATAAGGGACCAGGAAAATGAATAACTATTAGAAAGTGAAAATCAAAATCAACAAACAACTATGAACCAGAGACACTCTATGGGGGATGGGGGGCGGGGAGGGGAGGGATTGGGGTCAAAATAAGGGGGTTGCAATTTATGGGAAATATAAAAATAAAATCTATTTTAAAAAATAAAAGACAATTATCCTACTAATAGGTTGTAGAGTTAAAACAGAAAAAAATAAATAAATAAAAATAAAATGATATGCAGACCTACAAAACCAAGGGTTTGGGGGGCAGCTGTTTTGCAGCTCCTAATTTAAGGACTAGTAAGTGCTAGGGTAATTGGAGCCATAAAATAGTTCAGGGTCAGGGTTTTTGCAAAATCTCAAGTAGCTATTTGGATACATCAGGATAGCATCCCTTCCCATCTCTATTTTTCTACTTCCCAGCCCCCTCTTTCCCTTCCTGACTCTGTGACTCGAATGTATAAACCTCCGAAGCTAGAAGTTAGAGATGCTCAGGACATCAATATATGTCTCCCCTGGAATTAAATCTACATGATTTATGCTCATAACATTTTTTTGGAATACCCAGTCTAGTGTACATTTTTAGTCACTGTTTTGTGCCATACATAAGACTAATGGATAACATCAAAATGACTTATTTTTGGTTGGAAATGATTTTTTTGTTACAATTTTGATGTGCTTGAAATCCAATCTTACACCTTTTTTATGGCACTTATTACAGATGCTCCTAGGGCAAGGCAGCACTTTGGATTAAAGGTTTTCCCAGTTACTAATAATGTGATATTGATCAGGACTCTTAACCTTTTACTTCAATAAAATAGGGAATGTGAGTGGAGTTGATGTGAGACTTAGAGTAACAAAAACTAAGCACAGCACCAAGGATATAGAGGTATTCAATAAACTTGTGCTAATGAGCCTAACTTTAGCATCACTCCCGTTTATAGCTGTCTCTGCCACATAAGTGGTGATAAATTACCTGAGGGTAGGACACTTGTGTTATTCCTGTGTGTAACCTACACAGTGACTTATGCACAGTTAGAAGGCATATGGATAATTTTTAAATGATTTATTTTTATTTATGCATATAAGAACTGGGGTATAGGCCAGAGGTACAGGGGTGAGAGGATTCCCCAGAGACATAGTGGGGAGAAGAACAGGCCTATATACTGAAAATACAACGCTAAGGGCAAGACAGGAGAGGTCTGCTGCCACATGTGGGTTTGCTTCCTGGCCAGCGATCGAATTCATGCCACGGTGGCTAGTGATATCTTCATAGTGCTAAGACTTTAACCCCTGCACCACCAGGGAGTGCTGGCATATGTAACATAGAGTGATGAATTTTCCTGTGTTCACAGAATTTGCACATAGATGTTATCCTTGAGATACAAACGCTGTGGACTGTCTTCAAAGAAAAATAAATTGTGCATAAAATTTTAGGAAGCCCTCGAATCTCATCCATAATGTCCTATGTCCCAGATATAGTCAGCAACCCCAACATATTACCTCTAGGTGTTTTCTGACTTCAGGTTGATTAGTCAGACCTTGCTGACACTCAGTGTTTGAAACAGTATGTACCCACTGTAATTAACCGTCCTCACAAGCCCCATGTGCTAGTCAAGTGAGGTGACTCTCCACCTGCTGTTCGAAAAGGATGCTCTGCAGTGACACTTGGACAGTCCAGTGTCTTGTTTATCTGGTTTGAATTATATGGACATCCTACAAGTAATTTTTTATCCTTGAGAACCAGAAAGATACAGTGATTTTAAAAGACTGTGTCTTTTGTGTACTTCTAGCCCTCTCTCTGTAACAGTATTCTTTGATATCCCTCTATTTTGCTAGATAAAGAAAATGAGAAGAATAAGGAAGGGAAAAGCTATTAAGTTGTATTGGAAAAATGACTTGCATATTTAAGATATGCCTAAAGTGGGGCAGTATTTCTTTCTTAAAAAGTAATGAAGAAGTGAATCTCAGTGAAAAATATCTCTACTTCATGCTCACTCATAAATTCAACTAATATTTTTAAGAACTTACTGTGGATAATCAAATGAAAATGATAGTCCTGAGAGGAAGACAGGCATAAAATTATGTAATAGTATGAATTTCAGTGATAAAATGTACATGAAATTTTCTAGGCATGCAAGAAAGGAAGGCTCCTTTACTCTCATGTTGCTGGTGTCAGTAAAAGGGAGAAAAAAAATTTCCCTCTGCCCTCTTTGGTTCTCTCTCTGGTATCCTGCAAATTAAATGCACAAAAGACAAACTAACCAGAGAAAAACAAGGCTGTTACCACATGCATCTTCACAAACAGAGCACTCAGTGGTGAGTAACTCAAGGGGTGCCTAGAAGTTAAACTTACAGAGCATTTTAACAAAAGAACAAATTTTAGAAAAGCAGTCAGACAAAGGAGAAGGTCTTTAAGTTTCTAGGGGCAGCGGGTTGTGGGAAGGTAAATATATGGGGAAGCCAATGGAAGACAAGATCTAGTCAATAAAGTCTGTCTGCTGCTTTCTCTGATAAGGCTCTAGAACTGCCCTGGTTGATTAACTACTGTGCTTCCTAGTAAAGAAGGTAGGGGAGACATCTTCTCAAATTTATATTCTGCTTTTAGGCAAACAAAGTAGGGTAGAGAACACTCCTTGTCTCTTCTCCTTCTTAGTTACCTTCAGCTCAAAATAATCCTTCTGCTAAAGTGGCATTTTTGGGTGGCATATTCTGCTAACTCTCATTGCACTGAATCAGGCAGAGGCAAGCATCCTGGAGAAAGGGCATTGCCCACAAAAATTCATGATGGCAAAAAAAATAAGAGATTTCAGAATATCCTGATGAGTCAACACAAAGTGTTGCAGCTTAAGGGTTCCAACCATTCATTGTCCTTCCTTTATCCTAGCCAGCAGAAGAGTGATACAAAGCACCAAAAGATGATCAAAATGGGAGCTTCTTTTTTATTTTACATTTACATAAATCTTTATTTTTTTAAATATTTGTATTGAGTTTATATGGTTTACAACATTGTTTCCATAATAGAAGTGTGGGCATTGTTGCCGCAGTGCACCCAACAGGAACCTACTAAACTCTTGGTGGGACTGTAGACTGGTCCAACCCTATAGATAGTAGTTTGGAGATTTCTCAAAAGAGTATAAATAGTACAGGAGCTTTCTTAATAATGAGCCAAGAAATGCTGCAGCTCAGGACTGTCTTAGAAAACTAGAATTGAAAATATGGCTGGGACTCAGAGCAATTGGAGGCAAACTATTACCTCAGCACAAATTCAGACCCAAGGTATCTGAGGTATCTGAGATCTGTAAAATGGACTAGGGATACACTTACATACCCCTCCCTCCTGCGTGAAACATCTGCAACCACGTCAGAAATAGTCACAAACAATGGGCCTCCCCTGGTGGCGCAGTGGTTGAGCGCTGGGTTGCAAAGCTGCCCGCAGCCTCTGCAGCGCCAGTTCGATCCCGGTTGGTGAGGGTCCCACATGGTGAGGCAGACCTCTCCTGCCGCGCCCGCTGCTCCCCTTAGCAGTGTATTTCATCAGTCGGCCTGTTCTGCTCCCCGCTCTGGCTCTAGTGAATTCTCTCACCCTCCCGCGCTTCTGACTGTACCCAGTTCTTGTATAAATAAATAAATCTTTTAAAAAAAGAAAAGAAATAGTCACAAACAGGAAGGAAAGGTGTTAGTCCCCACAGCTATGCTTAGCAGGTAAACCCAGGAAATAGAGGCAAAGGGAGCCCCTTCCATGTGATTGGAGTCAGAACCAGGCAGCCCAAGAAAAATGAAGCAGGGAGGTGAGAGTGGAGGAAGACAGGGAGGATCGAAGAGGTTATGAAGGGAAGAAATTGAAGAAGAAACCAGAAATGTTTGTTGATGTCTCCATAAGCATAGGCTGTGAGAGGAAGTTAGAGAGAAGAGTTCCTCTACCGAAAACCAAGGATGTATGCCCATCAAGGGCCCACGCCCACAACGATGTGCATGTTTCAGTGTAAAGGGCAGGAGTGGACCACAGTGCAGGTTTTCTGATCCCATGCAGACCGGGTAAAGGAGGAGTCAGAGTCCTCAGTAGTTTTGCAGGTTTTTTATTTGGGGTTCACCAGGCATATGGCAGGCAGGGGTGCTGGCTTTACTCTATCTGGGCTCTCTAGCGTTCGTTCTGCTGCTTCTCGGCTTCTCGTTCGGCTTCGGCTTCGGCTTCTACTGCTGCTACTGGTGCTGCTGGCGTCCCCCCGTGACGCCACCCTTAAAAGGCACAGTCTTAGCTCAGCTGAATCCCATCTACCTATGCCCACACCCTATTCCAGGTGCCCGCCATCAGGCATGCATTCAGGACAAGGATCCATCATCTATCCTGATGGCGGAAGGGCAGAAAAGCCTGACATTTTCTTTACCCTACATTCAGTTTTTTAATTAGCAGTCTTTGGGAACTCCATCTTAGCTTCTGGTTCAGAGAGCAGTTAACCTGACCTTCTCTCTA
The DNA here is from genome assembly GCF_014898055.3 of Talpa occidentalis. Taxonomy (NCBI): domain Eukaryota; kingdom Metazoa; phylum Chordata; class Mammalia; order Eulipotyphla; family Talpidae; genus Talpa; species Talpa occidentalis. The sequence continues at coordinate 36,422,978 of NW_023601212.1, forward strand.
GGTCAGGTCAGTCATTCTGACTAGAAGTTGAAGATCCTGGGAACCTTGGGAAAATTCCCCAGTCTCCTCTCCCAGGTAGAGGAGGGACTAGAAATCAGGCCTGTGGTTTGGGCTCGTCTCGTCTTGAAAACAGCTGTCTTTAATGTTCCCCTTATCAGTGGGAACTGACAGATTAAGGCTGACCTCCTTTCAGCTTTACTTCTTTCACCTGAGAGAAAATTGAGCTGCAGATTCAAAGTGACTCTTCCCTTATTTTGCAATTGAAAATCAGAGTCAGACAAGTGAAAAATAAAAAAAAAAAAAAAAAAAGAGTTTGAAAAGGCGCGGCCCCCTCTGAAAAAGAGGCACATGAATAATCAAGCCATCATTGCTTCTTGCCTGGGCCCCTCTAATCACTTCCTGATCAGTAGCCTTTCCTCCTCCTCTGTTCCCATCTGCCCTGCACATGGTCTCCAGCTAAAGTAGAACTGACATCACATCATTTGCCAGCTGAAAAGTTGTGAATGATTCAGTTTTCTATGGAGTTCTATGCAAATATCTTTCTGAAAATCTTCCATGTTCTGATCCTAACACAACAGTCTAGTTTTAATTCTCCCTTTTCCCTGTATGTATTCTTCAGTCCAGACAAATAGCATTATTCCTCGATAGCCCAGCTACATTCTGTATGTAGCAGATGACAGTGAATGTTCATGTATAAATGTCAAGGGAACTGTGAAATGGAACGATAGTACATAAGCAGGCATTCTGATTCTTAAGTGTGTCTCCTCTACATTTTAACATTAAGGAGCATATAATTGCATCATAAATGCCTGATGGCACAATTATGACATCTGACTGTACAGTTGTGATGCCATAGCCCATGTGGTTTGGGTGCTTAGCTGATGCAACTGCTGAACTTCCCTTTTTTTAGCAGGCAGAGAGGCACCCCAGATCCCCAGTCTTCCACGTTCTAATGGGTTCTGCCATCTACCACATAAAAACGAAGAATGCTCTTAGTGAAAAGAATTGTAATAGGATTAGTATGCATAGAGGGGGAAGAGAATAAAGGATAATAATTTTCCAATAAATACCCAAAGTTACCCATCCCCTCCTGGCTAAACATCCAGCCAAACAGGGTTGGCCCAAATCAGGGCCACTGAGGCCTGAAAGCCCACCACCAATCTAAGGCAACTTCTTGTGGGGACCGGACTTCCAGGCAAGTCTGGAAGGAAAGGAGCAAAATCAAAGGACAAATCAAGATAAAGGCTGCCAGTATCAACCTCACCATGGGTCTCTCACCCACATATTTCTTGCAAGTTCAAAACTGAGAACCAGACACACCCTCCTTTACATGACTCTGCTCTATATGCTTGCTCTTCCTGTGTCTCTCCAAGTGCTCAGTATCTTCACCTGCTCACTCTGCTCCACCCCTCATCAGGTGGAACATAGAACCTCACCTTTTTATGGAGATTTCTTTCTGTAACACTTCCTCATGAAGAATGTCAGCAGCCTTCATAATTATGAAGATGTCTGTGGTTCTGATAGCCTATCACTCCTTGAGGTCTTTGCTGAGGCTCAAGAGTTTTTAAATAACTCCAAAGGGGGAGTTTCCTTTATAAAATAGACTATGAATCAGAAACACAAGTTTAAATTGATGTATTATCTGTTAGACCTAAGCTGTCCAATTTGCTGTTTCTCCACTGGTAAAATGGGGGGATGTACCTGCACGATAAGGCTGCTTGAGAATTGCTTTGTGTGTTTGTTATACAAGCTGTGTGTAGCTGGTGGAGTTATTATTTTTACTGTTACCATTAAAATGTCTTCAAAGGTGTCTGATCAAATTTGGCATAACTAATGTCCTGTAAGAAGTCTTAGTCTGGTTGGACAAAATACCAAGACCTGGGTGGCTTAAAAAGAATAGAAATTTGCTTCTCAGTTTTTGAGTCTGAAAAGTCCAAGATCAAGGCATTGACAGGTTTAATGTCCGGTGAAAGCCTCTCCGCGGTTCATAGATGCCCAACTTTCTGCTACAACCTCACACTGTAGAAGGGCTAGGCAGCGCTTTGGGACCTCTCATAAAGGCCCTAATCCTATTCATGAAGACTCATCCTCATGACCTAATCACCCGCCAAAGGTCCCATCCTCTGATACCAACACATTGGGAAATAGCTTGCAACAATTGAATTTTGGGGTGAACACAAACTTTAGCATCTTGGAAGGCAGCTATGCTCACCACTATACCACCAACATATGTGTAAAACTTGGAACCAGATGAGCACTGGGGGGCATGTAAATAAAGGGCAAGGACAGGCCTTGAACAGTTATGCAGTGTGAGTCCAGATCCCACCTGAAAATCCAAAGCATTCTGGGGGAAGACAGAAATCCAAAACTCTTACTAGCTGTGTTCTGCTGAGCTACATGAGATGGACCCTCCCTTTCCTCTTCGCTTTTTAATTGATCATGAATATATCTTGAGATATACCTTTAATACAAAGATGCTAATGTTAATAGTACATATGGATTTGGAAAGTTCCTGCGTGTCACTGCTATAGGAAGACTTTCATTCTTCATGCAATTCTACAAAACACTTCCAATAACCCTTAAGATTTCCTTTAGGTCAAAGACTTGCCGAGTCTCTGGAGTAAATAGTTGTTCATGGCCACAGGTATTCCATGTGATTTAATGGTACTCTTCCCCACAAAATGCTAAAATCAGCTACTTTTACAAGGAGAAAGATACTGAAAGCCCTTATCATCTTAATCTCTAGAGTAAATATTTCTATAACAGACAAAAAAGAAAAATGAATGAAAGAACTATACAGGGAAGTAAATTTGACCATTTTTTTTACCTAATGCAATATATAAAAGAATACAAAAATACAAATATGAAAAAAAATGAATGAAGCAATCCAGAAAGCATTCTGAAGGAACAAATTTCAGAGCAGACTTAATGTTGGCTTACTGGCACAATTAGAATAAATAACTGTAAATTATTATATTTTTCTGTCCTTTATATAAGTTTCCACTGTCTAACAGAAAAAGCATGCTGTGTATGAATATGAAAATGAAATGGTTATTTCTAAGATCAGTTGTATGCATGTGACAAACCAGAACTAACTTTTTGTGCCTCAGTTTTCTGCTGGAATTTTCTATGACCCCACCTACCACACCCTACCAAAGGAATGACCAGGCTGTATATTAATTCTGTCATTTGTTTTGTCACTAAATCATGTTACCTACATTTTTGTGACTCCCCATGTCTGTCTCTATGTCAAGTTCCATGATAGGTCCTGGGGATACAAATAAGGCGGGAAACTTGCCCTCCAGAGAGTAAAGTTAAGCCAACTTGATTTGATTAGCAGTAACTAAAATAGGAACTAAAAGGTGGGGAGAGTGGAGAAGAGGAAAGCTATTTTGTCTGTGGAAAGAGAAGGTGGTCAGGAAATAATTCACTCAGGAGGAAGAAGTCTTGGACAATAGGAAGAGATGGGGAATCAGCCCTAGCAGAGAGAGCACCTTGAATTGCTGATAAGAGCTTAAAATCTTAACCATCCCAAGTCATTCACATTTAAAGGCCATCAGCCTAAAGTTAAAGGGAGAAAAGTAATTGACAGTGGCATTTCAGGCTTACACTGTAGTTATAATTTAAAGTGTGTGAAACATCACAGTTCTGAGAAACTGCTTCTTAATCAAATGTTTTGCAGTAGAACCACCTATGGATATATATAAAAAAAATATGCAGGTCCCCATAATATACCCCTGACTAGCTGAATCAGAATATCAGAGAAAGAGCCTGCACAGGCTTTTACTTTATTTTCTATTGTGGTAACACTGATTTACAGTACTGCATAAGCTTCAGTATACAGCTCACACCTCCACATCTGCACAGATCACACCTCACCCACCACCAAAGGTCTAGTCTCCATCCACTGCCATCCAGCCAGAACCCTCAACCCATGCCAACCCTAGTGCCCCCTCGACCCTGGCAACCACTGTTCCATTGAAAACTTTATTTTAAAAAGCTCCTCAGCTGATTGTGATATGCTGCCTTGTTAAGAGCTATTTCCTTTGCTCAGACGTATGCAGCAGAGCCCCAGAAAGCCCACTGTTCTCTGAAGGTGCCAGCCTCAGCTTTGTCTTTTGCTGTCCCTGCCACTCCCTCTGGCATTGAACTCACAACAGGTTAAGGATGCTTCAGACTGTGACAAGCCTTAATCGCATGTGTCTGTCATCCGACACCCTAACTTAGTAGAGCGACTTGATCCTGAATGAATTGATGTTTTTGCTCAATAAGATTCTGGCATCAGGAGGTGGCATAGGCAGAACAGTCACTATGAAAGTTAGCATTTTCTTTTATTGTTTTGTTTTGTTGTTATCCCTTATACATTCTCACTCCCTCTCCCTCTTACCTCTGATAATCTTCATTTGGTTTTCAGTGTCCACTGCTGTATGTTTATTTTGCTTTGTCAATTCATCTGTTTTGTTCCTTTATATTTCCCATATATGTGAAAGCATCCAATATGTGTGGTTTATCTTTCTAGCTAACTTCACATGCATAATCCTAGCAAGTTCCTTTCATTTTGCTACAAATGGCAACATTTCATCTTTCCTAATAGCTGAGTAGTGTGGATATACATACCATAGCTTCTTTATCCTAGGCACTATACGTGGGCACTTGGGTTCCTTCCTATCTTAGTTGTTGTAAATAATGCTGCAATAAACATGGAGCATGTTGACGGTTTTGTATTCGTCAAGAAAGTGGTTTAATTTTCTTCATAGGCATACCCAGCAGTGGTATGCTGGATCATATGGTATTTCTAGTTTTAGGATTTTTTTAAGATTTATCTTATGTATTTATGCATAGAAGAACTGTGGTGTAAGCCAGACATGTGGGGGTGAGAGAATTGATGAGAGCCAGAGTGGGGAGCAGAACAGGCAGATCTACTGAAATACACTGCTGAGGGGAGCAGTGGGTGAGACAGGAGAGGTCTGCTGTGCCATGTGGGTCTCTGGCCAGGGATTGAACTCATGCCACAGTGGCTGCTATAGCTTGATAGTGCTGAGACTTTAACCCCTGTGCCACCAGGGAGGCCCCTCTAGTTTTAGTTTTTGAAAAAAGGTTGAAACTGCTTTCCAAAGTGATTGCACCAATTCATATTGCCACCAACAGTGTATGCTTGTCTTTCTCCACATCTTTTTCAGCACTTGTAGTTGGACTGTTTGTCCCAGCAACCATATTTTTAAAGGAAAAGATATTCCATTATCCTTATATGCAAAATAAGTGACAATTGTCCCTCCCAGTCCTGCCTTCATTTTTTTAAATTAATGTTTTATTTTATATAATTCTTACATCATTTTTTCATTTTTGCACAATGTATGCATTTTCATTTTAGTTATATTCCCCATACAATTGCACCCCCCTTGTTTTGACCCTAGTCCTTCCTTTCCCCTTCCCTCCACCACCCCCCATAATGTGTCTCTGGTTTATAGTTGCTTGTTGATTTTGATTTTTGCTTTGTATTAATTAGTCTTATTTAAGTTTTCTAAATTCCTGCTATGAGTGAGACAATCCGGTATTTTTCTTTTTCTTTCTGACTTATTTAGCTGAACATGATCCCTTCTAGCTCCATCCATGTTGCTGCAAACTGCTTGTGTTTATCTTTTTTTTGATTGCTGAGTAATATTCCATTGTGTATATGTACCACATCTTCTTGATCCAGTCAATATTCTTGGGCATATGAAAAAATTTTCAACATCATGTGCAATCAGGGAAATGCAAATCAAAACTACAATGAGATACCATCTTACACCAGTGAGAATGGCACATATTAAAAAACCCAGCAACAACAGATGTTGGAGAAGTTGTGGAGAAAAAGTAACTCTCCTGCATTGCTGGTGGGAGTGAAAACTGGTCCAACCACTATGGAGAGCTGTGTGGAGATTTCTTGACCTACTCAAGATAGAGCTTCCATATGATCCAGCAATTCCACTCTTAGGTATTAACCCAAATGACACAGAAACATTAATTCCAAAGGAATTAATGCACCCCTATGTTTATAGCAGCACTGTTTACAATAGCTAAGCCATGGAAACAACCTGCCTTCATTTCTATAGGTGAAGGAGAACTGTCACTAAGGTTCATTTTTAAATTTGATTTATTTGAATCATAATCAGAATAAAAGAATATATTTGATTCATCTAAGTATATTCATATACTATAGTTATCAAAAGGAGTTTGAAGTGGCTGATTCAACAAACAATTGTAAAGAGTCTGAGTATATACAAAGCACTGTGGGACATTCAGAAGACCTAGTCTAGCTATTGAAAAAAATGTCCTTAATGTATTATCCATTAGGATGGACAACGGATAATTGCTGCTATATGGTCATTCTTAGTGGTCGACAAATTTATGCTCGTTGGAGGTGACAGTGCACTGGGATTGGGGTGCACCCTTCACAGAACTCAGATGACACACCATTTTAAGTCCCCAGTGCATCCTGCTATGGGGTAGGTGGTGGAAGAAAACACTAGAAATAAGTATATAGGAATTGTCCTTTCTCTTTCCATCTGGAAAAATTCTGAGAAGTCCCTTTTTATCTCTCTAACTCCTTAACGTCTTTCTCTGTGAACACTTTTGCTCTTCTGTCCATTGGTCTGGATAGGGCCACCACACTTTCTTCCGTGGAAAATGCCCCCAAATTTCTTTCCTTCCTTGTTTCTCTGTTAGCAATGTTGTGGTTGAACCCCACTTTTCCACAGCAACCTAGGAGATGTTTCTAAGTTGCAAATCCTAACAAATCTGTCCTTCCTCTTCTTAACACCCTTCAGAGGTTCCTCATTTTCTGTGATAAAATTATAATTGTGCATAATCAAGATTGACAAAATGATTAGGCAGTTATTTCCAGTGTATAGAAGTAACCAGTATTTCTTTTCTTTATGTCTGTTGTCTTTAATCCATTCCTCATAATTCTCCACATAAGAGAAAACTGGTACTAATAAATGCCCATAAGCAAAAAAATTAGGGTTCAATAAAAAATGGAAAAGCTATATGTTTATTAGTGAACTAAAAGACAAGATTTAAAATATGGAATTTTAGCAATAAATAAAATATGAAAATTTATTTCTTCTCTCTCATCAGCTTTCAAAGACTGAGTATAGGATTGGATATATACATTTCAAGATGCATTGTAAAATGCATTAAAATTAAAACTAATTTTATTGTCTTTTTCTCAGAGTACATTCCTTATAGGGAGCTCAAGGCATTAGATACAAATGTGATTTTCCTTACATATGGTCCTGGCAAACCAAAGGATTTACAAACTGTAGCCCTTTTAGAAAAATAAAATCAAAAAGAAATTGAAATAATAAATATTAAGCTAAAGCTATGATGTGAATATACTCACAATGAAGACAGATACTCAGTGGAAAACACATAGAACTCCTGAAAACAGAAAGGAAGGCTCTCGTGGGATCTTTTCCATCACAGCAGTTAGGCAGATTTCTTTCTGGAGGTATATCTTGGCATATTCTGTCCACTCTGGTGTGAAATAACTTACAGGATGGCTTTTCCACTACTTCCGTTGTGAAGCCATTCCACAATTTAATAGATATCATTATTGGGAAAACTTGGTAGAGATGGAGTCTACATTTTCTGTTTTTCAATTTCATGCACTGGCTTCAAGTTATTGCTCCTGGAGAGCTTCTTAAACAATCCTTTCCTTTTATGGTGATACATTTTGAATTTGTGGAAATTTGTGTCATATCGCTCTGTCAATCTTTAAAAATTTATATATAATGTGCACTGAGTGCTTAATTCCCTTGTCAATGAGCAATATATTAGGGTTTTATAATCTTGTCTTGTAAGTCATTTTCCTCAGTCTGGTAATCAATCAGCTCTTTTCTAAATTCTCACAAGTTTGTCAACATCTTACATGAAAGTATGTGCACAATGACTCAGAAATTTGATCTTGTCTTACCAATGCAGCTCACAACTCCACCATTGTATCCTGACCTCAGGCAGTAGCACTCCTGTTTCTTGACACCTTTGAGATATCTTAACAGTTATTTCCCTCACATGTAATCACTTGCTGTATTTCATAGTTGAATGTCCTCCCTTGAAATTCTAGGTAGTTCCATTCAGTAATTCCACAGTCATAACAACTTTTTTATTAAAACTCATTTACTCAACTGCATATCATAATAGATAATTTATTATCAAATATTTAGATGAATAATTTCACCAATTTTTATGTTTTTTTTCTGAGATGGCCTGTACTTGGTATCATATCAACATCTCCCTGTAAAGCATTTCTCAAATACATTGCTAACTCTATCTCCCCAGGACACTATGCGTGACAGTACACAAATGATTGAAATTTATTAACTGGCCCCTCTGAAATTATAGTGTGTATAATTAGCCCAACCACATTTTTTTCTATTTCTTTCAGATTGATTAGGCATGATAATCTACATCAGGGAAACTCTCAATCCCTAAGATTTTATTTTTAAAACCCTTGTTTTATAAAATAATCTTTCCTTTTCACAATATTCAAATTTTAGATTTTTTTCAGTTACAGAAAAAAAATATTATGAAAATAATTGTGGTTACCTTGTCTGAGTATTTTATTGTTGCCAGAATCTATGTTTTTCATCTTAAAACAAACTGAAACATTTTAAAAGATTGACATAAACCCTGTTGAAATAGACCCTGCTGAATCTGAAAATCTTGATGACATCTTGAATTTCAATATAAAAAGTCCCTGAAGGAGTAGCTCTTATATCAAAGGACAGAAATATAGAGAAAATATTCTTTTTTCATGGCCTTAAAATAACTGAATTAGTCACTTGCTACCACACCTTCATTGCATTCATGTTAAGGGCACTATTTCAATAGCTACCTAAGCAGAAAAACACTTTTGGAGATAAGGGTAAATGTCAACTGCTGTCCTACTGCCAAGAAAGTGGCTTTTTAAAACCTGTAATTGCCACACATTTAAAAACATTTTAAGAACAGAAATAAGCATTAGCCCACAAGCCAACCTTTAAAACACCTTTATGAATAAAGAGATCTAAAAAATGGTTTGGCCCTCTGAAAATGTGGTCATTAATGAAAATTCATAGATAATGAATCCTCATTAAGAATTTGAGAAAGACAAGACAAGTGTCATGTACTGCCCTAGACTCAATCATTCTTTTTTTTTTAAATAATAAATTTTATTTTTATATTCCCCCATACAATTGCAAATGCCCCATTCTGACCCCAATCCCTCCCCTCCCGCCCGCAACCCCCAAAAAGTGTCTCTGGTTCATAGTTTTTTGTTGATTTTGATTTTCACTTTCTTATAGTTATTCATTTTCCTGGTCCCTTATTTAAGTTTTCTAGATTCCTGCTATGAGTGAGACCATCCGGTATTTTTCTTTTCCTTTCTGGCTTATTTCGCTGAGCATGATCCCTTCCAGCGCCATCCATGTTGCTGCAAATTGCATGAGTTTATCTTTTTTGAATGCTGAGTAATATTCCATGGTGTATATGTACCACATCTTCTTGATCCAGTCATCTATTTTTGGAGATTTGGGCTGTTTCCAAAGCTTAGCTATTGTAAATAGTGCTGCTATAAACATAGGAGTGCAGGTGTTCTTTGGAATTGATGTTTCTGTGTCCTTTGGGTAAATACCTAGGAGTGGAATTGCTGGATCATATGGAAGCTCTATGTTTAGTAGGTCCAGAAATCTCCACACAGCTCTCCATAGTGGTTGGACCAGTTTGCACTCCCACCAACAGTGCAGAAGAGTTCCTTTTTCTCCACACCCTCGCCAACATTTGTTGTTGCTAGTTTTTTTAATATGTGCCATTCTCACTGGTGTGAGATGGTATCTCATGGTAGTTTTGATTTGCATTTCCCTGATGACAAGTGATGTTGAACATTTTTTCATATGTCTGTTGGCCATTTGCATTTCCTCTTCAGAGAAGTTTCTTTTTAGCTCTTCTGCCCATTTTTTGACTGGATTATTTTCTTTGTTGTTGCTGTAGACTCAATCATTCTTCAAGTCTTTATTAAAAGCCTCCGCACATTTGGCCTGTACCCCGGTTCTTGTATAAAAATAAATAAATCTTAAAAAAAAAAAAAAGCCTGATAAGTCCCAGGCACTCTAAGGGTTGCTGTGCTGTGGAAGTAAGAATGCTAATGAAAAAGTTCACTGTGAAAGTCTTTGTTCACTCTGGGAACACAGAAGAGGGAGTGTCAACATCAGAACTAGTGATGCTTTTCAAAGGGAGTGACTTTATTTGGGCTCTTAATGACAAAGTAGAGTTAGATAGGAAAGAGGTGGGAGAACTTTCCAAGAAAATGGAACAGCCTCTGAAAATGTGAAAAAGCTGCCAAAGCATAAAATATTGTGGAAAACTGGGAAATATGAGTGAATGGCTAGAAATGGCTTTGAAAGGGAAAACTGGAGCTAGGATCACAAAGGTTTTGATGTACTCCTCAAAGGAATGAAAGCTTTTCAGGTCCTCCGAGGGACTTAGGACATGGAAGTTACATGGATAGTAAAGCCCTCTTTGTTTTGACTTTATTTTTGAAGACTAGCATGGCAGGCCAGTAGAGGACATACTGCAGTTGGGTAAGACAGTCTGTGGGGCCTCCCTGGGGCATAGGGGTTAAAGTCTTGGTGCTATCAAGCTGTTGCCAGCCACTACAGCCTGAGTTCGATCCCTGGCCAGGGAGCTGACCCACATGGCACCCACAGCAGACCTCTCCTGTCTCACCCACTGCTCCCCTCAGCAGTGCATTTCAGTAAATCTGCCTGTTCTACTCTCCACTCTGTTTCTGGTGGAAACACCCTCTCACCCCCTGCATCTCTGGCCTCCACCTCAGTTCTTGTATGCACAAATAAATAAAATTAAACTTTTCTTTTTAAAAGAATGGAGATAGTCTTTCTAAGAGGCTATGGTAGGAATACATTGAGATATGATAAACTCCTAAATTAAACATAGGGTGAAAACATGGTTTAGAATGATTAATAACATGTAATGTAAGAATTTGATAACTGGGGAGTATTTCAGCATGACTTCTAAAGGAATGACATGTACGATTAAGTGAAGATGGTTGTTTATTTGTATGAAAGGACAATGAATAGGTTTTATGGGGAAACTGATAAATGCCATTTTGGACATGTGGGAGGGGACCTGAGGGAGCTTGGCAAAATGATCCAATTCTCAGCAAAAATTCTTTGCCTGGGATGTAGAATCAGGCACCATTGATGTATAAATTATTGCTGGATTCATGAAATTTAATGAGTTTACTGAGATACCAAGTATCAGAATCCTGTAAAACACTGACATTTAAGAAGATGTCATTAAAAGATGTCTTCTTTACCGCAATCTAAAATGAAATAGATTGGGCCTCCACGGTGGCGCAGCGCTTGAGCATTGGGTTGCGAAGCTGCCCGTGGGCTCTGCGGCGCCGGTTCGATCCCCGGCTGCTCCCCGGCCACCGGAGGAGGGTCCCACATGGCGCGCAGACCTCTCCTGCCGCCCGCTGCTCCCCTCAGCAGTGTACTTCGGTCCTTCTGCCTGCTCTGCTCCCCGCTCTGGCTCTGGTGAATTCTCTCACCCTCCCGCGCTTCTGACTGTACCCAGTGCATGTATAAACAAAACAAACAAACAAACAAATAAATAAATAAATAAATAAAAACATGCCTCTATTAAAAAAAAAATGAAATGAAATAGATTGAGTTAAAAAAGGAAAATGAAAGCATAATATCATGAAGGCCAGTGAAAAAGAGGATGGCAGAGAGCATCATCAGCAGTGTTGAATGTGAGGAAGAGGCCATCTAGTGAAGCAAGAAAGGGTGCATTGGCTTGGACAATTCAGAAGTTATTAGCTATTAATAATAATCTGTTCCTCAACATGGCAGAGCAAGAGCAAAACTGCTGTAGAATCAGAATTGCAATAAATGAGTGAAAAGATATAGATTTAAATAAATAAATTATATGTAGAAAGAGTAGATCAAAGAAGTGCTTATTAACATGATAAACATTTTAATAGGTTGCTAGGGACAGGCAAGTGATGGGAAAGAATAAAAAATAAAGATACAGGAGAAAGAAAGGCAACACAGAGTGCTGGGTTTATAGTTTTTCTCCAACATTATCTAGAACAGGGATGATTGGGTGGCTCCAGAGTAGAGCTTTTACATGGTAGGTACCACAAGACAGCTAAGTAATATGGGAGTATCAATAAGACAGCTAGGTAGTGAGGGTTGAGGCTCTCTGAGATCAATAGAAGGCTGGGATCATACAGGTATAAGTGTCTGAAGCTCAGTGAGGCTGAACAAAGAGGACTAGCAGTCAGAAGTTCAAAGGCATTCAAGGTTATGGGGGTAATGTCACAGAATGCACTCTGAATTTAAGATTTCAGATGAATAGGGGGCTTGCGGAAGTGGGAGCAGATGGGAAATTCATTGGAGTTGAGAGAGTCAAGAGCTGCAAACCCAGATGTTCTCTGTGCTACCTACATGGACTTTGACATCATCCAGGAAGATAATAACAAGAGGTAGAGACAGATGTAGGAACATAGATGCCATCACCCTTAGTAAACAAGGGGAAGTGGCCAGTCACTTCAGCAGCAGCAGCAGCAGCAGCAACAATATAGAGAGTGAAAACAGGTAATAATAGCTAAGGGGCCTGAGGATCAGAGGCAGTGATTATATGTTTACTTATATATGCCTACACTAACTTTATAGTAATATACAAGAAACTGAATTGCTGATTGCTTCTGAGTGGCATTTTATTTTATAACTGTTAGATTCGGGGCCATCTGAATGTATTACATTAAAAATATCAGTGATTTATATAACTCAACAACAACAACAAAAAAACAGGCAACCTGATTTAAGAATGAACAGAGATCTAAATAGATAATTCTGTAAAGAAGACATACAGATGGCCAATATAAAAAGATGTTTATCATCACTTACCTATTAAGGAAATGAAAATCAAAACAACAATGAGGTATCATATCACACCTGTGAGAATGGTTATTTTCCAAAAGACAAGACATAACAGTGTTGAGAGGATGTGGAGAGATGGGAACCTTGAACACTGTTAGGGAATGTAAATTGGTGCAGCCCCTATGGAAAAGCGTATGATGATTTCTCAAAAAAAAGAAAAAGAAAAAAAAAGTGAGAATAGAAAATCATATGATCCAGCTATGCCACTTCTAGGTTTTTAATCTGAAGAATATGAAAACACTAATTCAGAGAGGGAGTTATACTCTATGTTTATTGCAACATTATTCACAATAGCTAAGTAACAACCTAAGTGCCCCTCGATGGATGACTGCATGAAGATGTGTATATATGCACGGAACTCGGCTATAGAAAAAAAGGGCAATGCGATGAACTTAGACAGTATTATGATAAGTGAAATAAGTTCTGACAAGGTAAGACAAATACCTTATGGTTCATTCATAAACAAAACAAACGAATAAACCAACAGAATACAGAAGCTTTAAGTGTAGGAACAAAATAGTGGTTAACAGAGAAGAAGGGGAAGGATTGGGTAAGTTGGGTAAGAGGAGTCACTTAGATGGTGAAAGGTGGAGGCTAGACTTTCAGTGGCAGACGTAAGGTTGTATACACAGTGTTGTTTTTACTGCTGTACTCCTGAAACTTATATATCATTATAAACCAATGTAACATCAATAAAAACATTAATTTATATGTTTATATGTATATTTGTGTGAGATTGGGTGTGATATATATGTAAATATGATACCTATCTATATGAAGCCTATGCATATTTATGTGATATATCCACATATGTATATGGCACATGTGAATTTATATGTGTGAAATTTTATAAAGATAGATGTCAGAATCATAGATCTAAAGGGTCTGACAGTGCAGAAGTGAGCCAAATGAGAAGCGTCTACATCCACATTTCCCCAACTTGCAAGGTTTTCAGAGTAAGCATTTCATGAGGTGAGCTTGCAGGGAAGTGCTATCTTCAGAGGAGAATAGTAAGGAGTGGTTAGTAAAGGTTATAAGGGTGTCTGGATTGTTTATCCACAAAGAGTTGTGAGTCTAGAAGGCATCACAAAAGTGGTAGTTCTCAGAGTGATATTGTGCTGGTGGTGTCCCATTTTAAAATTAATCTACTCAATACTTTTTAGACCGAAAACACTCAACCAATGTCAGAAATCCAATTTAAAGTTTCCTTTTTATTTTTGAAGAGAATATGGAGTCCAGGCTAAAACAGCTCCCAAAAGCAATATTCTTTTCTGTGTACAATAAATCATCAGCTTTCTCTCCCATCAGTAAACTAAGAAGTTGGCAGAAGATAATGCAGTGTTCTCTTGAGAGCAAAGATTCTTGTTAACTTACATTCTTATCATCTATAAAAGTTTATGACTTTTGTTGTTGTTCTTGATCTTAAATGGATAGTATCTTCCATTTAACACAAGAGAACTGGGGATATTTTTTCTTTTATTTATCCTGATGAAATCAATTGTATATTTTGGTTTAATAGTGGCATAGAGGTTGATGAAACCCATCAAGGATAAGCCAAAATGAATGGAACCACAAAAAGCCATAAACAAATATTGGCTTCCTTAACCCAGTATTATTTGACACTATGGATTTTAAATAAAATATTATTTGGTTTTAAAGTAGTCTTTCTTCCCTGCTGTCTCACCGCTGTTCTGTCCTCCATAACTCAAGCAGAGGTGTCCTGGACATAGCTGAGAATGAGTTAATTCTAATTAGGTGATTTTTGCCTGATACAACTGGTTTCTGGCTTTTCCATATTAAATGATTGCTCAATTCTTTGTCCACACTGTAAGGAAATATGAACAAGGCTCCCTGCTTTGCTTGTTGCCTTTGAGAATACCTGAGTGCAGGCAGAAACATTCAGTGTTGGCACTTGCTGACTTGGGTTATGTGAGAGAGACTCCCAGACCAGCTCACATGCCGTCATGTTTCTCTGGCTACTCTGCCTGGGGGAAGGGGAGGCTTTTTTTTTCCCCACCTGGTGGTAAGAAGGCTTTGGGGTTCAGGGTTTTCCGTTCTGCTCAGTGCAGGTGTTCCTAATACTGAGGAGGTCTCTACTGAACCTGCCCATCAGAATGATAGGAATTCACCAAAAACTAAACAAGGGCAATGAATTCTGTGTTAAAGTTGAGACTGCTGTGCTCAGCATTTAAACACCATAGATGGTGTCAGCTGCACCATTAACTACCCACCCTTCCAAATCTTCCTCAGTCCCTCCCCCTACCCCTTCCCATACCCTCTGGGTCCTGGGTTTTATTTTTCCCCTCTCTTTATGTTTAACTGCTTTACACATTAATTTCATTACTTCAAGCCTCTAACGTAGCAGTATACACAATAGAGTGCAGTGCTGTGCAAATTAAATCAGTTGGTTGGATTTATTTTAAAATAGAGATTCCATAGATGGAAATAAAGACCACTGCCCAGCCACATTTGATGAGTGTTGCATTTTGTAGTATGTAAAGTAGATTGCACGGATGTCCTCCCTAGCTAAATCATTCATATAAAATGAAAGATGATATGGTTATATTGTATGTGTTTACTGCATCTTCAAGAGATTGCTTTTTCAAAAGAGGGCTGTTAAAGAGACATCTTAAAGGATATAAGGTGTCCCCTGTCTTCTCACATGTCAAGTGCAGAGAGTGCAACTCAGTGTCAGGATATCAAGGCTTATGTGTCACTCCATAGAAAGTAAAGCTTTCCTTTACAGATTATTTATTTAAAATCTCCCTGTTTTGTTTTGTTTTGTTTTTCCTTGAAGGAACTTATACTCATGTTGTTGATGGAATATCAGAAGAACCACTTGTGTTTTTTAAATACATCTAGTAGGAAATTATCCCCTCCCCCCATTCCAGGACTATGTCTACCTTTGAAAAGTATAAATGTGAATCTTGGGCCTCCCCGGTGGCGCAGCGGTTGAACGCTGGGTTGCGAAGCTGCCCGCAGCCTCTGCAGCGCCGGTTCGATCCCCGGCTGCTCCCCGGCCACCAGAGGAGGGTCCCACATGGTGCGCAGACCTCTCCTGCCACCCGCTGCTCCCCTCAGCAGTGTACTTCGGTCCTTCTGCCTGCTCTGCTCCCCGCTCTGGCTCTGGTGAATTCTCTCACCCTCCCGCACTTCTGACTGTACCCAGTGCTTGTATAAACAAACAAACAAACAAATAAATAAATACATAAATAAATCTTTAAAATAAATAAATAAATAAATAAATAAATGTGAATCTTGCCTGAGATAATACTGGCTGGAAACTCATGAGAAATGTGGGTGGTAATGCAACAGTGCATTGGATCAGAGCCCCTGGCTTCAAGGTGAGGCCTGGGCGAGTGCTAAGCCTCTCTCCGACTCCCATGGGCTTCCCCTATTCCCCATATACCTCAAAGACAACAACCACTGACCCCTTCAATACCATCCATTAAACCCATGTTTTTCCTTCTGTTTCTTCAAACACTGATAGATTTGGGGGCCAGTTGAGTAGAATTTGAGAGGATACTAATAGGACAGTGTGCATGATTCACCACTAGTGGATTTGGGGAAGGGGAAAAAAGTGTGATTATTAATCACTCTAGAACTCTAAAGAACTATTTAGAGAAGGGTCCTCTTTTCTTCAGCTGGGTGCTAGAGTGGAAAAAAAGCTAGGGGTCAGGAGACATGAAATCTAGTCTTGACTCTCTCCTAAGTGTGATGTCTCTGCATTGGAAAAATGATAACTCAACACTAATTCCTGAAATATTAAGTATGTCCTAAGTTATGTTGCAGTAACAACTCCCAAATTTCAGTGACTTATAAAAACAACTTCTCATGCATATTGCACATGCAGCTGTGCTTCACCTAGCTTCTCCATTTGGGGTGCAGTTTGAAGGATGTGCCCTGACATGTAGCACAGGGAAACAAGCAATGGTAAAACTGCACAGGGTGTTGCAAAGCATCTCACATTCTACTTGTCAAAGGAAGTCACATGGCCAACCTTACTATCAGGACTCAGGACCCACAAAGAGGGTAGAAGGAAGAGCCCTAAGAAGCTTGAGCAGGTAGAGAGGGCCAGTATAGTATCTGTTAGTTAAGAGCATCGGTCAATGATTTGTAAAATCTCTTCCACCTCCAGAATCACCAATTTTAATTCATGACTTAGAAATGGCAATAATTACCTTGGATGTGAAAATATTTTATGAAGAGATAAGAGACTACGTAAAAGATGACCCACTCCAATAATGGGCTTAATTCTTGGCATTAATTAGTAGTTTACTTATGCATATATTGTTTTTATCTTTAAATTACTTCTATGCCTACAGCAAGGTCTTGCCCTTTAATTTTTTTGTTCTTTTTTAAGAACATATAATTCGTAGTCATTACATGTATACACTAATTTACAGCTAACAATATACTTTTACATTCCTACATTCCTCTGTCATCTGCTCTTCACATGACCAAATTTACCATATTTGGTTTGTATAATTATTCACAGTGCCCCAATTAGTAGACACTCAATAATTTGCAGGGGGTTGGGATGGAACTACTTTTGCAGAGAGGTTAGTAGAGGAGGGTAGTGTTGGTGCAGGAAAGAGCCCAAGTCAAGATTATTCCGCCCTTTGCTTAATGGTTGCAGAAATCACCAGTGAGGAAATCAGAAAATCTCTTAGAATAAACTCAAATTGTTACTTTATCTTATGCATCTGCCAGTACTGAGTGGTGGTAGGGAAAACAAAATGAAGTTATCATCAAGCTTTCTGACTATTTCAAAATCTCAGTGTACATTTTAGGTGATAGTATTTTGGGACATTATAAGATGGATGGACTGATCAGCATTTTCCCAAGGAAAGAAGTGTGAATATTGTTTAATGCTAAGGACTAGTTATGGCCTTATGTGTCAGGTACTTTTCCGTCAGCTTTACATGTATTGATCTATTTAATCCTCAAAGTATCTTTTTGAAATAGAAATTACTATTATATCAATTTTCACATAATAATAGCCAGGCATGGTGAAACTAAACACTTGGTACTGGCATTTTAGCTTGTTAGTGTCTGAGCTGGGATTGAATTCAGAGTCTGACTCCAGAACTTTGATAACAATTCCTACCTTTGCAGAATATTAATGTAGCATCTTTCTACATAGGAAGTAGATCTTTCTATGTGGAAGTCACTATATTATAGAGACTATACTAGTTTTTGATAAAATACAATGCTGGGCCTCTCTGGTGGCTCAGGCAGTTGAGTGCCGCACTGTGAAGCTGTCCGCAGCCTCTGCAGCACGGGTTCGATCCCGGACGGCCTGCAAGAATCCCACATGGCACGGCAGACCTCTCCTGCCGCGCCCGCTGCTCCCCTCAGCAGTGTATTTCAACAGTCTCCCTGTTCTGTTCCCTGATATGACTCTGATTAATCCTTTCACCTTCCCACACAAATGACCTGTACCCTGGTTCTTGTATAAATAAATAAATATTTAAAATGCTGTCCACCTGGACCAGTTTCACATAAATTATCTAATTTTTTGTTTGTTTTAAAGTATCATAGGTTTATAACTCTATATATAATATAGGGGAATAGGATAACATTTCTTCAGATTTAATCCTCAACTAAACCTGTGAATTTATAGAAGGAGTATATTTTTCCTATTTTATGAATTGATTCTCAAGCATTGAGTTGACTTTGCCCAAGGTCACACTATCAGGTTCCCTGTGGAATTTGATTCTGAGCACATTCTCACCAAAGCCGGGTTTTAAAAATGCTTTAACACACTAATTATCAAATCTCTCCTAACAACCAAAAATTCTACAGCCCTTATTCAGCAAGACAAATAAGCAAAGGAGTTTCCCAACTTGCCTGCTCTTCATTTAAAGGCATGGGGTTTGCTTTCATTTTGTTTGTGCCGAGAGAGTCTCTGATGAAAGTCATCCAGGCCCATTTGTATTCTAGCATCTTTATGATCCCTGCTGGGTTTAGAGATAGCTTTTACTAATCCTACCAAATCAATCCCTCTGACCAACCTCAGGGGTCATCATAAAGTACTTAAGGGATTTTCATTTATTGAATCCATTCATAGGGCAAACATTCTAACTCTTCTTAGAAGAAGAAAGGTAATTTTGTGTCCTGCTGAGGGATACGATAGAACTAAATTGTATTTGAGTGGAGAGGGCTATTATCATTTTAGGGGTTTGATTACCAAAATAAGGATGACGCCTAATTCCAAGGTTGCCTTAGAAAACATTGACATTTCAAAGTTTCTCCAAACCAACAGCCCTGAATTTCTTGTCTACACTTCTTTCTAGGACACTCATCTCTCTGAACAGCTATCTATTTGTTTTACTTTGTGTCTTCTAGGAACTCCATGATGTTAAGATCACTGAATTCAAGCTGATAATATGTTTTACTTTTTTCCCCACACACACAAAGGGAGGCATGTGAACAGAAGCAGGGGAGTTGTGACTGTAGTAAAAACCAGCTTCCTACACATCAGTGCAATGTGGAACAGTATGTCAGCCCCCACTGAGACTCCTGTCATCAGACACTGACAGTTGACCTATTAGAGACTTCTTTCCTCGTGTATAAGCAAAGGACAAGCAGGATAAAAACTCCCTAAGAAAAATGACCTTGATATTCTTTTCATTTCAGTAAACCCAGGACCTTGAATCATATGGCCAGTAATAGTGGAAGTCCATAAATCCCTGTTGGATGAATGGTCAAATAATAGTATTAAAAAATCTAAACCCGGGGCCTCCCCGGTGGTATAGCGGTTGAGCACTGGGTTGCGAAGCTGCCCACAGCCTCTGCAGCACCAGTTTGATCCCCAGCCCCCAGGCAAGGGTCCCACATGGTGCGCAGACCTCTCCTGCCACCCGCTGCTCTCCTCAGCAGTGTACTTTGTCAGTCTGCCTGTTCTGCTCTCCGCTCTGGCCCTGGTGAATTCTCTCACCCTCCCGCACTTCTGACTGTACCCAGTGCTTCTATAAATAAATAAATAAATAAATAAATAAATAAATAAATCTTTTTTTAAAAAATGTAAACCTGGTATTCAAGATCCTCTGATTTGTCCCCTTCCCTCCTTTTCAACCTCTTTTTCTGCCTAGTACTTTGGGCACAAACTTTGCTCATACACCCAAGACCATGTCCCTCTGTCGTTGTACATGCTCTCCTCTCCACCTGCCCACTCCCCTAACTATCCAAAACCTCCACTACATTCTAAGGGAAACCTCAAGGTCACTGTCTCTGAGACCTTTCTCCAATCCTTCTAGAGGGACTTAAATCATCCCTTCCTCCATAGGCTTACAGGATGTTTATGGCCCTAGTACAGCGTTTATTTCTGTAGGTCTTATATTATTCATGTTTTTATTCCACAGATATTATTAATACTCAATTGTATTCCAGTCAGTGTGCTAGAGTTTCGCATATTATTTCATTTGCTCTTCACAGCAACCCAGTGGACATTCATTCTTTCATTTAACCAGTATTTATTGAATGTATGCCAGTTAATCAGACTCTGTTGTGATATCTGAGAGTTGAATGGTGAGAAAGTTAAAAGACATCCCATTCTCTAGGAACTTACAGTCTAATGGAGAGACACAGACTTAGAAACTAGCACAGAAATAAAGGAACAAGATAATTTCAAATAATGATCAGCCATGAAGAAAATAAAACTCATTGATATTTTATTTTAAAGATTTTTTTCATTTATTTATACATACAAGATCTGGGGTGTAGGCCACAGGTGGGGGGTGAGGGGTAAGAGGATTCACCAGCAACAGAGTGGGGAGCAGAAAATCTGGATGTACTGTAATACATTGCTGAAGGGAGCAGTGGATGAGACAGGAGAGGTCTGCTGTGCCATGTGAGTTAGCTCCCTGGCCAGGGATCGAACTCCTGCTGCAGTAACTGGCAATAGCTTTGTAGCACTGAGACTTTAACCCCTGTGCCACCAGGGAGGTCCTGATGTTTTATTTTGTGAAACATCAAGAGTAACAACAATGGAAAGTTAAAATGAAATGTAGTTGGTAAAGTCCTCAAGGATAATTCTGCATCT
Source organism: Talpa occidentalis (assembly GCF_014898055.3). Lineage (NCBI taxonomy): Eukaryota > Metazoa > Chordata > Mammalia > Eulipotyphla > Talpidae > Talpa > Talpa occidentalis. The sequence continues at coordinate 36,444,011 of NW_023601212.1, forward strand.
CATGCATCTAGTTATTACTCAGTGCCTAGAACAATGAGTTATAAACTTCGGTCTTTCAAAAATCTTGATCAAATAGTGAACAGGACTTTGAATTTAATATCTGTAAGCTCCCTTTAATCACCCAAACTGTGCTAATACAAATAAATAAATCAGTCTGAGGAATAGGTGGGAGATGTAAGGTGCACCTTAAAAAATCCATGCAAGTAATTTCTTGGCTAACCTTAGAGTGGAAGAGTACTATAGTCAGCTCTAAATTTTCCCAGCCTAGCAGAGGAGAAGCATTTATTTACCCAACCTCTCAACTAGTTTCCCTTTGACTTTGGAATGCATTATACTTTTTATTTCTTTACTTTTGTGGGGCAGCAAAAATTACCTTTGTAATTATATTTGGCTTAGATGAATACAGCAATGAATTTGCATTCTCTTGGTACACAGTCTGTGATAATAAACCTATAGCAGGAAACGAAGAGGGCCAACCTGAAATTACAAACTTATTGTGCAAAGTCCAAAGTTTTCACTCATAAAACTGCTGATGAATATTGCTAATGTAAAGACAGGCAGAAGAAACAGCTTTGCTGTTAATTTATGATAACCAGAAGTAAGACAGAATTATGAAAGTCCATAAACACCAACTAAAAGGATTCAAATCACAAGGTCTCCCTTTCAAACACCTTTAAACCTACTTGGAAGTGATTTTCCCAGTCAGTAAGAGATGACTTTACATTGTTTACTCAGGGTGATGATGAAGTCCTGCTGGATTGGGTCATATGTTTGTTCTCCAGAGGTGTCCCTCACTGCTTTTAACCACAGTGTTGGGCCGGGGTATTTAGTTTTTCTGTGTAAAATGTTTCCAGCCCTTATAACATGAAACCCGTAACCTGGGTGCTTAGCACACAGTCACTGCAAGCTCCACCAATGGGCCCAGATAGCAAGCCTGCTTTTGAGGTGGGAAATATGTAAACTTCTCTGATTAGTCACTAGTGGATAGGGGAGCAGAAAGAGGAACCCCAAGGTCAAGAATGTGATGATCTCAACTTTTGTCAGAAGAGTGAGTTTCAAGGATATGGGTCCCACACCTCCATTTCAGACTTCACATGAACCCTCTCTGTAGTTCAGCCACATAAGTGGGTCTGTACCTTTCCTTAGAATCATGTCAGGGAGGGCATCCCCTGGTGGTGTAGTGATTGAGCTCTGGGCTGTGTAGCTGCCCGCAGCCTCTGCAGCGCTGGTTCGATCACCAGCGAGGGTCCCACATGGCGCGACAGACCTCTCCTGCCACGCCCGCTGCTCTCCTCAGCAGTGTATTTCGTCGGTCTGCCTTTTCTGTTCCCCACTCTGGCTCTGCTGAATTCTCTCACCCTCCCACACTTCTGACTGTACCCAGTGCTTGTAAAAATAAATAAAAAAAAAAAAAAAAAAAAGAATCATGTCAGGGAAAATGTTGTACTTTGAATTAATTGTTATTGCATTTACATAGTTCTGTAATATTGGTGTGGCTGTTAAATATTTTACATTCTGTTTATCCATAACTGCCCAGTGATTCTGATAGGTGGCAGATCTTATGTGTAAGAATGAGGATAAATGTGTTTGGGAAAAATGTGTCACAAACTACATCTCCCTAGGAAATACTGAAATTTTTAAAAGAATGAGCAAGTTTTTTGAATGCTTTATCACTAACTTACCTCTGCTGTCTAAGATGTTCTCCTTCACAAACCTATCCCTCACTGAACAACATCATGTGAGGGCTTTTTTCTTACATCAAATTCCTGTGTTGCACATGTTTTTGTGGTGAACTTCAAACGGTATCTTCTCCCTTTAGTCAGTTCTTAGGAGTTTTAATTAGCAATGGAATAATTTGTGTTCATAGAGCAAATTATTTTGGCTAAGGAATTTTGGTGACATAACTTAATCTTCATAGGGTTTGTAGTTCCTATTTTTTCTAATACTTATTTTTGTAATATAAGTAGCTATGGGCTAAGATGAGGGCAATCCATTTATAGAATGCTATTCAAGTACAGAGAAATTTAGCTGTTTATGGGAGTTGGAATTTCAGCACAGAGTCATCCAATCAAAGTGAAATGGTTTGTTGAATGTTGAGTATGAAACAGTATTTCTTCCCTCAAGAACAATAAAAACAAAACAAAAAACAAAGATTGTTCACACACATCAGGTTTTGGCTAACTGGGAGGGAATGAAAATATGTTGAATTCAGGTTGCATTTGTTCTAAGGTAGCAAAATAATCTCAGTCATCCATTGTAACTTGGTAGTGTAAACAGTCTTTCAGATTAACCTAGCAATATCGAAAGTACAATCTTTAATCATTTTCAGTCTGTCGGTGGACCGAGTCAAGCATTGTTTCTGAAAGCATTTAAGGAATGAATAAAAACCTGTACCTAGTACAAATCAAGGGTGCTTGTTTATCTTATAAAAGGATTCTTTATAAATGAAAGGAGGAATAGTTCTGTGCAGACGAAAGGGCACGGGGCGTGGGGGGACAGGTTCATATACAAACCTCATATTACTGGGCTGGCAGCCATCAGTAAGCAGAGCAACCTGACTCTCAGCTTCTTTATCTCTTAAAAGTGCATAGATTATTTCATATACTGGCCAGCACATAATCTATGCTCCAAATATGGAAGCTGTTAATATAAAATAATTCACCACAGTTTTCTTAGTATTAAACTCTATTGTGTTTATAAGAACTATTCCCCAAATTTAAATCTGCACCTACCTTCTCAGCAATGCATTATAGAAAGGATTCTTGCAATATTTTTCTAGATGCAAAGTAAATTTCATTTCTCTTTTGGTCTGTGCCAAACATATTAGTAAACTTTTTTTTTTCACAGTTTTCTGTGGAGCCCCTTGCTAAAATGTCTTTGTTGGCACACAGTCTTTAATCAACATTTTTGACCATCCATCTTGCCTCTCTAGGTTTGTGATGTTTGCTTCAAGTCATTACACAAGCAGTAACTACATGTTGTTCATGCTCCTCTCTTGTAGTAAAGCCCCCCTCTCCCCCTGCAAACACCTTATTCTTCTCTGGCTCTCACATTGACTCTCATGACCTCTAAGATGGTGACCTCTTCCCTGCTTACTGGAAGAATTTTCTCCTCTCCTTATTGCACTGACTGTTTAGTTATCTCATTGAGAGCAGCTTCTCAGGTTGAGTTTAATCTGAAGAAATTAGAAACTAACAAATATAACATGTTCCTTTTATCATAACATAAGAAGAAAAATGAACTTTTTAAAAATACTAAAACTATGCTTATACTCTAACAAATAAAAGTGGTTACAAGAGGAGAAGGGTGTGGGAGGAATGAGTAGGGAGACTCAGTGAGATGGTGGTGGAGGGCAGTGGAACCTCAGAGCTGGGTGTGAGGAGCTGTGTACACATATCAAGTTGTGAAGCTATTACAGAGTATTACAAAGCTCACAGAGTATTACAAACCAAAGGTAAATCAATACAAAAATAAATGCAAATAAAAACACCTTGAGGTTAGCATCAAGATTACATGATGTTTAGTTGATAAATACTGAAAGTTCTAAAATAAGGCAGTCTACTTCATTGTAAATAATGATAAATTGAAAAGTTGTAAAATTAACTATTAAATCAACCAGTCTATATTATTGGTGAAGATATTTGTAATTAAAGATATATTTACTTAGTTGATTTATTTTCCAAAAATAGAGGAGTCATGCCCACAGCCTCTTACAGCTTTAAGAATGTATATCAGGGCCTCCCCGGTGGCGCAGCAGTTGAGCGCTGGGTTGCAAAGTTGCCCTAAGCCTCCACGGCACCGGTTCGATCCCCGGCTGCTCCCCGGCCACCGGAGGAGGGTCCCACATGGCGCGCAGACCTCTCCTGCCGTCCGCTGCTCCCCTCAGCAGTGTACTTCGATCCTTCTGTCTGCTTTGCTCCCCGCTCTGGCTCTGGTGAATTCTCTCACCCTCCCGCGCTTCTGACTGTACCCAGTGCCTGTATAAATAAATAAATAAATCTTAAAAAAAAAAAAAGAATGTATATCATTGTTAAATTCAAATTTTCATCAAATTAAAATTTTACAGGCAAATTCTCTAACTTTGAAAAATACTCTTTGATTCTTGTCCATTATCTATTCTTGAACTCTTGATAGTAAATATTGTTGCCAATAAAAGCTGGTCTCAAGACAAAGACTTTCCCATATGACTGGTAAAAGGGTTGGCTTGATGATGGGCATTCATTGAAATATGCTTATAGGTGTTCAATTGAATCACAAAGTTTAATTGATCACAAGGGTGTTCTATGCATGCTTTATTCTATCCTGATAGAAGTTAGGACTTCAGTATATAAATATTTCCATCCATGTTGCTTGGACTATAGGCTTAAAATTCATGTACTAAGATATCAGTTTTAATTATAAAGGAGTGTCCCCCATAGGGATTTCCCTGGGCACAGTTTTCCAAATGAATTTAGAATTATTTGAATTTTGCTCATGTAGGTCATGAACTAAGCAATGCCATAAACTAATGCATTCACTGAAAGAATAAATGTTGATAGTATATTTGTTCGTTTTATGACTCCCTCTTATTTTTTTGCATTTTAAAAGAAACACCTGTAAGCATTAGTCAAGAAGCACAGATAAAATTATGAGAGAGATTACTTTCCTGTCTCTTGAAACCATAAAACATCAAAAAGAAGAAAGTTTTTTTTTTCAAAATTAGGGGAAACACTCTGACATATATCTCTTAAAACTTTCCCCAAATAAGTCATCCTTGATAAGCTAAAGATGGTTTTGGTTGAAGGCTTTTTAAAATCCCAGTAACTACGTGTTTTCATTTAAGAGATGGGGGAATATGTACTTCTAAACAATGAGCAGTGTATGGCTCATCTGCTTACATGCAGCATAATCACCTAGGATAAAATCGAACAACCATCCTCCCCCAAAGCCAGGAACAGGTATTACACCCAATTATCCCAAATGTTAGGAAGACTGTCCTGGCAACAACTTTCTGCAAAAATTCCAAAGACAAGTGTCCTTATCTAGACTATCAGTGGACAGCAGAGGGAATCCATTGCCATTGTGGGCACTCGATGATGAAATGGGTACAAGCTTGCCTGGGAAAAGGAATGAGTCAATTATGGCTTATTAGCTTGTAATATATCATTGACCTCTGGGATAGGCTCAAGATGACTGATGGCAAGAAAGAATTATCTAGAGGTAGCCTTTCTGTAAATGGAGATTGCTTTTTGTACCTTAATCTTTAATAGTGAAGAGTATTATTGAAAATATTAATTATCTGTAGTGTTCTTTTATCCCCAGCTATATTTGCTGTCAGCCTGTGGATAAATTGTCCTTAAAAAGAGCCTGACAGGGCCTCCCTGGTGGCGCGGCCGTTGAGCGCTGGGCTGTGAAGCTGCTCCGCAGCCTCTGCAGCGCCAGTTCGATCCCCAACCGCCAGGTGAGGGTCCCACATGGCGCGCAGACCTCTCCTGCCACCCGCTGCTCCCCTCAGCAGTGTAGTTCTTCGTCAGTCTGCCTGTTCTGCTCTCCGCTCTGGCTCTGGTCAATTCTCTCACCCTCCCATGCTTCTGACTGTGCCCAGTGTTTGTATAAATAAATAAATAAATCTAAAAAAAAAAAAAGAGAGAGACTGACAAATGCCTGCCTGACTCTGAACTAATAGAAGATTGTATGTTGTCCACCATATCAAAATGCTTGTGTTGCATTAACTATGTTTTATGTTAAGCCAAAGGTGATCACACCAGAACTATTCTTTATTGTCCCATTTTTGAAGAATTCTCTATTTATAATTGGTGAGAAGTATTTTTACAGAAAGACTTTCACTTTCTACCAGGGAATACATGGGAAACCCCGCTCAATCTAATAATTCAACATATATGACTTTGAGGCAATATGATTGTGCTCACCCCAATCCATTTTTCCCTTTTTGTTTCAGTCAATAATCAATCAGTTTATATTTTTTCTAAAAAAAATTATAGGAAATGGAATATACTCTTAGAATCTTTTGATTTGTGAGTTCATTGTAATTAAGGATGTCGTTTGTTACATATGTTACTAGTGTGTTTGCTAATTTGTTTTACTTTTACTTTTCATTTTAGTCTTTTTTAGGATATATACCACAACTTGTGTATGTGAAGTGTATAGCATTTTATGTTTTCTAACTTTAGCATTCATACTTAGAAATATTTCTTCCATATTATGACTATATAAATATTTACCTGTATTTTCATGCAGTACTTGGAGATTTTATTTTTATGTACCTCCCTAACTTTCTAGTCTATTGCCCTTCTCTTATACAAGCCAAACTATGCATACTAAGCTATTTTAAAAAGTGAAGATCTGAGAATATTATCTATGTTTCAAAACTGCTCTATGAAGTAAAATGCAGAGAATGAGGGAGTGAATTTTATTTCAGAATGCCAAATCATGAGTTTCATTGCCAAAATATATTTATGATCTATTTTAATGTGCGATTATACATTAAGAATAAATTTATTCAATTTTAATTGTAATTTTTGAAATAACATTGTTATGCAACACTATACCATTCATAGGTACAGGTTCACAACTCCTCACATGTATGTTTCCACACATATATGATTCCACCACCGTGCACCCATAGTCCTTCACCATAGTTCACTGGGGTCCCTCCATTCACCCCTTTGCTCCCCACCTTCACCCTCCTCATCTGGTAGCCTCAGTTCTACAGTCGGATTCCTAGGGATTTGTTTGCTTTGGTTTTGTCTCTTCCTTTGTTTTGTTTCTCTATATTCCAGTTGTGAGTGGAATTCCTTATTATTTGTCTTTGTCCTTCTGACTAATTTCACTTAGTGTAACCCCCTCCAGTTTCATCACTGTTTTTAAAAATGGCAAGAGTTCATGTTTGTTTTATAGCCAAGTAGTATTCCATTGTGTCTGTAGACCACATCTTCCTAATCCACTGCTTAGATTATATTGTCTCCATAACTTGGCTATTGTAAATAGTGCTGTAATGAACAAAAGAGTGCATAAATTCCTTTGAATTAGTGTTTTTGCATTCTTTGTGTAGATACCTGGAAATGAGATTGCTGTATTATATGAAAGATCTATTTTTTTTAATTTTATTTTTATATTCCCCATATGATTGCAACCCCCTTATTTTGACCCCAATCCCTCTTTTACCTGCTCCTCACCCCCCATAGTGTGTCTCTGGTTCATGTTTGTTGATTTTGATTTTTTTCTTTCTTATAGTTATTCTTTTTCCTGGTCCCTTATTTTGGTTTTCTAGATTCCTGCTATGAGTGAGACCATCCAGTATTTTTCTTTTTCTTTATGGCTTATTTCGCTGAGCATGATCCCTTCCAGCTCCATCCATGTTGCTGCAATTGCATGTGTTTATCTTTTTTGAATACTGAGTAATATTCCATGGTATATATGCACCACATCTTCTTGATCCAGTCATCTATTTTTGGGCATTTGGGTTGTTTCCAAAGCTTAGCTATTGTAAATAGTGCTGCTATAAACGTAGGGGTGCAGGTGCTCTTTGGAATTGATGTTTCTGTGTCCTTTGGGTAAATACCTAGGAGTGGAATTGCTGGAACATACGGGAGCTCTATCTTCAGTAGGTTGAGGAATCTCCACACAGCTCTCCATAGTGGTTGGACCAGTCTGCACTCCCACCAGCAGTGCAGGAGAGTTCCTTCTTCTCCACATCCTCACCAACATTTGTTGTTGCTAGTTTTTTTTTTTTTTTTTAATATGTGCCGTTCTCACTGGTGTGAGATGGTATCTCATGGTAGTTTTGATTTGCATTTCCCTGATTGCAAGTGATATTGAACATTTTTTCATATGCCTGTTGGCCATTTGTATTTCCTCTTCGGAGAAGTTTCTTTTTAGCTCTTCTGCCCATTTTTTGACTGGATTATTTTCTCTTCTGCACAGCAAAAGAGACAATAACCAAAACAAAAAGAAACCCCACTGACTGGGAGAAAATTTTTGCACCCAACACTAATGATAAAGGACTGATTACAAAAATCTACAAAGAGCTGATGAGACTCAACAAAAACAATGAAAGATCTATTTTTAATGTTTTGAGAAACCTCCATACTGTTTTCCATAGTAGCTGGGCCAGTCTACATTCCCACCAACATTGTACTGGGGGTCCTTTTTCTCTACATCTTTGTCAACACTCATTTCTGGTCTTTTGAAAAGGGCCTTTCTCAACATTTGTGAGGTGCTATTTTATTGTGTTATTGATTTTCATTTCCTTGATGATAAATCATGATCTTGGAGATCAGCCCTTAGTCAGATGAGATGTGTGATTTGCAAATATTTTCTCCCATCTGGCAGGGTGTGTTTTTGTCTGAGTAATAGTCCCTTTCATTGTGCAGAATCCTGTTAGTTTGATGTACTCCCATTTGTTTGTTTTGCTTTTGTTCCCCGTGTTGTTGGAATCAATTCTCCAAATACATCACTGAAACCAATGTTATAGAGTCTTTTCTTCTTTGTACTTTATGGTTTCAGATCTTCCATGCAACTCTTTAATCCAATTCGAGTTAATTTTTGTGTATGGTGTCAGGTACAGTAGTCTAGTTTCAGCATGTGGCTGTCCAGTTTTTCCAACACCATTTGTATTTACCAATACCATTGTATGCTCCCTTGTAAATTAACTGTTCATGTAGTGTGGGTTGGAAAGGACATGTGATTAAGAAATATACAGTAGCTTCCTGGGTACTAATCCTGACTCCAACCATTAGTTTTGGGAACCTGGGCAACCTATTTGACTCTGAGCTTCCATTTGTTTATCTTTCAAGGGAAGGAATTAGACCTCTAGATGACCTTAGTAGTGTGCCCATACCACCAAATGCTAAGATTCCTCATACTGAGGGCAATAAAGTTACAAAAATGTTAGCTCTTAATTTTTTTTTTTTTTTAGGATGGAACATACTACAGTTCAAGAACAGGAACTAAAAAAATCGAGTTCTGAGTTTGTAGCAACTTGTTAGAGGTAGCAGATACTTTTCTCTCTTCAGAAGAATGGGACATGGCTTAAATACCTCTCTGAGTTTGCCATAACAAAGAACAGAAGTATGTTTTATAAGGTGGATTGTATGATATATTTTAAATGATTCTTTACTGTTTGTTCTATTTTTGCTTTTAAGTAATGAATGCTAAGGGCTGTGATGTGCTAAAACCATCAACAAAAATGGGAGCTTGTCTTCCATTAGCCCGGAGTTTGAAAAAACAAGCAGTGTGCTCAAGATAATATTAAAAATATGCAGTGAACAGTGTCACAGGCACCCATTGATCAGCATGAACTCTGGCTATAGACAACCTCTTTGCCCGTGTTTGTGTTCATTTTCCCTGAACATGCACTGAGAACCAACAGAATTGGACAGTGTACCAATACTCAGCTAGGAACCTGAGCAAGAACAGAGGACAAATAAACAAGGTCTCTGCCATTCTAAAGCATACATTCTAGTTAGGGAAAGAGATAATCAACAGTAAAACAAATATAAATGCATTTCAAATAAGCATAAATGCTTTAAAAACATTAAGTAAGTAAAGTGGATAGAGGACTCAAGTGCAGGAACTGCAAATAGAGTGTTCAAAGAAATTCTCCAACTATTTGCTACCTGAAAGAGCACTAAATGATGAGTTGGCTGTCACTGAAACACTTAGAAAGAGCACATCCTAGGCAGACATAATAACAACAGATTTATACCTAAGAACAGAAGTGGAATTTGATTTGAAAGACTTAGAAGGCCAGTATAGTGGGAGTGGAGTTCGTAAGAAATGTAGAACATCCATCAGAAATGGAGCCAGATGAGGCTGACGGTGGGTCAGATCCAATAAGGCTAGACCCAAAGTTTAATAGGAAGCTACTGGAGGGTTTTTAAGCAGAAGGCAAAGTGATTTGATTTACAATTTAAAAGATACTAATAGAATATAATTGAGAGCCCAGAAATAAGCCCATACATATGTGTCGACTAATATTTGGAAATGATGTTGGGGAAATAAGATACTCAAATGCAAGGGAATGAAAATGGATGCCCACCTTATAGCACTAGAAAAAAATAACTCCAAATAGATTAAAAACATAAGTGCAAGGCCTGAAACTCCTAGACTCTTAGAAGCTCCTTCCTATTGACTCTTGCAGTGATTTTTTTTCAGATGTGATACCAAAAACAAAGGCAATAAATACAAAAATAAGCAGTGAACATATATCAAACTAAAAGGCTTCTATACAGAAAAAGAAACAATTAGCAGAATGAAGAGGCCACCGAAGGGATGGGAGAAAATATTTGCAAACCACATATCTGATAAGAGGTTAATATCCAAAATATGTAATGAGCTTATATGACACAATAATTTAATAATTTCATTAAAATATTTTTAAATGGGCAGAAGACATGAATAGATTTATATATATATATATATATAGTGAAAAGATGCCCAATATCACCTATGAGAGAAATGCAAGTCAAAAACACGAGATCTCACCTCTTTACAGATGGCTATTACCAAAAAGACAAGAAATAACAAGTGTTAGCAAGTAAGTAGAGAAAAGAGCACCCTTGTGCAGGGTTGGTGGGAAAGTAAATTGGTACAGCCACTATGGAAAATAGTATGGAGCTTCCTCAAAAATTTAAATTATAGGGCCTCACTGGTGGCACAGGCAGTTAAGCTCCACACTTTGAAGCTGTCTGCAGCCTCTGCAGCGCAGGTTTGATCTGGCCAGCCGGGAAGAATCCCACATAACATGGCAGACCTCTCCGGACTCGCCTGCTGCTCCCCTCAGCAATGTATTTCGTCAGTCTGCCTGTTCTGTTCCCCACTCTTTCTCGGGTGAATCCTCTCACCCTCCCAAGCATCTGGCCTATACCCTGGTTCTTGTATAAAAACAAATATTTTTTTTTAATTAAAAAAAATAAATTATAACTAGAGTATGATCCATCAATCCCACTTCTGGACACACACCCAAACATGAAATCACTACCTTAAAGAGATATCTACACCCCTATGTTTATCCAGGTGTTCTCAGAGTAGCCAAATCACAGAAACAACCTAAGTGCCCATTAACAGTTGAAAGAAAATGTGTGTGTCTGTGTGTGTTTGTGTCTGTCTGTGTGTGTGTTTGAGAGGAATATTATTTAGCCAGGAGGAAGAATGAAACCCTGCCATTTGTGACAACATGGATGGACCTCAAGGACCTTATGTTAAGTGAGTAACTCATACAGAAAAAGACAAAAGCTGTATGATGTCTTTTAGATATGGAGTCTAAAAATCAAAAAAGGAAACTCACAGAAACAGAAACAGAAGTGTAGTGCTTGCCAGGGTCTGGGGTGTGGGGAATATCATGCTCTCAGGGAGCTGTTGGTCAAAGATACACACTTCCAGTTGTAAGGTGAATAAGTTCGGGGGGTCTGAAGCACAGCATGGTGACTGTGGTTAATGATGCTGTATTAAATGGTTAAAGGTTGGTGAGAGAGTAGACTTTAAATGTCCTCACCACACACACACTCACACACACAATGCAATTATGTAAGGTGACTAACCTTATTTATAAGGAACTTTATTGTGGTAGTCATTTGATAATATATGCAGGTATCAAATCATCACATTATACATCTTAAGCTTAGCCAATGCCAATGCTATATGTCAGTTATAGCTCATTAAAGCTGGGGGAGAGGGAAATAATTCCATTTGCCATGTGGAATGTGGAACCTAGCAAGAGAGTAAAATCAGAAGCATTGAAGAAAGGTAACAGGCAGTTGGAAGATTCGCTGCTATCTTTGACTTGGGAGGTTGTGGGAAGAGAAGGGAAGAAGGGAGGGAAGGGGAGGGGTGGGGAGGGGAGGGAAGAAGAAGGGAGGGGAGAAGAGCAGAGAAGAGAAATGATCATATTGAAAAGCTTAAAAGGCAGCATTGTTATGTTCTTGCCCATGCCTACATTCTTCTTTCGGGGCTATAATTTGGAGTTCCTGAGTTTCATTTTATAAGGGGCCTCATTCCCTTGTACAAGCTCATTTTAAATATGTCATTTACAAATAATGGCAAATCTTTAGAATAAAAGAAGTTTAGTTTCTTTTAAATATCTAATATTCATGTTGCTAGGAGAAGATAAATGTACATTTTATCAGGAACTTAATGACATCCTTTATCATTTGTGCCTATGGAAGTTTGATGAGGGTCCTATAGCCCAGACAATGAAGAAACTAAAACTTCTTTGTGTAACATTTGTCTGGGTGCATATGCTTTGAAAAGCCCTTTATGCTGAAAATATGCTTAACGAGTATTTTCACCATGTGTCTATGCCAGAAAATGAAGTAAACCAAATTCACGGAATCTATAAGTGTAGCTACGAAGTCTAAATACCTAAGAGTACTTAAAAGAATGTCCTCAAAGAAACTTCCACCAACGTGCTGCTTTATATCTTTCCTGCTTTTTTATTGACTCCCCTTTTGGACTATGTTCTGTCTTTTCCCCCTGTTATATAATTATCTAAGCCAGTTGTTATGATGTGAAAGATCACCACAAGCTTGCACTAAGGAGTGGGCTCTGATGGTCCTAGTTTTCCCAGCAGATGGTCTCGTGCAGAAGACGTGCCATTTGTCTCTCTGAGAACTGGTTTTCTAATAATTAAAATGAAGATGTATATAATATGAGGTTCCGAGCTCAGCGAGCTAACATCCATCTGGACTTACGGACTCAGGTCATTAATGGATTCAAGCCATTGCGTATAATTACCATATGATTTTATCTGGGGAATTCACATTACAACAGTACAAGCATACAATTCAGTTGGCAGTCAAAAGGTCAAAGGGGGAGGGAGGTTGGAAGACCAACAAGCAAGCAACAGTCAGGTCCAGAGCTTCCTGTGAGTGGTCAGCTTAGGGATGGTGAGGGAAGCCCTACACCCCCAGGCAGTGTCCAGGAGCTGTTGCCAAAATCTGGGAAAGACACCCCCCCTCCCCCAAGCATGGATGCCAAAGCATCTCAGATTGATTTAATTCAGCTCCTGTATTTATACTGCCTTTAGAGTTGTGTTGTCAGGACTGCCTGTAAGTTTTATTTTGGGCTTGACCTCTGGGCACAGCTAAGCTGCTCAATGTCCTTGCCTCTCAAACACCTGTTTATCATTGTCCTCTAACAAAGTGACTGCTTTCATTGATAATATCAGTCAATTCTAAAATGATATAAATAAATTGCTTTTAAATTAAACCCATTTATGAATCAGTAAGGACAATTATATATATCAGTACATGTAATAAGATGATGCTTAAATTCTTTCCAGCTCTGAGATTTAAAGATTGTCCTCTTCTTGTTTTCATGTACTCAACATAATCCATCACTTGCTTTAATTGCCGCTTCTGTGCTGATGATTTTTTAATCAGTAACTTAAGTTCCTGTCTCTCTCCTGAGGTTCATTATCATACAGCAGATGACCTCCTAACCCTCTCTGCCTGGATGTTGTACTGGACCCGCAAACACAGTTTCCAACAAGACATAGTCACTTTCCCTAGTAACTTCCTCCTTTTAACATATCACTTCCTCACATTGTGTAAGGCTGGTGTGCTGGTGTGCACTCTCTCTCTCTCTCTCTCTCTCTCCCCACTTTTTCTGCAAGTAACCTTCTACTTACTGGCCCATTTATGTGAATCTAGAAGGTTCAGTTCAAGTCTCTCCTTAAGTAAAATCTTTGCCAACCCACTTCCTCTCCAGGTAGAATTTTCTACTGTTCCATGGTTTTCCAACTAGATCCCCTTGAGAGTTTATTGTTGTACTTTACTACTTACATGTTTACATTTTTAACTCCTTGAGGACAGAGATCATTCCTTAGTTCCTTGTGATCCTACCCTCAGCTTAGAGTATGTAACATAGGTTATTGACAGATATTGAATGAATGAGTGGAAATGAAAATTCTTCACTAAGGTTGTTCCTCTTTCTTGCCCATATGTATCCTCACACCAACAGTCTATTTAAAACTTGGAGAAGTGATTGCCCTTTTGTCCAGTCTCACCTGCCCACCAGCTTATGAAGATTCATATAAATGCCAACCTCCTTGGTTTGCACACAGCCTCCTGCTGGGGGAATTCAGTGTCCTTTGTATGTGTATTCTGTATATTCTAGCAGAATGTATGTATATTCTGTATATTCTAGCAGAGTGCACAGACCACATTTTCTCTTTCTTTCCTATCTCCTCTGCAGCTGAGATTAGAATAATGATGTCCATTTAAGAGATGTTCATTCCTTGAACCCCACATTTCACTCAGTTCTCTATTAGTAACAACTAAAATTTTTCTTCAGCACAGACATTTATAGATAAACCAGTCTCATCATAAGCAATTAACGACACACTTTCAGCTCCTCAAAATGTTAATGAAATTTAGTCCTGATTTTTAGCTCTCATTCAGTAAGTATATTTGAGTAAATACACTGTCCAATCCGAATTTTTCTCAGTATCATTTTAAAATATGCCCTATTCGCTGGTCAGACTAGAAGAAATTAAACAAGATGTTTTATTTTAGTGGGGTCAGAAACCCCTCTGTTACATTAAAAATGGTGAATCAACCCTTATTTTTTGAAACTTAATTGGTACAATTTGAAGAGAAGTTTGTCTTGTAAGAGAAGTTTCTTTGTCTGAGTCCATTGCTTTCACAAATGCATGAAGTCCTTTACCCTTTACCTCTTTCCTCCAGTGGGTTGCACATTGTCATTCACACAGCCATGTCCATCCCTCTGTCCTTCTTCCTGACATTCCTTGATAGACTCATGAATAGCCCTTTGTCAGTTCATTTATCTTTGAAAAGATCCCTGATCCTGCAGATGAGCTCAGCAGGCAGGATTGAACACTATGCAGAGGCTAATTCAAAACAAATAAATGTCAATAATGAAAATAACTATTATTACTCTTTATGAAGCACTAAGTGCCAGTAATAATTACATAATTAATGCATTCAATCCTCAAAATAGTCCTGTAAATTAAGCATCAGATGAGAAAAAGAAGGATTGGAGAGATTAAATAAATTGCTTGAGGTCCCACTGCCGGTAGCTGGCCCCAGTTAAAATTTTAACTCTTCTCTGCATTTTTTTTAACTTGTGAGTCATTTACATAGCTGTACATTTAGGAGTACCTCCATGTGTATATGAGTGCTTCACTCACCCTCCACCAAAACCCCTGTGCCATTGTCCTGCCCCTTCCTTCCTATCACCCCTCCTCGCTCTCCTCATTCCCTCAAATAACTGTATTTTTCCAAAGAGTCTAAGAATTCTTCTTTCTGTGCTTTGTCAGTTTTCTATTTTACTGGTGCAGGTAAGTAAACCTGAATTCATACAGCTGCATCCTGAACAAGAAGGGTTAACAGAGGTCCCAGTGAGCATGGACCGCTATTTTTGTTGTCACTTAGTTGTAAGAAAATTGGAATGGCTGAGAGGCTGAAACTCTATACATAATGGATTGAACAGAGGTTTGACTGACTCCTGTGGATGTTCTTTGCCTTCTAGGAAGATTTCCAACCTGCAGCAGCCTCGGAGACCAATTGGGAGTCAGTCACAAGCTCTATCTCAGTAAGTAATTTAGTTTTCTGATGCCAGCAAAAAAATAAAAATCTGATGTTATAGCTGAGGTCAGCCTCAGAACAATCTCAGCTGCATTAAGGATCTGTGGGTTGACCCAAAGCTAAGTTTCATGCATGATCTATGCTTCCATTTTATTACGGTCATAGTGAGCTGCACCACATGCTCTTTTTCCTTCTTTCAGAAAGGTTTCCAGGAAATGTCAGGACTCATTGTAGGAACACAAGATAGACAATGACTTAAGTATTTATCAGTTTCAAAGCAGAACATTCCAACAAAAGGTTTGTTCAGACATATTAAACATAGCAAGCTGGTCCATGGTCCCAGCTCAAATGAGGAATTTGGAAATGATTTTGACTATATCAAGGGAAAGCTGTTAACCTTTGCATTTGAAGGTTCTCTTTAGACCTAAAAAAAAACCTCAATGTTTACATTAAGATAACAAGTGCAAACCAGACGTGTTCTATTTGACTTGGAAATAAAGCATAACTCACCCTCGAACCGTACAATGGTTATGCCCTCATTTCTTTCCTCCAAATTTAGACATTTCTCAGTATTCTATCTACTTATCTATTTTGTACAGAAAGAGCAGACCTTGTTTTCATCAGTCCTGTAGGCAGCACTTACATAGCAATAAAATACAAGATACCAAAAGCATTTTTTCATTAAAAAGTCAAAAGCATGGAGAAAGCTTGTCCATAGTCCTACAGTGGGTCAGTATGGCTGAGTAACAGTTGCTTTTTGTTTTGTTTTGTTTTGTTTTGTCCCAAAAAGTGGTATGATCTCCTTTGTTCTATGGGGAATTTTTTTTTTTTTAAATTCCCTCCTGTAGCAGGATTTCCTTGGCTATGGATTTTGTGAGATTGAATTAAGTTGGTGTGGCTGCCTGAACTGAAACATCACCTGATCGAGAGATTAATGGGGTCTGTAAGGGTGAAATTTAAAGTGTCTTGTTTGTTTTGAATGGTCCATCATAATGCATGATCTGGACCTAGATAAGGGGAGACCATCCTTGTCAGGCAGGAGCAGTGATTCTGCAGGGCTGGGAGGCTAGATAGGAGGCCTGGGCATGTGGCAGCCAGGGACCAACAACAGCTTTTGCAAGTAGGATCTCAGATACCACACTGTCAGAGACCCTAAGCTTTCCTTCATCTTGTATGTGATCCATGGTGACTTAGGCAGTCTAATCCTTCCTGCTCCCAGGGCAAAAAGTCACCTGCTTCAAGAACCCTCAACTAATTCAGGATATCGCAGGTTCTCTGAAGAACAGGGAGTGCCCCATCCATTTGGAGTTTTCATGGAAGCTCAGCTCTGTCTATAGCCACTGAAAATGCCTCTGTGCAGAGTGCCGAGTCCAGGCTGTGCTCAGTCAACCTCTAGGTTGACCAAGGAGATGCAGCTTCCTCCTCAGCATTCTGTGCTTTAAGAAATTTCTGGTATAAGGACAAGGGTCCTGGGACAGCCCATGACCTTCTGCAAAAGCCCCACTTTGTCTTCATTGAAAAAGGTTTACAATCTCAGAGCATTTTTTTCTTTTACAAATTGTTATCAGTTTTTTAAAGATTTATTTATTTTTATACAAGAACCAGGTTACAGGCCTGATGTGTGGGAGGGTAAGAGGATTCACCAGAGATAGAATGGGGAACAGAACAGGCAGACTGATGAAATACACTGCTGAGGGAAGCAGAGGGTGAGACAGGAGAGGTCTGCTTCACCATGTGGAATTCTCTCTGGCCAGCCGGGATGGAACCCATGCTGCAGAGGCTGTAGACAGCTTCACAGTGCGGCGCTCAACCGCCTGCACCACCAGGGAGGCCCCAAATTGTTATCATTTTAAAGTAAGTTGGCTTGAGAGTTGATTTTTATAAACACATAACAAAAGCTGGAAGAGACCAAATCACAGAACAGTTGAAAGAGGAATACCCAAGTTAGTTCTTTCCATCAAAAGTAGATCTAAAATGATTATGAATGAGACATGTTCTTGTGGGTTTATAAGGTCACCTCATCACTCATAAACATTTCTTACTTTTCCTTGGTGCTTTTGCCAATGGCCCTGAGTCAAAATTCAAAAAGACCTGTGAAGCCCATACATAAGGAGCATTTTAAATTTTGCCTATGGTTTGAATTTACTGTTCAAACTAATGTTAGAAAAATGAGCTTCAAGTTGAAGAACTGGAAACACAGGACCCAATAGGCACTGCTAAGAGCAAACCAGGGAGTTCTAGGGCACTGTAAGTACCTCTGGCTTGTGTGGAAAAAAAGAGGGAGATGTTTTAATCTTTTTTTAATTATCTTTTTATTATATTTTATTGTCCTTTTTTATTTATTTATACAATAGCTGGGGTACAAGCCAGAGGCTTGGGAGAGTGAGAGGATTCACCAGGGACAGAACAGGGAGCAGAACAGGCAGATGGACCAAAAGCACTGCTGAGGGAAGCAGCGGGCAAGACAGGAGAGGTCTGCCGCGCCATGTGGGAATCTCCCTGGCCAGCCAGGAATCGAACCCACACTGCACAGGCTGCAGAAATTTCACAGCACTGCGTTCAACCCATGTGCCACTGGGGAAGCCCGGAGTTGTTTTAATCTTAAAGCTTTCATTCACTGCCATGTTTCTGACTTCAGCCAGCTTGTTTTGATTTTTGGGATCTTAGATACATGTCACTATGACACAAGCTGATTATAAACCTGGTGAATATGAGCCAAGCAGATTGTAGATTTTTCAGACAGTACTAGTTGAATGAGAATTTGAAATTTTGGTAGTTGAATCATAGGTGTTATCGACCTGCAGTGCTTGATACCAAGAGGGGTGTGAAAGCAGAAATGATGCATTTCAACCAGGGTTCAGATTATACCAGACACATGTACACACACATAACACACATATACATAGGGCCTCCCCGGTGGCACAGCGGTTGAGCGCTGGGCTGCAAAGCTGCCTACAGCCTCTGCAGTGCCAGTTTGATCCCTGGCCGCCAGCGAGGGTCCCACATGGCGTGCAGACCTCTCCTGCCGTGCCCGCTGCTCCCCTCAGCATTGTACTTCGTCAGTCTGCCTGTTCTGCTCTCTGCTCTGGCTCTGGTGAATTCTCTCACCCTCCCTTGCTTCTGACTGTACCTAGTGCTTGTATAAATAAATAAATAAATAAATAAATCTTTAAAAAAACACATATACATAAAGACACACATCCATACAAAGACATGGTATATGCATACACATATCTACAGAGATGTGCACGTGTGTACATGTATGCACATATGTGCAGATGTGTGCACAATCACATGCACATGGGCACACACAGATATACACCGAATACTACATATACATATATTAATATAGTCATGTGCACACACACATGCACACACTTATATTAAAAAGCTGCCCTGCCACCTTCTTCAGTCTATCTCAGGTCTCCCACCTGCCCTCAGGCCTATTCTTCCCCATTCCCTTTCCCTACAAACCACATTTGAAAACTACTACTGAATGACAGTGCTGGCAGATTAATTCTTAGATGCCCCTTTGGTTTACTAAATGGGGGCCATTCCTCTGAGCAGGTAATCATCAGATCACTTATGGGCCTTTGGCCCTCAATTGGGCAAAAAGAGAAAACAGTACCTGAAAAGTGAGAATGTAAAGGTGGGTTTTACCATCTGTGACTCTGTAACACATGCTAGTTTTCAGTAAGACACTTCAGTTAAGTTAGAGGAATGCAAGTTTTCATTAATTTCCATTTTCCATAGTGATAGAGCTATTTGCCCTAGGCAGGGATCTTATTTGTTTGTCAGTTTCTTTGAAGACATTTAGAAATCATTTGAGACTGAGCGCTATTTCCTTGTTAATGGGTCATGAATTTTTACAGAGATGTTTGATTCATGGTTCATTTGCCTCTCGATTGTACAAGGGTTAGTGAAGTAAGTGCTTGGAAACTTATGGGGGAATGCATTCCATGTGTAATCCCTGCCAGACTTTCGATGACAGTCCCCATTTAAAGAGTATTCATGGGAATGTGTTAATGGCAGCTGGGATTACTTGCAAACTACAGCACTTAAAAAATATGTGTTTCCCATGTGAATCTTCCACTCTTAAGGAGTCAAGAGAGTCAGTTTCATGGCTAATTATGCTTGTTGACAGTAAATAAGCTGGCTCAAATGCCAAGTTCTTTCAAGATGTCTCCAGAGTAGATTCAGATCCTGCTCACAGAGCACCTGCAATGCCAGGTGACCTGTAAGGAGGGGACATGGAGATTAAAATGGGAGAATGGAATGGATCATATGAAATTTGCAAGGAAGGCATTCAGAATTTAAATTCCCACTGCTATCTATTGATATGGAAATGGATGATTTGGGACCTTGAGACCAGAAATTGGATGACTTAATTTTAATATTTCTTTCTAGGCAATATATTTTTCATGATTGCAATCCAGATGAACTGGAAGATATATGATCTGCCTGGTTTTCGATTTGCCAAAAAAATAAATGACTCTCACTTACCAATGAATTGCTTTTGCTTAGGTATATGGCAAGACTGTGGAGAGTACGTTAGCATGCTATTTGTGCAAATGCTGTCTTAAAATAAGAAGCCTGCCTATGTTCCTTGCATAGAGTTGTATGACTACTGTATTGCATAGCAATGGACTTTTTCTAAGTACATTGAGCTGTATGTCCCTCTTAGGGAGTATCCTATCACTATCCATCAGTAACGGATCCCACGCTCACTGCGGAGGCCCTGGACAAAGCAATTGCAGAATTTGACACTGTGGAAGACCTGCTCAAACACTTCAATCCAGAATCATGGCAAGAAGACCTTGAGAATCTGTATTTGGATACCCCTCATTATCGAGGCAGATCATACCATGACAGGAAGTCAAAAGGTAAGAACTGGAGACTTGGAGGTTCTTCATAAATAGATGAAGGTTCTTCATAAATAGGTTCTTCATAAATAGGGGGTATTAGGAGTAATAACTGGTAAGGATCAGCCTTGCATTTACCTCATTTAAATTAGATGATGATTCATTATCACAAATAATTCTCATTGCCCCTTCAAGTAAAGTTGTGTTTTTCCTAAACTCTGTGAAACCCACAAAACAAAAGAAAGGTTTAATTCAGTCATAGATCTACCTGTCATAGTCTGGATCTAGGAAAAAAAAACCTTATAAAATCATGTGGATTAGCATCTGGCTTCTCAGCAAGGAAGAGGGCATTATTAACCTCACTGTAAACAATGGAGCTATCAAAACCAAGGGAGATAAGTAATTTTCTAAAGGTGGTATGTCCAGTTAGCAATGGAGAGAAATGAGACTCATCTTGAGGATCCAGTGGCAGTACTTTGCATAGTCTACTGAGCTTCTCTGCTCAGAGTGAATGTAGGGGAAACCCTAGACCCAGTCCATATGGGCAGGAGAGGTTCCTGGTAAAGCAATGGTCAAAACTTTGTCGGAAGATTTCAACTCCACTTATTTGTATCCATGCGATAATTTTTTTTGAAGATTTATTTATTTATGTGTACAAGAGCTGGGGGCCAGGCCAGAGGTACAGGGGGTAAGAGGATTACAGATCCTGTTCACAGAGCACCTGCAATGCCAGGTGACCTGTAAGGAGGGGACATGGAGACTAAAATGGGAACAGAACAGGCAGATCTACTGAAATGCACTGCTGAGGGGAGCAGTAGGTGAGACAGGAAGGTCTGCTGCACCATGTGGGTTACCTCCCTGGCCAGGGATCAAACTCCTGCTGTAGTGGCTGCAGATACCTTTATAGTGCTGAGATTTAACCCCTTGCATGACCAAGGAGGCCCAAAACTGAAACTTTTTAAAGAAGTAAATATCCTAGTTACTCACCTGGGTGATAGGAGCTTAGGGCAGGAATGCTGATTTAAATGTTTCATTCTAATAGAGAAAAAAGACTTGTAATTACCTCGTGGAGAATAAGGCTGTAATTTCCAGTCTGTGATCACCTTGCTTTGCTTGATAAGATTTGTTATCATTAAGAATTTCTCTAGAAATCTTCTAAAGCTGGCTTGCATGATGGATGTGAAGGTATTTAAGTAGCACACAGCCAATTTTCTACATTTGTAATGTAGAATGTAATGTAGAAAAATGTAAAGGGGTACTTCTAAGAACCTGAGTCTGTGCCTCTTTAGTAGACAGCAATTGAGAGCACAGTCTACTAGAACCTTTGGACTGAAATGACAAATTGGTTCACTTCTGCCTGAGTCTGCTGGCGTAGGTTATAAATCTTACATACTTAGAATGAACAGCCGGAGAAGGACAAGAGGGCCACTGTGGCCCTGACGTCATGGCTATCAGCCTTATGCAGATCACCGTAACTTTTGAGCTGAATCAGCCCAGGGCCTATATTGAATTCCACTGAAAGAAAAAATCACTTTTCTGTAAGATGTTACTGTCTTTGAAGCCCTACAAGGTCAGCTTGCAGCAAAGTAAAATATTCATTCATTTCCAAAATGTTTTGAAATCCCCAGAGGAAATATTAAAAATGGTATTGGACCAAAAATGATAAAACTGACTCTGTCCTCAACTATATTCACCACTGTAGCTATTCAAAGGACAGCCCTTCTTGGGACATGTATTTTTGGGAAATATTAACATTAAAAAATCACCTAAATCCATTGCTGTTTATTCAAGGTATTATACTAGGTTGGCGGCAGGGATTCTGGGTTCAAACCCTAACATGGCCACTTACATGCTGTGTGATTTTTCCCACAAGGCACTTGTTTTTCCTATGCCTCAGTTTCCTCCTTGTCAAGTTGTGTGATCACCTTCTGGGAATTGTAAGTGGTATCAACAAAACTCCTGCCACACAAAGTTGTTTAAGAAATGCCTTTAATCATTTAGGATTCCTAGCATTTCTCTGAGGTTGTTTGGGGGCCAAGAAAAGTGAGTTGACATTCCCAGTCTCATTTCAGAGTGAAAGCATCTCCAGATTTTTTAGACTTACAAATGTAAGTAAGAGATACTGTGGGGGGACCTCCCCTGGTGGTGCAGGTGGTTGAGTGCCGCACTGTGAAGCTGTCTGCAGCCTCTGCAGTGCCAGTTCGATCCCGGCGGGCTGGACGAGGGTCCCACATGGCGTGGCAGACCTCTCCTGTCTCACCCACTGCTCCCCTCAGAGGTGTATTTCAGTCAGTCTGCCTGTTCTGCTCCCCACTCTGTCTCTGGTGAATCCTCTCACCCCCCGTGCTTCTGGCCTGTACCCCGGTTCTTGTATAAATAAATGGATAAATCTTAAAAAAAAAAAAAAAGATACTGTGGGGAAAGGATTCTTTTGTTTTTAAAGATTTATTTGCACCTCCCTGGTGGCGCAGGCAGTTGAGCGCCTCACTGTGAAGCTGTTCACAGCCTTTGCAGCACGGGTTCGATCCCAGCCAGTGAGAATCCCACATGGCGAAGCAGACCTCTCCTGTCTCACCTGCTGCTCCCCTCAACAGTGTATTTCTTCAGTCTGCCTCTTCTGTTCCCCACTCTGTCTCCGATGAATCCTCTTACCCTCCCGTGCATCTGACCTGTACCCCAGTTCTTGTATAAAAATAAATAAAATCTTGAAAAATAAATAAATAAAGATTTATTTATTTATGCATACAGAGCTGGAGTACAGGCCAGAGATGCAGGGGCGGAGGAGGGGAGGGGTGTGTGAGAGGATTCACCAGAGATAGAGTGGGGAACAGAACAGGCAGACTGATGAAATACACTGCTGAGGGGAGCAGCAGGTGAGTCAGGAGAGGTCTGCTGCACCATGTGGGTTGCTCCCTGTCTGTCTGGGGATCGAACTCGTGCTGTGGAGTTATTGTGTACAACACATAAAACCTCAATGTTTGAACAGAACAATACCCAAAGTATTTTCTGCTGGCTGTAAATTAAGCAAACATGCCATAATAAAAAATAACGTGAAGCTGGAAAAAACAAGGAAGAGCTACTTAGAATTCTAAAATCTGCATGTACCAGTTCCTTGTCCTCTCCATGTGATGTCCACAACTCCAGGCACAGTTTGAAGAACTGGGGATATCTCTGCATTTATGTGTCCCACTACTAGGCTGTTGTTGGATCCTTGTGTTTCTCTAAGGGGACTTGAGATCCTTGGACTGGATGATCTCACCTCTAGCTCAATATTTATCAACTATGAAGCTTTAAGAAGATCCCACACAGGGCCTCCCTGGTGGCTCAGGGGTTAAAGTCTCAGCACTATCAAGCTATCACCAGCCACTGTGGCATGAGTTCGATCCCCAGCCAGGTAGCTAACCCACATGGCAGCAGACCTTTTCTGTGTCTCCCCCTGCTCCCCTCAGCAGTGTATTTCATTTGATCCACCTGTTCTGCTCCCCATTCTGTCTCTGGTGAATCCTCTCACTTTTGCCCCAACCCCCGCACCTCCGGCCTATACCCCAGTTCTTGTATGCATAAATAAATAAAAATAAATCTTAAAAAAAAAGGAAGGCGATCCCACACTTACACTCAGCAGCTTTGACTCCATATCTCTGAGGGTGGAACGGGAACTGATGTTATATAATGGTGCCTAGGAGACTGAGAGACATTCTCAGAGGCAACCAGAGCTGAGAGCTGTTTTAGATGTTGTCAATCTCATATCTACAGCTCCTGGCACAGTCTCTGACACATGCTACAGGCTCCATTAAAGTTTGTGAAGTTGAAGGTATTTATAATCCAGTGCTTGCATATTTCTAAAGTTTACAGAAACCCCTAAACTCAGGAGCATTGTTTTATTAAGAATGACTTTGGTTACTGAAATAACCTTGGAGGAGCATTCAAGGCAGCATTTCACTGATTTCTGACACGGTAAACATCTTTCTCCCCTGCTGGCTTAGGTTCCATTTCTTAATCTCTTGTTTCAAAGGGCTCAAGGCAGGTCTGCAATGTTTCATTTAACACTGGCAAGCCACCACTGTCTGCTCTTGTGTAAATGTGCTGATTTCATTGTTTATCCTTCCACTGATGTCGAACCACCTGCATGCAGCACAAAAGCCTAGGAAGTCAGCTTCAATATTTCAGCTGTTATTTTCAGCTTTTAGACCTTAAAAATACAAATTCATGGTTTATTTTCTGATGTATAAGAAAGGGAGCAGTGATTAAAGCGTGAAAACAGAAAAGTAGTTATAGATAAGGGAGGTCCATTAGGAATCAAATAAAATGTGAACTTTCTAGACTCCCATAAAAAGTTTCCTGCTACCAGTATAATAATCTCTTACTGATATAATAAAGCATCTTACTGATGCTGTGAAGAATTTCCCGTCACTGATGAATATCTATTGAGCATTCATTTTTCTGATTTGCCCAGACTGATCAAAAGGAACAATTTTCATAACAAAAAATAAGATTCTAAGGTGATGCTTGAATGTGAATATACAAAACAGAGTTTTCTAAAGTCTAAAATAAAATACAGAATTAAGAACTTTTGTAGTGAAAAAGGAATTTTTTTAAAGTCTTTTTTTTTTTTTTTAAGATTTATTTATTTATTTATACAAGAACCAGGGTATAGACCAGATGTGCGGGAGGGCAAGAGAATTTACCAGAGACAGAGCGTGGAACAGAACAGGCAGACTGATGAAATACACTGCTGAGGGAAGCAGCGGGCGCGGCAGGAGAGGTCTGCCTCACCATGTGGGACCCTCGCCAACCAAGATCTAACCGACGCTGCAGAGGCTGCGGGAAGCTTCACAACACAGTGTTCAACTGCCTACACCACCAGGGGAGGCCCTGAAAAAGGAATTTTACTTCATATCTTAAACTTTAATCTTATGTTTTGTTTCTATTTGTTTGAAGGGAGATGAGGTAAAAGTGAATTCTTAGTTTTCCCTACAAAGAGAGTGAAAACAGGAAGCAATACAACACTAACAATTTGGAGAGAAGAGGAAAAGAAAAAGAGACAGATAACATTGCCAAGTATTGAAACCCAGAATTTCAGCACCTAAGTTCTACTTTTAAAAATTTGTGAGTAAGAGATAAGCTCAAACTTGTCTGTCAAAGCCTCTGGATTGGAGATAATATAACAAGTTAATAGATCCAACTTTCAGTTTCCTAGGGGGTAATTGAGAAAAAGGAAGCATGGATAATTGAAATCTGTAGATAACTGTTGTTCATAACCCAATTTTTGCCAATAATTTCAAGCTCATCCTTTTGACCTCAGAGCAGCCCAAAAGTTTTCTTTCTTTTTTTTAAAGATGTTTCAAATTGAAGTTGCATTACTTCTGAGAACATACTCATGTTAGCAAATTTTTACATAATTGGGTAAAAAAAATTAAGTGGATGTGCTAAAAACTATATAATTATCTCTAAATCACTGCATGACCAAGATAGTTCAGCTGAAACTACCCTGTGACTTTTTTATAGCACATACCTTTGAACTTTGGAGGAATATATATTTATTTAAAATTATGGCATGAAATTCAACATCTCTAAATGAAGAAATGATTGGCCTTAAGTGCTGCTAGAGTAAGCATTAAATGAGAGACTAGGTATTACTTTATGGAGATTAACAGTGAGACATGTTCTTTTACTTATTTGAAAAAAACTTGACTTTCCAGAATGATAGTGTGTGTGCCTTAGAAAAATCCAACACATAATAGCAGGTGGAAACCTGTTTTCATAGTGTGTGTCATAATTAAAAATAAATATAATCGTTGGTATATTTTATATTAATAGTTTTGAACTACAAATATATCAAATAAAAGTACATTATTCCCAAAGAGTTGTCATTTTTAATGACATGCCAAGATCAACATGTACTCCTCTTTTAAAAAAACAGTATTTTAATTCAATGTAATTAATAATTACATTAGTTATCATTATTAATACATTATTATTATTATTAATTGCATTAATAGATTATTAATGGAGTGATAGTACATGAATTACAAGTGACAGGGTTTGAAATATTTTATTTTTAAGGTTAAGTGGTTAGATTTTGAAACTCTAACCAACCCATTTCTGAGAATCTAATAACAATTCTGTGATTTCTTAGGTAAAAGACACTTGGCTTTTTAACTTGCAAACTATTTATAGATAAATAACTGGCATAAGAAACTAGGAATTTAATTAAATAAATGTTTCCTATCTGAATGTTTGATTTGGTTCTAGATTCTCTCAGGTCACCTTTTCTTTAAAAGTAGCCATTTATTGCTGTTTGTTATGCCCCCACATACAAACCAGGAAGATCCAAGCTTTGCTCTTTCAAAAATGATTTGGAATGGTAGGAGATAATTTCAAAGGGTAGAAAGGCTTGAACATACTTTACTAACAAGCCGAAGTCACCCACTACAACTTGAATACTTGCAACTTTTTCTGCCTATTTGATATTTGGGTAAAAATTTACAAAATGTCCTTGGCTGACAATAGTGGTGAATCACATGAGTCAGTCTTGAGGCATCAGCCTCTGTAAATTAAACAGAGTACTGGGAACACTTATTTTTTCTAATTTCTAGTGTTGACTGAGGGTTAGCTTCATCCAGTTTCCTAACCATGTAGTATGCACCAAGTAAAGCTCTTTCATCAGTATTAAAATTGTTTACCATAAATATGATAGGATGAGAACAAAGGAAGGAGAATATTATAGTGGGAAGGGCATGAACTTTGGAGTCAAGTTAACTTGACTCAATCCTAAGAATAGTGACTTTGAAGAAGTTCCTTTGAGGCCCCCGGGCATCTATTTCTCCATGAATAAAATGACTCTAGTTATAACCAGTTTGCACAGCTGTATTAGGTGAATAATAGCAGAGTATTTAATACCTAGTGGGACTTCCATATACACTACTATTATAACTTGAATATAAAATGCTGTCCAGAACCAAGGTATTTCTGTGGACTCTACTCTCATCTCTAAAAGGCCTTAAGATAATCTTCAGTAATCAGCAGAGCCTCATACAGAGATCCCAAATATTGTCAGATTTAAGTATCTGTAGAATCAGTACACTCATTGAAAGTTTATAAAATAATCTCCAAGTAGTAAACTCATCTATGATACTGTTTACCCAAAAACTCTGTGGCACAGTTTTGCCTGCTTAGATGTTTCCTTTGCAAAGCTTTTTAAAAAGACTTTATACACTGTTTATGATCCATATCATGTGTAAGTATCTACATTCCACATTCACTCAGTTTGCTAGCAAAGCATTCATAGAAACCATGTCGTATCTCTTGTTGACTGTGTCTATGGGGGCACATACATAGAGTGTTTGAAGCAAAACTCAGCACAGGGGAAAAGACCCTTCTGCTTATTTTCTCTACTACTGCCTGTGTAACCTCTGCTTTTCTCCTGGATGAGGTTGTTGTTGTGAATTTCCTACCCCATTATCCTCCTCAAAGTTATTCCTCCCATGTAGGTGTATGATTCAAATGCAAATTGACTGGAAAAATCCCCTTGGCTGTGGAAAGCATTAGTTAACTGTAGTGTCTGGGTAAATGAACGTATGTTTTCCACAGCAATTACTCTTGTTCAAAAGGAATGAATTTGCCTCATGTTTCGTGTGCCCCTGTTTTCCGTGAAGCCCTTGAAACCCTGACAGCATCATTTTGCTCTGTGCCCCCCATGGACACAAAGAGATAGCATGCCCCATCTAGAACAAACACTCGAGAAACTGCTGGTTCTGGGAGAGATGACAGCCCCTAAAGCATCTTTTGGTGCAAAGGACTGTGCTGACCCTTGTAAAATTAAATTGAACACATGTCATCATTTCTGGTGACATGAATATACAGGTGGCATGACCTTCCTTGCCTTGGTGACCACCAGCTGTAGAATTCAGCCACTTCTATTAGGTGTTTCTAGTCTGCACCTGCCCTCATTGACTGTTTTACTCGTTTTAGCAATTAACATCGGACAGGTTTATTGAGAGCTGGCATTTGGACCTGTATTCCAAACACTCTTCACTCATTCAATCATAGAGAATTTCTTGGCCACAGAATACTGTTATCCCCATTTTACATAGTTAAACAAGTTCTGAAAGGGTCAGTAACAGCACAAAATGAAGGGCTACGATCTGGCTCAAGGTTTCCTGCAAAGCCCAGGCTAGGGTGGGGTTCAGTGGTACTTCAAGCTTGGAAAACATGGTCTACTTGATGACAAAAAGAGATAATTGAAAGACCTCCTGGGTCTCTGTGGTGGTACAAGGGGTTAAGTCTCTGCACTATGAAGTGATCTGCAGCCACTGCAGCGTGAGTTCGATCCCCAGCCAGGGAGCTAACCCACATGGCACTGCAGACCTCTCCTGTCTGGCCCACTGTTCCCCTCAGCAGTGTATTTTAGTCAATCCACCTTTTCTCTTCCCCACTTTGTCTTTGGTGAATCATCTCAGCCCCCACACCTCTGGCCTGTACCCCAGTTCTTGTATGCATAAATAAATAAATCTTTAAAAGAAGAAAGATCTCCTGATTCTTAATCATCCCTTAACTTTTTTACGTCATAGGTGTGCTTGACACACCTCCACCAGGTTGTGAATTTCTAAAGTGCAGGGAATTGGTGTCATCTGCTTTCATGCTTAAGTCAGTGTCTTGAGGATACATCAGATCATTTCTCCAGCATATATTTGTCAAGTGTCTCCTATATGTCTAGTGACTTTAGGAGAGTCACCTCTCTCTGCATCTCAATTTCCTCATCTGTCAGAGAGGAATAGTAATCTTAAAGATGGGGAATTGCTATGAAAATCCAATAAGACTTGAGTCTATAAATGCAAGTTGTAAATGTTTCTATTCTTTAAACTTAAACCAACAAATGGAGTCATGAAATTCATGATTTCAAGTTTAAAATGCTCTGATATTCCCTCAATGAAAGTTATAGTAAATAACTTCATTTCACATTTATGTGCATTTCCAAATTGGAACTGAAATGTGAAAACAGTTTTTGCAATTATGTGCTGATTGATAGAAGAGAGAATCAGAAAAATCACAATGAGGTTGTAGTGTCCATAAAAATGAGCAGACTCTGCCTGGGGAATTTATGAACCAAGGCTGAGAGACTAGTTGCTTGATATAAAAATACTATAATTATTCATATATTCCCCTTACTTCTCACCCCTGCCTAAAACATCATAAATCTAGTGTTAAACGATCAAAGTCAAAGTTTAGCACTTTGCATAATAGATTGTGGCACTGTTCTCCATTTGGCAGAGTACATGTTTCTGATTATTTTGAGATGTGTATGGGAGAATCTTGGCCCCTGTAGGATGCTGCTTCTACATTCCCTGGATCTTGGTGTCAGTAGTCTCTATATTCTCACAGTGCATCCTTTATAGAGCCGGTTCTAGAGCCATAGTTTCTGAATTCTAGCCTAATCCCTTCACCATGCACCACACCCAGATTAGCTTTAAGAGCCAAACAAGTCAGCACAGGAGGTGATACTCTGCACATTCTCAGATGGATCATTGGAAAGGTTTCTCTATTTTACAAAAAGAAAAATTAAATTGAAACATCTGTGGTTTGATTCATTCAGGTGGTGGTTCCTGAATACCTGTTCCTTTCAAGGAAAATTTGGGTTGATTAGTAGGACTCTCAATGGCTTTAACTTTTTCTATTCCTGACTTTAAGTTGATGGGAAATCATTCACAGTCATAGAAGATAGTTATTTAAAGAAAATCAGAAACACTAGTCATAGTGTCACCAGGTTTATTGTTGTCGTTGTTGTTGTTGGATTTAATTAGTTATTTCATATATTCTGAAATTACCTATGTGCTTAGGTGACCAAGATGGGTTGTTTTGTGTGTATGTATGTGAATGTGAGTGTGTGAGTGTGTATATGAAATTGTGAGTATGTTTACATGTGTGTGACTATATGCATGTGAGTTTATGTATGTGAGTGTGTGTGTTGGGCAATGCTCTGCTCTCTTGTTTCCAATGCTAAAACCAATGGGTTTTAGAAATGTGGGATTAAATGAATCACTTTTGTTTCTTCTGCTAAGGCAAAGCGCGAGGAAAGGAGTGCCAAAAGATGATTAACTCTTTGCTTCCAAACACAGCCTAGTGAAAAAGACACACTCAAAAAAAGAAAAAGAGTTTCAGGAGAGGTAGCATGAATGTGCCTTTTCACTTGAGCCTTAGAACATTAAAACGATGTAACCAACAGAAAGGCCAAGAAGGTAAAATCAAAAGAAAAAGGCATGGTGTTAAAAAAAAAAAATAAAAATACGGACCATTTACAGTAGCCTAGCTATGGAAACAATCTAAGTGTCCATGGGCAGATGAGTGTATTGAATAGATGTGGTCTATACATAATGGAATACTACTTAGTTATAAAAAAGGTGAAATCTTCACATGAGTAACAAACTAGAAGAACCTTGAGGGGATTATGCTATGTTGAAATCAGTCAGAAGAAGAAAAAATAAGTAGACTATAAAGAAACAAAAGTGCCTCCCCGGTGGTGCAGCAGTTGAGCACTGGGCTGCAGAGCTGCCTACGGCCTCTGCAGCACCAATTCGATCCCCGGCTGCCGGCAAGTGTCCCACATGGCATAACAGACCTCTCCTGCCGCCCGCTGCTCCCCTCAGAAGGGTATTTCGTCAGTCTGCCTGTTCTGCTCCCCACTCTGGCTCTGGTGAATTCTGTCACCCTCCTGTGCTTCTGACTGTACCCAGTGCTTGTATAAATAAATAAATAAACAAACAAATAAATAAATAAATCTTAAAAAAAAAAAGAAAGAAAAAGAAACAAAACAAAAGGCAAAAAATTCCTAGAAATCTCACTGCAGAACTGAGGCTACCAGACAGGGAGAGGAATGGGTGGAAGTGAGGAGCTAAAAGGGGATGTGATGTGGTAACTTACATCTGAAGAGGTGTGAGCCTGTACCCCTAAATTAATTTTTTTAAGATTTATTTATTTATACAAGAACCGGGTTACAGACCAGATGCGCAGAAGGGTGAGAGGATTCACCAGAGACAGAGCGGAGAGCAGAACAGGCAGACTGACTGAAATACACCGCTGAGGGGAGCAGCGGGCGAGATAGGAGAGGTCTGCCGCGCCATGTGGGATCCGCCCCAGCTGGCTAGGATCGTACCCGTGCTGCAGAGGCTTAAACTTCATAGTGCGGCGCTCAACCACCTGCGCCACCAGGGAAGGCCCCCTAAATTATTTTTTTAAGATTTATTTATTGGGCTTCCCCGGTGGCGCAGCAGTTGAGTGCTGGGTTGTGAAGCTGCCCGCAGCCTCTGCAGCGCTGGTTTGATCCCCGGCTGCTCCCCCGCCACTGGAGGAGGGTCCCACATGGCGCCAGACCTCTCCTGCCGCCCGCTGCTCCCCTCAGCAGTGTACTTCGGTCCTTCTGGCTGCTCTGCTCCCCGCTCTGGCTCTGGTGAATTCTCTCACCCTCCCACGCTTATGTTCCACTGTACTCAGCTTGTATAAATAAATAAATAAATCTTAAAAAAATAAAAGAAAGAAAGAAAAAAAAAGATTTATTTATTTATGCTTACAAGAACTGGGGTACAGGCCAGAGGTGCGGGGGGTAAAAGGATTCACCAAAGACAGAGTGGGGAACAGAATAGGCAGACTGACTGAAATACCCTGCTGTGGGGAGCAGCAGGCAAGCCAGGAGAGGTCTGCTATGCCATGTGGGTACTTCCTTGCCAGCCAGAGATCAAACTCCTGCTGCAGAGGCTGCAGGTAGTGTCAGAGTGCTGCTCAACCCCTTGCACCACCAGGGAGGCCCTGTACCCCTAAATTATGTATAGTATTATAAAGCAATGTTTAACTAGGAAAAAAATAATATGAAAAATGAATTTTTTTTAAAAAGCATGGCCCAACATCACACACGTGTTCTTCTCATGAAGTCACCATGTGCTAACTTGCAGGAATTGCTGCTAGTGTGTGCCTGTTAAAAAGGTTAAGAAAGAATGTCAGCCTGGAAAGGTTTTCTTTGGTTGTGATGAAATGATTACTAGCTGTCTCTAGGAATAAGCAAAAGCTTCATGGAACTCTAGCAGACTCAGGAAGATCAAGACAAAAAGGCTAGTGACATTATCACAGACAATTGATGGCAGCACAGTAAAGCCAGCCATTAAACTTGACACTCAGAGAATGACCCTTGGAAATCATCCTCCTGTGGAACCAAATAAGCAGTGACTAAAACATGCAGGAATAAACACTGCTTTCCCTCATTCCAAGTAAAAAGATTGTTTTATTTCACAATGGACTTTTGGATTCATGAAAAAAATTGAAATGATCAATTTGGAGAGAGACTTCTAGAATTTTACCTTAAGCTGATCATCACCATTCTTGCCAAATTAGCGAAATGTACCATTGATTCTATCTGCTGTCCAGAAAGACTTTCGAGGATTCTAGCATTTGTTCCACTGAGGACTAATCATAACTAACAGTCCATGCAGCTCTTCACATAAGCCTCCAGTGGGTTTTTGTGACAAAGGTGTTTCTTGATAATGGACCTCAAGCATCTTCACATCAAGCAGTTCTCTTATCCACATTTTTGCTGTAAACCTTTTTACATTATAGTTTACTTGCCATAAAGTAATTTTACCATAAAAGAAAAGAGAACACAAAATAAGAGAGGAACATCTGAAATGTGAAATGTTAATAAAATTAGGAAGACTTTTTTCATGTCCATGTAGATTCCTGGCAATACTGATCGAAGTACTGATTTTCTTTTGAAGATTTTAACTGAGTATTTGTCTTGCAAGTCTTTCATTTGTTCATAGTATTGTACATTTTTTTTGTTTTTGTTTTTGTTTTTTTGCTAACCAAACTTACTAGAAATATGAAATCAAAGTGGAAAGCAGAGAAATGAAACCAAATGATCAGATGGTTCTTTCTCCTTTTATGACCATATGTTTGGCAACACAAATATTTGTGGCTGCACAAAGGTGCCGCTAAAAAATGCCTGCAGTGAAACTCAGACAGGTAGAAAGACTGTGGCAGATGAGGGCAAGACAAAGACAAAAACAAAGAGTTCCCGGGGAAAGGAGGACAAATGAAGAGCGTGCATTGGCAAAAACAAAAAAAACAAAAACAAACAAAAAAAAAACCCTCTTGTTCAAGTGAAAAAGATGAAATTCATTATTTGCTCAATACCAAGGGGGAAAGTAGGCTGTAGCAGTTCCTGGTTTATTACCAGAACCTCATGTATGTTTCCTGTAAGATCCTGCGAATGAGCATGTGTGCGCAGGAATGTGTGCAAGGCCATTGGTCACTGACAGTATCTTGATAAAGAAGGTCAGTGCCCATCAACACACCCAGGAACCCAGGTTCTTTGGACAGGGGCTGCTCCTCTAGTTAGAAGATTCCACCACAGCTTCTGAAAACTGCTCTTTGCACCCTCCTGCAAACCTTCACTTTGGGGCTTGTCCATGCAGGTGGCTGTAGAAATCTGGGTTCATGTCCCAGCTGTCCCACAGACTGGCTGTTTGGCTATAGGCGAGTCTTTTTCTTAACCTCTCAGATGCTCAATTCCCTTCCAACCATGAAAGTATGGGTAATAATGGGAAGTGATTCATAGCATTTAGGAGGATTTCATGCAA
The DNA here is from genome assembly GCF_014898055.3 of Talpa occidentalis. Lineage (NCBI taxonomy): Eukaryota > Metazoa > Chordata > Mammalia > Eulipotyphla > Talpidae > Talpa > Talpa occidentalis. The sequence continues at coordinate 36,478,040 of NW_023601212.1, forward strand.
TTGTATATGTGAAGTACCAAGCACCATTGCCTGAACTTAGGAATATAGATGGCCAGGAACAAAAATACCAGGCTGACTCTTCTTTTTCCAGCTCAGGCCTGAACCAGGGTGTGAAGGCACTCATGATCCACTGTTTTGTGAACACACACACACGCACACACACTCAGTTCCCAGAACTCAGCACAGCCCAACTTGTGACTTTGTGACTGAGCTGTGCTGTGAGGCCCTGGCTGCAGAAAGAAGTGTGCAGCCCCCCACACTGTATGAACTGTTTGGAAGAAGCCTTTGAGGACAGAGAAGTCTTCTGAGCCTCTCCACAATTGTCAGTACAGAGCCTAAAAAAATGAATGGTGTTGAACTATGAAAAGGAAACACTCAAATTCAAAAGATCAGCAAAAGAGAGGTTAGAACAGATGTACCCCAGGGGATGAGGGAAATGAGATGATATTAGAGGGCCTTTGAATTACATTTGGCATCTCCTTACTGCTTTAGAATGTTCCACTGTGGAGACTGAAGCAGACAGGGAGAGAGAGTGAGTCTCCCAGGTTTGTGCAGCTTGGCTTGCTTCTTTCCCCAGAGGTCACAGGGGAGCCCCCTTCATACCCAGGGGAGCCCAGAAGCCTTCAGTGCCTCTCTGCCTTCTGTCTGGCTCCCTGCCTCATCAGTCTTCTCTGAGGACACCCAGTATTACCTGCAGAACGTCTGAAACGGTGTTCTAAAGGCACTTTTATCCAGTCCAGATCCTTTTATTCTAGTTCTAAATCGAGTGCCCAGGTGGCTTCCATCCCCCAAGAAGCTGGGCCCCTGGATTCCATGGCAGACACCCTGGGCCACGGTTGTCAGCACATCAGTGAATCAATGCATCCAACGTGAAGCCCTGTAAGTCTCCTTGTGCTGCCCGGGAAATAAGTCACCAGAGTTCTGCAGTGAAACAGACAATGGAGAGAGTTTTGTAAGCCCCGCGTGCCTGTCCTGTGTTGTGGAGGGCCCTTTGAGGTTTATCCGTAGCCCCATGAGGAAGGCATGCTGTCGTTGATTTTAGTCCATCCTGAGGATAAAAATGTAGGTATCTGCCACGCCAACCCTAGCAATGTATCCTACAGAAATGCACCACGCAACCTCAGGGGTCAGTCTTCTCTTTTCAGCTCTTAGGTCCCCACTGCCCGTCCTAAACCCCTTTCTGCTTGAGGTGGCAAGGCTGTGGGGCAGAAAGCAGAAGGGCTTCAGTTCCAGTTTTCTCACTTACTATTCACTTTGGATGAATAAAATAAATAAAAGGGTGGGGACATGGGGACAATGAAATGTAGTCCTATGTGTAAGGTGCCTTTCAGAGGGCAGAACCAGAGACATGTAATATCTGCCCTTTCCTCCCCGCCCCGACCCCTGCATCTGTCTCCCCTTATATCACAACCCTGTCCTGCCAATAGCAACTCCTACTCCTTGGTATTGCACAAAATATATTCCCATTATCACCAATGGATTTGGCCCTCTGCCGCAGCCCTGTCCACCAGCCCAGTAATGCTCAGGCCGGCAGGCATCAGTATTTATCTCAAGGTGACACTTGTAATGGATGATTGCTGCACTTCTTAATCCATTTATGTAATCCTTCCTGCTTTGCTTGCAGTTATTTTCAGGGCTTTAGTAGCAGTAAAATGGTTCCTTTCTCAAGACAGAGTTCATTCAATTTAAATCTGGATTGATTATAGCTAAACTTATGGCATGCCTTTATAAAGGAGGGGAAAAAAAACAGCAATAAATTATGCACAGTAATTATTTAGCATTTATTCAGCTTCCACAGTGTCCTGGACTCAGCACATAATAGTTGGGGAAATATCCCTGCCCTTGAGAATCAAGCGACAGTTGCCCCTGTCTTAGGGCAGGAGAGCAACACAGCTGCCACTTCCTGACCACACGGCCATTCTTACAGCAGGGCTCATGGGATTTAGGGACTCTTCACCCACTCTTGCTGTCTTTGCCTCTGATTTCCCTAAGATGCATTCTCTTGACAGTGTCCTTAACCCTGACCTCTACTCCAAAGGAATCTTCCTTACTGTGCCTCAACCAGTTTTGATTTGAGATTTAGACGCTAGAGTGCAGGGGAGACCTAGAGACACCTGCTAACATCATGGGTTTCCTCCTGAGCAGGCTGATGGAAACAGGGACAGGGACTAGGTAACGATGTGGTACCTGTGCAGACATCAGACTTGCTTTTAATTGTCCTTGGGGAGAAGAGAGTCTCCTCTGTGCTACCAACCAGAAGGTTTGGATGACAAATGGATGAGTGATTGGATGCATTTTGAGAACCCTAATTAAAATGTAATCTGTGTAATACAATAATACACATTTAATTGAGTAACTATTTCTAACTTAAATGAGAAAATTTTAAAGTGATGCTCTTAACTCATACAAGTGCTAATAACCATACCTCCTTGTAATCATTTATGTAATGTAATGGCCAAAAAGAAAAATAGAGGAGAAAGATCTGAATTCTTTTTTTCTTTTGCTTTTCTACCATTTGACTTTAAAGAGAAAAATGAAGGAAAAAGAAAAATAAATCAAGATGAATAATAACCCACATTAACTAAATGCTAGGCATACTACAATCTGTCCTTCAAAGAGTGCTATAAAGAGGCGAAGTTAAAGTCTTCATATTCTGTAGCTTAAGAGCAGAGGTTCAGAACTGCTGAATAACTTTCCAACTAAATGGAGGCAAACCCCAAAGAAGGCAGCTGCACTTTGCTGCAGAGCCAAGCACATAACTGCTTGTACTGCCCTGCCTGCAAGGATGCTTCAGATTCACAATCCCCAAACCCCGGTTCTTTTGACATTTCAGTTCACCTTGGAGTAAAAATGAAGCCAAAAACCTTTTTCTTTCTCACATTTACTTGTAAAAAGTTATTACCAGGTAAGTATGTTTGAGTGATTGTCCCTAATGTTAACCCAATGCAATTCAAATTTTATTTAGGAAATGGATGAGAGTCAAGATTTTTTGGAATCAAAAAGCAATTTATTTTTTTTTCTTTTTAAGATAAAGGCAATTATTTTAAATTGCTGAATGTTTCATTTTCTTTCTGTGGAACTTAGATTTTGGTTTTTATTTATTTATTTTGCATTGAAAAAAAGTGCAAGAAAATTTGAGCCAATATATAGATTTAACTCTTTTGTGTTTTTTTTGGTTTTTGTTTTTATTTTTCTGTTGTTTATTTTTGAAAAGCAAATAGCATTAAATACCTTTGGTGCTTGGGGTAATAACTTGAGATTTCAAGACAGAATCAACCTGGGCTAAGGTTGACCTCAAAGAATCTTCCTACCTCATTCCCCAAAACACATGCTGAGTATTTTTGCTGATAATTGTGTGTTCACTCACACAGACTGTGAGACTGTGTGTGTTTCTTACAGTTGACCTGGACCGGCTCAATGATGATGTCAAACGTTACAGCTGCACTCCCAGGAATTACTCGGTCAACTTGAGAGAGGAGCTGAAGCTGACCAATGTGGTCTTCTTTCCTCGTTGTCTCCTCGTGCAGCGCTGTGGAGGCAACTGTGGCTGTGGGACTGTCAACTGGAAGTCCTGCACGTGCAATTCAGGAAAAACTGTGAAAAAGTACCATGAGGTATGTCATTATCAAATTTCTGTATGGCAGTGCTTCATTAGCCCCTCTCAGCTGCAAAAATTATGTCATCTATAAGATGTTGAAAGACATAGCTGTTGCAGGTTGTTCACTGCACATGGGGATCCTGCCAGGGCAATGATTGGCAGGTGAAATTATACTCATGTTAAACTTAGTCTAGCCAAGTGTTATAGAAGGGGCTAAGTTTGTCCTGAAGGACTCCTTTTCTAGTCCTCGTAATACAACTTAAGAGTCACAACAGCCTTGTTAGAATAATCAAATGTATGATACATTAATCTCAGCACTTATTTGACCTCCTTGTAGAATTATGATGGTATTCCCATACAGCCTATGACTGCAAAACCCAGGTTGCTTTAAGAAAATGCTAAAAGACAGACTTTAAATCAAGTCATTTAAAAAACTGAGCAGAGTGAAGATAGCAAAATGTACATTATCAGAAAATATACATTGTTGGAGATTTCTTTCACTCTAAATATGAAAGGATTTTTCTTCTAGAAAATATATTCCAAAATTGAGTCCTACCTGAGACATCAGCTCTCAAATTATGCAGCAATAAACAAAAGAACATATAAAGGTCTAAGCAGAGTAAAACTTTAAGGAGAGAGTTTACTAATGATAGCAAACACAAGCCTTTACTGAGTCCCAGACCTATTGGAAGTCATTACTAGCTCAGTTAGCAGCTTCTCAACAGTGCTGTAAGGGAAGGGGTGCTATTTACACTTTATTTTTATAGGTGAGTAAATTGAAGCCTACGAGGATCAGTAAGTGGACCACTGAGACATGATCAATAAATTACAGAGCCAGGACTTAAACTCTGATCAACTGGTAACCAAGTCTGTGTTCTTATCATTAGATCTTCAGTAACACAGTGCTCTGTTTTTAAAGATACAGCACAGAGTTGAGTGTTAAAAGAAATGTGGACAACAGCTCCTTTGCTTTCTGTTTCTGGGAGCATTTGCAAAGCATCAGGTTTATGACACTCAGTCTTCAACATGTGAAAAGGGACTGAGAGAGGGTAGCAGGTAACCCCTTACAGGGTGCTTCTGGAGACCAAATAAAATAGTGCCCGTGAAAGGCATTTTGTAAAATGTAAGACAACACCCAGAAATAAGTTTAAACTGTAAACTAAGCAATAAAGCAAACTTTATTAAGAATGACTGTTGTTTTGTACCAGTAGCCACCAAAACAAAGGAAAATGGTTCTCCTGAAATATTTTTTTTTCTTTTTTTAGTCCTGAAAATAATTAAACAAGAATAATAAGTTAGGAGGCAGCTTCTGAGCTCTAAATGACAAGAGATACGTCATAGCTGATATTTTCAACTTGAAATTGTAGGAAGTCATGGGCTAACCTTAGGTGGGGGAGCACATTATTTTAGACCAATGCAAAATGCATTTTCTTAGTCAGAAGGATTTCTTACTCCACCCCATAGTTTCCAAAGGGGGAAAAATGTTGTCATATCCAGAGAATGCAGTTGCCTGGTTCATTGTGTGTTGTTTTTCGGTGACCCAATGAACTCCAGATTGGATGCTAGCCTTCACGTTTAAGACCTGAGTTTTATGGGCTTGAGTCAAACCCTGAGCCTCAAGGCAGAATGCAATTAATAATCAGGTTAGAGTTAAAATAACCTCTAAGCAACAGTAATGGTGAGGAACGACATTCACGTTCAGTCCTTAGATGTATTTGTAATCAGTTTATTTTCATCTTGCCTGGGCTCATATAGCATTTAAAAGCTTGATTCTTTAAAGTGCTTTTTGTGGAGGGCCTCCCTGGTGGCACAAGGGGTTAAGCGCAGCACTATGAAATTGTCCACAGCCTCTGCAGCACGAGTTCGATCCCCAGCTGGTAAGGGAGCTACCCACATGGCACAGCAGACCTCTCCTGTCTCGCCCACTGCTCCCCTCAGCAGTGTATTTCAGTAGATCCGCCTGTTCTGTTCCCCACTCTGTCTCTGGCGAATCCTTTTACCCCCTCTGTGCCTCCGGCCTCTTTCCCAGTTCTTGTATGCATAATAAATAAATCTTTTTAAAAAATATAAATAAAGTGATTATTGTGGAAATGGTAGGGTTAAACTTACATCCCAAGGACTCTTTCCTTTCCCAAGGAGTTAATAAGACCTCCTAAGGGCACTTCCATTAATTCCTTTCTTTTTCAATCACAGTAGCTGTTTCCTGTAAATTTCTATTGCAGATGAATACCTAGAAGGGGAAGGTTTCATCTCTCTGTTCAGTCACTTGAGTGGGACTAACATGTTGGCCTCTTTTGGAAACTGCTGTCTAAAGCATCTCTTTGAAACATGTGTCATAACACTTTTATTGCTCGACATCTGCACAGCTCTATACAAAATCACTCGGCCGAGTGCAGGACACAGGCCCAAAGCTGCATCAGTTGCTTGGTCAAGCACTCACCCATCACATTTCCCCGAGATGTTAAAAGGTGTCATTGTCATCATTCTGCAGGTGCCCTGAGGAGGAACAAGGGGCTTGTTCCACCCCCAGAAATGGGGTTCCTCATGCTCCATCTCATCAGGGAAAAATCCTCATCCTCTACTTAGTTCTGTGTTTCTATTATTATCAATATTATTTATATACTATTTTTATTGACAATGATAATAATAGCTAGAATTTCTGCAAGGCACAGAGGATTGGTAGTTAATAGCTAATGATAAAAAGTTTACCTTTTTTAATTTTTTTAAAGATTTGTGTATGAATGCAAGAGCTGGGGTACAGGCCAGAGATGCAGGGGGTGAGCAGATTCACCAGAGACAGAGCAGGGAGCAGAACAGGCAGACTGACTGAAACACCCTGCTGAGGGGATCAGCGGGTGAGACAGGAGAGGTCTGTTGCGCCATGTGGGTTTGTCCCTGGCCAGCTGGGAATTGAACTCATGCTGCAGAGACTGTGAATAGCTTCACAGTGCTGTGCTTAACCCCTTGCACCAACAGAGGGGCCCCTGATTTACATATGTTTACATAACTCTAAATTTGGGGGTACAGCTTCACTTTTGACATGTTTCCTTACTTGACCCTTCCCCAGAACTCCTGTGCCATACCACTATCACATAATCTCTGCTCATCCCTTTGTGTTCCTGCCTCAGGGAAACAAGGGACCAGTTTCCCAGCTCCTGGTTGCTACTGAAGAGAAGCGAAGCTAGTTTCTAAGAGACATGAACACCTGAAAGGGGATCACTAGCCCTAAAAAAACAGGCTTGTGTGACTATCCACAAATATTTCAGCACCCAGTGTATAATAAATAAAATCTGAGAAATTATAAAGCTCCTAATGAAGCTGGTATTATTGTTCTTTGCTCAGACTGTGTGACTTCCTCTGGAGCAATGTGAGCATTCTTCACTTGTAGCACTGTTACCATATTTTTTATTCCTGTTCTCAAAAGTTGTTGGTATCCTGCTTATGACCTTTTTTCTTACAACTATTCCTTGCTTTTTGGAATATAGAGCATATATAAAAGATACTTTGGGTAGTGATTTTTTAAAAGAAAGGTTCCAAAAATCATAATGTGTAGCTGATTAGAGAATGCTATTATTTCAGCTTTCATCTTCCCTTGAAAATGCACAATGAAGTAACAGCCTGTTCTCCAGAATTCTGGCGACTTTTTAAATTAACAATTGATTAATAGGTTTCATTATTGGAGCCCTGGCAATGTCTATTCAGTCAACAGCCAAAATTTTAGGGAGTAGCGGAGAGAGAAAGAAGTTAATTTTCTCTGTCTTTACTCTCATGATTTTGTCACATTGCTGACATTGCCACCTGCAGTGTCTAGAACTTTCTGCAGTGATAAGAATGTTCTACATCTACACCATCCAGGATAGTAGTTCAACCTGTGGTCATGGGGCACTCTAAATGTGTGTGATGCAAAGGAGAAACTACACTATTAATTCAATTTAATTTTGACTAATTTAAATATCAGTTGTAATACATGGCTAGTGGTTACCAGATTGAACAGTGCCAGCCTAGCCCATCTCTGTTCTGGCACATATACAACATTGAATCATTCCTGTCTCTGGGAAGATGAAAAAATTACCATAGAGGCTTTTTAAAATTTTTATCTGGAACTTAATATAGTAAAATTATGCTATGTATTACCGTTTAAGAGTAAGAGATATAAGTAGATATTTATACGTGAAACAAAGGTTCCTTAGGGGTATAAATGTTGAGCTTCTTACTGAAGTAAGAGTCCATGCAGGTGCCTTTGCTCTCTTACCTGCTGTGCCAAGAGGGGGCCCAGAAAATTTTATAATGTGGTCACATAACCAAAGTCAAGAAAATATTTTTTCTATTCTTTTCCTGGAAATAGCATTTCTACAACTTGTACAGGTTCCCCATTTCTTTCCCTCTCTCACTGTTTGAGGGATATTGTAGAGACCTCTCCTGCCACACTTTCTTGCATATTCTTATGAGAAACAGGACAACAGGGGGGAAATGACTCAAGTAGAAGAGAGACTGTGTGGATTTTCTACCAAATTCCCCCCAGGTTTCTTCACTCAATCCTTATAGGTTATTCACAAGAACATATAATTTTTGGTTCCCAGACAAACCTGAAATTCCATGACATCCATTAACTGTTACACTGTACCCCCAGAGTCTCAGCTCCCTGAAATTGTATTAGGCATATAAACAAATTGGTGGCATGCTAGGTAAATGGAGAAGGGAGATGTGACCTGGAACCGTGAATGTTTAGAGAATGCTTATGAAAAGTTGACTCACTCATGGGTAATGACCCCCGTGCTGTTCACTGAGTGAAGAGAAGCTTCTGCAGACTATAAGGTACAGGACAAATATGGTGGGGTCTGGCTTGCTCAGCTATGACTTCCAGCGCTGATGACTCATTGACCTGTGAATGTAGTCTTATGTAGGGACTAGAAATGCTTCCCTTCTCTATCTAGACCTTCCTGCCAAAGTTTAGCAGACCTGTCTTAGGGAATGATACCTCAGGTTGGCAACAGGTATCTGCATCCTGAGTGACGCCCAGTGCTGGCACCATTATCTGAAGTTCTGTGCCCAGCTAGGTTTCCATTCTGTTCTCTGCAGTGGGTAGGCAGAAAATGCAGTCCTCTATCCTCTAGGCTGCTATTGAAATCATTTGATCCTTTAGTCCTGTAAACGTAGGACTGTAGTTTAATGCATCCTGTAGGAACCCCAGAGCACTCATGGTAAACTTGTGTTAGAGGAACTGGTCATGATACCAAAATGCATTTTCAAAATCCCTAACAGTTTTATAGCCAGATTCTCCCTAAAAGCTCAGCCTTTAGTCAACCTCACACATAACTTATCAGTGAAACGTTGCTGAACTCTTCAACCACTGTGTCTTGTCACGGATTGTGATCTCGCCCCAGCACTTCCGTGACAGAGCCCAGCCTCTGCAACCACCATTTTCTGCAAATTTAGCAATGATCCAGGTAGAAAATAATATCTGAACCCATCTCAAAGTAGTTTTGCTTGTAGCGATTTAAGTTACAGAAAAATTGACTACCTGCCCTTAAAAATCTTAAGTCTATGCACATTTATCATAACATCTATCCTCCTGAAAGGAATCAAAATGGAACAAAAATATGAGGCATTTTCTTCCTTAAGAAACTATCTGTGTGGGCCTCCCCAGTGGCGCAGCGGTTGAGCTCTGGCTTGCAAAGCTGCCCACAGACTCTGCAGCACCGGTTCGCTCCCCGGCTGCTCCCCGGCTGCTCCCCCGCCACTGGAGGAGGGTCCCGCACGGCGCGCAGACCTCTCCTGCCCCCCACTGCTCCACTCAGCAGTGTACTTCGTCACTCTGCCTGTTCTGCTCCCCACTCTGGCTCTGGTGAATTCTATCACCCTCCCGCATTTCTGACTGTACCCAGTGCTTATAAATAAATAAATATTTAAAAAAAAAAAAGAAACTATCTCTGTATCCTAGTATTTACCCAAAGGACACAGAAACATTAATTCAAAAGGGCACCTGCACCCCATGTGTATAGCAGCACTATTTACAATAGCTAAGCTTTGGAAATAACCCAAATGCCCAAAAATAGATGACTGGATCAAGAAGATGTGGTACATATACACCATGGAATATTACTCAGCAATCAAAAAAGATAAACTCATGCAATTTGCAGCAACATGGATGGAGCTGGAAGGGATCATGCTCAGCGAAATAGGCCAGGAAAAAAAAAGAAAAATATCGGATGTTCTCACTCATAGCAGGAATCTAGAAAACCTAAATAAAGGACCAGAAAAAGAATAATTAAAGAAAGAAAAAATCAAAATCAACAAACAACTATGAACCAGAGACACACTATGGGGGTGGGCAGGGAAAGGAGGGATTGGGGTCAAAATAAGGGGATTGCAATCGTATAGGGAATATAAAAATCAAAGAAAAAAAGAAAAAGAAACTATCTGTGTAGTGAATGCTGCTTGATTTAGAAGTTGGGTAGAACCTTAAATAAACTCTTTAATGATTCAAGTTTATATAATGCATTTGTCCTGAAATATGTACTCAGGTACCTATGTCAGCTATTCATTTGGGAACTGTTACAAGGCCATAACAACCTTTTTTATATTCCCAATAAACAAGTGCCCAACTCAGCAGATAGTTTTTCTGCCTGGTATTGTTTTATTAGTGGAACAGCTTTATGCAATGATTCATTCAGTGCTTTATTAGCAACAAGGCACAGCGCTGTAGTTAAATATTTGTTGTGAGCTAGCTATTTGCAAAGTGAGCATCTTTGATTTTTTGTCACGGTGTGAAAACCTCCATTAGACTCAGTCATTCTGCATTTACTAAAAGTCGACTTAGCCTGGCTTCGTGTGATTTTTCAGGTAGTGGACATGAGTCAGAATTTCCATTTTCACTCATAGGTGATAAGCCATGGCCGACTGCTCCTCCATGAACTTGTATTTCAATGTGTGCTGCCTGGAGTGATGGCTCAGAAAATAGGAAAGCATTTTGTGATGGTACCTGTTAGCCAGTGTCCTTCAGCAGAGTCATAATTCAATGGTTCCTTCCCCTTAAAGGTGACAAGATAACTCAGCCAGTTTGCTTTCTCAGATAAACGCTCTTCATTTTTCGTTTTGCTTTCCATGCTCCCTTGAATCAGCTTTGCTTTCTTCCTCCGTTCTATGCTGTGTACCTGATTCTAAGACTATTACATGGTCTGAAAGCTTTTAAACATCAGTACTGTGATCAGCCAGAAAAGCAGTCCAGGTTCTACTTTCTTCAAACAGCCCTTTCCTGTCTTGTCTGGGAAAATGTCCGCCAGTTCATTTTCTCCCCTTATCAGCAAAACACATATAAACTGTCCTCACATTGCTTAATATGAAATACAGGGAAAATCCATGAACAATCAGGAAACCAATGTGAAAAAAATGCCCAGGCTCAGCCCTCATCTCAAAGCACACATTTTTGTTTGCCATCAAGTGAGAAAGCACATCAATCAACAGCACAGATTTAACAGGTGCCAGTCATCACAACTTATTAGGCTTTGATAACAGTCTTCTTTAAGCAGAGAATATTTATCATATACTCAGCTTCTTAGGAATCATTTCCATCTCCTATTTCTGTCTCACACACACACACAAACACACCCGCCGAAGCCTGGTTTACGTGCAGATAGTTTTGGATAATAGAGTCAAATTCATCTTGGAGAAATTCTTGGTGAAGCTTTAGGAGTCCAGGCCCAACCCCTTTCAAAACACTGACCAAATGTAACACAGGAAGACATTTGTATCTATCAGAATATCCCAAAATATGGCATGTTCCCCAAGCATTGCTTTATTTTTGTTTATTTTTTCATGGAGACATGTCTTTTATTATTTATGGATACCTCGCAGGAAAGGACCTGGGAGCAAAGAAAGACAAATGTCATTTTAACTCTGCTTTTGCTATTTTGTTGTTCAGAAATGTGAGAGGATTAGAAGTGGTCTGAAGATGAGTCACTTTATTTTGGCCTGTGTTTGATTTCCTGTCTCATTTTGCTTTGTGATTGTTGGAGGTGGGAGAGAGAAACACAGGGAGGGGGTTTCAGGTGCACAGGAAATCATCTTGTACCCCCTGGATTCTTCCAGAGTGGCAAGCAATCAAACAAGCTTCACACAGATTGATAAGAGACAAAATTAAAAACAAGTTTAATGATGACATATACACCTCCTATATGCCTGGGAGGAACTCCCCCATGTCACTTTACCATCTTAAATAGCTTGGCTAAGACAGAGGAGGTTAGGGGGAGAATAGGAAGGTCAGTTAGGAAAGATACAGTAGGCAGGATGTGCAGAATTGATATCTGCCTTTTCTATTGAAGAGAAATAAGGAAATTAGGTCTTTTCAGAAGGGGCCCTTCCACAGGGAAGTTTATATATAAATAGCAAGAGCAACCTTCACCCAACCTTCAGAATCCCTCCATGAAATAACCTCTTGCCAAAAAGACTTATTTTGGAGTAGCATATATATGCTTCCCTACAGAGGTAAAAAGAAGAAAGTGTCAATATCCACTCATGCTTCCTTATTGTAGACATTACCCACCAGTCACTGGGATGCATTTCTTTAGCAACTGCTATGTTCCCAACGTGCTGCTGAGCTATACACAGATGTTAGGGCATGAGCTCAGTCATATGGAGTCAACTTCTGAAGCTACCAATTACTAGCTTTGTGACCTTGTGCAAGTAATTCGATCTTCCTTTTTCCTTATATATGAACAAAATTATGAAATCCCCTAGTAGCATATCAAGGTGTTGCAGTGAAGCCCAAATAATTTCATTTTTGCAAAGTCACCACCACAGTGTGTGGCGGCTGGTTTAATGCTCAACAATGCTAGCAATTGTTTTACTATCCTTGCCTTCCAGGCATTTATAATCCAATTACAAGAGAACATGCATAATAAAAGGTGAAATTGTGTGATCTATATTGTAAATGAGTAAAAGTAGAAGAGAAAAAGATGACAGTATAATTAGTTATCAAAACTGGTATTTGGGGGCCTCCCCGGTGGCGCAGCGGTTGAGCGCTGGGTTGCGAAGCTGCCCGCGGCCTCTGCGGCGCCGGTTCGATCCCCGGCTGCTCCCCGGCCACCGGAGGAGGATCCCACATGGTGCGCAGACCTCTCCTGCCACCCGCTGCTCCCCTCAGCAGTGTACTTCAGCCCTTCTGCCTGCTCTGCTCCCCGCTCTGGCTCTGGTGAATTCTCTCACCCTCCCGTGCTTCTGACTGTACCCAGTGCATGTATAAACAAAAAACAAACAAATATAATAAATAAATAAATAAAAACATGCCTCTATAAAAAAAAAAAAAACTGGTATTTGGAACAGCTTTGCCAATATCTTTGTAGCTTTAGAATCCTTGTGATTACTTCCTGAACTCTCTAAGGTGTTCCTTTATTTCACAGTTTTGTGCTCCCAAGTGTTCTCTGGAGACTTTTCTCCGAATGGGACTCCATGCTCTGCTCTTTGTCAGCACAGCAGGCTCCCAAGCTGGACTCCACTGAAGGAATGCAGAGCTCCCAAGGGGTTACCCCCTGCACCCCCAGGGAGTAATGGCTAGATGTCAGTGTAAATAGCCGATGATGCGTCAGTGCTAGGGATTCCATGTCTGTATTTCCTTGGGGACAGTTTGGGTTTATTTGTGACTTGAAACATGTAATGTGAGGATGAGAAAATTCTAAGAATGGAATCCTTTGTGAGGAATTGTAGTGATGCCATGCAAAGTTATGCAGGCATGAAAGCAAGATTTTGTCATGTTCAGCCTTCACCGAGGACCAAAATATACCCAACACAGTGTATCGGGTCCCCATACCAGTTCACATCTGATGCCCAGTACACCTCTGCGACAAAAGCAATTGCATGTATGTCAGAGAGGCATTGGATTAGGATGTGCTCAAAGGATTACTAATCAGTTGTCATAAAGAGAAAAAATATCATTAGGTTGAGTCAAAGTCCAAGGGCTTTCTAACACAAATATGCTTCTTGTTCCAGGTGCTAAAGTTTGAGCCTGGCCATTTCAAGAGGAGGGGCAGAACGAATAAGTACATGGCTCTCATTGACATCCAGCTGGATCACCATGAACGGTGCGATTGTATCTGCAGCTCAAGACCCCCTCGATAAAAGAATGTGCACACACTCATATTAAGCATGAACAAAATGTTAGTTTAAAGGAGGGTGTTGTAAGAGACCCTTTCCTCACCAGCAGCCGAACTTACTACTAGCCTGCGGAGTAATGAATACAAGTGTTGCTGAGTGCCAACTAGCTTTGTTAGTGCCAGGGCAAGTAGAAAGATATATCACCAACTTCTATATCCAAGAATATAGGATTGCATTTAATAATAGTGGCTGAGGGTATGTGTATAAATATATGCATATCCTTGTCTATGTGTACATAGATCAAATGGTTTATTCCATATATATAACCAGGTACACCAAAGCTTACATATGGGTAAGTTATGTAGACCCTTAAAATCTTTTGACAAAATAAGGGATATATTAAATACAGAAAATATGTCTTTAGAGGATTGGGAAGAGGAATTTGTTTATGTTTTACTTTTGAAACACAACATAATTTTGGATCTTGCTCTCTCAAAGAAAGAAATGTCTATTAAAAACCAATAGATAAGTTTTTCTTCTGTATGCATCTGAATTGATTATAAAAAAGGTTTTTGGGGAAAAGGCAAAACCTAAGCATTTTTCCATGAGATATACTACGTACTTACCTATGTGGACCATAATTACCTGTCACCAAAAGTTTGCCATAATAATATAGGTGCTTGAGAAATTGTCTTCCTTATATGATTTTTGCTGAGGCATGCTAATTCATTTAACACCTGTCTCGAAATAATTTCTCAGAAATTTTATTGTTATATTCCTACAAGAGGCAATTTGTAAGCTGTAGCAGAATTTTGAATTGTTTGCTTTCCAAAATAAATCCTTTGGAGAGTGGCATGGGGCTCGGGAAAAGCCTGTGAGCATGGTGTCATTGAAAGATTGAGCAGTTGAAAGTCAAAAAAGTGAGTATCAACATAACCAGAAACTGAGTAGAATCGCTAATAAGATCCACATTTAATAACAAATTCAAACTTTCCAAACTGTGCCAATTAATTTTATGCATCTTGCTTTTGTTTTCCTGTCTCTTCACTAGACAGGCATGGATTTACAATGGCATTTTGTATTTGGCAGGCCATCATGGATTATTTATAGCCTAAAAACTTTTGTGTATATTGAAACAATACAATTTTATTGATGTAAATCTCTAGTCATATACTTACTCACCATTCTGAATTCCTATTTCTGAACTGCATGAAGTCAGATCTGGGGTCTCTGGTTCTTTCAAAAGCTGCAGACCTTGTTCTAAAAAAAAAAAAAACATGCTGCAAATTGGGGAACACATGTTTGACCCTGCTCTAAGTTACAAAACTGTTTTTGTAATGGTGGTTATTACTGGTGTTTAGAATAAATTTTCCTCCCTGATTCCTAGATGTCTATTTTAAAGGAGACAGATTCTAGTTGGAAGTGATTCATCATTCTTCAAAGCAGGACTCTTAGGAGAGCAAAGCTGAAATCAAGATTGCTCATAGGCAGCTCAGAAAGAACTACATTTTCTCCCTGCCTTGAAAGAAAAGAGGAGAGAAGATTTCTTGTTTAGTCTAGGCTCTTACTAACTACAGCTTGTTTGGGTGAGGGTACATGACAAGCACTTAAGTTCTGATGACATTTGAGTGGCCTAAAAAGACTTGGGTGTCTAAGCACAGGGTGCCCTCAGGACCAAGTCCTCAACTATCCTTCTAGCTCATCCTTCTCAGCTCCTTGAGATGAAAGCCAAAGCTTATTGAAATGTACCTTCAAAACATCCCTAGAAGCAGGCCTCCCTGGTGGCGCAGCAGTTGAGCGCTGGGTTGCGAAGCTGCCCGCACCCTCTGCAGCGCCGGTTCGATCCCCGCCTGCTCCCCGGCCACCCGAGGAGGGTCCCACATGGCGCGAAGACCTCTCCTGCCCGCTTCTCCCCTCAGCAGTGTGCTTCTCTCACCCTCCCACTCTTCTGACTGTATCCAGTGCTTGTATAAATAAATAAAAATAAATCTTAAAAAAAGTCTTAAAAAAAAAATCCCTAGAAGCACTCACTGTTTTACCTCTAGTGTTGAGTGGTAAAACTGAATATTCTCATGTTCAGTCATCCAAGATCCTAGAGCTCAACCAGAAGTAGCAGAGGCAGACATTCCAGTAACCCAGAGATTCTCTTCCCGTTGCGTCCACTTTGCAAGATTTCTATGAAAACATCAGCTTCCTGAACCTAAATCAAACTATGTTACATCATACTAGCTTTTTCAACTCATGTCGTGACTTTTAAGTGTAAAAAATTAGAGTTTTCTACCCAATTTTCAATAAATCTTCCTGCCTGCAATAAGCAGGATAGTTTTCAGTTAAAGCCTTGCCTCTACTTTTTATTTATTAGCTGAAATGTAAGCAGGCATATTCACTCACTTTTCTTTTTTTCTTTCCTGAAGGTTTTATTAAAACTTGTCCCTTGGTTATCTGTTATCTATTGCGCTTCCAACATGTAGCTAATAAATCTGTTTCATTGCCATCAAAGGAATAAGAAGCTCGCTGTACAAATTACATTTCAAAACAAACCCTAATAAATCCACATTTCTGCATGGCTCACTCACCTGGAATAATGCCTTTCATTCAATATGTTCTTATAGGGCAGAACACTTTCATAAGTGGCATTTTTTTATGTTTTTGTCATATCGGTAACGTGCAGCTTTTTCCTCTCGTAGCATTTTCAATAGCAAATGTAATATGCCTCTTATCTTCATGAAAATAAATATTGCTTTTGAACAAAACTACTCCATTATTTAGTACTCAATTGCAGTTTTATAAGGTGTACAGTGTTCCAAACTTACTTTCACAAACCCACAAAGCTGTTAGAAATGACAGGTGTGAAGGAATTCAAGGACTTGTTTGCTGAAGTTTGAATGAGCACCAATATTAGTCCCAGAGGGCAGACTCCACTGCCCATCCCAAAAATGGCCCAGGAGGAGGGAGGTAAGACTTGGGTTTGGTTGCTCAGTTACTGATGTTGCTTCTGTGTTGGACAATTTTTTCCCTCATTAGCTTCTTAAAGAAATATGTTCTCCTTGATTTCCCTCCCTTAAGAGAGTTTACAACCACTGTCTTCCTTGGGTCCTAAAATAAATAGCATCACAGAGGGCCTTGCTGGTGGCACAGGGCTTAAGTCTCAGTGTTATCAAACTATCACCAACCACTGCAGCAGGAGTTCAAACCCAGACTGGCCAGGAAGCTAACCCACATGGTGCAGCAGACCTCTCCTGTCTCGTCTGGCTCACTGCTCCCCCTAGCAGTGTATTTCCGTGATCTGCCTATTCTGCTCCCCACTCTCTGGTGACTCCTTTCACACACACACACACACACCCTTCTAGTTTATATACCCGATTTCTTGTATGCACAAATAAATAAATCTTTAAAATAAATAGCATCACAGACCCATTTCCCTTAGGTCTACCTTCACCCCTTTTCCCATCTAGATAAACAGCCCAACTAGTAGATCAGAAAGACCAGGCGAGGGGCTGCACTCCTCCAGAATTGGCTTCTAACTTGTGATGGTGAAAGAAAGCATGAGGACAGAGACAGCATTAGAACTACAAGAACTGTTGCTTTGGGTTGTGGCTTGGTCTTTGTCATCATCCTATTGATGACAGCTGCTTAGTGTTGGGTGAAACTCTGCTACTTTGTTTAGTGGTTTTAGACTGTTTGGAAAAAAGGAGTAGAAATGTGTATTCTGTGGTAAGGATCAATTTTACTACTGGAAGTACTAGCTGATGTATGAGTCAGAGTGGAAGGAGACACAGGGAAAAGATCAAATAGTGTTGTGTGTAGTAATTCAGATAACTTGGCTTTCTATGTAAAAAATCATTCTGACCATGTATATAAACAGCATTTTAATATATACATTAAAATTTTTATTTCCTGAATTGTGTGTGTATCTGGTTTCACTCTAAGGAACTCTACAGATGTCCAAATTGTACATATCTTTCTGGAGTCCTCTAATAGAACATTAAATTAAAAATCACATATTAGTATTCACACCTGGAATGCTCAGAAAGTACAATTTTATTTATTGACATTTCTGATCAAATATGCCAGAAGAGAGACTATTTATAAATTTGCATGCTTTATTCACATTCATTCAAATTTTGTTGTTTGTAAAGATCAAATTAAAGACTACACACGTCATTAAAACTTAATGTTGATACCCAGGAACATCTCCCAAATACAATAGCTAGATAACAACAATGAAATATACAGATTCAATATAATCCCTATCAAATTTTCAATGACATTCTTCAAAAAAGTAGAGCAAACATTACTGAAATTTATTAGGCCCACCAAAGACCCCAAGCATCCAATGCAATTCTGATAAAAAAGAAAATAGAGGTATTACAGTCCCAGATTTGAAACTATACTATAAAACTATAGTAATCAAAACTCTATGGTATTAGAATAAAAATAGTCACCCAAATGATTGGAATAGGATTGAGAGCCTATAAATAAACTCATAGTAAATCTATGACAAAGGAGCCAAGAGTTTACACCGGAGAAAGGAAAGTAACTTCAAAAAATGGTATTGGGAAAATTGGACAGCCACATATAAAAAGAAGGAAACTAGCCATTAGCTCACACTGTATATAAAAATTTAATTCATAATAAAAATAGATAAAAGATTTGGATATAAGACCTGAAACCATAAAATACAAAAAAAAAAAAATATATATATATATATATATATATATAGGCAAAACACTCCATAGATAGGTTCAGTGATCTCTTTGAGGAAAGGACTCCAACAGCAAGATATATAAAAGAAAAAAGAAAACAAATGGGGTTGTCTCAAACTAAAAAGCTTCTGTAAGAGAAATAAACTAACAGTAAAATAAGAAACCACCTTATAAGGAGAAAATATTTGCATACCATAGATGTGATAAAGGGCTAATATCCAAAATAGGCCAAAAACTCATATGGCTCAACAGTAAGAAAACAAAATGGACAATCAAGAAATGGGCAGAGGATCTGAACAGACACTTCTCCAAAGAAGACATACAGATGGCCAACAGACACATGAAAAAAAAAAAAAAATGTCATATCACTTATGTTCAGGAAAAAACAAATCAAAACCACAATAAGATCTACTTCATACCTCTAAGAATGGCTCTTAACAAAAATACCAGAAACAACAATAATGGAGAGAATATGGAGGAAAAAGGGCTCTGTACTATTATTGGGGAATGTAGACTGGTTCAGTCACTACGGAAAACACTACAGAGGTTTCCATTTTTTTTAAGCATTTTTTTTATTATTATTTTATTTATACAAGCACTGGGTGCAGTCAGAAGCACTGGTGGGTGAGCGATTTCACCAGAGCCAGAGCGGGGAACACAACAGGCAGACTGACGAAATATACTGCTGAGGGGAGCAGCGGGTGGCAGGAGAGGTCTGTCGCCATGTGGGCCCCTCGCCCAGCGGCAGGGGAAGGAACCTGCGCTGCGGAGGCTGCCGGCAGCTTCACAACCCAGCGCTCAAGCACTGTGCCACCAGGGGAGGCCCTACAGAGGTTTCTTAACGCAATAAAAATAGGTCTGGGCCTCCCTGGTGGCACAAGCGGTTGAGCGCAGTGCTGTGAAGCTGTCTGCAGCCTCTGCAGTGCAGGTTGGATCTCAACCAGCAGGGAAGAAACTCAACCAGCAGGGATCTCAACCAGCAGGGGCATGGCAGAGCTCTCCTGTCAGGCCCACTGCTCCCCTCCTCAGTGTATTTCAGCCAGTCTGCCTGTTCTTTTCCTACTCTCTCTGGTGAGTCCTCTCACCCTCCCACACATCTGTCCCGTACCCTGGTTCTTTTTTTTTTTCCCTAATGATTTATTTATGTATTTATACAAGCACTGGGTACAGTCAGAAGCGCGGGAGGGTGAGAGAATTCACCAGAGCCAGAGCGGAAAGCAGAACAGGTAGACCGACGAAATACGCTGCTGAGGGGAGCAGCGGGCGGCAGGAGAGGCCTGAGCTCCATGTGGGACCCTCCCCCGGTAGCCAGGGATCAAACCGGCACTTCAGAGGCTGCGGGCAGCAGCTTCACAGCCCAGCGCTCAACCGCTGAGCCACCAGGGAGGCGCTGCACCCTGGGTCTTGTATAAATATTTCTTCTTTTCTTAATAACAAGGGCCTCCCCCGGTGGCACAGGCAGTTGAGTGCTGTCGGCAGCCTCCACAGCGCTGGTTGGATCCTGCCTGCCTGCCAGCGAGGGTCCCACATGGCGCACAGACTTTCCCTGCCTTGCCTGCTGCTCCCCTCAGCAGTGTATTTCGTTGGTCCGCCTGTTCTGTTCCCTGCTCTGTCTCTGTTGAATCTTCTCACCCTCCCGCACATCTGGCCTGTACCACGGTTCTTATATAAAATAAATAAATCTTTAAAAAATAAAAAATAATAATAAAAATAGATCTACCATACAAACCACAAATTCCACTCCTAGGAATGATAAGATATGGTGTGTGTGTGTGTGTATATATATATATATATATGTATATATGCATGTATGTATGTATATATATATATATACACACAATGAAACACTGCTTAATTATAAAAGGAAATGAAATCTTTTTTTTTTTTTTTTAGTTTTTTTTTTTTTTTATAGAGGCATGGTTTTATTTATTTATTTATTTATTATATTTGTTTGTTTGTTTTGTTTATACATGCACTGGGTACAGTCGGAAGCGCAGGAGGGTGAGAGAATTCACCAGAGCCAGAGTGGGGAGCAGAGTAGGCAGAAGGACCGAAGTACACTGCTGAGGGGAGCAGCGGGCGGCAGGAGAGGTCTGCGCGCCATGTGGGACCCTCCTCCTGTGGCCGGGGAGCAGCCGGGGATCGAACTGGTGCCGCAGAGGCCGCAGGCAGCTTCGCAACCCAGCGCTCAACCGCTGCGCCACCGGGTAGGCCCGGAAATGAAATCTTGCCATTTGTGACAGTATGAATAAGACTGGATGGGATTATACTTAGTGAAATAAGTCAGTAGAAGACAAATTCCAGATGATTTTATTCATATGTAGAATATAAAGAAACAAAGGAAGAGATGAGACTAAATCAAAATAAATACTAGAAATTTTACTGCAGAACTGAGGCTACTAGGTAGCAGATGGAAGAAAAAGGGAGAAAGTCTCTCATGATGGAGGGCTATGGGTGCTTTGAGGGTGATTACCTCAATTGAAAAAAGAACAGTGGAGGGCATCCTTGGTGATGCAAGGGGTTAAGAGACAACCTATGAAGCTATCTGCAGCCTCTGCAGCATGAATTCAATCCCCAGGCTGGCCAGGGAGCTACCCACATGGTGCAGCAGACCTCTGCTGACTCATCTGCTGTTCCCCTCAGCAGTGTACCTCAGTCAATCTGCCTATTCTGTTCCCCACTCTGTCTCTGGTGGATCTTCTCAGCACACCCCCCCCGTACCTCTGACCTGTACCCCAGCTCTTGTATGCATAAATAAATAAATCTTTAAAAAGAAAAAAGAGCAGTGGAAAAAAGAGCAACCTATTAAGGCCTTATGATTGCAGTTTATGTTATAGTTTTGCAAGTTAATTTGTACCTTTTTAAAATAAATTTCATATCTATAGAGAACTCTAAAATTTCTTTAGATCACAGTAGAAAATAGGAGAGCTGAGTCCTTAACAGAGATTAATGTACTCAGTGCGGCAAGTAATGGGCCAAGATATCTTCATTTACTGAGAAACCATTTGACTTTCTAATTATTTTAAACTGTAACATATTGGTTGCCAGGTTCATTAGCCAGGGACCAAAAGTCAAAATCACTCTTGGATTCAATTTATATTTTATTTTATTTTGTTTTACTTTTTAATTTTTTTTAATATTTTATTTTATATAATTCTTACATCATTTTTCATCTTTGCACAATGTATACATTTTCATTATGGTTATATTCCCCATACAATTGCACCCCTTCCCTTATTTTGACTCTAATCCTTCCTCTCCCCGCCCCTCTCTCCCCCCACCCCCATAGTGTGTCTCTGGTTTATACTTGCTTATTGATTTTGATTTTTACTTTGTATTGATTAGTCTTTTTCCTGGTCTCTTATTTAAGATTTCTAAATTCCTGCTATGAGTGAGACCATTCGGGTCCAACCACTATGGAGAGCTGTGTGGAGATTTCTTGACCTACTAAACATAGACTTTCCATATGATCCAGCAATTCCACTCCTAGGTATTTACCCAAATGATGCAGAAACATTAATTCTAAAGGGCACCTGTATGCCTATGTTCATATCAGAACTATTTACAATAGCTAAGCTATGGAAATAACCCAAATGCCCAAAAATAGAGGACTGGATCAAGAAGATGTGGTACATACACAATGGAATACTACTCAGCAATCAAAAAAAAAATAAACACATGCAGTTTGCAGCAACATGGATGGAGCTAGAAGGGATCATGCTCAATTTATATTTTAAGTGATGCCTCTAATTTAAATTATCTTTTAAGAACTAAAGTCTTTTGGTCATATTCTCTAACCTTTATCTTTGTTTGAGTCCTTAATACAAATTCATTCTCTTCTAGTATACTTTAGACTCTCCTTTTTCCTCATCTTCCCACCAGCATTCAATCAGAAAGAATCAGAATCATGTCTGCCTTGTGGGAAGTTCAGGATGTGGGAGTTCTCTGAGGACATCAGAAACCAAAAATCTAAGGGATGCTATTTGCATGGACTAAGATTCCAGGAAGGGTTAACAAGAGGATTCGATGGACTTAATGACTGGCTGAGGAGGGGATTGCAGACTTGGGAGTGTACTAGAGGAAGGAATCATGTAAGCTGGAATTTCAAGAGTTTTCTCCTGGGGAAACTAGGGAGGCAGGAAGGAGAGGCCAGTTTAAGAGAGCCAGGACTGGTAATGTTGTCCTGGAGTCATCTTTACAGTGGCCAAGCTGAAACCACAAGAAGATAGAAGATAGAAACTAAAGAACATCCATAACCACAGATAAGAGGAGAGAAGAGGAATTTGCAAAGCACAAAAACAAGAATTCCAAAAACTTGGTAAATACAGAGGAAAAGTTAAGTGCCCAGGAGTGTTCTAGACATAACAAATTTAGAGAACAAGAAAGCAATTGTTTTTCCTGTTCTTATCAAACTAGAGGAGGCACAATAGATATTAAGTAAATAATCCATCACATTTATGAAAAGTAAGGCTTAATATGGGATGCCATTCCAAAATGGAATTTAGATCGAAGTTGGGAGGGATTCCTTAAGATGGTGGCATTGGAGCAAGAATAGAAAGTTAAATAAGTATCAGCCAGAGAAAAAGTAGGAGAATGTAGTGCATTAAGATGGTGGTGTTAAAATGAAAGAAAAAAAAAAATTGTGACTAGATTAGAAAAAATGTTGATTGGTTGACCAGAGCTGGTGATGAACTGAGTGTTGAGAGGAGAAAAAGGAAGATGTAAAGGAATTTTCCAAGGCTGCTAACATAACAAAGTGGGCACACAGAGATGCCATTTATTGAGGTGGGAGACATGGAAAGAGGAGATTTGGGTAGACCAAGAACTCGATGTGAGAAATTAATGCCGGTGGCCTTCGACATATTTAGTTGGAGAAATTAAATAGAAAGTTAGGCCTGTGGGTCTGGCGCTGACAAGAGAGATCTGGGAATGAGATGCCAATTTGAAGTCATTAACATATAGCTGTTCAAAGCCACAGGAATGCTTGAGTTAATTAGGGAAGGGTGAAGATTGAGGAGGGACAAGGAAAACGGGGCTGTTGCAAAAGTACAAAAATATCCTGAGTGCCAAGGAAGAAATTGTTCCAAGGGGAATGGGCCAGTTTTACCAAGTGTTCACAGAAGATGTGGAGATATCTATAGACTTAACTGCCCAGAAACACTCTGTAACCGGATCCCTGCAGTGTGGACTGCAGGACAAAAACTGGCATTTTCTTTATCACTGCTTAAGCAGCAGAACTGTTAGAAAAACATGGTGGGTTTAGCACCCATGCCGAAAGCTGCTGCCTGTGGGCAGACCTCCCTCAGGTTGCAGCTAGGATGAATGGTCCAGTCTGGACTATGTAGCAAGGGGAAACCCTAAAAGTAGACTTAAGGAAGTACAGGAGTGATCCCTGGTTATATCCCAGGACACCAATCCCCAGCCTAGACTCATCGCATGCTGCACCTGACCTTGGAAAGAAAAGAAAGAACCCTTAGTGACTTCCCTCCATAGAGAGAAGCTGAAGAGTTTTTGTGGTGATGGAAGTTGGGGCGGGAGCTGAATTTTCTTCTGGCCATGTCACTACAACTGCTTGGAAAGAGCACCAAAGGCCCCAGGCCTGTTGTCTCACTGTGCTGGTGGTGGTGGTGTGGGCCAGGGCTTCACAAAGAGCTATTTATCTGATCATTCATCACCTGACCATTCAGCTGATTATTCAGCTGTCTTCACTGCTGTCTGTCCCGGTGTCCACTGCTGTTCATCAGAACTTCATGCTGCGGCATGGGATGCTGAGGCAACATTTCAGCGGCCCTGCCTGTGAGCACCTCCAGTTGCCCCCATGAATTGTATCCTGCTGCTTGCCAGCTGCCACTCACGCTGGCCTGAATTGTCAGGATGGCCCATCTTGGATGAAAGGTCTGTCGTTTGGGAATTATGAACACTGTGGACACTATCTAGGGTGAGATAGCTGGTCACTTGTGGCCTTAGTAACTCTTTGTTTGCCCTGTTTGTTAAATAAAGCCCATGATTATTGTTCTCTAAATCTGAGTGGTCATGAATTGTGTGCATTGGTGAAGAAGACACAGTGACCTGTCCTCTTTTAGTCACTCTCCTTAGGTGACCACAGTGCCCCTAGAGTCCTGCTTCAGCTTTGTAATGCTGTTGTCTGCAGAACTTTCTGAGCTAGATGTGTTTATTGAACACTTGAAATATAGCTGGTATGGCGGAATTCTTTTTCAATTTTTTTTTTAAATTTGACTTAATTAATTTACATTTGTAACTAGTGGCTCCTAGGTCATATAATGCAGCTCTACACTCCACACATCACGCATAAAGCTGCAGACCACAGTAACCATAGTAAAACACACACACACACACACACACACACACACAAGCATCAGATGGATTATCCAGATTAGCAGGCCCGGATTTACCCTGGGACCTAAGTCTTTCTTGCAATGTGTGGAACTGAGAACTGGTACAGAGTCTTGCTCTGGTTACCTGGATGGTAGGATATGAACCCATGCTATTGGCAGCTATGCTCCATCCTCATACACCATAATGTCCAGAGAAAGCGGAAATGCAAGGAGAGAGAGGGAAGAAGGACACCAACACAAAGAAAGCAGCTGACTCCTGGCACTGCCCCTTATTTCCACTCGTCCTAATGCTGACCAAATCCCTCTCAGGTTCTCTGAGAAAGTCAAAAAGAAGAGGTATGAGCCAGATGATAACATTCTTGGAGGGAAACATTTGGGATGAAATGGAGGTTTTAAGTAAAACCTACTTTCTGGAGAAGTCAATTAGTGAAAGAGAGACACCATTGATTCCTGTCAGTCACAGTAGCTATGTTCTGTAAAATCACAACAAACTGAATTAGTGAATACTGAATCAGCTCCTAAGGGATGTACGGGGTTAGGTTCCTGGGAGTCTCTGCTCACACCATTTTTATCAACCCATCAAGCTGAGGTTGAACAAGTAAACTTGTTTCCTGTGCATTCCTGATTAAGGCCATTTTATTTAATATATATTATCAATTCATTAGTGTTGGACTCATGGCCAACTGCACTATAATTCATGCCAAAATGGAACTTCTGTAACACACTTGTTTTCACCATCAGGTGTATCATGGCCTTATCAAGATTAGGAGCACCACACCACGTGTTAGCACCACACTTGGGCACCCGAATATCCCTGAAATGGTAAAGGTGGTACTAAATATACCACCAGCCTGAGCATTGAGGGCCGACATTCCCTAGTTCAACCTTAGCTGGAAGCATGTGTGTTGGGCAATTGAAGAATCTCACCATTCTGCACATGTTTATGAGTGACCCCCCAAACACTGTGTGATTGATTTGGGAGTGACAGAAATGTTAGGGAGTCAACAAATTAGCAAATATAAAAGCTGCAAACAATGGGTATTGACTGTAATAATAGTGCTTATATATTGAGTGCCAGGAATTTTTCTTATAGTACTTCCAGAATGAACCTCTGATAGATGGGTTGTGTGAAATTGAAAAAAATTAATGAGTATAAAGTTTTTATTATAAGGCAGTGTTACTGTATTTATTGTGTTTCATAAAAATGAAAAAGTGAAGCACACAGAGTTCGAGTAACTTAACCCAAGGTCAGCAAGTAGTAAATTCCAGATTGTTCCTCTGGAACCCATATCCTCAATCATATTATAACACCATCTGTTGAAGTCACTGAACAAGAGGGAGAACTAAAGAATTTTTTTGTGGCATCTACAATCCCAAGCTTGGTCACCACAGAACATCCTGGACAAGCTTCAATTAACATAAGGTAGGCATAATCCTATGTACCAAAGCCAGTGACTGAGGTAACAGGCAACACAGAGTTCTACCTTTTGTGGAATTTACTCCAGAGTTAAAACAGAAAGTGAACGCATAATTTCATATAATGGTAAGAGCTGTAAGAACAACAAAGCAAGGTAGACAGTGGTCTCTCTGAAAAGGTGATATTTATGCTAAGATCCAAAAAGTGAGGAAATAATAGGTGGAAATATCTGGAGGAAGAGCATTCTAAGCAAAAGGAATGGCAAATGTGAAGCCCTTAGAGCAGAAACACACTAACGATAGTGTGAGGAACAGCATGAGATTGTGGGTGGAATGAGTGAGAAACTCAATCTAAGATATAACAGGTGAGAGTAGACAGGGCTGATTCCTACAGGGTTGAAGGAGTCTTAGTAAGGGGTTCGGATTCTGAGGGTACTAGGAAGTCCTTAGAGAGTTTAGAGCAGAAACATGAAATGACAGAACAAGTTGATAAAAGATACTCACCCTATAGATAATTGATTATCAAAAAATGAGAAAAGTTGCCAGTAAAATTGACTCAGGAGGAAGAGGGAGACTGAGTGAAAAAAGTTAGAAACACGTACTGTCGGGATATATTTGAACAGCAAAAATGTTTATGTCATGCGAGGGGAAGAGAAGAAAAGGTATTTCCAAAGCCCGAGGCCTGAACTCCTGGGTGAATGTTAGAATCCTTTACCTGAGTAAGAAACATGGTGATAGAAAGAGGATTGGAGGTGGAAGATTAAGTAGTTTTTCTCAAATTTTCGTAGACATCCCCAAATCCTAGAATTTTTACTTGTTTTTATTCCTTCAAAAATGAAAAAAAAAGTTGATTTCTAGTTCTCCTAGGGAAGTGTGCCCTCAATATGTAGGAGCGAATCACCTTGGTTATTACCTGAAGCCCTCGTTTTGTTTTTAAAATATACTGACTTATTTCCAGTTCAACATTATCTGAGCACCTAATATAATCTTAGTTATCATACAAATAAAAAACTGAAGGTTGACAGATAAAACACCAAAAGGAAGGAAATTGAGTACAGCAGCAAGCTCTGATTAACAAATCAGCTATGTGAGAAATAAAGCCTTGCTTGCCCCTGAAGTCTACAGTGGAGAAAAACCCAGGCCAAATTGGCCATCAGATTAATTGGGGAAAAGAAAAAATATTTTGCTCAGCTATGTACCCAGAAATGGATTCAAAAACAAATCAAAAACAATTCTCTGAATTCCAAACCTCAAGCTCACCCCACTAGTTCCCTACAGGATCTAAAATCATTTCCTGTTTGACCCATAAGAGGAAACATATTTCTTCAGCAGATATTGTAATGAAATAGATGAGTTTTTACACCAGACTGGGATTAATAGGCCTCTATTTTTTTCACATAGAAATCAAAATAGACTCAAAACCACAGAGCTGTGAATATTATAGGTCTAGATTTAATCTTAAAATAGAAGAAAGGAAGTGAGTCAGGGAATAATCATCCTCCCAGTAATGTATCTAGAATACAGCCATTGCTTTAAGAGGACACCTTTTTTCATTAATTTGTTCAACAATTATTTTTGAGAAACTGCCACATTTCAGGCATGGTATACAAGGTGTAGGTGTTTTCGGTGGATTACACCACATCCATGCCTGCCATTGGGCTGCTGATAGTCTGACTCAGGTAAGTGGTGCATCACTGGTTACCTGGAGCACTGCTCAGAACCATAAGGACAGAGTCTCTCCACCTCCCTCAGAACCTTTGACTCTGTCTCCATCTCAGATCCTTTGACACTTTTGGATCCCTGTGTGACATGGGTCTGTGCTATGCATCACAGACTGTCCAGCAGCATTCCTGGTCTCTAATTACTGGATGTCAATAGTACTCTTCCCCCATTAGTGACCATCAACACTGTCACCAAATATTGCCAAATGCCTCCCAGAAAAAAAAAAATCCCTTTGTAAGAATCCCTGATATTAGAACATAAAATTAGCACCAAGATCCTAGCTTTCCCTGGGTCTTCCATGTATTCTGTAAAGGTGCCTTTGGCAAATAATCTTTCCTAGAGACAGGATTGGGCCATCCAGGCTGAATTAGGCTCAGAAGACAGCAGAATCCCCAAGTTAGCCTTTAAAATATGAAGGTAAAAACTGTTCCTGATGATAAAAATATCAACTTGCAGGACTTCAATTCATTTATTCAACAAATATGTTATCACAAGCCTATTCCTCTTATGCCAGGCACAATTACAGGTGCTGGGATAGTGAACAAAATAGACCAAAATCCCTGTCCTGTAGAGCTTATAGTGAAGGGAGTCAGAAAAATGAATGAAAAATGGATCAAGTATGTGAGAAGAAAGTGTTAAGACTACTGATAAATAAAAGAAGAAAAGGTAATTCAGTAGTGGAGGGGAATTAAATTTTAGATAATGTGTTCATTTAAAGTAGAGATTCAAAGCTCATAAGGGAGAAAATCATGAAAATATCTAATACAAGCATATTCCTGGTAGAATGAGCAGTATATGCAAATGGCCTGAGGTAGCAACTTGCTTGGTGTGTGGCTGCAATCGTATAAACTAGGTTGAATGCTAACATGCATAGTTAGGAAGCTCATCTCAGCAAGATTGCATCAACCCTTTCAGGCCGCTGTAAGGATTTTGACTGTTAGTACTAAAGATCACTTTAGTGCTGCTCAATAAATATTTCAATATGTCCAGGCACCCAGGAGGATTATATTTCTCTGTCCTTTAATAGTTACGTGTGGCCGTGTGCCATAGTTCAGATCATTGGATTATTTGTTCCAGTTCTTCACTCTTCTTTGCATCCCCACCCCCTGCCCCCAAAGTTGTGGCTTCTTTCATTTCTCCTAGTTTCTCTGCAGCATCTTCACTGCAAGCAGATCTTCTGAGTAACTGCTTGACCATAAGTCAATTTTGCCAAAGAAGAAGAAAGAACTGGTTGACAGTTGGGTTTGGTTTCTCTGCTTTCTACTCTCTAATTTCACACATTTTGTAAGTGTGATCACTGAAAAATACAAAAACAAATGTATAATACTCTGAATGAACAAAAGACTTGGAAGTC
The DNA here is from genome assembly GCF_014898055.3 of Talpa occidentalis. NCBI lineage: Eukaryota > Metazoa > Chordata > Mammalia > Eulipotyphla > Talpidae > Talpa > Talpa occidentalis. The sequence continues at coordinate 36,507,281 of NW_023601212.1, forward strand.
ATGTGCTCAAGTACAATCCCCAAAAGCAAACTCATCCTTGTGCAGTATTGCGGTGAACCCACAAGGACCTGCAAAGGTATTTGAATAGTGGGTGTTGTGTGTTTGGCGATATGTTCATATCTGAATATTTTGTGTTTGAGTATTTTTGCGTTTAGTCATTCCTGTTTCATGACGTTTCACGGTGTCTTTGAAACATGGAGCTTTTAGTTTTCGTTTTTTTCTCTTTTACCGCAAAGTTGACTTACGGCCATTTGTTTTGCTGTAGGTGTTTGCAGGGGAGCTACCTGCGAGCGACTGGAATGTGGACAGAGCAGAGTTCGCCACCCTTGTCCGTGGTTTTGGTCGCATGAACCTCTTTGCACAACAGGGTAAGTAGAGGTGACACAAGCAGAGGTTTGAAGGGTGCTTGGCCGCGGGGCTGGCCTTCTTGAACTTCTGCCTCATGGAGACAAACAGGCCCTGGGGCAGTGGCCTGCTTGCTAGCCCCGAGGACTGGTGCTCAGCAGACACTAAACCTAGCCTCTTCTACCTCAGCCTGCCTGAGTGACACACAAAAAAATTGCTTGTTGTAGCATGCCTCTGCTATTTTGTAGCTATGTGTTTCATAGCAAGAACTTTGCTTTAATCCATGAAATGAGAGTGAAAGTGGATGTGTCACTCCTCCCTGGCAGCAGAATCTTCAAAAGCCACTGTTCGTTTTCCCCTCCCTGCCAGGGGATGATGGAGTATTTGTCAAGACAGAGCCTCTGGTACCCTGATGCCGTAAGTGACTTATGTTGAGCAGAGCCTCTGATGAGACTTGCACAAGATATATAACCAGGGGGAGAACTAAAAATTGGTGACATTAGCTGATGTTTCTGCTGCTTATAGGGCAGCAAATTGGACAGGCTGATACAGGAAGTCTCTCTATAGGATTTGGGGGTAGGAATGACATTAATTGATTCTCAGGTGAACAATGGACTAAAAGGGTAGCGCCAACTCTAGGAGACAAATTAGGAGGTGGTGGATGCAACAGTAACATAGGCAAGAGACCTGATGGCTTAGAACATGGTGTCTTTGGGAAACCTAAAAAGTCTCAGATCCTTGGCATATTAATATTTGGAAAAGAGCTGCCAAGATTTCTTTATGGATAGGAGGTAAAAGGTTAGGGGAAGGATGAAATCAAGAATGACTCCAAGGTTTTAGGATGAGTAAAAGGTCTGATGGAGTTGCCACTAAGTGAGATATAACATGGGAAGAGGAGCCTTGGCAATGGAGACATCTGCAGCTTAATTTTGGACATTACCTTAGGAATCCCTATTTACTATCAGGTAGAAGTCAAGTAAAGCTATCGAAAGAGTCAGAGGTAGAGATGTGATTTGACAGGTTGTTGTATACAGATTGGGGTTGCATTTACTACTAGGAGACTGTGTTTTGTGGTCACATCCCTCCAATCTCTGCCTCTGTCTGTGCACACATAGGGTGTGTGTATGAAGTAAGGATTCATTTTAACTGTGTTAATGCTCCTCACCATTGTTCGAAATTGTCAGTCCTCTGAAGGCCCAGCTCTCTTTTCCTTCCTCTCTTGGTCACTGCTGTGTCCCCAGACCTGGGGCAGTGATTGTCACATCATATGAGCTTGTGGTCTTTGTCTGGCATGCAGAAGGTGTCCTGCTTTAAGCATCAGAGACCCGTCTTTGTTTTTTTTTTTTTGTTGTTGTTGTTTATTTGTTTGTTTGTTTTTTAATTTGACTATGAAAGGATAGAAAGAAATTTTCTAGGGGTATCTATATCTTGACTAACTGTGTATCACACAAAGTAAACATTTACTAAAACTCATCAAACTGGACACCTAAGGTTTGTGCATTTCACTGCATAAAAATTATACTTGAATTTAAAAAGTCAGTAAATGTTGACATATGAACACATTCTGAGTATTTATTTTCTCTATACAATCTAAGATCTTTTTTTTTAAGATTTATTTCTTTATTTATACAAGCACTGGGTACAGTCAGAAGCACGGGAGGGTGAGATAATTCACCAGAGCCAGAGCGGGGAGCAGAACAGGCAGACCGACAAAGCACACTGCTGAGGGGAGCAGCGTGCACAGCAGGAGAGGTCTGCGCGCCATGTGGGAGCCTCCTCTGGTGGCCGGGGAGCAGCCGGGGATCGAGCGGGTGCTGCAGAGTCTGCGGGCAGCTTCACAACCCAGCGCTCAACCGCTGCACCACCGGGGAGGCCCAGCAATCTAAGACTTTTGATCGTCTTTCTTTGGGTGTGTCTTACACATATATATCATATTGAGTATGCTACTGCATATATTATGTAGTTGTATTGTAAAAGGGTGGTCCCCAGGAAAGGGGGAGGTTCCAGGTTTCCTGCCCCACCCAGAAGGAGGGTAGAGCTGAGCAGGGAGAAGAAGCTGCAGAGGAGACGAGGAAGGAAGGAAGCAGGATGGAGAACCAGGAGACCTGAGGAGGCACATGGAGCTGAGAGACACATGAAAAAACTGTGCTTGCCATTTGATTGTGGATGGGTGACACAGGTGTGGGTGAGAGACCTGGGGGGAGGTGACAATGGAGGTTTTGTCTTGATTTTGATTTTGCTCTTTTCCCTCCAGACTTGTCTGATTGTTTTTGATCCTTTTCTGTGGGTCCCCACTGGAAGATGCTTTAGACTTGTGACAGGCTTTGGGGCCTTGCTCTGGGCCAATCCCATTTGAATGGAATTTTACCCACGAGGGGACTGGTAACTTTGGGTGCTTGATTTAGAAACTATATTCTTTGCCTTTCCTGTATTGTTTCCTAATTGTATTAAAATTCCTTCCCATTAAAGTCTCATGTTTTGTGTTGATGAGGCGGATGACAGGACCCATTTAGAGTGGGCAGGTTTGCGGGGTCTGGGGTGCCCCTCTCCCTGCCCTGTAACAGTATGTTTCTCTTTATTTCTAAAGGTCTACATGTTAAGGGGAAAGGATGTCTTGAGCTAATTCCATACAGGCTTTGTGGATTCTACCCCCACTCCAGACCAAAGCCAACAAGACACTGGAAATGACAAATCCCATCATCACCAAAGGAAGGGCTGCTGGGACCTGAAGGTGTAGTTAAGCTGCCAGGTTTGGTATAAAATCAGACACGTGGGCCTTGGGTCACTCTCTCTTGGCTTCATGGCTCTTGGCTCACCCCCAGCTCTCAGCATGCCATTGGGATTCCAGGTTGGCAGAATGGATAGGATGCATTTAAGACTTTATCTCCTTTTCTCCCTGAATTGTACATTTCCTCATTTCCCTTTCCCTTGTAATTAAACTTTTTTATTAACCTTTTGTTTGTGCCTGCCATTGAGTATTAATAAGTCCCTTTTAAGTGAGGGTGAGAAACCAGAGTCAGGCAACCTGTTTTATATTGGGGTTGCCTGGTAGCATATAGAGCAATCAATTATTTTTTTCCCCACCACCATCTCTTATTTCCTTTGGCCCTTACACTCTCCACCTTCCTTCTTCACCTCAGAAACCTCACTTCATTTATTAGTGTCCACTAATTTTTAATACGTACCTTGCTTTGTGTAGTCATCCCCTGCACAAACAGCCAATATTGTCTTTGTCATTCTGTCTTGCTTTACTACACATCATTGCTTTGAACTCCTTCCATATATCTTTAAATGGCAACATTTTATCTTTCATTGTGGCTGAATAGTATTCCATTGTGTGGCTATAACTCATCTTCTTGATTTGGTCCTCTTATTAGTGTGTTGTAGAAATAAATTCTAGCCTTTTACCCAGGCAGGGGAAGAACAAGCAGAACTTTAGGAATGGTGAGGTCAGGAAAGCTTTATTACTCAAGCATGAGGTCTCAGACCTGGGTAGTCCCATAAGGTCTGAGCACTGGTCTAGAGACAGTTTCTTTTATACACAACCACTTTATATTGATAAAGTTGGTTAGTTAGCACACAAATTCTTGACAAAGGAAAAGGGGAAGGATACAGGTCTTCCAGGATGGCCTGGGAGATCAATCAGCCTAGTAGGCTGCCAGACCTCGTTTAGATATGTTTATTAAGGAAGCAAACATTTCCAGGTCTATGACCCTTTAACAGGGAAAGATTTCTTTTTCTTAGTGGTTCCCTTTCAAGTGGGCACGTAGCTTGTTTCTATGTCCCAGCTATTGAAAATAGTGCTACCGTAAATTCTGTAGGACATATAATTTTTTGAGTTGATGCCTTCTTTATATCTTAACTCTGCTGTCAATTGTCCATAAAACCTTGGGGAAATCTTACTCATCTGGCCTCAGTTTTTTCCCCTTTTGTAATAGTAATCAAGATTCAGAAAAGTGTACCCTTTAGTTTTGTGGATGTAGAGACACGAGGGTTTTGTCTGGTGAATACATGGTATTTTGTGTCTCTGAAGTAGTACATTTGCCACACAGGTGTTGGGGTAAGAATGGTCAAAAGTACTCACTGGCCTCTGTGCCCATGTTAGCAAGACCAGCCCCTGCTGACTGTTTCTCACTCCAGCTGATTTTGGGGCCAAATATCAAAAAGAATATGTGATGAAGAGCAGATCTGGCAGCAGACCTCTTGAGTGACACACAGAGGATGATGGCTGCTTGCATGGGGATGCCCTCAGTTTGCAACATCTCTGAATCAATGTTAAATGCATCTGAGATGAGACATAAAAAGCAGATTGGCGGTGACTAGAATCCAAGCTTTTCCAAGTGGTAATGAGTGAATATTTCCATTCGAAGTCACACTAAGCTTAACAAAGGAGAAACTGGGCCTCCCCTGGTGGCACAGGTGGTTGAGCACAGCGCTGTGAAGCTGTCCACAGCCTTTGCAGTGCTGGTTCGATCCTGGCTGGCCGGCGAGGTTCCCACATGGCGAGGCAGACCTCTCCTGTTGTGCCCGTTGCTCCCCTCCCTCAGCAGTGTATTTCGTGAGTCTGCCTGTTCTGTTCCCCGCTCTGTCTCTGGTGAATTCTCTCACCCTGGCATGCATCTAGCCTGTACCCGGTTCTTCTATAAATAAATAAATAAATAGATAGATAGATAGATAGATAGATAGATAGATAAATAAATAAATAAATCTTAAAAAAAAAAACAAAGGAGAAATTTCTTACTCCTCCTGTTTGCATGTCAGAGATCCAATTTACACAAAACGGGAAAAACAGAGGGGCACCTCAACCTTTTCTTTATTCTACTAAAAACAATGGCAAAGTCTGAAGAGCTGAAGCTGGCTGGCAAAGCATTCTGGAACTGATATGCATAGGAGAACACCAGCTTTACTCCTTGTGGCTTTGTCAAAGTGTATTTTTTTTTTTTTTTTGGTTTGAAAGCAGTGTTGAAGAATTATAGGAGCTGAAAGAGTGATGTCAACTATTTGTATACCACTCAAAAGACTAAGGACTAGAAGACCCATAACCTACAAAAAGACTATCGTCAAAATTTACAGCAGCTTCCTCTCCAGTTGCTCAGTCCCGTAGCTGGCCTGCCACCTCTGGATCCAGCAGCCATCTGGAGTGTATTCTGTAAAGCTCTGGAGAGAGAACAGTTGCAATCCTTTCTGCATCTCACACTCCCAGGAGAGGGGAAAAAGCCAAAGCAAAGTGACAAACCAGTCACGAATTATTAAGCACTCACACACAGCTGCAAATTTTGCTGCCTCAGCAACATCTGGTGCTGTCTTCATAAGGAGGTGACTGTTCACCAAGTGAATGCAGTTCTACAGGGGTCAGGGACTGACATGTAGATGTCCTGCATGATAGGCCCCCTCTGGTCCCCTGTGAAAAGCCCTACCTCTACTTTGCTCAAATAGCATAGTGTATTAGTGTTTTAAGTCTCCACCTTAATGTCAATTTCCCTCGCTCCTCAGCAGATTTAAGTAACTGCATGCTTATTCCTCCCTTGGCTCTGTGTACCCACCTTGCCCAGCTTTGTATGGCACAGTGCTAAGTGGTCAGCACATTCTATCTCATTTTTCTTTTCTTGAACACACAGGAATATATTTTCTAACCTCCTATGTTGCTATAATCAGGTCATGAATTGTCTCCTAGGCAACAGTATGTGAACAGGAGCATGGAAGCCATGCCTAGACAGCCCTCACGACTTTCTATTTTTCTTTCCCTACTGTGGCAGCCTGAGAACAGTCTAGTTCAGCTTTATTGCATTCCCAAAAGCCAGTAGAGTGCCTAGCATATATAGTAGGTGCTCAAAAAACAAGTATGAATTGATGCCACTATGTAATGAAAGAAATATATGTGGAATTAAAGTTTTAAAACAAAACTGGAAACTGATTAGTGCTGACAAGGCAGGACAAGGCCAATAAACCGGGAATGCAACAGACCAAGAAATAGGAAACTTTCAAAAAGGTCAGTGTATCCTCTGGGAAAGTAGCTGGCATCTGTGGAGGTCAGTATGGCATTTGCCTTCAGAGCAACCAAAGGGCTACGGAATAGATTTATAATCATGGTGATGATCAACATAATTATTTGTGTTTCCTTAATATGCTAGGTATTTTCCAAATTATATTCATTTGCTCCAGGAAACAATACAGAGGAAGGGGCAGGCATTATCATTTCCATTTCAGATGATGAGACTCAAATCCAGCAAGATTCAGTCCTCGCTCAAAGCCAACATTAAAGTAGTAGTAGAATTAGAGTCCACTTTCACAGGGGCTCCATCAGACATGGCTTTAGCCTGTCATGTGTCATTTATGTGCCACATGAGATTTTCAGTTATCAATTGTAAAAGTTTAAACAGCAAAAGAGGAGCAACCTCAGCATCCACTTCAGCTGTACAGTTAGTCAGTTCCCAAGACCCCTATTATAGTTCTGACAATGACCCTGTCTCTGAGGTTAGTGGAAGTGGCCAGGTTCACAGAGAACTAGGAAATCCAACTTTCATAAAGAATTCTGAGCTGCAGACACAATCAAAACAGGAAACAGTTGTAGCTTCTAAGACTGCCTGATGTGTGTCCTAGGGTTTTATTTATTTGAGAGTTTTAGTAAGCCTGTAAGACCAAGAGGCTAAGCTGAAAAGTCCAAGTCTACATTGAGGGTGTGGAAGGCAGCCCAGGCAGCATCTCCAGCAAGCTGATGGGTGAGTTGAGATCATGTTGGGGGATGAATGAGACAGGATCTGCATCTCATACATGATCGCAGGGATTGGCCACCCCATGAGGAGGGAGAGTTTTGATCAACCCAGAGCCTGTATTCTGACCAGAGCCATCTCTTTTATTAGAAGAGGCTGCTTAGCAAAAGTGAGATCAGCAGAGTTGTCCTCAGCTAGGTGGCACATGATGCATATTTTCCATTCCAAGTCATTCTGTTCTTTCTCCGCCACCACTGCCTGTGCATTGGCTTTATACATAATACAGGAAACTTAAATACTACAATAGTGAAACTGCTTCTTCTGAAAGCTGCTTAGGTTTGAAATTGTTATATAATTTAGTGGGAAAAACACAACAATAATAATAACACTAGCTACCGTGTATTAAAAGACTACCATGTCAACTAAATCATATTTCTTACAGCCTGCCATATGAGGGAAAATAAGCAATGAAAAAGTAGCTAAGGCCAGCCAGCTACAAAGGGAAGATTGTGAAGTTCCCTATTCTTTCTTTTTTTTTTTAATTTTCTTACATTATTGTTCATTTTACAATACTTGATTTCTTCCTTCGTGAGTAGTCCTTATAATTCTCCCACCACTACAGCACCATGACCAATCACCACAGTCCCTTGTGCTCTTCCCTCCCCTATTTTGATCCCTCATCCTTCCCCTCCCCTGCTGTATGCCTCAGATCAATGGTTTGCCTGCAAGTTTTTTTTTAAGATTTATTTATTTATGCATACGGAAACCAGGGTATAGGCCAGAGATGGGGGCGGTGAGAAGATTCACCAGAGACAGAGTGAGGAGCAGAACAGGCAGAGTGACCGAAATATACTGCTGAGGGGAGCAGTGGGGGATACAGGAGAGGTCTGCTGTGCCATGTGGGTAGCTCCCTGGCCAAGGATCGAACTCATGCCGCAGTGGCCGTGGCTAGCTTCATAGGTTGCATCTTAACTCCTTGCACCACCAGAGAGGCCCATGCCTGCAAGTTTTATCTTTTTCCTGAGCCTTTGTTCAATTTCCTTATATTCCCTCTATAAGTTAGACCATCTGATACTTTCCTTTTTCCTTCTGACTTATTTTGCTTAGCATAATCCCTTCCAGCTCCATCCATGTTGCTGCAAATGGTAGGAGTTTATCTTTTTGGATTGCTGAGTAATAGTCCATTATGTGTATATATACCACATCTTCTTGACCCTTTCATCTGGTCCAGGGCATTTAGGTTGTTTCCACACCTTAGCTATAGTAAATAGTGCTGCAATAAACATAGGAGTGCAGGTTTCCCTTCAATCTGTTTTTGTGCCTTTGGGTATATTCCAAGGAAAGGAATCACTGGATCATATGGTAATCCATTTTTAGCATGTAAGGATCCTCCACACAGCTTTCCATAGTGGCTAGATCATTTTGAACATTTTTTTCAAGAAAAGAAAGAACCGGGCCTTCCCTGGTGGCACAGTGGTTGAGCGCTGGGCTGCGAAGCTGCCCACAGCCTCTTAGCGCTGGTTCAATCCCCGGCCCCCAGAGAGGGTCCCACATGGTGCGACAGACCTCTCCTGCTGCACCCACTACTCCTCTCAGCAGTGTATTTCATCAGTCTGCCTGTTCTGTTCCCTGTTCTGGCTCTGGTAAATTCTCTCACCCTCCAGTGCTTCTGACTGTACCCAGTGCTTGTATAAATAAATAAAGAAATCTTAAAAAAAAAAAAAAAAAAAAAGAAAAGAAAAGAAAGAACCATGGAAATATGGGAAGAGAGAAAAAAATAGAGATCTCTCCTACTGGACAAATCCAGCCTCTATTACATGCAAGAATCTGTCTTGTGTGGTGCCAGGTCTTCCCACCCGGTGCTTCAATCCTTCAGTTTCTTTTTGAACCTCATCTCCTGCTGCACAGAGACTTAACTGAGAGACACTCCCTTCCCCCATCAGCCTGTCATTTTCTCCTCCTTTGGATCTGAGGCTCAAGAACAGAGACTTGGGGGCTGGGTGCAAAGTGCTCATTCCAGAGAGCTAAGGTTGGGTCTCATACTATTTGAGGTTGAGGGCCTTTAATCTGTCCAATTTCATTTCCATTATGGGTTATAAAAACACTGTAGGCTGACCTGGAACATGAGCTACTAGGGTTTGTTTATGTTTATGATGAAATGGTTCAATAAAGTAACTAACACATAAATTTTTTAATTATTTATATATATTTTACATCTTTACAATGTTTGTTTTTTACAATGCTTTTTATAAAAATGTTCATTTTTTTTACAATGTTTGTTTTCTTTTCTCAGGTGTAGTCCCCATAGAATTCCCACCACCAATTCACCTATGTACCATCACATAGTCCCTTGTGCTCTTCCTGCCCTCGTTTTGATCCCTTTCCTTCTCCCTCCCCTGCAGAATGTCTCTGATTTATAGCTGTCTGTTTATTTTTGTTTTGTTATGTTTTTACTGTTATTTTTTCCCTAATGCCTTATGTGGTTCCTCTATACTTCTCCTACAAGTGAAACCTTCCAATATTTTTCTTTTTCCTTCTGACTTATTTCACTGAGCATAATTCCTTTTAGCTCCATCCGTGTTGCTGCAAATGGCATAAATTTATCTTTTTTGATTGCTGAATAGTATTCCATTGTGTATATATACCATATCTTCTTGATCCAGTCATGTATTTTTGGGCATTTGGGTTGTTTCCAGGTTTTACCTATTATAAATAGTGCTACAATAAACATAAGGATACAAGTATTCTTTTGAATCAATATTTTTGTGCCCTTTGGGTAGATCCCTAGGAGTTGAATTGCTGGGTCATATGGTAGCTCCATTTTTAGTAGACTGAGGAATCTCCAGGCAGCTTTCCATAGTAATTGGACTAGTTTGCATTCCCACCAACAATGTAGGAGAGTTCCTTTTACACCACATCCTCACCAACATTTGTTGTTAGTTTTTTTTTTTTTTTAATATATAACCATTCTTACTGGAACTTACACATAAACTTTGGAGACTCCTCCATTCATAATTCTGGAATAGACTATGTAGATATTTAAACAAATACTTGGCTTTTTTCCTTAATGAAAATTTAAGGGTATGAGCACTATATGAATACTGCTCAAAGTTAGGAAATTTAAAGATTTTAAGGACTTTTATCACTTACATGAGGGTAATGCACTTTTTCTAAGACCTATAAAATTGTGATATTATTAAAGAGCTTCATCACAGGAAACACATCTGTAACCACTCTCTCCTAAGCAAGCACTTTCTCACAGAGTCTAATTGGGCTAGGCTTCAGTTCTTCCATCTGATCTTGGATGAAGAAAATCAGTGCACACAGAAGGTCCTCCTGCCTGGCTAGGTCCTCAGTGCTCCCCAAGGCTGCATGGCCCTGGAGGTGGGGTCAGGGGATGCTGTGTTGGGTACTTGGTGGAATAAAGGGGGGAAGTGAAAGGAGGGAAGGAAAGATGAGGGAGGAATAGAATTTCTGAATTGCAAAGGTAACACTGATGAAATTACCCCCAAACATTTACTGAGTACCTGCTATGTCATCTCCATAACATTTTAGAAAAAGGAGAAGCCACACCCCTGGGCAGTGTGATAAGTGGGCAGAGCATTTCACTCCTGGCAATGAGTTTGCAGTCTAAAATGAATGTAAATGTGCTCTCCCCACATAGCTGGTATCATTTCTCAGGTGACTTTCCTAATGTGAACATCTTGTTGAACTATATAATGCTAATTATTTAAAGTCAGGGTTTTTTCCTTATGTGTCCTAAATTCAAGTCAACTATGTCTTGTAGTTTCTAATTCAAAACAACAGGAATAATGACCATGTCCAACTTGCTGAGGAAATGTTTGTCAGTCCAACATTTTCTGAAAAAATGCTCTGCATAGTTTCCCCCTGACATGTTGTCTCTAACCCTGAAACCCTGTGTAAAATGTCACTCTGCTCTCCTTGGGTTGAGGATTATATAAGCTAGGTAGGTATCAACTAGATGTTTTCCAATTGCAGTAACAGGAAATGCACCTGAAATGAAAATTCTGTTACATTTGAAACAGTGAGGATATGGTAGGAAAAAATGGCAGGAAGGTTTAGCAAAGCAGGACCAAATGATACCAAGACCAACAGTTGATTTTTGATAATGAGCCTGAACAAGTGAAAATGTGATGCTGAAATGGACAGTGGGTGCGCTATAGAACTTCAATATTGGGAGTGAAATTAGTAGAATAGTGTTTCACATAAGCAGCAGGTGGCCATGAAACATGAGCCATATGACCCCAAAGTAGCAAGGACTCATGTGTAATTTATATTCTAGTGGTATAAAAAAGACTTTCACGTGTGTCCAAACCTGTGAATTTCTGAAGTAAAGAGCTAAATCAGGGCAGAAGGCTCCTGGAGGAGCCAGAGGTGAGCTGGGAAGTTCGCCCGTGACAGGCCCCTTCTGGCCAGCAGTCCGAGCCCAGAGGGGGAATGGGCACCCACCGCCAGGGCAGACCGGGCGCACAGGGGAGTGTGTCCCCCAATAGCCATTTTAGAACAGGGACCTTTCTTCAGTAAAGACTGTTTGAAACTGGCAGAAGGCTCCCGGAGGAGCCAGAGGTAAGCTGGGAAGTTTATCCACGCAACACCCCTTCTGGCCAGCAGTCCGAGTCCAGAGGGGGAGCAGGCACCCAAGGCCCGGGCAGAGCTGGTGCACAGGGGAGTGCATCCCCGCATTGCCATTTTAGAACAAGGACCTTTCTTCAGTAAAGACTGCTTGAAACCGGCAGAAGGCTCACAGAGGAGCCAGAGGTGAGCTGGGAAGTTAGCCCTCGCCAGGCACTTCTGACCAGTGGTCCTAGCCCAGAGGGGGAGCAGGCACCCACTGCCAAGGGAGACTGGGCGTTCAGGGGAGTGTGTCTCCGCATTGCCACTTTAGAACAGGGACCTTTCTTCAATAAAGACTGCTTGAAACTAGCAAAAGGCTCCCTGTGGAGCCAGAGGGAGAAGGTTCCCTGCGTAGTCAGAGGTGAGCTGAAGGCCCCCACAAACCTGGTCCCGACTGGCAGGAAGTTGGAGCCCAGAGGGGAATCCAGTGATTTGGAACCCAGAGTCCAATCCAGCTGCCCCACCACCAGGGAAGATTGTGGGACTTCAAGACACACCTTTGTAATTAAACACAGAAGGAAGAAATATTCTGTGACAGCGACAATTAACATACTCAAAGTACCACTGCCTCAGTAGACTTCTGGCATAACAGTATTTGACTTGTTTGGACCACCAGTTTCCGAACCCCACAAAGAGCACACCAAAAAGATGCCAGCCAGTACCACCAACACAGTGTCCCAGTGCATATGGAAAATTAGAAAAGAGGCAGTAGGGAAAAGAAAAACTACATGGAAGCCAGCAACTCCTCAGAAAAAAGACACACCACAAAAAGAAAACCATTCACCAGATTGCAACGACAGTAACGGAAGAACTTCTGAACCTTCCAGAAAGAGAATTTAAAATTGCCATGATTAAAAAACTGACAGAAGTCATAAAGGAAAACAACGATAAGGGGAAAATAATCAACGATCAGAAGAATGAAATTGAGTCCCCAAAGAAGGAAGTAAAAGAAATGCAGGAGATCAAAGAATTAATGGAGGTGCTAAAGAACTCTGGGAAAAGAAATGAAAGCAGAATAGATGAAATGGAAGAACAAATAAGTACTCTCGAAGACACAGAAATAAAAAGAACTGAAACAGAAAAGGAAAGAGAAGTATGAAGGAAAAAGACCGAAGAAAGACTTCAGGAACTATCTGACTCCATGAGGAAAGGAAATATAAGAGTTATAGGAATACCAGAAGGAGAGGAGAGAGATAGAGGAACAGAGAAAATATTCAAGGAAATAATTGAAGAGAACTTCCCAAACGCGAAGAAGGAGCTGAAAATTGATATACAAGAAGCAAGAACACCAAACATCCATGACGAAAGGAAAAATACAGCAAGACACATAATAGTAAAGCTCCCAATAATCCAGAACGAGGAAAAAATAATGAAGCTGACAAGAGGGAAGAAACAGATAACATTCAAAGGAAAACCAATCACACTGACATCAGACTTCTCCAAAGAAACACTACGTGCAAGGAGAGAGTGGAGGGACATAGTCAACAGACTCCAAGAAAACAAATGCCATCTAAGAATACTCTATCCTGCAAAGCTCTCCTTCCTCTGTGAAGAAAGAATAAAGACCTTCCCAGACAAACAGAAACTCTGGAATTTCATTACGACTAAACCCCCACTCCAAAAAATACTACAAGGAGTCCTAAAGCCAGAACCTCAGAGGGACGAATAACAACAAAAGAAGGCCAAAAAAAAAAAGTTATTAAAAGAATAAATAAATAAAATCAAAACAAAGACAAACACAATGGCAAATACAGATGCTAACATATCAATATTAACTCTAAATGTAAATGGACTAAACTCTTCAATAAAAAGACACAGAGTCGCAGGTTGGATTAAGAAACAAAACCCAAACTTTTGCTGTCTCCAGGAAACAAATTTAGCTACAAAAGATAAAAATAAACTGAAAGTAAAAGGATGGAAAACAATCCTACAAGCAAATGGACCAAAAAAAGAAAGCAGGAACAGCTATACTTATATCAGATAAAACAGATTTCAAACTCAAAAAGGTAAAAAGAGACCCCAACGGTCACTACATTATGATCAAGGGGACAATATTTCAAGAGGAAATAACACTCATTAACATATATTCACCAAACGAAGGAGCACCAAAATATATCAGACAACTATTGCCATCTTTGAAAACAGACATCAGAGAAAACACATACGTAGTGGGAAACTTCAACACACCACTATCAACAATGGATAGATCAATGAGACAAAAAATAAGTAATGCTATTGAAGCTCTAAATAAGGATCTAGAGTACTTGGGCTAACAGACATTTATAGAACACTAAACCCCAAAAAAATATGAGTATACATTTTTCTCAAACGCACACGGATCATTCTCCAGGATTGATCACATACCGGGACACAAGACAAACATCAACAGATACACCAATATTGAAATAATACCAACCATCTTTTCTGACCATGAAGGCATCAAACTAGAAATAAATCATAAAAAGAAGGCAAGGAACTCTCCTACCTCATGGAGATTGAAAACCACACTACTAGAAGATCACTGGACTAACAAGGAGATCAAAGAAGAAATTAAAAAATTCTTTGAATTGAATGACAAGGAGGACACCAATTTCCTAAATGTATGGGATGCAGCAAAAGCAGTAATAAGAGGAAAGTATATAACAATAGAGGCTCACATCAAGAAACAAGAAAGAACTCAAAGAAAAAAACCTAATCTCGAAGCTCAAAGATCTAGAAAAGGAGCAACAAAAAAAGCCCAAAACCAGTAGAAGAAAAGAAATAATAAAAACCAAAGCAGAAATAAATGAAATTGAAACTAAAAAAAAATCCAAAAGATCAATGAAACCAAGTGCTGGTTCTTCCAAAAAATAAATAAAATAGACAAACCCCTAGCCAGGCTCACAAAGAAAAAAAGGGAGAAAGCACAAATAAACAGGATCATAAATGAAAGAGGAGAAATCACAACGGACACAGCAGAAATCAAAAGAATAATCAGAAACTACTATGAACAGTTATATGTAAACAAGTTTAACAATCTAGAGGAGATGGACAAATTCCTACAACTGGACAATCACCCAAAGCTAGATAAAGAGGAAATAGAACACCTAAACAGACCAATTACAAGCAGCGAAATTGAAATGGTAATCAAAAACCTCCCAAAAAACAAAATCCCAGGACCTGATGGATTTACAAGTGAATTCTACCAAACATGAAACGAATTAGTGCCTATCCTTCACAAACTCTTCCAAAAAAATGAGAAGGAAGGGATAATAACAAACACGTTCTATGAAGCCAATAGTACACTAATACCAAAATCAAACAAGGACAACACAAAAAAGGAAAACTACATGCCAATCTCCCTAATGAACACTGATGCAAAAATCCTCAATAAAATTTTAGCTATCAGAATCCAACAATGTATCCATAAGATAATTCACCACGACCAAGTAGGATTCATTCCAGGGACACAAGGATGTTTCAACATCTGAAAATCAATCAACGTTATCCAACATATCAACAAAAAGAAATATAAAACCATATGATAATATCAATAGATGCTGAGAAACCTTTTGACAAAGTACAACACCCATTCAGGATAAAAGCCCTTGAAATTCTCGGGATACAAGGAACATACCTCAACATCATAAAGGCCATCTATGACAAGCCAACAGCCAGTATCATTCTCAATGGAGAAAAGCTGAAAGCTTTCCCATTAAGATCTGGAACAAGACAAGGATGTCCATTCTCACCACTGTTTTTCAATATAATACTGGAAGTCCTAGCCAGATCAATAAGACAAGAGAAAGACATACAAGGAATCCAAATAGGAAAAGAAGAAGTCAAACTATCACTATTTGCAGATGATATGATAATATACATAAAGAACCCCAAAAACTCCACAGAAAAACTAATTCAACTAGGGCCTCCCCAGTGGCGCAGCGGTTGAGCTCTGGGTTGCGAACCTGCCCCTGGCCTCCGCGTCGCCGGTTCGATCCCCAGCTGCTCCCCAGCCACCGGAGGAGGGTCCCGCATGGCGCGCAGACCTCTCCTGCGGCCCGCTGCTCCCCTCAGCAGTGTACTTCGGTCCTTCTGCCTGCTCTGCTCCCTGCTCTGGCTCTGGTGAATTCTCTCACCCTCCCGCGCTTCTGACTGTACCCAGTGCATGTATAAACAAAACAAACAAACAAACAAATAAATAAATAAACATGCCCCTAAAATAAATAAAAAAAAAACTAATTCAACTAATGAATCAGTTCAGTAAAGTGGCAGTATACAAAATCAACATGCAAAAATCAGTAGCCTTCCTATACACAAACAATAAATCTGAAGAAGAAGAAATTTAAAAAAAATCCCTTTTATTATCAAAACAAAAATAATCAAATATTTGGGAATAAATCTAACAAAAGAGGTAAAGGACCTATACAAAGAAAACTATAAAACACTATTAAAAGAAATAGAAGAAGACACAAAGAAATGGAAAGACATCCCCTGCTTATGGATTGGAAGAATAAACATTATTAAAATGGCCATCCTACCAAAAGCAATATACCTATTCAATGCTATGCCAATAAAAATTTCAATGTCATTCTTCAAAGAAATAAAACAATTATTGATGAAATTCATATGGAATCACCAAAAACCATGAATAGCCAAAGCTCTCCTGAAAAAAAAAAAAAGAAGGGAATGGAGGCATCACACTCCCAGACTTCAAACTGTACTACAAAGCCATAATCATCAAAACTGCATGGTATTGGAACAAGAACCGACATACAGACCAATGGAATCGAATACAAAATCCATAAATAAACCCACAGATCTATGGTCAACTAAATTTTGACAAAAGAGCAAAGAATATGCATTGGAGCAAAGAAAGTTTGTTCAATAAATGGTGCTGGGAAAACTGGGTCGCTACATGCAAAAGAATGAAGCTTAACCACTACCTCACACCATGCACAAAAACCAACTCAAAATGGATTAAAGAACTAGACATAAGACCTGAAACCATAAAATACATAGAAGGAAATATAGGTGAAACACTGCATGATATGCACATCAAAGACATCTTTACAGACACATCACCCAAAGCAGTGATAATGAAGGCAAAGATAATGGGACTACATCAAATTAAAGAGCTTCTGCACAGCAAAAGAGACAATAACAAAAACAAAGAGAAACCCCACAGACTGGGAGGACATTTTTGCACACAACACTAATGATAAAGGACTGATCACAAAAATCTACAAAGAGATGATGAAACGCAACAAAAACAAAAAAAATAATCCAGTCCAAAAATGGGCAGAAGAGCTAAAAAGAAACTTCTCTGAAGAGGAAATGCAAATGGCCAACAGGAATATGAAAAAATGTCCAACATCACTTGTCATCAGGGAAATGCAAATCAAAACTACAATGAGATACCATCTCACACCAGTGAGAATGGCACATATTAAAAACACTAGCAACAACAAAAGTTGGCGAGGTTGTGGAGAAAAAGGAACTCTCTGCACTGTTGGTGGGAGTGGAAACTGGTCCAACCACTATAAAGAGCTATGTGGGGATTTCTTGACCTACTAAATATAGAGTTTCCATATGATCCAGCAATTCCACTCCTAGGTATTTACCCAAAGGACACAGAAACATCAATTCCAAAGAGCACCTGCACTCCTATGTTTATAGCAGCACTATTTACAATAGCTAAGCTTTGGAAACAACCCAAATGCCCAAAAATAGATGACTGGATCAAGAAGATGTGGTACATATATACCATGGAATATTACTCAGCATTCAAGAAAGATAAACACATGCAATTTGCAGCAACATGGATGGTGCTGGAAGGGATCATGCTCAGCGAAATAAGCCAGAAAGAAAAAGAAAAATTCTGGGTGGTCTCACTCATAGCAGGAATCTAGAAAACTTAAATAAGAGACCAGGAAAAAGAATAACTATAAGAAAGTGAGAATCAAAATCAACAAACAACTATGAACCAGAGACACACTATGGGGTGTGGGGGGCGGGGAAAGGAGGGATTGAGGTCAAAATAAGGGGGTTGCAATTGTATGGGGAATATAAAAATAAAATTTAAATTTAAAAAAATAAAAAATTAAAACTTCCATTAAAAAAAAAAAAAGCTGAATTGTGTGCGTTAAAGGCTGTAAACGTATTGTCCTAGATGCACATTCATTAGGCTGGTCTATGTGGATCAATTAAGGGAGACATTGGGTGCTGGATGCTGTATCCAGGTGAAGTAGAAAGGACTTGAATTAAATGATGACTTTTGAAAGGGAGAGAAAGACCAAGTAGATTTAGATGTAAAGAAAAAATTATGCTTCAGGATGAATTGGGAGTGGGAAATTCCATGTGACTGAACCTCATAAAAGCTACACCATGAGAAAAGAAGCAGATTGTAGACATGTAGAAAGTGGAGTTTAGGAAATCATCAGTCCACTTGATTTCAGTCATCTCCAGCTGTCCAGACACAGCTGTCTGATGGGCAGCAAGGATTTGTTAGGAAGCTGCAGCCCAGGATGGATCTCTAGTGAGATCACATCTGCATAAATTGTATCCGGCCATCTGTACAGATAGTAAATACTTCCAGAATTCAGAATAAGAAAAAGACATTAGGATTCAGGAAAATTGTACAACTTTCTAGGAGGATGGGGGATGAAGCCCGGCTTCCAAGGGTGAGTATGTACTGACTAGGTAGAAAGGCGTTGGAAAAACATTTCAAATTATGGAGAAATTAAAAGAACAGTGATACAGAAGTGGAAAAACATGTGAGTTATCCAACTCAGCAACCCATAGGTCAGATTTTCAAGTGAAAAGTTTCGAAGAAAACAGGAAGGAATGCAGCTCTCTGGGGTACTTTGGGATGGCTTATATTAATGACAGATAGGAATTTGGCAATGGGTGAGTCATTGGAGATTTTGGAGAGGGCTGTGAAATAATGAATGCTCAGCTGGAGAAGGTCAGTAAAGAACTCAGTGCGGAGGGACATGCTTGTGGTGAAATGGAAAGTCACAGAACTTGGCATTCTGACCTGCCCAGTACGGGATGTGTGACTTTGTGTTTCTGCATCCCATTAACCTTTCTAAACCACACTATCATTCTCAGCAAGGTAGGGGTTCATATGTAGCTCTAGTCTGTGGACAGAAATGCCTGGCGTGTGCAGACTTGCATTGGTATGTTAGGTGAGTGGGTGGGAGGGGACAGTCTTGAAGTAGGGATTCATTTAGCTAATTATTTCAGTAATATAGTTGTAATTCTAGATTATTAGTTCATCAGAAGAAAAAAATAGGGGCCAATGGGAGATAGCTTCTGAGAGGGAAAAATGACAGAAATTGGCAGCCTGTTGAAATGAGTCAAGGAAGTTCATGATGCTGATGGCAGCTGCCCTGCAGGATGGCTGTTACCTGTTGTCAGAAATCAGGGTATAAGAGACACTGAAATGTATCAAGCATGGCAGACGTGAGACACTTGAAATGGCATACTTTTCCATATTTCTAAGTTCACTTTAATCTCTGTTAGAGTTTTTAAAATGCCAGTCTTTTGTTTGAGTTTCTCACCTGCTGTGAATTGGGCTGCATCCTGCCTTCTCCTAAATTGGCCAGGAGAAGAGCTGAAGGCAGGCAGAGACATAAATTTATCTAAGGATGGTAGAAGTCCCGTCACACTCATTGCTGAAGAAAAGCAACTGCAACTGTTTAGTGACCTTTGGTAACAGGTACTGTGCCTTCTGGGAATCAAGATTGATTTTTCACATCAGCATAGGTGGAAACCACTTGCCCAAAAGCTGAGATTGATGGTCTCTCAGAATGTAGCCATTTTTCTGGAAAAAGCATCTATGACAGAGCATCACAGGTGCTAGTAAATTCTTGCTTATCCCCTGCCCCTAGGGTGACAGTGTGAAGATGCCCCTTTTGTGGAGAGTCATCACAAAACTTGGAATTTGCATGGCAGCTCCCTGCCCAGGGGTTCCTAGCATCTAAACAATGTCTCCTGTCCCCTACCCTCTATAAAACTCCATGGAGAGTGAGGAAATCCTCTCTCCTCTGGATGGAGTTGGGGGCACAGGCAAAACCTTTCAGGCAATGTGTAGGTTGTATTATCAAGGACAGATTCACCATTCTTAGTGCATTTATGTTGAGTCTGAAATTATGACAAAATGACAATTTGAAAGTGCTCTGGTGTTTACATTGACATATATCATCTTAGAGCAGAGTGGGGTTTGGATGCCTAAATTCGACCACCAACCCCATCTCCCCCTGGTTCCTAACCCAAAGAGATGGACACACAAACAGAAAGAAGACACCATTTGACCCACAGCATCTGTGCTGGACACATGATCTAGATTAGCAGGTCTGAGTGGAGATTCCTATTCCTCCTGCCCTGAATTTACACAGTTGGGTTTGCCGAGCAGAATCTACTCTAACCTGCCTGCCCAATATTAAAGGGAGAAACAGGAACAGAGGTAGCTCTAATTGAGTTTTCCAAACAAATGTGAATTTAGATTTTTTTTTAAGTATTTCATTATTGTGCGTAGATTGGTGAGTCCATAAAAAATATAATCTTTAATCTTTTTGAACAACCACAGCATTTTGCTCATTCTTATAATGCTGAATCCTATTTAGGCTTAGGAGTAAAACCCCTTAGCTCCTTCTCTGTAGCCTAGGAAGGGATGGAGCTGGGAAAAGGCAACACATATTCTGGGGCTAATATAATTGTGGAGTGGGGTGACCAGACATGCAAACCATCATGTCCCAAGGACCAAAATAAATCCAAGAACTGGAAACTGATACAGCTACAGGCAAGAACCAGGTACACAGGCAGATCAGAGCATGTGGATGCAGAGGCCAGCCCGTGTGGAAGCAGCTAGAGAAAGCCAGGCCCTGGCTTGAGATACTTCCCAGTAGATACCTCCCATAGAGATACTTCCCAGTAGAGCTCCAGTCCTAAGGAAGAAACTGAATGGCCCATCAGCTAACCAATACCCAAGCTACAGTTGATAACTGTGGTAGCATTGACGGGGAGGACCCAGACTTGGTCAGTAAAACTGTCCCAGTGGCCACAGGCAGCATGGCCAACTTTTCTGGTTGGGCTGAGGCTTCAGATGTATGTTTAGACCAGATCAGCTTGATAGAAGAAGGAAAATCTATAGGGAAAAGATAGGACACAGCCCCATCACCTACTGGAGAAAATGACTGATACTTTATGTGGGATGGGAGTGGCCACAGAGCCTAAGCCTTGTTCCCCACTGAGATTCAGAAATATCTGGCCATTTTGGATGAATGGAAAGCTGTCTGGAGGTTCCCCAGTCTACTAAAAATGAAACTACCATATGACCCAGCAATTCCACTACTAGGGATCTACCCAAAGGACACAAAAACATTGATCCAAAGAACACCTGTAACCCTACGTTTATTGCAGCACTATTTACACAAGGTAGGACCTGTAAACAACCCAAATGCCCAAAAATAGATGACTGGATCAAGAGCATGTGGTACACATACACAATGGAATATTACTCAGCAATCACAAAAGATAAACTCATGCAATTCATAGCAACATGGATGGAGCTAGAAGGAATTATGCTCAGTGAAATAATCCAGAAGGATAAAGAAAAATATCAGATGGTTTTACTTATAGCAGGAATATAGGGGAACCAAATAAGACATCAGTGTAAAAATATAATAACAGTAATAAACACAATAAAGCTAAAACAGATAGTTATAAATCAAAATCAAAAACATACTGCAGGGGAAGAGGAGAGGGATCAGAGGGAGGGAGGAGCACAGGGGACTGAGGTGATGGTGCACGGGTGCACTGGTGAAGGAAACTCTATGGGGACTACACCTGAGGTGGTGGGGGAAGCAAACATTGTTTAAAAATGAACAATGATGTAAAAAATAATAATAATAAAAATGGTGGAAGTTGACTGTCAGGAAATTCTCTGCATCAAAAGGTGAGGAATCTGGGAGCAAACTCATTCTATAAAACAAGAATGGGAGAGTTCAGTTCCACTCTGTTCACACAGCCTTAGAGTAGATGAGGGTGAGATTGTTTATATATTTTCTGAAGCTGGACTTGGCCTCCCACCCTTGTCATTCTGAGGACTTATGTCTTAGGGGTTAGATTATAAGTAAAACCAAAGGATGATTTTATTAACCATTCTCTAAGACATTGAAACAAATGAAACACTACTTCATCACATTAATATATCATAACTAAGGTAATAAAATAACCAGCAAAGAGGGAGACAGCCTATGAGCCCAAGACCACCTGTGGAAGAGAAAGCTGCCTCTCCCCTGTAGCCTGAAGGCCAGGCCTTTGAGCAGAGGTCACCTGTGCCTCAGTGAAGCTTAGTGACCAAGCACAGCTGCTCTCTCCCTTCTGCCATCCACACTGTGTTGCCAGAGAGCTTTCTAGAATGTGGTTTCTCAGAGTATACTCTTCAAAATATTTGTGCAGGAATCAGCTGATGCTTGTTGAAATGGTGCTTTGCAACCATCCCAGGCTGGGTAGGGTTCACTGTGGGGTCTAGAGATTTGAAAGAGAATTTTGGAGCCCTTGGCATCATTTTCACAAGTTTTAATGGTAAGCAGAGGAAACAAGGCAGCAGGGAGACAGCAACTTGAGCCCCCTTCCCCTTTTTATCCCCTCACTCCCAAGCACAGGTGTGCACACTTGCACATGTGCAAACACCCATGCCCAATTGTCCATAATCAGGCATGCAGCCCCACTCCCTTGCACTTTCCATGTTAGCAAGATCATGGGCCTTCCTAGTGGTGCAAGCGGTTGAGCACAGTGCTGTGAAGCTGTCCACAGCCTCTGCAGCGCCGGTTCAATTCCGGCCGGCCAGCGAGGGTCCCACATGGTGCAGCAGACCTCTCCTGCCTCACCCACTGCTCCCTTCAGCATTGTATTTCGTCTGTCTGCCTGTTCTGTTTCCCACTCTGGCTCTGGTGAATCTTCTCACCCTCCTGCACATCTGGCCTGTACCCTGGTTCTTGTATAAATAAATAAATCTTTAAAAAAAAACAAAACAAAAAAACAGGGTCTCCCTGGTGGCGCACGTGGTTGAGCACTGTGCTGTGAAGCTGTCTGCAGCCTCTGCAATACCGGTTCAATCCCTGCCAGCCTCAGAGCAACCCATATGGCGAGCAGACCTCTCCTGTCTTGCCCGCTGCTCCCCTCAGCAGTGTATTTCCTCAGTCTGCCTGTTCTGATCCTCCGCTCTGTTTCTGGTGAATCCTCTCACCCTCCTGTGCATCTGGCCTGTACCCCAGTTCTTATATAAATAAAATAAATCTAAAAAAAAAAGAAACCCAAGATCAAGGGTTCAGGTGATAGCCACAGAGGCCAAAGGCAAAAAAATCCTCATCACCTTCATTTACCCTACAAATAACTAGACTTTAATAGGGGCCTACCGACTAGAAAAATCTAGATGGACGTCCTGAGAATCCATACTTTCATTAATGGTTCTTGTAGCCACCCAAGGTTGGGTAACATTACTCTAGAACTTAGATTTCCTAATAGGGCCTTCATGTTTCAATGCTCATTTGTCCATCCAATCACTCATTTTTTTCATTTCTTGGAGAAGTCTGTCTTTACTGCTACGGAGGTTTGAGAGGGGATGAAACCGGAAAGGCCATGCTGGCCGGGCTGGCAGGCCAGGAGAAGGCGCTCACGTGTGGTGCATCAGGCTGGGTTTGTGCGTGGCCTCAGGGAGGGCACACGCGGCACCTCTACGCTGCCCACGTGTCGGTGGACGGTCTTGGGCCCCAGGTGTGTCTCCAGCGCTCTGCCTTCTTTTCCGGGCGCCGCCTGCTTGGCCTGTGCTGGTGCTTCTCTTGTGGGCCGCTTCTGCCGGCGTCAGCCCCCACTCCCGGGATGTCCTGCTGCTCCGCTGCTCCCAGGAAGCCTCAGCTGGGTAAGTGAAGCAGAGGGGGATCTGCCCCAGCTTCTGCTGCACTCGTGTTGTCTTTCTTGGGTTCTAGGCCGCACGTGGGGACTTTAATTGCCTTTCTGTTGCGTGTAAAACGAATTCTAGGGAGAAGGGCCTCGTGGGTGCCTCCTCCTTGGCTGTGGCGCGCAGCCTGTCGACCCCCACCCCTGCCTGGTGACCTCGCTGGGCAGCCACTCAGAGACGCCACTGCCTGCAGGGTGTGGTTTTGTAGTGTGGATTTGTGGCTCCTTCTGGCCGGCTGTAGCAGCAGGAGGAACACAAAGCAGGATCTCTATGAACCTATGCAGATGGGTGAAGGAGAGTCCTGGAGCCCTCTGGCTTTTTCAGGCTTTTATTGAGTTTACCAGGTTGGGGGGTGGGGGCAGGGGGCAGCACGAGGGAGAGAGTCTGGCAGGCCTCCCAGCCCACGGCGAATCTTCACTCTTCCTGGGCTTTCTGAGTTCTCAGGTGGTTGCCTTCTCTCTCTTCTGCTTTTCTTTCCTTCTCTCTATTCTCTTACTGGTTCTGTTCCCATGATGCTGCCCTTAAAAGCCCCAGTCTATAGCCCAGGTGTACCCACCTAGGTATGCCCACACCCCACTCCAGGTGCCCGCCATCAGGCATGCATTCAGAGCTGCAGGGATCCATCATTGATCCTAATGGTGAGAGGGCAGAAAAGTCTGATAATTATTTACTCTACACTGGCCTTTTTTGGCTGCCTTTATTTTATTGAAAAGCAAATGTCTTACTTCCTACTACCTCTTTTTTGTAATATATTTTATTTTATTTTATATATTTTACATCATTTTTCATTTTTGCACAATGTATGCATTTTCATCTTGGTTATATTCCCCATACAATTCCCATCCCCCTTATTTTGACCCTAATCCCTCCTCCCCTCCCCCACCCCATAGTGTGTCTCTGGTTTATAGTTGCTTGTTGATTTTGATTTTTACTTTATTATAATTTTTTAAGACTTGTTTATTTTAATGTATACAAGAGCTGGAGTATAGGCCAGGGGTGCTGGGGGGGCAGTAAGAGGATTTACCAGAGACAGTGGGGAACATAGCAGGCAGACTGACTGATTGAAATACACTGCTGAGGGGAGCGCAGACGAGTCAGGAGAGGTCTGCTGTGCTGTGTGGGTTGCTCCCTGGCTGGGGATCAAACTTGTGCTGCAGTGGTTGTGGTTAGCTTCATAGGTTGCGTCTTAACCCCTTATGCCACCAGGGAGGCCTCCCTTCCTACTATCTCTTAAAGACTCTTACCTGTCAACCTCTCTGAGTATTCTTTTTTTTTTTTTTTTAATAATAAATTTTATTGTTATATTCCCCATACAATTGCAGCCCCCCCATTCTGACCCCAATCCCTCCCCTCCCGCCCCCCAAAAAAGTGTCTCTGGTTCATAGTTTTTTGTTGATTTTGATTTTCACTTTCTTATAGTTATTCATTTTCCTGGTCCCTTATTTAAGTTTTCTAGATTCCTGCTATGAGTGAGACCACCATTTTTCTTTTTCTTTTTGGCTTATTTCTCTGAGCATGATCCCTTCTAGCGCCATCCATGTTGCTGCAAATTGCATGTGTTTATCTTTTTTGAATGCTGAGTAATATTCCATGGTATATATGTACCACATCTTCTTGATCCAGTCATCTATTTTTGGGCATTTGGGTTGTTTCCAAAGCTTAGCTATTGTAAACAGTGCTGCTATAAACATAGGGGTGCAGGTGTTCTTTGGAATTGATGTTTCTGTGTCCTTTGGGTAAATACCTAAGAGTGGAATTGCTGGATCATATGGAAGCTCTATGTTTAGTAGGTCCAGAAATCTCCACACAGCTCTCCACAGTGGTTGGACCAGTTTGCACTCCCACCAACAGTGCAGAAGAGTTCCTTTTTCTCCACACCCTCGCCAGCATTTGTTGTTGCTAGTTTTTTTAATATGTGCCATTCTCACTGGTGTAAGATGGTATCTCATGGTAGTTTTGATTTGCATTTCCCTGATGGCAAGTGATGTTGAACATTTTTTCATATGCCTGTTGGCCATTTGCATTTCCTCTTCAGAGAAGTTTCTTTTTAGCTCTTCTGCCCATTTTTTGACTGGATTATTTTCTTTGTTGTTGTTGAGTCTCATCAGCTCTTTGCAGATTTTTGTGATCAGTCCTTTTTCATTAGTGTTGGGTGCAAAAATGTTCTCCCAGTTGGTGGGGTTTCTCTTTGTTTTTGTTATTGTCTCTTTTGCTGTGCAGAAGCTCTTTAATTTGATGAAGTCCCAGCTGTTTATCTTTGCCTTCACTATCACTGCTTTGGGTGATGTGTCTGTAAAGATGTCTTTGATGTGCAAATCACGTAGTGTTTCGCCTATATTTCCTTCTATATATTTTATGGTTTCAGGTCTTATGTCTAGTTCTTTAATCCATTTTGAGTTGATTTTTGTGTATGGTGTGAGGTAGTGGTCAAGCTTCATTCTTTTGCATGTAGCGACCCAGTTTTCCCAGCACCATTTATTGAACAAACTTTCTTTGCTCCAATGCATAGTCTTTGCTCCTTTGTCAAAGATTAGTTGACCATAAATCTGTGGGTTTATTTCTGGATTTTCTATTCGATTCCATTGGTCTGTATGTCTGTTCTTGTTCCAATACCATGCAGTTTTGATGATTATGGCTTTGTAGTATAGTTTGAAGTCTGGGAGTGTAATGCCTCCATTCCCTTCTTTTTTTTTCAGGAGAGCTTTGGCTATTCGGGGTTTTTTGTGATTCCATATGAATTTCATCAATAATTGTTCTATTTCTTTGAAGAATGACATTGAAATTTTGATTGGAATAGCATTGAATCTGTATATTGCTTTTGGAAGAATGGCCATTTTAATAATGTTTATTCTTCCAATCCACGAGCAGGGGATGTCTCTCCATTTCTTTGTGTCTTCTTCTATTTCTTTTAACAGTGTTTTATAGTTTTCTTTGTATAGGTCCTTTACCTCTTTTGTTAGATTTATTCCCAAATATTTGATTTTTTTTGTTTCAATAACGAAAGGGATGGTTTTTTTGATTTCTTCTTCTTCAGATTTATTGTTTGTGTATAGGAAGGCTACTGACTTTTGCGTGTTGATTTTGTATCCTGCCACTTTACTGAACTGATTGATGAGTTGAATTAGCTTTTCTGTGGAGTTTTTGGGGTTCTCTATGTATAATATCATATCGTCTGCAAATAGTGATTGTTTGACTTCTTCTTTTCCTATTTGGATTCCTTGGATGTCTTTCTCTTGTCTTATTGCCCTGGCTAGGACTTCCAGTATTATATTGAAAAGCAGTGGTGAGAGTGGACATCCTTGTCTTGTTCCAGATCTTAATGGAATTGCTTTCAGCTTTTCACCATTGAGAATGATACTGGCTGTTGGCTTGTCATAGATGGCCTTTATGATGTTGAGGTATGTTCCTTGTATCCCAAGAATTTCAAGGGCTTTTATCATGAATGGGTGTTGCACTTTGTCGAAAGCCTTCTCAGCATCTATTGATATTATCATATGGTTTTTATATTTCTTTTTGTTGATGTGTTGGATAACGTTGATTGATTTTCGGATGTTAAACCATCCTTGTGCCCCTGGAATGAATCCTACTTGGTCGTGGTGAATTATCTTATGGATACATTGTTGGATTCTGATGGCTAAAATTTTATTGAGGATTTTTGCATCAGTGTTCATTAGGGAGATTGGCCTGTAGTTTTCCTTTTTTGTGTTGTCCTTGTTCGGTTTTGGTATTAGTGTAATGTTGGCTTCATAGAACGTGTTTGGTATTGTCCCTTCCTTCTCAATTTTTTGGAAGAGTTTGTGAAGGATAGGCACTAATTCGTCTCTGAATGTTTGGTAGAATTCATTTGTAAATCCATCAGGTCCTGGGCTTTTGTTTTTGGGGAGGTTTTTGATTACCATTTCAATTTCGCTAATTGTAATTGGTCTGTTTAGGTGTTCTATTTCTTCTTTATCTAGCTTTGGGTGATTGTAGAGTTGTAGGAATTTGTCCATCTCCTCTAGATTGTTAAACTTGTTTCCATATAACTGTTCATAGTAGTTACTGATTATTCTTTTGATTTCTGCTGTGTCCGTTGTGATTTCTCCTCTTTCATTGATGATCCTGTTTATTTGTGCTTTCTCCCTTTTTTCCTTTGTGAGCCTGGCTAGGGGTTTGTCTATTTTATTGATTTTTTCAAAGAACCAGCTTTTGGTTTCATTGATCTTTTGGATTGTTTTTTTAGTTTCAATTTCATTTATTTCTGCTTTGGTTTTTATTATTTGTTTTCTTCTACTGGTTTTGGGGTTTTTTTGTTGTTCTTTTTCTAGATCTTTGAGCTTCGAGATTAGGTTGTTTCTTTGAGTTCTTTCTTGTTTCTTGATGTGAGCTTCTATTGCTATATATTTTCCTCTTATTACTGCTTTTGCTGTATCCCATACATTTAGGATATTGGTGTCCTCCTTGTCGTTCAATTCAAAAAATTTTTTAATTTCTTCTTTGTTCTCCTCATTAGTCCAGTGGTCTTCCAGTAGTGTGGTTTTTAATCTCCATGAGGTAGGAAAGTTCCTTGCCTTCTTTTTATGGTTTATTTCTAGTTTGATGCCTTCATGGTCAGAAAAGATGGTTGATATGATTTCAATCTTGGTGTATCTGTTGATGTTTGTCTTGTGCCCCAGTATGTGATCGATCCTGGAGAATGATCCGTGTGCGCTTGAGAAAAATGTGTACTCCGTTTTTTTGGGGTTTAGTGTTCTGTAGATGTCTGTTAAGCCCAATTGCTCTAGGTCCTTATTTAGAGCTTTGATTTCTTTACTTATTTTTTGTCTTGTTGATCTATCCATTGTTGATAGTGGTGTGTTGAAGTCTCCCACTACGTATGTGTTTTCTCTGATGTCTGTTTTCAGAGAGGACAACAGTTGTCTGATATATTTTGGTGCTCCTTCGTTTGGTGAGTATATGTTAATGAGTGTTATTTCTTCTTGAAGTATTGTCCCCTTGATCATAATGTAGTGACCGTTGGGGTCTCTTTTTATCTTTTTGAGTTTGAAATCTGTTTTATCTGATATAAGTATAGCTGTTCCTGCTTTCTTTTTTGGCCCATTTGCTTGTAGGATTGTTTTCCATCCTTTAACTTTGAGCCTATTTTTATCTTTTGTAGCTAGATGTGTTTCCTGGAGACAGCAAAAGGTTGGGTTTTGTTTCTTAATCCAGGCTGCAACTCTGTGTCTTTTTATTGAAGAGTTTAGTCCATTTACATTTAGAGTTAATATTGATATGTTAACATCTGTATTTGCCATTGTGTTTGTCTTTCCTTTGATTTTATTTATTTATTCTTTTAATAACTTTTTTTTTTTGGCCTTCTTTCATTGTTATTCATCCCTCTGAGGTTCTGGCTTTAGGACTCCTTGTAGTATTTTTTGGAGTGGGGGTTTAGTTGCAATGAAATTCCGGAGTTTCTGTTTGTCTGGGAAGGTCCATATTCTTTCTTCAAAGAGGAAGGAGAGCTTTGCGGGATAGAGTATTCTTGGTTGGCATCTGTTTTCTTGGAGTCTGTTGACTATGTCCCTCCACTCTCTCCTTGCCCGTAGTGTTTCTTCGGAGAAGTCTGATGTCAGCCTGATTGGCTTTCCTTTGAACGTTATCTGTTTCTTCCCTCTTACCAGCTTCATTATTTTTTCCTTGTCCTGGATTCTAGGGAGCTTTACTATTATGTGTCTTGCTGTATTTTTCCTTTCGTCGTGGAAGTTTGGTGTTCTTCTTGCTTCTTGTATATCAATTTTCAGCTCCTTCTTCACATTTGGGAAGTTCTCTTCAATTATCTCTTTGAATATTTTCTCTGTTCCTACTTCTCTCTCCTCTCCTTCTGGTATTCCTATAACTCTTATATTTCCTTTCCTCGTGGAGTCAGATAGTTCCCGAATCTTTCTTCATTCTTTTTCCTTCGTACTTCTCTTTCCTTTTCTGTTTTGGTTCTTTTTATTTCTGTGTCTTCAAGAGCACTTATTCGTTCTTCCATTTCATCAATTCTGCTTTCATTGCTTTTCCCAGAATTCTTTAGTTCTTCCACTAATTCTTTGATCTCCTGCATTTCTTTTACTTCCCTCTTTAGGGACTCAATTTCATTCTTCTGATCGTTGATTATTTTTCCCTTATCATTGTTTTCCTTTATGACTTCTGCCAGTTTTTTAATCACGGCAATTTTAAATTCTCTTTCTGGAAGGCTCAGAAGTTCTTCCAAGTTACTGTCATTGCAATCTGGGGGCTGGTTTTCTTTTTGTGGTGTGCTTTTTCTCTGGAGAGTTGCTAGGTTGCGTGTGGTTCTTCTCCTCCCTACTGTCTGTTTTCTAATTTGCCGTATGCGTTGGGACACTGTGTTGTTGGGACTGGCCAGCATCTTGGGTGGGCTTCTCTGCTCCCCTCTGGTTCCTCCAGGAGTCATCTGTCAGTTTCAAGCAGTCTTTATTGGAGAAAGGTCCCTGTCCTAAAATGCCGATGTGGGGACACACTCCCCTGTGCGCCTGGTCTGCCCCAGCGGTGGGTTCCTGTTCCCCCTCTGGGCTTGGACTGCAGGCCAGAGGGGGTCTGGCGTGGGCGAACTTCCCCTGCTCACCTCTGGCTCCTGAGGAAGCCTTGTGCAGGTAGTCTTTACTGAAGAAATGTCCCTGTTCTAAAATGGTTATGTGGGACACACTCCCTGCGCGTCCAGTCTCAGGCACACTCTTCTGCGCGCCTGGTCTGCCCCGGCTGTGGGTGCTCGCTCTCCCTGTGGGCTCAGACTACTTGTTCGGAAGGGGCCCGGTGTGGGCTAACTCCCCAGCTGGCCACTAGCTCCTTCAGGAGCCTGTGCTGGCTTCAAGTCGCTAGGTGGCGCCAGAGATCTCTCCTAGAGCCCTTGGGGAGCTGATTTTCCACCCCCTGGGACAGGGAGCAGAGCGGGGATGGTAGGGTACACCTCAACGGCTTTGGGGTGCTGTGTCTGCCTTGTGCCCCACTGTCGTGGGGAACCCACACCCCTAATTTCGTGCCCCGGGTCTCAGTTCCAAAGCCCTCAGTTCCAGGATGCGGGCTGTAGCCCTGTTCAGTGGCACGAGAATGGCGCCTTTTGCACTGCTCCCGTACCTGGACGCCTGGTTCCTGCTCACTCAGGGAGGGACCTTCACCTCAGTGAGGACCTCCGCGCATCTCCCCGCAAGCCTAGGTTGTCTCCCAAGCCTAGGTCGCAGGCGCGGGGACCTGGGCAGCTGCGATCCCGGTCTGCACTTGCTTTTCAAGCGCGCCAAGCGCGCCGCTTTCCCGTGCCAGCTTACCGGCAGCCCGGGCTGTGTGCGCGTCTCCCGGGGTCTTTGTTCTTCTCTAATGGCGCCCGGAGCCGTTCGCTCACCGCCGTGGCGAATCCTGCAGGGTTCGCCTCAGCTCCCGTTCACGGGGTGTGGTGGCTGCAATAGTTCCTTTCCACGCACAGTCCCGCTTGCTGCGTCGTTTGTTCTTGTGGGCCGTTTTGGTTTGTTGTTTTCCTCCTCTCTGCCGGTCGGAGAGTGCCGGCTCTGTGGGCGGGGGAGGGGAGCCTCTCTGAGTATTCTTAACTACCCCAAGCAGGATGAGTCACTATCCTTCCCTGCACTGATGGTTTATTTGATGTGTCCACTTGTAGGCTGTGATACCCTGTTATTGAGTCAAACACTAAACTAGTTGTCACTGGGAAGATAGTCGTGGGTTGATTAACTTTTAGAATAGAACCAGCTGTTCCCTAGAATGTTGTCGGCTTCACCTATCAGTTGAAGACCTAAGGACAAAGCCTCAAGTTTCCCACAGAGGATGGAGCTCTGGCTCAGGGCTGTCACTCAGTCTTCCTGGCCTGCAGACTTGCCAGTGCCATAAACACATGAGCCAAATCCTTAAAATATGCTCTTTCATAGGTATTACATATGCATTCTTTCTCTTTCATATGTATGAATTAAACATGTATATGAAGAAATAAAGAGATGTTTAAATAGATACTTAAAATTCGTAGATAGATGTACTGGTTTTTCTCTGGAAAATCCTGACTAATACACCTGAAAGCTTTTATTTTTATTTAACTTTTATTTAACCTACAATTAAGATGATGGACAGCTTGCAGCACAGAAAGGGCTCCAAGTTACTCACATCATCTACCTGGCTACCATGTTCCTAGGATGAAGAGTAGGAAGCTGCTACTCTCACTCTCCACCAGTGCTGCAAGATAGGGAGGAGGGCTGTGTAAGAGGCACGTATCCTAATGCCACGCCAGGCTCCCTCAGTTAAAAGGAAGTTGCTGTCTCTGCAGACACAGAGTCCTCAGGGTTCCTCCTTCACTGCTGGCCCTCTGGGGGACCCCACCCAGATCCCTGTTTCATTGGATCCTTTCATTGGATTGTTTCATTAGGTCCTTCCACTGATTGTCGCCCAGCTCAAGAGCCTAACTCAGTGACCTGGCTTTTAATTGTCCTTCAGAAATGTTGAATTGAAACGGGGCTATAGAGGGCTACAGCCTCCAAAGGACAGTGCCGTTGGAGGACAGGTCACTGTCCGTGGGTTTTCACCCACGCACACAACTGCAAGACCACTCAGGTTCAAGGAGCAACAATGGGGTTTATTTAACAAACTGGGTATGCAAAGTGTCTCAAATACCACAAGAGGCCTGGACACCTCACCCTAGATAGTGTCCCTAGTGTCCCAAAGTCCTAAACAAAAGGCCACTCATCCAAGATGCTGTTGTACTGTCAGTGAGAGCCTGGAGCTTGTGGCTGGCAAGATGTGGGCAAGGGTCCAACTCACTGCAGCTGCTCCCAGGTGGGGCCCCTGAGATGATGCGGCAACAGCCCATAGCCACAGTCTGAAGGTTGGGATGGAGAGCACTGGACACTGGGCCAGACAGTAATGGAGGCAGCAGCACTGGAAGGTGGTGCTGGATGATCAACAGCTCTCAGAAGTGACATGGGCCCAGAGTGTCGGTCACCTACCAACAGTGCTGGACAGCACTGGCCAGAAGTGCCGGTCACTACTACTGCTCACTAGCACTACAGATCTTTGTGAGTTATTGGTCCACACCAACAACAAACAGCTCTTTGAGATACCAGGCCCAAGACCTGCTGCGGCCTTCAGGCAGTGTCAGAGGCAGGCTGGAGGCAGGCAGTGGAATCCCAGCATCTGCACAGCTCTTTGGCCTCTCTGTGAAGCTTTACAGCTTCTCTTCTTCCTTCAGAGGTGGGCTGCTGAATGTGTCTGAGAGTATCCAGTCCGAGCAAGCAAGAGTCCAGTCCAGAGCACCCCATGCCAGTCCAAGTGAGTCCCATCTGAGCAAGCCTCAGAGTGCAGCTGTCACCTAGGAGTACAGGAGTGCAGTCTGAGGCAGTTCAGTTCAAGTAAGTGTGAGAGTCCAGTGAGCAAGCGAGCATGTCTTATTAAGCTGACGTCTGCCCTGCCTTATCACCTCTTTTCGGGGTCCCTCAACTATCAGTCTGATTGGACCAGTTTCAATCCTATGGCTAATGGGACCATGTACCAGTCAGCTCATAGCTTGCACCTCATTAGTCCATTCTACTATCCAGGCACCGAAACCACAGTCGTCTCCGCGGCCTGCAACTGGCAGAGGCCACAGTATTGGAGCTTGCCACATGGGGCCCCAGGGCCTGCATGCCTTGGGGTGGCATGGTAAGAGAACAACTCCAGTCCATCACTGCTGGCCTCTGCCAGCAGCCTAAGCCCTAGTGAGCCACCGGTGCCCCACTTGTGCTGCCCACAAGCAGTGCCCTGGTGCCAAGCACAGGGGCGCTGGGATGGGGTGGGGGAATTGGGAGTCTCTAGTTTCAGAATCACTTACTGAAAGCCTATATTCCCTTCAGAAACCTTCCCTAAGACCCCACCTATACCCTGCCATTGTCCCTAGTGGCTTTGTGCTCCTATCACCTGGAGGGATAAGTCGACTGTGCTAAAGACTTTTACATATTGGTTTTCAGTGCCCCCAGAAAAGTGTCTCTTGGACAAGGTGAACTTCATTTCAGAGTATTGTCACTGTTCCCTCTCTTCCTCATAAATAGAGACTGACAGATTGATCTCACCTTTGATTGCCAAGTCGGAGTGGTGGCTTGCTATTTAACCTTTTGTTTGGAACGTGGATCATTTCAGAATGAAAGGTCTGTGCTTCCCAAGTGGCATTTTAATCAGAAGTGATTGTGAAATGAATGTGAATTCCATTCTTCTGCTGAGAATTCTCCAACCAGCTGCTGTGCACAATGTCTTCCGTCTCATCATGCTTGATATTGTGTGAAGCCCTTTCAGTATACAGTCATAAGGGCTCAGTAAATGTTAGCTTCTCTAATTCTTTTATGCTGACAACAAACCTGGGAGGCTGTTATTAATGTCATATTGGAAGGGCAGCTCAGAGAGGTTAAGGGGATTATTTGAGATGACATAGCTAGTAATTCAAGGATATAGGTGTATATGTATGCATAAAATAATAACAGCTGTTTGTTACTGAGTGCTTGTTATGAGCCATGCAGTTGCTAGGAGCTTTGCCGGCATTATAACCTTTAATTCTTACAACAGACCCATGAAATAAATACAGTAACTATTATCATTTTATATCTGCAGAAATTAAAGTATAAAGAAAGGAAGCAACTTGATCCAAGCTGCACAGCTAGTAAGTGGTAGAGCCAGACTTCAAGCCAGATCCATCTGAATTCATAGCACGCATGCTTAGCTGCCATTCTCGCCAGCTTCTCTGCCTGTCTAAGTGAGCGAGGATGCCTCAGTGTGAATGTTTGTGTATGTGCATTACACTTTACGGGTTTCAGAAGGCAGTAAAAAGGCTCACACAGCTAGTAAAAGACACTGTCACAAGTTGAATTAGACCTTGAACTCTCCATTACTTCCTGAGTGCGTGCAGTGGCCACTTTAACTGGCAAGTGCTTTGCATCAACACCAGTTTTCAATTAGCTCTGATGACTGGGTCCAAGAGAAACATAGGTCACAGAAATCCAAAATTAATCCTTAAAACATATTTTTGCAATGTCCCATGTTCAAATATCTTGATGAATGATTGAAAATAGTCCTGAAGATGTGTCTGGGTTTACTTCATTTCCCTGCCTGTCCTTCCTGGGGAGGTTCAAGCCAACTTCCAAATAACCAATGCAGAACAACAGGGGGGAAGGCTGAGGAGGAAGGAAACTTGATAACTTCCACAAGATACCAAAAAACCTTTTTGACTCTGTTATAATTAACAAACAAACAAACAAACAAACAAACTGAGAGCAGGAATGCAATGAACGGAGGGAGAAGGCAGGCATGTGGGGACAGGGGCCAGTAGGTTCAGGGGATCCAGGACAGAGTTTGTGGTGCATGCTTGTTAACCTCATGTTTGTTGAATGGTAGATTAGCAGTGTTTTTGCCTTGACTCTCCTTGTACCATACCTGGGCTTGAATGCATAATTCCTGGATATCTCTGTCACACAGAAGGTGGTGGAAGGAACAGTAATTGTTTGGAGAAACTTTGTCATTCTTTGATTATCTAGCATCCCAACCTCCAGCTATTGGAACTGAAACCTCTTAGTCATCCCACCTGGGAGTGAGCAAGTACCTTTCTCTGCAAGAAAAGTCAGGATCATCTTGTTTTTTCTACTTGTGCTGAGTCAGGGGCAGGCAAGTGTCTTAAGTTCAGTGGGTCAGACGGGCCATCCTGCAATCCGAGTCTGAAGTGAGTGACGGGGTGCAGACCAGGCTGAAGGTCATAGTAGCAGCAGCAGCAGACCAACTTCTGTCTGCTGTATCATCTCTGCTTTCACATCTGCTGCCAACCTCCAGAGCACCCCTAGAATCCACCTCCACTCTCAATGGGTCTTCTAGTCTCCTGTTCATTCTGTGAGTCCTGGTTGCTTTTCCAACAGATTTCCGTTTCAGCTTAAGCTTGCCAGACATTTTCTGTATATTGCAATCTATAACTCTCACTGATGCATATTGTTGGAATCACTTGAAGTGAATGAGCAGTAAAGAGAATAACTATGTATTTAACCCTCACTGGTACCTCAACCTGTAAACCACAGCCCAAAACCTAGTTCCATTATTTTCTCTTTTACCTGCTGCAGCAGTGCTTTCAGACATCTGAAATAATCACAGTGCTGAAATCTCTGTAGAATATGCTCACCTGGAAATAGCAAGGCTTCAGTTTGGAAGTCTAAGAGAATGGTTTCCATTGTTTTGTTTTGTTTTTGTTTTTTGTTTTTTTTTTAAATCCAGCTGTTCTTTTTTTTTTAAGATTTATTTATTTATTTATACAAGCACTAGGTACAGTCAGAAGCGCGGGTAGGTGAGAGAATTCACCAGAGCAGGGAACAGAATAGGCAGACTGATGAAGTACACTGCTGAGGGGAGCAGCGGGTGGCAGGAGAGGTCTGTGCACCCTGTGGGACCCTCATCCGGTGGCCGGGGATCAAACTGGTGCTGCAGAGGCTGCGGGCAGCTTTACAACCCAGGGCTCAACCTCTGTGCCACAGGGGAGACCCAGTTTCCATTGTTAGTAATGGTTAGTAATGGTTTCCATACTGCTTATTAACTCAAAAATTAGAAAACATTATTTGAGGTAAAACTGAACACATTTTTTTAACTTTTTAAAATTTTTTACATCATTGTTCATTTTTAAACAATATTTGCTTTCCCTCACCCCTTCAGGCATATTCCCCATAGAGTTTCCTTCACCAGTTCACCCGCGCACCATCACCTCAGTCCCCTGTGCTCCTCCCTCCCTCCCTCTGCCCCTCTCCCTCCTCCTCCCCTGCAGGATGTCTGATTTATAATTGTCCGTTTTTGCTTTGTTGTATTTTGTACTGTTATTATTTTTTGTACACTGATGTCTTATTTTGTTCCCCTATATTCCTGCTATAAATGAAACCATCTGATATTTTTTCTTTTTGCTTTTGGCTTATTTCACTGAGCATAATTCCTTCTAGCTCTATCCACATTACTGTGAATGGTATGAGTTTATCTTTTTGATTGCTGAATAATATTCCATTGTGTATATATGCACATCTTGATCCAGTCATCTACTTTTGGACTGATCACAAAGATACACAAAGAACTCACACAACTCAACAAAAACAAAATAAGCAATCCAGTCAAGAAATGGGCAGAAGAACTTAAAAGACATTTCTCCAACCTCCAAAAAGGTTTAAACCCTAGCTTCCCCAATTTGTTTCTTCATTAGGTATCTTTTCTCAGCCCTGGGGATTGCTTTAACATTCTCTTTATGAATTTACCATTACCCTTATTATAGTGAGTGATGTTTTATGTTAAAGTTTATGTGGCTTCTGTCTCCTAATAGGAACCTTATTGATAAAGAGTTTGTAGAGGAGTGGCCCCACAAAGATGGGCTCTGGGGATGAGTTTAGTCATGCCCTTAGACTGGCGAGCAGAGCAGAGCTCCTTGACCATAAGGAATGGTAATCCATGGCATAGAACGTTTTTATAATTAATCAAGCTACAGCCTGTGCTTGATTGTGATGAGGTGACAACTCAAACAACTGCCTGCACATCCCGAGTGGTTGGTACATTTGACTTCTGTGACAGTAATGGGGATTCCAAAAGCTGCCATTTGGAATTGATTTTTTTTTTCCAATCGATTTGAGCATTTACAAAAAGAGAACTTACTCCATTCCTTTACCTGTTTGTTTAAGTTATTGTCTGAGAGTTTCCATGGCAGCCTTGAAAGAATCTCCTCTTTCTTATAGTCACAGGGCTAATACTGCTGAAAATAAAATGCAACATTTAATTGTGTGGGTTGCTGAATTACAACAGTAGTCAAATTCATAGTCTCATCTAGTCTCTCCTGTTAAAATTTAGGACATCAATTAGGAAATAATAGAACCATGAAACTTAGCATGGGAACAATTGTTTGGATCCAGATAAGCTGAGAATCTTGAATCCTCAAGTCATTCTGAGCTCTCCTTCCAAGGATGTTAGCTTTCTCACCACTGTCTGAGGATAAGCTACATTTGCTTAAAAAACATTTAATAACTTCACCAAGAGCAGAATCTTTGAAATGTACTCTCATTTCTTTCAAGACACCCCCTGATCATATTCTGATGTCACTAGACCCATGATCAAATCTCACCATATTCCAAAAGGCCAGAACATACATAATCCAGGAGAAAATAGCTTACGTACTAAAAGAATTGCAATATTTTGCTATATCTGTGGGGGAAATTGCAATTCTTTGCTATTATATGTGGGGGAAAAACTCTGGTCATGAGATACAGGTATGAATTGTGAAAGTGTTATACTAAGCATAGTACTTAGCAACAAAGACAAGGTAGAAATATTTACCATAAAACATAGCATAGAGGTACCAGCAATCAAAATGTTTTAATCATACTTGGCAGTGGAGCAAATTTATCATGGTATCTCTAAGGAATTAAATAAATTGTTAGAGTATTTCTTGACTAATGGAATAGAATTAACTCTAGATCCTGGAGCCAAAAACTTGACTGGAGTGACAATCGTGATGAATAATGGATGGCCATTGCATTTCCAGATCTTAATTAATTCACTGACCCAGAGTTCTTTGATGAAAGAAAGTGGTAAGGTCCTTGAGGAGGGACCCTATACCATTGTTGTTGCAAAAAGAATCCAATAGCTATTTATTTTTTAATTAATATTTTATTTTATATAATTTTTACATCATTTTTCATTTTTGCACAATGTGTACATTATCATTTTGCTTATATTCTCCATACAATTGCACCCCCCCTTATTTTGACCCTAGTAGTTCCTCTCCCCTTCCCTCCCCACCCCCCATAGTATGTCTCTGGTTTATAGTTGCTTGTTGATTTTGATTTTTACTTTGTATTAATTAGTCTTTTTCCTGGTCCCTTATTTAGGTTTTCTAAATTCCTGCTATAAGTGAGACCATCCGGTATTTTTCTTAATAGCTATTTATTAAAGTGAGAATGTACTAAGGAGTAATCACCTGAACTTCGAAGCATTATTAGACAATAGTTCTAAATTGATGATAATTCCCGGGGACTCCAAATCCCAATATGTCCCAACAGTTAAATAGGGGTTTACGGTGATCAAATAAAAGATAGAGCCTTAATTCAAATCTGATTACTAGGGGCTCATTTTATCCCCAAAGTGGCTGTCTGATCATAGGGTGAGGGTCCTTATAGCTGCAGTGACTGAATGAAAAGAATATCATCTCCTTATCAAGATAGTAAACTCGAAACAATACCTCATCCCTAGGAAGACTGTGGGGATTAATATTGCCATTAAAGAGTTGAAAATATCAGAGGTGATGATACCTACCACATGCTTTCTTGACTCTTAGAACTGTGAATTTAGGCAGATCTTGGAGAATGACTGTGGACTGTTGTAAAGTTAATCATGTGATTACTCCAATTTCCACTGCTATTCCCCATGTAGTTAATGAGACAAATCAACATGAACTCAGGCACCTGGTATGCAGCTAGTTACCTGGTCAATGACTTTTTTACCTACAGACAAGTTTGCAGGGAACACAACATTGCCTTTGTTCTCATCTAGAAGGACAAGTATACCTTTACAATCCTACGCTAGGGCTGTATAGGTTCTGCTCTGCAGAAATTTCAGTCTTATTCTAAAAACATTACACTGGTCCATTATATTGGTGACATCAAGCTCATTAGATCTGTGAACAGGAATTAACAAGTACACTAAATCCTTGGTTTTTTTTATTTTTTTATTTATATCTTTTACATCATTGTGTAGTCCCCATAAATTTCCCACCACCAGTTCCCGCTGTGAACCATCACCATAGTCCCTTGTGCTCTTCTCTCCCATTTTGATCCCTTTTCCTCCCCTCCCTGTGCAGAATGTCTCTGATTTATAGTTGTCTGCTAGCTTTGTTTTATTATTCTTTCCTGATTCCTTATTTGGTTCCCTTATAT
The DNA here is from genome assembly GCF_014898055.3 of Talpa occidentalis. Classification (NCBI taxonomy): domain Eukaryota; kingdom Metazoa; phylum Chordata; class Mammalia; order Eulipotyphla; family Talpidae; genus Talpa; species Talpa occidentalis. The sequence continues at coordinate 36,546,826 of NW_023601212.1, forward strand.
TCCTCCTATAAGTGAAACCATTCAATATTTTTCTTTTTAATAAGATATTAGCAAGTAGGGGATGGGAGGAAAAGCACCATGAAATTACAGGTGGTTGAAATCTCGGTGAAACTCCTGGTGGTCCATTGGTACATCGACACATCAAGTTACTCCTGATGAGAAAGATGAGTTGTTCACCACATGCCACCTACCATGGAAAATGAACACAACACTTGATGGACATTTTTGGACTTGGGAGACAACTTATACCATATTTGGTGTGCAATTTTAACCCACCTTTAGTCAGCTGTCAGGATGCTCATTTCAAGTGCAGAGCAGAGCAAGAGAGGACTTGGAGAACAAGTTTAGACTGTAGTACAAGCCAAGCTACCACTTGACTCTTACGATCCAATAGATCCAATGATAGTTGAAGTGAACACAACACATGAGGCTATTGTGCATATGACACACACCTGTAGGAGAATCACAACAGACATCTCTAAGATTTTGAAGCAAATATGTGTACCTTCTTCAAATAAATTTTCTACTTTTGAGCAACAGCAAGAGTAAGCAAGGACATCAGACTTCTTTCATGCCAAGTCCTGTTGAATTGCCTTCTCTACTTCAATCAATACTTATGGCTTCTGGGAGTATTCCTTTTACCCCAAAGAAGAACAGTCTCAAACTGGATGGGTGTGCATGGTATGACGAGGTCACCAAGAAGAGGACAGTTGCAGCACCACAGCCTTAGTCAGGTGTGGTTCTAAAGGATGGTGCTGAAGGAAAACCTTCCCAGTGATATTGTGTAGTGCCTCTGGTAGTGAGATAGAGTGAGATGTGTCTGGAGTAAAATGCACAGAAATAGGTTTACGCACTTGTACTCTTGAGTACTTGCTAGGTTTGGTGATTAGGGACTTGAAATACACAGGATGGTTACAAGAAATCTAGGGAAGAGCCATGTGGCTGTATCTCTCATCATGGCACAAACTGAAGATATTTGTGTTTTGTGTGAATACCTAGCAAAACATGTCTACTGCAGAGGGAGAAGTGCCTCTTAAAAATGGCTATGCTCTGTGAATATTAGTTACCCTCTTTCTAGTCACACTCATTCTGGGACAATGTACAGAATGGCTCCAGTATAAAAGATAGAGGAACTACATCATAGATACCCCTTTACCAAGACTGACCTGGCACCTAATTTGCCAACAGCAAAGGCCAAAATTGAGCCCCTGAATTACTCCATTCCCCAGGGTGACCAGCCAGCCAGCTGGTGGTGGGTTGATTACATTTTATATCTTTTTTCCTGCAGGGGACAGAGATTAATCCTCACTGGAAAAGACTCATATTTTGGAATTCTAGGAATCAAGGAGTGGGATGGTTATTTTTGCTATTAAACTCAACCCACTCATAGAATTTTTTCTGCTTGACTGAGAAACTTTGAGCTCTGTGATTTTGGAGATTTTAGTATACCCAAAGGGGAAATACTTCCACCAGAGGACACAATGGTGCTTTCATTGAACTGGAAGATGACACATCTACCTGTCCATCTTGGACTCCTGGTGCCACTTGATTAAACAGTCAGAGAAAAGCAGTCACTTCCCTGGTTGAAAAATGCCAAGATACCAAGAGGAAGTCGGGTTGCTGCAATACAACAAGGTCAAAGAGGGCTTTGGAGTCCAGTGGGCTCTCTGGTTGCCTCTTAATACTTGCACATACAATAAAAAAGCTAATGTAACTGCAGCAACAAAAAAAAAGAGGCAGGTCCGTGGATGACTAAGACTCTTTGGGTCTACCCGGTGAATTAACACCAACCAGCTGAGATTCTGGCTATGAATAGAGGAACTATAGAAACCAGTATTAAAGGAATAATGGAATGATTATTAAATATACAGTAGAAACTTGTAACCAACCATAAGAATAAGAGCTATGGTAGCTCTGCATACTTGCCCTTTGATGATTTTGTTATTTTTGTATAGACTATGTTCTTTCTACTTTACCCAATTTTCATTTTATGTATAAGCTGTTGTGGGATAATTTCAGAATTGACTCATTAAGTAACAAAATATTTGAAGGGATTGTGATAGAATTTGGAAGTCACCATATAGCCAGGCATGGCTACGGTGTTCTCTGCCACGGTGCAGCATCCCCCTTTTGGAAAGAGAAAGACTTCTTCACTTATAAGAAGGATCATCGTTATCACATTAGGGTAGAAATTCAGAGTTGTTTCAATGTTGTATGGAATGTGGAATCTGAGCCCACCAAAGGGTGGAGTGGAACATCAAGTACCTGTTCCGTGATAATGGGACTGGATCCTTTAAGCATTTCTCCGTTGCGCAGGCATATTGAGCTTTGTCAGTAGAAGACAGTGAAAGGTGTTAGAAGACATAAAGGAGCCTTCTTGGTTCTGGGAAGCTGCTGTTTTGTATTTTTCTTTTCCTTACTCCATGGCTTCCAGAGTGCACAGGGCATATATCCAGTGGTGCTCTCTTCTAGAGGCTTGTCCTCGGCATGCACTACCTTTAAAGTTCGCATCCCTTGCACAGTCCAGTGACCGCCTCACCAAGACCTTACCCCCACAGACTCTACACATCCCAGGTCTCACTATCCTGCTGGAATGCGGGCTCCTGGTATTCTCAGTACATTGCACATTACTCAGATAAATGGAGCATTCTCTGAAGCCCTCTGAGGAATTTGTCTGCACAGCAAGTTTTCTAGCTTCATGTCGTAAATCCACTCTAGCATGTTCTCTTCTCTGAGCCTCTTGCTCATTTATTCCGTAGTCATCCATCTTGTTTCTGGCATTGCTGCTTCATTTCCCGTGTGCTATCATTTTCTCCAAGCTTTCAAGAGCCCTTCTAGCAGCATGTTAACACCATCTCCAGTGCCTTTCCCAGAGTGTTAAGTTCTAGTATACGGGAGAAGCACACTCATATCAATAAACTCCCACATACTTTTCTTACCTTGACCTAGAACCCTCAAGATACAATTCCATATATTTTTCTACCTCCTATCAGAACATGTTGGCCAACTATAGCTCCTTCAGCATGTAGTTCTCCTCCTCTTAGTTCATGCCCATTTCCAGACCCTTGTTATTGGTCTTGTTTCCAGGAGAATGCAAGTGAACCTTATCTTCTGAGGCATCTGCCTCATTTGAATCCTTGTTGATATTTTTAAGCAAACAGTTGTTTCTGTCCACCCTTCACACTTAGTAGAATTTGGGAATTCAAAGTTCATGCATCTACTCTGATATGCCTGCCCCAAGTCTTAGGGGCCCACTCCTTCCCCACTTGAGTTCTGGCATAGGAAGGCTGTCATGGCAGAGAATTCAAGCTTCTCTTAAATTCCACTGCTTTCATGACTAAGTCCTGAGTCTGATTGTCCAGCTAAGGAAATACTAAGGAGTCCTCTTTTGTCTTCACATTCTCTTTTTTTTTTTTTAAAGATTTATTTATTTATTTATTTATATAAGCACTGGGTACAGTCAGAAGCTCCGGAGGGTGAGAGAATTCACCAGAGCCAGAGCAGAGAGCAGAGCAGGCAGAAGGACTGAAGTACACTGCTGAGGGGAGCAGTGGGTGGCAGGAGAGGTCTTCATGCCATGTGGGAACCTCCCCCAGCAGCTGGGAATTGAACTGGCGCTGCAGAGGCTGCGGGCAGCTTCACAGTCCAGGGCTCAACCGCCGCGCCACCAGGGGAGGCCCTTCACATTCTCTTTTGAATTGATGATTTATCACTATGACCCTCAGAATCAGCTGCCCAATCCCCTGGCTCTCATGGCTGTCACTTATATCTTACTCCTCCAGCACCAGGAAAATTGTGTCTCAGCCAGAGTATTATTCCCTTTAACCAAGCCACCAGCGAGCGTGTTAATAACTATACTGCTGTGTATCCCAGGGATGCCTTCTCCTCCTCCCTCTAGTGGTGAGGGCCTCATTGCCAGCCAGCCAGTGGATGATTTATCTCCAAAATTCCATTTGCTTTGTAGAACCACTTCTGACACAGATTGGTTCTCTGACAACAAAGACCAAAATACCAAGATGAAGAGTTGGGCAGGGGTGTTGAGGGTGAGGGGAGGAAGAACAGAGACTCAGCAAACATAACTTTAAGGAACTGAGAAGACAGGATTGGGAGGAAGGAGAAGCTGGTTGTCAGCTGATTCAGTTGTGAGTTTTGGGACTTAGCTATCTTTCAGTGCCCTAAATTGAGTCCCAATGCAGCTGTGCTTTTGTCTCCCTGTGTCAGCACATTGTTGGTTGTGCGATTCTTCCTGGGCAGTCTTGTAACTTTGGGCAAGGCCATTCCCAGAGACTGAGGGCAGTGCCAGTGTGGAATGCAGCTGTAAGCCATCTACAGCTGCTGACGACAGTTCCATAAATTGGGGTCTGAGTGAATCAGAGAGAGAGGCATCTGGGAGGAACACAGCAGTGTTGACTGCATACTGTAGCCTGCATCAGAACTGGAGCTGGAGCAAGACAGTGTGTTCCTGCAGCAGAGCTTATCTGGGTAAAGGAGGGGCTGCCAGTTCACCTATTCCATGAGAGAAACTTATTGAGAAGCAGTCATTTAGTCCTTTTAATTAAATTATAATTTTGATATGCACAGATTTTGTATTCTCCTTTTCATTCCTGCAGTCTGGAATGACAAGAGGGGAGATGGGAAGGAAGGTGGCTAGTTTATGAAGCACTCACATCTTGACCCTTGGCAACTCTGCCCTTCTGTAGATGAAACTGAAGGTGGATGTGAGTCCACACAGTGAGAATTACCTCCCTCTTGTCATAGTTCAGTGATTAATCAGCGTGACCAGAAGAAAATGAAAGTACATATGACACTGACATTAAATCAGGTTGGTTCATTGTGATTAACATGGGTTAACTCAGAAGCAAATAAATGAGCAGTCACCTCTGGCTGACACTGCTCATAAGAAGGGAGGTCTGAGGATATCATGACTACTTTAGAAAGTATTGTTTAAATATATGAAATTGAAAAAAAACCTCCTGACCTTGCAGTTTCTACATAAGTTCTGCCTTGACTACCCACTGCTGAGAGTTGTCTGAAGTCTGTGCACAAGGCTATCTTCCAGGCAGTGTGGTACAGGGCCTCTCAACCCACCTCCAGAAGCTGTAGCTCTGACCTGCTGGCTTCATGTTGACTGCTCTGAACCTTGCTTCTCTGTCTCTGATGTGTTGTAAGCCTCTCCCAGGGCAGGCCCAATGTGCACAAGAGAGGCAACCACTCAGATATATGCTCAGTAGTTGCTGAAAAGCTCAGTAAGCAAGATAAGTGGTTTTAAATTCAAAACCAAATTTCTAAATTTTAAATGAAAAGAGTATATTGATGTTCACTTATACTGTAAGCTCCAGTATAGTTTATCCCTTCATTGCTCAAAGGGAAAGAGAACTATTCCAAGGATGAGATTCAATAGACTTCCTGACCCATGTAGATGGTCTCTAGAGAGTGTCAGGTCCCCAAACTGGAGTGTGTATCAAAGTCACCTGGAGAACGTGTGGAAATCCAGGTTGCTCAATCCCAAACCGAGAATTTCTGATTTAGCAGATCCAAGATGGTACCCAGGAATTTGCATGTCTAGCAAATTGAGTTAATAGGACTATTGCTCATTCAGGGATCACACATGAGTACCACTGTAGAGACAGCTAGATAAGTAATAGGCTAATAGTACAAAAAGTAGCAATTTAAAGAGAAATGTTTGTGATGAGCTGAATGAATGAAATGTTGTAGTGCCCAATTAGCTAGAACTTGCATTCTGAGGGGATAGTCAAGATGAATGCCTTACCCTTTCCCTTTTTAAGGAGCACTTCATCATCCACAATGGATGGGCTCAGCTCTCTATTGCCCAGTACACGATGATGCATATTAGATAGACATGGGAAACAGGGGAGCGCTGATGTCGATCCTTTGATCTAGGGTAATGTACAACTACAGCAGGGGGTTGCATTTCAGTTTGGCTCCAAAACCCTATATTCTTTGAGCCCCACTCCACCACCGTTATGACATCTTTCATTCACTTGCTACCCATACCCTCCCTAATGTGGTAGCCCCAGAATAGGCTTCCTAGGCCACCCTTGAAGATTGGATATGGGTGGAAGTATGGGAACAGGGAGCCACTTTACTTTAGGCCAGGCGAAAGAACATTTCAAATCCTAGCTGTGGGTTAAGTAATCAGTTTCCAAACTCCCTTAAGATGTCATTGCCACCAATTGAAAACCCATTCTTCAGACCTTATTGGTAGGTATTTCCAAGTTGCATTACTCATGGAACTCAGAAAGGGGCTACTTACAGTTGTGTACACTTTAAATAATATTCTTCTTTTGATTTAGTCTGAAAGTCCATGATTTTAAGACATGACTTGGCACAGTCTAAAAACTTGAAGGATTGATTCAATTAAGTGGAAAGGTCAAAGCATAAATTTGGGAAATGTGAGAAAATATTAGTATTCATTGCAATTTTAAAATTTCCTTTCTTTCTACCTATATGACTGCAAATCAATTAGACTGTGGGTTTATGTTGTTACTTTTTCTATTACAATAGTGCAAAGAATGGACATGGTTCTGTGAAATTATATCATCCCAGAAGGGAGATGAGAAGTGCCATCAACAAGAAATGAATTCCAAAGAAGCTGGCAGAAACAGGGAAAAATACTTTTGTTTCCTCTTGTCTCCTCTTTCCACTTAATGGGAAGAAGTGGGGAAGGAATGAGTATACCTGATTCCTAAGTCTTTTTTTGGATCCAAAGACTTTCAGAATGAGAGGAAAGAATAGGGAGTTGTGAGAGATGGTAGATAAAATCTAGTGAGTTATGTAGTTAGACTTTTTCAAATATAGGCTGGAGAAGTTAATTGAAGATGCCACTTTGACACAGATGCAGAGATTCAGCCCAGATGAGAACAATTAAATGAAAAGTGATTGGAAATCCAGAGAGGACTCTTGTCTCCATAACTCTGTTCTCTGTTGTACATCAGCTTTTGCAGGTTGACTCTCAGAGGAGGTACATTTATCACCACTGCTAATATTACCAACTCCACTCAAGAAGAAAACGGGGCTTCATTCCCCTCCTTTGTCATGAGAACACTCTGATTGGCCTGACTTGCTGCAGATGTTCACCTTAGATCCAATGAGCATCAGTTGGATGAGGACTCATGTTGCACTCACCTAGCTTCTAGGGATTCTGCTTTGGTTAGATATGAATTTATATATATAAAAGGAAATTCTTAGTCCTTTGGGCTGGGAAGACACTTTAGTATTACCCCCTATGCCAGATGAGCCTACAGCAGGAATATTTGTGAGAATTAAGCATTCGATGTGATGTTCAACTAAATGACCTTCAGGTCTCCTCTGATGCCGTCACTCTAACAATGTGATTGACAGGAAATATGAAGGAATGTAAGAGGAGGGACAGCATTTGGATTGTGCCTACCTTAGTGACATTTTGAAGATTAATTGAATGTTTTAGTAAAAGCTTTGAAGATGAAAGGGGCTGGAAACAGCAGTAAGTCTTTACTACCAATTCCAGGGAAAGTAGGTTGAGAGATGAATTAGTTTCAGGGCTGTAATGTTGTAAAGACATTTGCTGAAGAATTACCTTCACTGTGTTTTACAGGATATCTTTCATCTTAGAGAAGGGTTACATGAGACCCAAGAAACTAAGTTCTGAAAAGAGAGGAAAGTAGGATTTTAGGATTACCAAAGAGCCCTAAAATAGTTTCAGTGTATTCATATAATACATAATCAATCCTCCAAACATGGGTGTTGAGGCTGGAACAATCCCAGCGGATGATCCTGTCTACCTTCTTCATTTTACAGATGAGAGACTTGAAGCCTAAGGCCAAGAAATAGCTTAACTGGTGCTATTATTTGGGTCTCCTAATCCCCATTTCAGTCATGGGAAGCACAGACCATTTCTCTGCTTGGTGTGATTTGGAAGATTCTGGGAAGCTTGCTCTTAGTCACTTGAAAATATTTTCTGTATTAGTCTATTAATCATGCTAAGACCACAACAACTCCTATTTGTTCTGTTTAGCACAACTTTCTACTGCTAGTCCTCTTTTAAAATGAAAGTATTGTAAGGATAGGTGATAGAGTGATTTAAGAGCCCATTATTACATTTTCTGAAAGAGTGAAGGAGATGGACTGTGGAGTGCCATAGATAAACTGACTCTCAACTCTACTATCCTCTGGCTAGGGACTTTTTACAAATCATTTCCTGCCAGGACTATCAGTTTTATTATCTACAAGAGGGGACAATAGTCGTGTCAATCTCACAGGGTAGATAAGAAAATATGATTTTTATAAAGGCTCACCTGGTTCCTAAGAAGCACTGAGGAAATAACATGTAAGTCACAAGCACTAAAGAAATATAGGTGCTGTTTTTCACCATCATCATTGTCATCAGTTTAATGAGTTTAACTGGATGTGTTTCTGCCCAGTGGAGGGTGGGTTTGCAGTAATAGGAGAAGGAGATTAGAAGGACAGTAGGCAAAGAAAACAGAGACTTAGAATACCAAAGAGAAACTTCGTGACTTGGCAGTGATCTAGATGATGTTAGCCAAACCAAAACTCCAATAAATATTCATGGATTAATATTTTTTTAGAAATCACTTGAGTTCAAAAGTCCTCAGCAACAGTCATGTTACATCAAAGTTGCCATTGATCACTTTTTAGTCATTTGATTCTTAAGAAATATTTTAAGGGCCTCCCCGGTGGCACAGCAGTTGAGCGCTGGGTTGCGAAGCTGCCCACAGCCTCTGCAGCGCTGGTTCGATCCCCAGCTGCTCCCCGGCCACCGGAGGAGGGTCCCACATGGCGCGCAGACCTCTCCTGCCGCCCGCTGCTCCCCTCAGCAGTGTAATTTGGTCCTTCTGCCTGCTCTGCTCCCCGCTCTGGCTCTGGAGAATTCTCTCACCCTCCCACACTTCTGACTGTACCCAGTGCTTGTATAAATAAATAATTAAATCTTTAAAAAATATATTTTAAAACAATCCATTATCTATATTTTCATGCAGCTTGTAAAGGCAAAAGTGGTTAAATGTTCTTTTCATAGTGTTTTCACAAGTAAATAGTGTTTTTTAGAGTTTGTTTCTCTATTTGAACATAGAAAGCTTTGAGGATCTCCTGGTTCTATTTGTACTGAAGAATCTGGGAGTCCTCAAAATGGTCCTGAGCCAACTGCATCTGACTTCAGAGGCTGCAGTTGCCTAATCTGTTATTCTTGGGAACCAGGCAAAAGAAGTTGAGTTAATACATTTTATTTATGTGATGTGTGTTGATTTATATAGTCAGCAAGCATTTATGGCCCACACACATGTCATGGTGTCCCCAGTCAGTTGTGGAGTATATTCTAGACCTGCCGGTGGAGCATTGGGTACCTGGAATGATAAACAGTCTAAGTATCAAAATCACTGCATCATTTCCTTCTCCACTTTCTTTTCTCTAAATCTGATTGTTTTTTGTGTTTTTCAGAGAAACATATATGCACATAGGACATTGGAAAATTGAAAGAGCTTTTTTTAATTTCTAGCTTTATACTTGTCCTCTGTGGTTCCCAACCTAGTACACTCTTCTGTCTGCAGATTTTTCTGTGGAACTCCTTTTATCCCTTTAGTATAATCTATAATTGGAGGCAGAAAGAATGACCTATCTTGGGTTATTTCCTTTGGTCTGACACCCTGATCTTGGTCCTTTGGACCATATTTCCCTACCAGTAAGAAAAGTCAAAGGGATAGAGAAAGAATAAGACCTAGAGATAGCTGACCCAAGTTCTGATTTCCATGTTTCTCCCCTAGATTATGTTCTGGTCCTATTAGGTCTACAGATATTTATGTGTTCAAGGGAGAAACCATTATAGACATATCTTACCACCCCAGAAAAATATGAACAAAAATAAATGAGGTGAAGCAACCCATAAGAGAGTCAAGATAGCATTGCCCTTGATTGTAGTATAAAATTTGTACTCCTCCTACTGGAAGATCTCTCCCAAAGCATGGTGTTCTGTGTCTTGTGTGGAAGTTCATTTAATTCTTGACTTACATGAAATCCTTGACCACGTGAGCGGGGTGTACAGAGAAAGTCTTGATTTGCCCCTAATGTGTTTGACTTGGCAGCTGTTTATAATCAGATGATGAAGGACTTTGTAAACTTTGCTAAGGAGGATGGACACTATTCTGTGTGTCAGGAGGCCATGGCATATTCCACATAAGGGGATGACTAGTTTAAGAATGGTATTGGCAAGAGAAAGTTACTTTATCAATTACATAGATGAAAATGTCAGATGTAATTGACAGCCACTCCATGGTCAAGGAATTGAGTAGTTGGACCCTCCAGGAGATGGCTTTCCCATCTATTGTGCCATCAGGGACCCCAAGTTCTATAGTATGAGAATCCGTGACAAAGTGAAAAGTGCACTGGATGAGGATGGCGATTCTGAGTTTAAGCCCTAACTCTGCTATTTATTCTCTGTGTGATTGGGGGCAAGTCACTTAAAATTCCTGGGTCTCAGACGTCTTATCTGCAAAGTGAAGATAAAACCAGACCTCTACCCTTAGCTGTTATGTGGACAAATGAGATAATCATGTGAAAATATGTGATAAGCAGTACGTAGACGAAGGCGTGTGTGTCAGCTCAGACTTCTGTCTCCTTACCCTATCAGCTTAATCAAATAGCCTCTCATACACTGGTCCATGGACTCTGAACAACAAAAGGTTTTCTAAGAACTAAAGACTCATTTCCTAATGTGCAAGGTTTCAAAAGTTTCCTGGAGCAGTTCTCAACAAAAGAAGTTGGTGGTTCATTAATTACTACCAATTCTCGATCCCTGCATAGCAAACAGCTTTTCACTATTTTCCCTCCCATTCCATCCTGTTTCAATCTTTTCATAATGATTTTTCTAAACCTGTGACTCGACTAGGACATGCCAGAGGGATTGGACAGATGTGCATATGTGACAAAAGCTGGGTATCCGAATCATATTCTATAGCATATCCACTTTGACCCACGGAGCAGGAGTGGGTAGCATTGCTGGTAGAGGGTGCTGTGAGGGTGGGTGATGGTCTACTGCTGGTGAGAGCCTGTCAGCATGCAGAGGCAGGCACAATAAAGCTCCCTCCCACTGTGGCACCTGGAACCTCTTGACTAAAGGCATATCCATCCTGCCTTTCTTGTCATCTGATTCGCAAACCTATAACCTCTTCTTAACCTCATTAGCATTAAGTTTTGCCACTTGCAAATTAAAAAAAAAAACCCTTCACTGTACAACCCTGAGTGGCAAACAGAAGTTTGTTTGTTTGTTTGTTTTTATAATAAATTTTAGTGAAATCTTACTGCTGCTTTTTTGAGGAAGGATGGTAATTTAAAACATAGTCCAAAATGTTGTGACTCTCACCCAAAGGTACCACATCCGTCCCCTTCTCTGAGGTCTTGGTGGGCTTCGAAGGCTTCATCTGGTAGAGGAGAGCAGAAGTAGTGCTGGTGATCCCGGGGTTAACCTGAAAATATCATGTTGCCGATACCTAGTTCTGTGGAGCACTCATTTGGGGCAGTCGGCTGTCCTGTAGGAAACCCTGGTAGCCAGAGACCACCTGCTGGCTGTAGGGGTTCTGTGTATGTAGCTGGTCAGTGGCTGCCTCTGTGCTCCCACAGCCTCTGCCAACCATGCGAGTGCTGTCCTGGAGGGAAGGCTGGCCTGGTGCAACCCCCTGACTTCTAGGTGCTACCACCCAGCCACTATGTGGGAACTGCCGGGCCAAGCTCTTTCCAAATTCCTGACCTATACATCTTGGGAAGGAGAGAAAAAAATTATTTTAAACTCCTATCTTTATGCAGCAATAGTAATCAGGGCTACAAGGCATGTAACGACTTTGAGGCACTAGGAGAGTATCTGTAAGAGGAAGGGAGACCCCCCCACCACCACAGGGGGTGATGAATGGTACCAGTCATTCATGATGTGTCTGTAGATCATCTGCTCTCCATATACCATCCTTCCACCAAGTGAGATGATCTTATTAAAGAGAATTTATAGGCTGTTGGTACTTTACTGATATTAGTGATTTTTTTTTCCATTGGGGTCCACTGTCCAAAAAAATATATTCCCAGAATGCCCATGAGTCAGAGGGCTATTCAACACTTCTTTTGTTGATGGGCCATTTATCCAGTCTTTACTTAGTGCTCATATATTCTCAGTGATCATCACATTCACATTCATATTAATATTCTATTTTGTTTGAACTCCTTCATGAGTTTCTTAAAGACAGGGACAATGTTGGTTAGAATATTCTTTTATCTTTAATGATCCATAAGTACATCAACAAGTCACAAATGCTTGTTGAAATTCAAGACCTGATTTTTGAATGTCCAATGGTAGGAGAAAATTTCCAGTGGTATGATGCCATGAACATAGTTGGTTTTTTCCTTACATGCTGTCTCCTCTAGTTCTACTAGCTTATTTTTTTTTTTCGTTGGTCAATGTGATGTCAAGGAAACCTACCATGATATATTTTGCCATCAAGTCAAAATGAAAAGTGTTGAGAAAACCACATCAGTCAGAGAAATTGAGTAATCAGAACAATTGCTTTACCTTGTCAAAAATCCCAGATATAAAAAAAAACAAAAGGGAAGGAAAAGAATGTATGTAAATTCAGTCAGGGAATGAGACATCTCCCAGCCCTCTCCAACTCTTAGATACTTGCAGAAGTTAGGGCTATTTCATGGTGGGCAAGGATATTATGACTCTTATTTGTTGAATATAGTTTTCATGCTTCAGTGATTAAAATAACAATAAGTTCCACAAATAGATTTCAAGTTGGTCAAGTATTTTGACTTTGGAACACTAGTCTCCTGAGCAGTGAGTTCTGTACATGCCTGGAAAGGTTCAGTATGGCAATGGCAGGTGAGAGCAAAGCATCCCAGAAGCTTGCAAGTCTCTTCTTCAAAAGCTAGATGGGAGTGGTGTGGGGAGGGGGCCGGAGTGATTTTCGTTGGTGTTCTGTTACAGCTCTTTCTGCTCTCTGTCACTGCTGCCAAAAAAATTATGTTGGCAGTACCAGGCTTTTCAGTGTTTATATTAACTGGTCTTAACTAAGGAATCCTGACTTAACCTTGTTCTTAGGCACAGACAAACTGTTCATTGTTGCCACTCATTGGGGAAAGTGCTGATTCTATAGGAGTGTTGTCCCCTTTGGCACAGAGCCAAGGGCTGGAAGGAGTGAATACTGACTGTGAGTGTCAGGCAGGGCCACACCAAACCTCCTCAAATACAGGATCATTTACCCTGGGAGAGAAGAGAGGAGATTTCCAGACACAGTCTAGACTTGGCAACTGATTTTAGGTTTACATTTTTATACCTACTTTACCCTTCCCTCCAGATGTCATGGTAACTGTGAGCTCTAGTTTAAAAGTTGAAGTGGTTGTGGGTTACCATTAATTCACCTCTCAGGTCTCTAAGTTAAAAAGCCCTAAGAAGTCTTAAGTCTAGGTAGCATTACCTATGAGAATCTGCAATATACATGTTTTGTTTCTGTGGAATACCACCACATACAATTTGGGGTTGTTGTGACTATGTGTTTTCCCTATCTAGGGAGTCTATATATGCTTTGGTAACAAAAAACAATAGCAGATATTTCAGGGGCACCATTGTAGGCAGAATCCTAACGTGTGTACCGAGATCCCCATGCCACCCCCATGCTGGTCTTCCCCACCGCAATGCACATGTCCTGCATTATTCTTTCCCTTGTGTGTGGGAGACTGCTGAATGTGATGGACAGGACATCACTAGGGTTATTAGTGATGACTGCATGACTAATCAGTTGACTTTGACCAAAATGCAGATGACCCCAGTGCTTCTGCCCTGGTCAGTGGTCCCTTTCTCAAGTCAGAGACTGAAAGTTTGGGAGACACTCTAAGTGAGGAGGAATCTCTTTTGAGGGCTTTGAATATGAAAGGGGCCACATGCCACATGATAGGGACTTGAGAGTGTTCTCCGCTTGGTGCAAGCAATGCCCAGATGAAGCTAGTAAGGAATTGCATTCTATCAACTGAATGAGCTTGGAAGGGGATGCTTCCACAGTCAGGTCCACTGAGGGGACTGCAGCTAGCTGAAACCGTGACCTCAGTCTCCTGAGACCCTGAGCAGAGAAGCAGCCACAGAGGGCCTAACAGGTCTGCTGACAGAATTGTAAAGTGGACATCTGTTATTAGAAACTCTTAAGTGTACAGTAGCTGGTTATACTTCATAGAAAACAAATATATGTTCTCACTGAGGTGCTGGACATTTTATCAAAGGCACTCCCTATATTATCTACTTCCTATGGCAACCTTTGAGGCCATCGCTGTGTCTACTGTTAGAAGAAGAAAGCTAAACCTACCCAACAAGTAGAAGCAGCAACCATGCTTCTTAAATACTGCCAATTTCACTCCCACTTTATTTGAATTTGGAAGGCCTATTCCAAGTGATGTTCTTTACTCTGCATTGCTTCACCTGTCCTTATAATTGTATTGATATAGGCTGATACTGGTGCTTTGGTAAAAGTATTTTCATTCAGGGCCTCCTGGTGGCCACAAGGGGTTAAGTCTCAGCACTATGATGCTATAGGCAGCCACCGCAGTATGATTTTGATCCCTGGTTAGGGAGCTAACTAACCTACATGATGTAGCAGACCTCTCCTATCTTGCCCGCTGCTCCCCTCAGCAGGGTATTTCAGTCAGTCTGCCTGTTCTTCTCCCCACTATGTCTCTGGTGAATTCTTTCACCCCCCCATACCTCAAGCCTACACCCTAACTTTTGTATGCATAAATAAATAAATATTTAAAAGAAAAAGTATTTTCATCCAAACCATTTGTCTTTTTATAAGTACTTAATTCTTCTTTTGAAAAACAGAATACAGAATTGAGTATTAAAATTATTAAGCTTAACTCACAAAATATAAGTTGAGTACCATAGCTCTTTCATTGCTATTTCAAAGGACAGTACAATGCATTGCGTGAAGGTGCTGCTCCTTGCCAGTGCTCATTGCCTCTCCCAGTACCACCGAGCCCAAAGGGGATGCCTTACTGCCATCTGCACACTCAGTTCCAAGCTAATGTCCATTCTCCCTCCCAGGCTTGTAATCAAGTCACCCTTGCTGCTGGATTCCTTACCCAAGACCCTAGACCAGGTGAGTCTCTTTGTCTCCCCTGTGACCACATCTCTACCTTGGTTCAAGTTCGCTCATCTGATTACCATCTGGCCCCATCATGCAATGCTTCCGGGAATTACTCTATATTTAGCAGTGCTAGAAAGTGTCTTTTCTTACCAAAACTCAGACTTTACAGAGAGGTTAAATATAGGTGCCCTTGCTGTCAAATGAGAGAGCAAAGAGGCATAGTGAAAATTGTGGAAAGAATTGAGGACAGAGCTAGTGGAAAGAAAGGGGGTGCAAATGTGGGGACGTTGAATTATGAAGGTGAGATGGAAGATGACACTAAATTGAAAGAGAGAAAGGACAACAGAGGATAGATAAACAACACTTTCCTCAAAGAATAAAGGAGAATTCAGGGATGACAAGCACATAAGACAGCAGAAAGGATTGGGAAACCCAATGTATTTGATGTTTCTGCATTTAGGGAGGACTGGGGATCCTCCCTAAACCTATGAACAAGCACCAGAGAATGATTGGTTCAAGAGTCAAGTTACCAGAGACTTTTAAAAAAGAAGATAAAAGTAAGAGCAGTGATGATGATGACAAAATACTGAACCTTTTTGGTGTGTGTAAGCATTGTTCTAAGTATTTTAAATAAGGATGATTTTTTTTCAAGATGTATTTTATTTATACAAGAGCTGGGGTACAGACCAGAGTCATGGGAGGGTGAGAGGATTCACCAGAGTGGGGAGCAGAACAGGCAGACTGACCAAAAGCACTGCTGAGGGGAGCAGCGGGCAAGTCAGGAGAGGTCTGCCGCACCATGTATCTCCCTGGTGGAGCGGGAATTGAACCATTGCTTCAGAGGCTGCCAACAGCTTCACAGCACTGTGCTCAATCCACTGTGCCACTGGAGAGGGCCAAGGATGATGCTTTGATGTTCTTACTATTAATGTGCCCGTTATATTGATGAGAATGGCTAAGGCACTGATGACTTATGTTATTGCCCAAGAGGAAACAAAGAAGAAAGAATTTTCCCACTGAGGAGGCCAGTGTGGCAGAAACATTAGGGAACAATGAGGAAGAAGAGTGTAATGAAAAATTATGAGGGCCTGACAGGTGATTGTAAGAAGTTGGGTTTTATGTTGAGTGAGTTGGCAAACCTTTGGAGGCTTTTGAGCAGATGAGTGGTATAATTTGACTTGCATTTACAAATAATTCTTCTGTCTGCTAGGTTGAGGGAAAATCCTAAGCAGGGATGAGGAAGAAGCTGGAGGGGAAGGGAGGGCTGTGTACATCAAGGATAGGCCAGACTCACAAGGTAGGAGCTTTTGTAGTAATCCAGGTGGTAATGCAGGTGGGGCTGTGGTAGAGACATGGTCAGACAATTGATGCCAGAGAGGATGGTGATGAAACATGGCACATAAAAGCACCTGACATTTGTTGTAAATCAATGTTTTCCTTAATTATCATGTACAAAATATGGATAAATCTGTGTTTTCTGTGTACACCTTAGTAAATTCACAGTCAACTCATGCATTGGTTAGCATGGTCTGCCCATGGTAATGAATATGGCAGTGCATATTTTACAAAGCAACTTCACGTGAATAATTGTGGAACAGCTTGAGAATGTCTGTGTCAGTCATATCTTACTCCTGCCAGTCAGCATGAAATAAATGAGACAGTGAACTCAGAGACTAACCTGAGCAGTGTCAGTGAACTTGGGTGTTTTCTCCACTGAACCCAACTTTCTAACTAAACTGTGTCGAGGAATATCTCAAGGTGAAAATGAAAATGAAAAGTACAACTGTCAGGATAGATACTTTGGCTCCAAAGCAGGAGGGAGCCACGTCCACCTCCTATAACAACCACAACTTTGATTGGTTGCAAATTACTATATAGAAGGCATATTAAGATGAAAAAGCCCAAATAAGCTAATCTTAAAGTCAGATTGCAACAAAGGCTTTGCTTTCATGAGAGATTTAAGACAGGGAAGAGCCTTTTGAGAAAGAACTCAAAGCCTTTCTTCTGTTCCCTGCAGTTTCAAGAATCAGCAAAATACACCCCCCCCCCCGTTAGCTTTCATTTCCAGTTAATGAAAACTGAACACATCATTTTTTTTTCTTTTTGTTCAATATTTAGTGACATTAAATCAGCCCTTTCTTTATACGTTCTTCCCTTTGCTGCTAAACAGTTTATCTCCTCTCTAATGGTAGAGCCAAGTCTAAGGTAAAATACTACTTTAGGCACAGATTTAAGGGGGAGTTGAAAAAAGACTAGTAGTCAGGATCAATAATATTTTCATGTGATTAAAAAATATAATAGCTATTTCCCCCAAATCCACAGTCAATCTTTTGTTTATTTTATTTATTTATGCATACTGAACTGGCCAAAGGTGCAAGGGGTGAGAGGATTCACCAGAGACAGAGTGGGGAGCAAAACAGTCACGTCCACTGAAATACACTGCTGAGGGGAGCAGTGGGCGAGACAGGAGAGGTCTGTTGTGCCATGTGAGTAGCTCCCTGGCTGACTGGGGATCAAACTCCCCCTTGTGCCACCAGAGAGGCCCCAAGCATTTCATTTTTTTTTTTTAAGACAACAGCCTTCATAGGCAGGAAACAATAATGTCCATCCAAATTCAAACAACAAAACAATCTTACATTTTCCTTCTTGGAATTTTATATTTGTTATTATCTTCCTTTACAGCTTATGCATTTATCAGATGTATGTATACTCCCCGCTAACACCCCCAACATAATATTTGTTTTAGCTTAGGGTTTTTGTTTTGATACCCACAGACTTGTTTTCTTTAATTGAAGGAACATTACATTATAATGTCATATGTTTAGGTGTGCATTATAAATTGACACCTGTATCTACTACATTAAGTTCACCAATAAAAGTCAATTAAAATAGAGACAGTGTTACTGCCTTCTTTAGCCTCAGGTTTTAATACAGCTGAGACAGCACAAGGAAATAATAGCATATTCTGATGCTTTATGCTTCATGCTTTATGCTTCAATATTCTTCCTGCATGTAGTATTCAGTATAAGCCAGAGCTGTTTCTCTCATATGAAGCTGAAATAAAGAATAAGAAGAGAGTCTGGGCAAGGATTGTGTTTTATAGGTTATATTAGGGCACACCATGCTTTCCCCCTAATTGGTTACATTTCCCTTAAGCATCACAAAATGTCCCCTTCAACACAGAGTGAGACCAAGTAGGCCAGACCTCCTTGAACTGGGCCTAGATGCTGCAGTATGGCATGTTAAGCCAAGTGGCCGCCCTGTGTGGCACAGTGTGCTGTGTTCTGAATGCTGAAAGTCAGTGCTGATTCTCTGGCAATGGCAATAACAAGACTTTGGGTTAAGCAAAGCAGCCATCACACAGTTAACACAAAGCTATGACTGTCAGGCAGTTGACAGACTTAGCACAATTGCTTGAGCCATTAATTAGAGTATAGCATTTCCTCTTGTGATAATGCTGATTAAAATGTATATAGTCTCTGCTGGGGAATAACTTCAGGGCTGATGTGAAAATAGCAAAGAGAGATTTCAAATAAATACCTTTGAAAGAAAGAGTGTTTTGTACAGAGGAGAATACTTGTCTCCTTGCCCTGCTGGGAGCTGAGTTTCCCAGAGCCATTTTGTGGTTGGCTGGGCAAATTTTTCAGAAAGATAAAAGAAATGAAGTCTGAAGAAGTGAGTTAGCTAAATTCTTAGTAGGCAGCAGTGTTCTTTGGAGTTGACTTTTTTCTTAATCTGTTGTAATCACAGATGCATAATTCAGTGTGCCTTCATGAAATATGCATGTCCTTTCCCCTGTAAACAGGTATGAGGGCAGACCTCGCCAATTAGCCAAATCCACAAACGCCCTGGTTTAACTGACCCAGTGTGCTTCTGGAAATCCCCGCAGTGTGTGTTAGCTGGGTCCTTTTGGTCTCTGAATAGTGATTAAACGTTATGACTAGGTAGGGCTCTCTGAGGACCAATGTAGGGGCTTTACTGGGCTGCTCACAGACCTGAGGAAGCAACCAATGAGTCTGAAACCTGGGTCACCCTACTTTCCAGTTGAGGGCCTAGCTCTTCAAAGGGTGCTCTGCAGGCCAGCAAGAATGAGGGAGTTTGATACAACCGCAGATCCTCAGGGCCCACCCCAGACCTATTGAGCCTCAATCTGCATTTTAACTGTAAACCCAGTGCAATATTGTGATTTATATATAAGAAGTTTATTAAGTCTTTCCCCAAGGTTTCAGAAGTCTTGGCATTTCCTCAGTATTGAGAGGGTTAAAGGTGTCTCCTGTTATGCTAATAAGGTAAGCATTTTCCAGTTTTTTGGAAAATGCCTGAGGAGGGGAACTGGTTGCCAGGGAAACCGAGAGATCTAGAATGTTGGACTGTCCTTCCTACACCCTGACCCCACAGGGAGGTAGAGGAACTGGAGACTGGGTGTAGTTGTCCAGGGCAGCGATTTAGTCATGCCTAAGCCTCCATAAAAACCTGAAATGAGAGGCTTCAGAGAGCTTCTGGGAGGCGTGGGGAGGAACGACTTTGCCTGGACAGGCCATGCATACATCCTGCCTTTCTTGCCCTATCTGGCTATTCCTGATTTATCAGTACATCCTTTTGGCTATCTAGTGAGTAAATGGGTTTCTCGAGTTGTGTAAGCTTCTCTAGCAAATTAACTAAACTTGAAGTTTCTGAAACCTTTGGACCTCTATCCACTCAATCAGAAGCACAGTAATAACTTGGGCTTGCAACTGTCACCCTAAGGCTGAGAGGGCTCCTGGGAACCTCCAGTCTGTAGCCAGTTGATCAAAAGTCCAGGTAACAGCCTGGGCTTACTGCTGGTATCTGCAATGGAGGACTGTCTTGAGAGACTGAGTCCTTTCCATGTAGAATCTGATGCTATCTCCATAGTGGCTGAATTGATTAAACTCTGCTGTTGTCTGTAATTACTTGGTGTGGAGAAGCCTCACACACTCACCTTGCAATTGGGTCCAGGACACCCAAAGACCTAGGTAATTCTTATAAACAGTAAAGTTCCCACAAGCCTGGGCTTTTTCAAAGACATCCTGGTAATGGGGTGGAAATACTAAGACTCCCTAATGGCCTGGAACAGGTGTGCTAGTACAGAGCACGTTTGATTCTCAAATATTTAGCCTTTCTCAGCAAGAAGGAACTTGCAGAGTTGTACAGTTTGGTAGGTAGGTGTTCTCCATAAAAGGGAGACTTTGTTGTAGATAAACCATTATTAGATTTATGGGAATTTTAATGAAGAATGTCTTTATCACTGAGATTCTGTGAAGGCTACTCCTGGAAGCCACATGAGGCCCAAGCAGGTGAGAAGAGATGAAAACATCTTCTGATTTCTTGGGGCTGCAGAATGGACTATGCACAATCTAACAAGTGAGTGCTCCCTATTGCATTGGATTTTAAAGACCCATTCCTGTGGCTGCTAGCTGGTGTCTTAAACAATTTTCACAGTTTTCTATAGGGATCATCTCTTGGGTTTATTTTGCTACATAGGTTTCATCTATGTAAACATCAATGATAATAACAGTAACGCTGTTTATGGAGTACCCCCTTTAGACCAACACTATCCCAGATGTCTTTAAACTACAGGAACTTTAAAAGAGGCATCATCCCATTTAATAATTGAGGAAGTTGAAATATAGGCATCACTACTTCACATTTGTCACAAACTATTTCATTTGTCTTAAACAATTTGTTGGAACAAAGAGGCAGTAGTTCTTGCTGATTTTCCTCTTCCAGTTTTCTCCAGTTGATATGCAATTAGCATCTTTGCTCATCTGTGTCATCTATTCTCTGACCCTGACCAGTGACTGGCCACATCTTGCCATTCCCTGCATTGTAATATAACCCTAGCTTCTTCCAAACCAACTCTTCCCCTGACTGTGGTTCTGATCAGAGCACCCTTCTCTGCACATGCACTATTTCATGGATTATCTTGCCTCCAAAGTCTACGTTCTCTCTGGAGAGTGAGTCAGTTGCTAAGAAGAGCTGTAATGTACTGGCTCAATGAAGAGAGTCTTCCTTTTCTCTGTGTCTGCTATTCTAGTAAAAAGCTTCTCTCTCCTGCTAATTACTCACCAACCCAGGTGTGCAGAATTTGGAAGAGTGTTGATTCCTAATCTAGGAAAAAAGAATTATTTTACAGTAGCAAGACTGGTCCCAATTAGGGTCAATACTCAGGAGTGCCTTGGCTTCCCTATCACATTCTCACCCTCAAGGAAGAGCTAGTCTCCTCCAACCCTGGAGCAGCTTAGGAGAGTGTCTCAAACTTTCTCCATGCATAGCCAAAGGAGATAACTCAGGAATCTGGGAACACAGCACCAAATGGGTTGGAGATCCAAAAAATGTGCATTGTAGTTGAAACCTGAAGTTTTATCTTTATAAAAGCATGAAAATTATGATAGCCTTACATATTATATCTCTATTTGTTTGACTGTAAAAATAACTTCCATTTCATGCCAGATTAAATTACCTAAATTTCACCTCTCAGTTTTTAGGTGAAGTGAAAACTCCTGGCTGATGAGCTATGTTCCTTCTGTGGCCACCAAGTATCCCTGGCACACAGCCAAGTAAGCCCCAGTGTGGCTGAAATTTGGGCTATTTAGTCCCTTGATGACCCTGCGCAATAACTAACTATTATGGAAACAGAAGATGCAAAGAAGGACAAGTGCTGCTCTTTTAGAAAATTTAAGAGCAGTGAATGCATCTGCAGCTTGGCTCCCACAATCTGCCCTCTGGGTCCAATCTGTCCTCTGGGTCCAATTAAAGAACCAACAGGTATAAATCAGTGTCACCTAAGCAGGTGTTCTTGGTGATCTGAGGCCTCCCAGTGACCACTCCTCATAATAACTTCCTGCCCCTGATCCTTTGAGAAACCTCATAATAAAATCTTGTTGTGAATGTCGCTTTGAAAGAACTTTTGTCTTGCCTTTTGCAGGTATGAGTGGAAGCCACTGAATCAGCTAGGTTTGTGGGTATGTGTTACCTGGCAAAGGGTCTGAAAACTGTCCCTGGGTGTAGATCTGGCCACCGCCACCAGAAGTGCAAACAAGGGCCTTTAGCATAGCAAAGGAAGCAAAAAAAAAAAAATTCTAAGAACTAACAAGGGAGAGAGGGAGAAGGACCAGCTACCATGATGGTGTGAGATGGAGCTTCAGCTACAGAAGCTGGCTGGCAGGGGCAGAGGTCTTCTCTGTTGAGGTTGAGGGAGCCCACCCCCCAGTGTGGGGCTCCCTTCCACAGCAGCTTCTGTGTAAAGGAGAACAAGCCCCTGCGCATAGCTCCCCAAAACGACCACTCAGCTACACCCCTCCCAGCAACCCCCTTGCTCAGGACTTTAGGGGTGGAATTCACATCCCAGCTGGGAGGTTTCATCCCCTCCAGCTTGGGGGCCCTGCCAGACATTAGGGGGTGGAGTGTGGTCCTTCATCAAGCCTTCTGTCCCCAGGACCTGGGGGTGCAAGGCTCAGGCCCTCGGCTGTTCCAACATGTATATCTTCAGTAATCTCATAGCGGAAGTTAGAAAACCTAAATAAGGGACCAGGAAAAAGACTAATTATAATAAAGTAAAAATCAAAATCAGCAAGCAACTATAAACCAGAGACACACTATGGGGGGTGGGGGGGTAATAAAATAAAGGGGGGTGGAAATTGTATGGGGAATATAACCAAGATGAAAATGCATACATTGTGCAAAAATGAAAAATGATGTAAAAAATATATAAAATAAAATAAATCATTTAAAATTTTAAAAATATATAAATAAAAAAAAATAAGTGCCTCCAAGTGACTTCAGTATTTTGCCATATATCTTCCTTGCCAAAGGAGTAGATACTGTAATGTGGGAGGGAACTTGGAAATAGTGCTTGGAAGTCACCCATGATCTCATGGTATAGCCCATTATCTCAGGGAGGCCAGGCAGCGACATCCACCAGGCTGATAAGTTATGCCATTGCACCTTGGGACCCTTGTCATCCTTCTTGGTGGTGAAGCTATCTTTGGTTATGAAAGACATTGCCAAATAAATGCTTTTGGTTTAAGACTCATAAATAATGTGGGCTTTAAGAAAGAAAAAATCAAAATCAACAAACAACTATGAACCAGGCACACTGAGGTGGGGGGTGGCGAGGAAAGGAGGGATTGGGGTCAAAATAAGGGGGTTGCAATTGTATGGGGAATATAAAAATAAAATTTAAAAAAATATAATGTGGGCTTCAAAATTAATGAAAAGATTATCAAAACTGTTTTAACAGTAATTTGAAAGACAGTCCAAACATATATTTCTTTTTGGAAGAATAGTAATTTTTAGGTTACATGCATCTTAGGCCATAATTTTAGGTATCAACATGAAATAATTGGTAAATTTGAGAAAGAGAAATTAAAAACACAATCTAAAAAATTAGTCAGAATATCTTAATGGGTTAACATAAGTGAGATAATAGAAACATAGAAATTTCCCTAATTCACAATGCGGTTTTTTGTTCTGGAGATTTGTCCACTATTGTGAAAACCAGTCACATTTGATTGTTTAGTTTCTACGAGAATACCTTTCTTTACTTCTTTTGAAATCTATTCTTCTAAAAGAGTAGGATACAGGGCCTCCCCAATGCGCAGTGGGTTGTACGTTGTGCTGTGAAGCTGTCCACAGCTTCTGCAGTGCAGGTTTGATTCCCGGCCGGCCAGGGAGAAAGCCACACAGCGTGGCAGACCTCCTGTCTCGCCCACTGCTCCCCTCAGCAGTGTCTTCGGTCTGTCTGCCTGTTCTGCTCCCTGCTCTATCTCTGGTGAATCCTCTCACCCTCCCATGCCTCTGACCTGTACCCCAGTTCTTGTATAAATAAATAAAATCTTTAAAAAAAATAAGTTTAAAAAAAAGAGTAGGATACATAAATATATAAATACATGTTCATTTTAGAGAATACCATTAAAACAAATACTTAGGTACTCCTTATAACCAAGGGGAAAATGTTAGAATAATTCTTCTTTCCCCTAGATAGCAACATTCAGATTTTTTTTTAAAGATTTATTTTATTTATACAAGAACTGGGGTACAGGCCAGATGTGTGGGAGGGTGAGAGGATTCACCAGAGACAGAGTAGGGAACAGAACAGGCAGAATGACCGAAATACACTGCTGAGGGGAGCAGTGGGCGAGTCAGGAGAGGTCTGCTGCACCATGTGGGTTGCAGACGATCGAACTCGTGCTGCAGAGGCTGGGGACAGCTTCCTAGGTTGTGTCTTAACCCCTTGCACCACCAGGAAGGCCAGACCTTCTGATATTTTGTGCATATTAATCCTTCTCTTAAAAAATGTCTAACTATAGGGCCTCCCCTGGTGGCACAGTGGTTGAGCCCTGGGCTGTGAAGCTGCCTGCAGCCTCTGCAGTGCCGGTTCGATCCCAGGCCACCAGCAAGGGTCCCACATGGCGCACAGACCTCTCCTGCCATGCCCACTGCTCCCCTCAGCAGTGTATTTTGTCAGTCTGCCTGTTCTGTTCCCTGCTCTGGCTCTGGTGAATTCTCTCACCCTCCCATGTTCTGACTGTACCCAGTGCTTGTATAAATAAATAAATAAATTTAACAGCAACAAAAAAAGAATTAAAAAAATTCTATGTATATGGTTTATAACTATATGCATATAACTGTATATAGTATATACATATAACTACATATATAGTTATACACATATATATGTGGTTTTATATGTAGTTTAGATATGGTTAGACCTTATATATATATATATATATATATATATGTATTTATGTCTAAACAATAGATGGTTTAGTTTTGCTTGTTTTGAGCCTTCTATCTATTTGCAATATTTAGGGACTTTTTATTTTTCATTCAAAAATAAATTCTAAAAATCATCCACATTCATGGGTGTAGCTGGGTAACATCCTCATTGGGTGACATTACAACGTATAAAGTCATATTCACTGAACCAGTAAATGAATATTTGTATTCTAGCTTTTGCCATTATGAATAGCACTTTCATGAAAACTCTAGTTTATGAATTTTAATTCATATGTATAAGAATTTATCTAGGGTGGGCGAAGCTGCCCGCAGCCTCTACAGTGCTGGTTTGATCCCCGGCTGCTCCCCGGCCACCAGAGGAGGGTCCCACATGGCGCGCAGACCTCTCCTGCCGCCCGCTGCTCCCCTCAGCAGTGTACTTTGGTCCTTCTGCCTGCTCTGCTCCCTGTTCTGGCTCTGGTGAATACTCTCACCCTCCCGCGCTTCTGACTGTACCCAGTGCTTGTATAAATAAATAAATAAATCTTAAAAAAAAAAAAAAGAATTTATCTAGGGTATAGACCTAATAGTGGAATTGTTGGGCCACAGATTATGTAAATGTTCATTTTTACATGATATTGTGCAAATGTTCTCAAAGTGACTATCCCATATAGCTTCCCATGGAGCTACATCTTCTTTGGAACTTGGTATTTTTTTAAATATTTATTTTATTTATTTATGCATACAAGAGCTGGGGTATAGTCTAGAGGTGCAGGGGGTGAGAGAATTTACCAGAGACAGAGTGGGGAAAGATTGACTGAAATACACTGCTGAGGGGAGCTCTGGAGCAAGACAGAAATGTTCTACTGAACCATGTGGGTTAGCTCAATGGCCGGATATCAAACTCATGCTGCAGTGGCTGCCGATAGCTTCATAGTGCTGAGACTTAACCCCTTGCACCACCAGGGAGGCCCTGGAATGTGGTATTTTTGGTAATTTAATTTTATGCCAAATATTGTCATTGCAACCTCAAATGTTGGGATGCTAGATGGTGGACATGCTCCTTCCAGGGAAACACTGGTGACTTGGTTTCACTGTTGGAATGAGTAAGAAGGAGTTTTATTTATCAGTCTCCTGGAAGGACCCCAGTACACACTAATAGGCAGTTCAGTTAGGAGCTGGGCCTTCAGGCAATAGCCTGAGAGGACGCAGTGAAACCCCTTCCAGGGGAAAACTGGAGTTGTATATTTTTTATCTGTTCCATCTGCCCTGAGTCTGGGGGATAGCCTCCAGGACTGTCTTCTGGCCTGTTTAACAGTTGCTTCTTTGTTTATTGCAGTCCTGAACTCCTGAATGCAAATTCTGTTGGCTGTTAGAGTTAGATAATTTAAGGGTTCATTTCTTAAAGCCTTAAAAGTTGGGGCACTAAGAAAGTGATTCAAACCCTTCGTCCTCAGGGAGAAGCTGGGAGTTAGGCCATCCCTTCTGATTGTAAGACTGCTGAGGGCAAGTTTTCTGGTGATGGCAGGTCTCACCTTTTCCTTCCTATTTCAACATAGGTATTTTCTGTTTCCTGATGTATAGGAGTTACTGGATTTTTCTCAGAGGGAATTGATCTCCAAGTAGCTGTGTATTTGGTGCGTCTGTGGAAAAAGGGACACTTACGACCCTCCTATGATACCAATTGGTGTGCTAACCTTCTTACTATTGATTTCTAGTAATTATTTGTACATTTTGAACAAGAGTCCTTTGTTGATTACATGTGTTACTGAGCAGTGGAGCTCTTTATTCAACTATGATCCCATGATCAGCTTTGAGAGAAGAAAAATTTTATTGAGCCAGGCAGCAAGAGCAAAACTCAAATTTTCCTTCCAATCTGAGTAGGGGAAGGGAAGAGCTTTTTGTTGATTTGGAAGTGGTGTTAAGAGCAAAGGAGTCAAAATTCATTGGCTCAGAAGTGGGTTAGGGGCAAAGAAATTGGACTTGGGTGATGTGCATTGGCTAGTTAGTTGATAGATATGCTTAACCTGTGATATTTGTTATGCCATATTCCCCCAATATGTTCATCCTTTTGTATATCCTCACTCCTTTGCACTTCCATATAAAATTTTTAAATGTCTTATCAATTCTATTGTAATTCTGTTGCTCAGTTTCACCATAACTATCGATAACTTTTCAAAATCTGACATCTTTAAGATTGAGTCTTGTTATCCAAGAATGTGAAATATCTTTAAATTTATTATGTATTTTCAATTTTTTCTTTGAAGTTTTATCATTTTATGTCCAGAGGTACCAGACATCTTAAATTTATTTTCAGATATTTTAGTTTGTTGCTTTTGAAGTGGTATCTGTGTTGAGGCTCCCCAAGGCCACCTTCATATTTGATGATTCACTTGAAGGACTTATAGGACTTAGCAACTGTTACACTCAGCAAAAGAACATAGATCAGATCAGCAGAGGGTGAAATCCTGGAGAAATGAGTCACAAGCTTCCAGGTATTTCCTTCCAGTAGAAAATATTGAAACTGAAACAAACAAAAAAAGTAATGAAAAAGAAGTCATATAGGACATAGTGAAAAATATGCATGAAATTGGAGACCCAGAGAGAGTAGAAGAGAAAATAGAGCGAAATAATTGAAAATACAATAACCAAACATTTTCTAAAATTAATTTATAAAACTAACCTATCAAACCATGTTTCTCTGAAGACCCTAATCAAGATAAAGACAAAGTAAACCCCACCTTGACTCATCATTGTAATTCTGCTCAACACCAAAGACAAGGACAAAATCTTAAAAGCATTTAGAGAAGCAAAATGAAAGATTAGCAGTTGAATTCTCCACAAAAATCATAGAAGTCAGAAGATATAAAAATTATAAAGGGTATATTCTATTCCTGGCATTGACACGCCTTGATTATAGTGTTTATTTTTTTATAAGGACCTGAAATCAGTTCCTAAATATTAAGATTTTTGCATATTGCCTATTTTCTATTTTTGATACTTATGTACAATAGTGATCAGGTTTAAAGTGCCCTTTTAGCTGCATTATATGAGCCTAGGATCAAAGGCTGGTTTTGCCACTTGCTGGCTTCACAACTGCTAGTAATTGTTTTAGCGTTTCTCAGTCTCAGTTTTCCAGTTTGTGAAAGTGGGACACACCTGCCTACTATGGCCATGTAGTAAGGATTAGCTGAGTGAAAGTAAAGGACTTTTGCTGCCTATCTGCAGCCTCTTCAGTAGAAGGAAGCAATCTCAATAGACAATGCTAGACCCATCACAGAACTCTTTCTCCACAGTTTTCCAATATATAAATGAGAAGAAAAAACAACAATGACTTGTTCTCTTCCATTTATCTAGGAATAAGCTGTGAAGATGTATATAAGCTTAAGCACTTCTGGGACATTTTGGACAATTCCCTTCAACACAGAGTTCTTTAAAAATCCTTGCTGAAAAAGATTCAATTTAGATTTTAATGGAGAAGTGGGTGGATCTTATTTCAAATAAGTTAATTTTACCCGGACTTTAAAAGACTATCTTGCTTTCACTTTTTTCTGTCACTTTCCCTCATATTCTTGAAGGTAATAGCATCTAGATTTCTTCATGGTATTTCCAGTCCAAGGCAGAAACTGGAACCATAAACATTTATGGGAAGAATCTTCTTGTGAAATACTTGGCTCACTTATATTTTGAGACTCTGTGTGTATTTGAATGTTTGGGTGGGTTACCTGTACCCCGTGATTTTCCTCATTGCCTCTCACAGCCATTCTGAACCACCCAGCCCGGAGTCCTGTCCCCATGCACTGCTGTCCTTCTGCCTCCAATGAGCATCCTGCTCACTAACATTTCATGTGTGCTTTTCTTCTCAACTCAGTGTTCCATTTTTTTCCTTTTAAAAAAAATATTTTTATATTTTTTACATCATTTTTCACTTTTGCACAATATATGCTGCTATGCTCAGGCTTAGCTTCTGAGACATAATGAAAGAGACACGACAGCCAAATAAATTCTCCCCTGATCAGGGCTCCTGTCCAAATCCCTTTCTCCTCTTTACGCTGGTGCACAGAGCTGGAAATGGCAGCTGTCTCACAGTCCTGCCCTTGTCCTCCCTCAAGGCTGACAAGGAAGGCAGCCAGCTCTCAGCAGCCAACTCCCAGCCTCGTGGTCCCCTGGGCCACTCCTTGGCCTGCTTTCGTTCTCCGTTCTCCAGAGACAAAGGCACCTCTTACTGAAGTCATACTCAGCTCCAATTCTACTTCCAAAGCAGAATAAAAGGAAAAAAGAACCCAAGATTTTTCTCTCTGCCTTTTTATCTTTTTGGAACCAAGGAATGTTGTCTAAAATATAATCGAGATAAATAAACAAAATGGGGTGACTGGAAAAAAGCTAAAAGTTACATTTCTCAGAGTTCTTTGCAGCTGGAGATGTAGATGTGATTGAGGTTCTATCAACATGGTGTGCACTCCTGAGATTTGGTTTTGAAGTTGAGTTAGGTGGGAAGAGAGGCAAGGCATATGGGCTTTCCTTTTGCTCATGTGAATGCTGAGAGGCTGTCACACTGTGATTAGCTTCCTAGTTTGATGGTTTGCTGCAGTTCAAATGGAAGCTTCAGGGTCAGTGGCAGACGTTGTTGCCAATTCCAGCTAAAGCTTGCTTCTACAACTTTTCCAACCATTTTGTAAGTCATTTGATACATGATAGTAATTTCTTTTTTAAAAAATTTGCTCAGTTTAATTTTGCTTCTTTTTTCATTGTTTTAAATTGAATTGCCATTGTTTTTATATCCTTGCTGGTGTTTGACAGCAGAGGATTTCCTTCCTCAGATGTAGTCACTGTAGCACTCCCACCACCTGAGCACCCACAGCCTTCCACCAAGTCTGTTGTGCTCTACCCACCCCTACTAACCCCTCTCCCTCTGAATGCCTCAGTTCTATGGTTAGCTTTTAAGGGTTGGTTTTAATGTCTGTCTTTGTTTGACCCTTTGTTTGTTCTTCTGTATTCCACATGTAAATGGCATTGTCTGGTATTTATCTTTCTCTTTCTGGCTTATTTTACTTATCATAATGCCTTCCAGCTCTATCCTTATTAGTGCAAATGACTAGAGTTTATCTTTTTTGATTGCTGAGTAATATTGCATTACTGATTTCTAAATCTAACTCTACAGTGGCATACCCATTGTTGTTTCATCTCCTTTCACTACCTTATACCCATTTTTAATTTATTTAATTTATTTAATTTATTTATTTTATTTAATACCCAATTTTAATTTATTTATTTTCTTTCATTTTTGTTCAAGGTTTCTCTCCTTGGGTATAGTTGCTGTAGTTCCCCCACCACCTTATCACCCATCAATTATCACCAAAGTCCCCTGTGCTCTTCCTTCCCCTGTTTTGACCTCTCTCCCTCGCCCTCCCTTGCTGTATGCCTGTGATCTATGGTCAGCTTGCTAGTTTTCTTTTTTCGACCTTTTGTTCAGTTTCTCTATATTCCACATATAAGTGAAACCATCCCATATTTATCTTTTTCCTTCTGACTTATTTCAGCTAACATAATCCCTTCTAGTTCCATTTCCATTGTCCCAAATGGCATGTTTATCTTTTTCTGATTACTAAGAAGTATCCCATTGTATATATCACAACTTTTTGATCCATTTTCTGTTTTGGGGAATTTGGGTTGTTTCCATATCTTAGCTATTGTAAATAGTGCTAGGATAAACATAGGGGTGCAGGTTTCCTTTCAAATTAGTGTTATTGTGATCTTTGGGTAAATTCCTAGGAGTGGAATTGCTGGTTCATATGGTATATACATTCTTAGTGTTTTGAGGAAATTCCACACAGCTTTCCATAGTTGCTGGACCAGTTTACAGTCATACCAACTGTAAAGAATTCCTTCCCACTGGGGTTCATTCCTTTTCTCCACATCCTTACCAGCATTTGTTATTTCGATATTTTTAATATGTGCCAACCTCACTGGTATGAGGTGGTATTTCTTTGTGGTTTTTATTTGCATTTCCTTGATGCTGAACGTTTTTTTCATATGCCTATTAACCATTTGTGTTTCTTCTTTGGAGACATGCCTTTTTAGCTTTTCTGCTCATTTTTTTTAAATATTTTATTTTATATAATTCTTACATCTTTTCTTATCTTTGCACGATGTATGCATTTTCATTTTGGTTATATTCCCCCTACAATTGCACCTCCCCCCTTATTTTGACTCTAGTCCTTCTTTTCCCCGCCCCCCACCCATGTGTCTCTGGTTTATAATTGCTTGTTGATTTTGATTTTTACTTCGTATTGATTAGTCTTTTTCCTGGGCTCTTATTTAGGTTTTCTAAATTCCTGCTATGAGTGAGACCATCCGGTATTTTTCTTTTTCTTTCTGACATTTCGCTGAGCATGATCCCTTCTAGCTCCATCCATGTTGCTGCAAACTGCATGTGTTTATCTTTTTTCATTGCTGAGTAATATTCCATTGTGTATATGTACAACATCTTCTTGATCCAGTCATCTATTTTTGGGTATTTGGGTTGCTTCCATAGCTTAGCTATTGTAAATAGTGCTGCTATAAACATAGGGGTGCAGGTGCCCTTTGGAATTACTGTTTCTGTGTCATTTGGGTAAATAACTAGGAGTGGAATTGCTGGATTATATGGAAGCTCTATGTTTAGTAGTTCAAGAAATCTCCACACAGCTCTCCATAGTGGTTGGACCAGTTTGCATTCCCACCAGCAGTGCAGGAGAGTTCCTTTTTCTCCACAACCTCACCAACATTTGTTGTTGCTAGTGTTTTTAATATGTGCCATTCTCACTGGTTGAGATGGTATCTCATTGTAGTTTTGATTTGCATTTCCCTGATGACAAGTGATGTTGAACATTTTTTCATATGCCTGTTGGCCATTTGCATTTCTTCTTCAGAGAAGTTTCTTTTTAGCTCTTCTGCCCATTTTTTGACTGGATCATTTTCTTTGTTTTTGTTGAGCCTCATCAGCTCTTAATCAATCAATTTAGTAAAGTGGCAGGATACAAAATCAACATGCAAAAATCAGTAGCCTTCCTATACACAAACAATAAATCTGAAGAAGAAGAAATTTTAAAAAAATCCCTTTTATTATCAAAACAAAAATAATCAAATATTTGGGAATAAATCTAACAAAAGAGGTAAAGGACCTATACAAAGAAAACTATAAAACACTGTTAAAAGAAATAGAAGAAGACACAAAGAAGTGGAAAGACATCCCCTGCTCATGGATTGGAAGAATAAACATTATTAAAATGGCCATCCTACCAAAAGCAATATACAGATTCAATGCTTTGCCAATAAAAATTTCAATGTCATTCTTCAAAGAAATAGAGCAATTATTGATGAAATTCATATGGAATCACCAAAAACCCTGAATAGCCAAAGCTCTTCTGAAAAAAAAAAAAGAAGAAGGGAATGGAGGCATCACACTCCCAGACTTCAAACTATACTGCAAAGCCATAATCATCAAAACTCCATGGTATTGGAACAAGAACAGACACATAGACCAATGGAATCGAATAGAAAATCCAGAAATAAACCCACAGATTTATGATCAACTAATATTTGACAAAGGAGCAAAGAATATGCACTGGAGCAAAGAAAATTTGTTCAATAAGTGGTGCTGGGAAAACTGGGTCGCTACATGCAAAAGAATGAAGCTTGACCACTACCTCACACCATGCACAAAAACCAACTCAAAATGGATTAAAGAACTAGACATAAGACCTGAAACCATAAAATACATAGAAGGAAATATAGGTGAAACACTACATGACATGCACCTCAAAGACATCTTTACAGACACATCATCCAAAGCAGTGATAGTGAAGGCAAAGATAAACAGCTGGGAGTACATCAAATTAAAGAGCTTCTGCACAGCAAAAGAGACAATCACCATGTTGCTGCAAATTGCATGTGTTTATCTTTTTTGAATGCTGAATAATATTCCATGGTGTATATGTACCACATCTTCTTGATCAAGTCATCTATATTTGGGCATTTGGGTTGTTTCCAATGCTTTGCTATTGTCAATAGTGCTGCTATAAACATAGGGGTGCAGGTGTTCTTTGGAATTGATGTTTCTGTGTCCTTTGGGTAAATACCTAGGAGTGGAATTGCTGGATCATATGGAAGCTGTATGTTTAGTAGTTCAAGAAATTTCCACACAGCTCTCCGTAGTGGTTGGACCAGTTTGCACTCCCACCAGCAGTGCAGGAGAGTTCCTTTTTCTCAACAACCTCGCCAACATTTGTTGTTGCTAGTTTTTTTTTAATATGTGCCATTCTCACTGGTTGAGATGGTATCTCATTGTAGTTTTGATTTGCATTTCCCTGATTACAAGTGATGTTGAACATTTTTTCATATGCCTGTTGGCCATTTGCATTTCCTCTTCATGGATGGAGCTGGAAGGGATCATGCTCAGCCAAATAAGCCAGAAAGAAAAAGAAAATACTGGATGGTCTCACTCATAGCAGGAATCTAGAAAACTTAAATAGGGGACCAGGAAAAAGAATAACTGTAAGAAAGAAAACATCAACGTCAACAAACAACTATGAACCAGAGACACTCTATGGGGGTCGGGGGTGGGGAAAGGAGGGATGGGGTAAAAATAAGGGGGTTTGTAACTGTATGGGAAATATAAAAATAAAATTAAAAAAAGAGAGAGAGAGACAATAACCAAAACAAAGAGAAACCCCACCAACTGGGAGAAAATTTTTGCATACAACACTAACGATAAAGGACTGATCACAAAAATCTTCTGCCCATTTTTTGACTGGGTTGTTTGATTTGTTTTTGTTGAGTTATGTAAGCTCTCTATAGATCTTTGATATCTGTCCTTTATCAGTTGTATGA
The DNA here is from genome assembly GCF_014898055.3 of Talpa occidentalis. Classification (NCBI taxonomy): domain Eukaryota; kingdom Metazoa; phylum Chordata; class Mammalia; order Eulipotyphla; family Talpidae; genus Talpa; species Talpa occidentalis. Next base: position 36,580,560 of record NW_023601212.1, read on the forward strand.
TATGCAAATATTTTCTCCCATTTAGTAGGATGTCTCTTCATTTTGGTTACTCTTTTGCTGTGCAGAAGTCCTTCAGTTTGGTATAGTCCCAGCTATTTATCTTCTCTTTCATTTTCCTTGCTTCTGGCGATGAGTTTTCAAAGATGTTTCTGAGGTGTTTGTCATGGAGTGTCTTGCCTATGTTTTCAAGTCATACATTCAAGTCTCATCCATTTTGGCTGCTGTCTGTGTGTGGTGTGAGATAGTAATCTAGTTTCATTCTTTTGCATGTGGCAGTTCAGTTTTCCTAGCATCATTTATTGAAGATGAAGGCCCTCAAAAAACTTGGGATAAAAGGAACATATCTTGACATAATAAAAGCCATATATGACAAACTCATAGCCAACATCATTCTAAATGGTGAAAAACTGAAAGCCTTCCCATTACAACCCATTAAGATGGAAGACCTAGCTAGAGCAGTTAGGCAAGAGAAAGACATAAAAGGAATCCCAACTGGAGAAGAAGTAAAACTATCATTATTTGAAGATGGTATGATAATATGTAGAGAGAGAACTAAAAAATCCACAGGAAAACTATTTTTTTTAAAGATTTATTTATTTATGCATGCAAGAACTGGGGTGCATCCAGAGGTGCAGGGGGTAAGAGGATTTACCAGACAGAGTGGGGAGCAGAATAGGCAGATCTACTGAAATACACTGCTGAGGGGAGCAGCAGGCAAGACAGGAGAGATCTGCTGCACCATGTGGACTGCTCCCTGGTAGGCCGGGGGTCAAACTCATGGTACAGTGGCTGGCAATAGGTTGATAGTGCTGTCTTTAATCCCTGTGCCATCAGGGAGGCCCAGGGAAAAACTATAAAACAATAAACCAGTTTAGTAAAGTAGCAGGTTACAAAATCAATACACAAAAATTACTAGCTACCTTATATGCAAACAATCAGTTCAAAGGGGAGAAAATTAAGAAAACCAAACCCTTTACAATTGCACGCAAAAAATTAAATACCTGGGAATAAGCTTAACAAAAGAGGAGAAAGACCTCTACAAGGAAAATTAAAAAACACTGTGACAAGAAATAGATGAAGACATAAATGAAAAGTATCTTCTGTTCATGGATTGGAAGAAATAATGTTATTAAAATGGCCCTCTTACCAAAAGCAATTTAAAGTTTCAATGCAATTCCAGTAAAAATCTCAGTGGCATTCTTCAAAGAAATGGAACAAATATTGCTGAAATTCATATGGAATCACCAAAAATCCAAAAAGCCAAAGTTATCCTAACTAAAAGGGGGAAGAATGGCAGTATTTCACTTCAGGCCCCAAACTGTACTACAAATCCATGATAATAAAAAACAGCATGGTATTGAATAAAAACAGACACACAGACCAATAGAACCAAATTGAAAGTCCAGAAATAAAACCACACATATGTGGTCAATTAATCCATGACAAAGGAGCAAAGAATATGCATTGGAACAAGGAAAGGCTCTTCAATAAATAGTGCTAGGAAAACTGGACTGCCATTTTAAATTTTGTATAATGGCCTTGATGGCCAATGTAAAACATATTTTATTGTATTAGACTTATAAAAATAAACAATTGGATCTTTTTTATTCATCAGCAAATATTTATATTATTTCTCCAGAGCCAGTTAGCACTAAGGACATTTGAACATGAGTATATACATCCCACTATTTCACCTCTCCAACCTGCTACCTTCTGCTTCACAGTCAAATCTGTGACATGATTTGTAACTGAAGCAAAATGACTTAAGAGAAAGTATCTCCTTTGTATCAAACTGACATTCGTGGAGTTTGAAAAGAGAATATACTCCACGTATTTGCTGGTGCCTTTGACCTCTTTTCCCCAAGTCTGTGCCACAATCTTCTTCTGTACCCAAAAATAAAGTCCCTAAGACAAATACCATCTCATGATCATTTCTTACTCACACAGTCCAGGAAAGAACCAGCCTGAAACTCTACCTTAAATCAGCACTGCTTGTGTATGTGAATGTGTGCCTTGCATCAGCCACTGATGGTTCCAAGGTGAATTGTACATGATCTCAGTTTAAGGAATTCTTCATGGTGTGGAGATCAGTGAGAGAGGCCCCTGTAGGATGTATCAGACCAACTGTTAGAATTAGGAAAGGCTTCTTGTGTAGGAGGTGCCCATCAAATTTGAGCCCCAGATAAACCAAGAAAATTTAAGGAAATTTCTTTTTTAAAAAAATTATTTAATGCATGGAAGAACCAGGGTATAGGCTAGAGGTGCAGAGGGTGAGAGAATTTATCAGAGACAGAGCAGGGGCAGAACAAGTGGATTTACTGAAATATACCATGAAGGGGAGTAGCCGATGAGAAAGGAGAGGTCTGCTGTGCCATGTTTGGTTTAGATCCCTGGCTGGGAATTGACCTCAGGCCTTAGTGGTGATAGCACCGAGACTTAACCCTTAGGCCTCCAGGGAGACCCTAAATAAGTTTCTTTATCCTTATATTACCTATAGAGTAAACATATCTAGTAGGGAAAAACTCTTTTAGGCACCAAACCTGAAAAAATAGATTTAAAGTAAACTACCTTTTAAAGCAAGGGGTTAGACTACTAAATAACAAAGATCAGAAATTCATGAATTGGAGGTTTTATTCAGATTTAAGCTCAATAATAACTTTAAGTTACAAGTAATCACATGCAGAGAGCTGACCAGGACTGTGTATGCAGGACCCCAGACCTTTTCTTACTGCATGAAGATGCACCTTGACTCAGATTAGGAGTTCTCTAAGTTGTGTATTTGAAGATACTACTTACATGGAATGATGTCATTTCAGTCATGAAACATTTCCATTTTTTAAATGCAAATGGAAAATGTGTAATTAGCTTCAATGACATTTCCCAAAGAACTACATCTGATAAATCCATGGATTCCAGGCTTGTTTTCTATAAGTAATCCTAGAGATGTCAGGCCCATCCCGATAAACATCATCGATTGGTAAAGAATCTCTTGCAAGCAAATCATTGTTTTCCAGGAAGTCTGTCAAAGTTCTAATCTTCTTTCTTAAATGCATCTCCCCACCCTACTATAAAGGGAGAGAAGGAATTGGAGACCTGTTCCTTACTGTTTTCTTCCAACCACATACAGGACTTCTTGCAAATAAGGAAGCAAAAGACAGGTTCTGCAAGTACCAGTCTATCACCCATCTCCAGCGTACAGATCAGAAAGTCAAGCATTAATGCAGTTATTGAGGAAGACTGGAGAGAAAGTAGTTATTGCAGTGTCATCCTGTTTCCCTTCCTCTCCCCTCACAACTAAGACAGCAGGACTTTGAAGAAGTCCCAGGGAGATTAGGGATAGAAGGATTTTGAACTCAGGCCCCTAAATGTCTTAGAGTAAGAGGTTGCCCAGACTTGGTAGAGAGAAGAGATACAGGGAGGGAGCTGCCCTCCCATTGACAATAGAAAAACTGGACTTGTACTTGGATGATCCTGAAGAAGTGTCACCCATATGGATAAGATGATCCCAACAGACGGATTCCATGTGGAGGAGATCGGAGAAGTTCAGAGAGACATTGTGAGTGAAATGGCATGAGGTACCAAGGCATCATCCTCAGAGAACTTTAGCTCCTCACTGGTCATGGGCTTACATCCACTGAAAGCACCTAAAAGTGGGAGTTTGTATGCAGCCCCCAGATGCAGAGGGCTGGAAGACATAGCTGACCTCTCCTCTCCCACCATGTAGTAGGAGACTGCTGGGGAGTGGACAAAAGTGGTGCATAAGCAAGGCTGAGGGCACAGGGCTGGCCACACTCGGAGTCACTGAGTCAGGTGCCTAACTGGGGACTGGAAGGAGTTTTAAGCTGAGTAGAATGAGAATAGAATGACCTGGATTTTATTTTTTTTTTAATTTTGAAATATGACTGTAAGTGCTGTGCGAACTAAGATTTCATCCAGAAAATGAAAAGGAACTGCCTACAGGTAGGTTTAAAGAAAACTTATGAAAAAAAAATAGATTTAAAGCTGGTCTCTGCTTGCATCTGAGCAAATTTGGCTTATCCAATACCTGGGTTCTACATGCACATCAGATATCCTTGCTTCCCTGGTGTTTCTATCCAAGGAGTGTATACCTGTGTACATACTCGTGTGTATAATCTCTGTGTGTGAATTTTCCTTATTTCTTCCTCTGGTGTTGGTGGGAGTTAATCAGTAATTCATATCGTGCTTGAGAAGCCACACAGCCTCCTAAGGCAAGAAAGAGTTTGGAAGAGGAACAAAATTTATTAATGTTGTGCGCAATTTGTTTTCCACTTATGAGAAAATGACTCTCTTAAATGAGAAAATAAAGTGATCCTTGGTTAAAAGTGAATACTGGATAATTTGAGCTTTATTTGAGGAAACTGTCCAGAGCTCAGTCAGCATTGGGACCCTTCACAGTGCCTGAGCATCAGCACTTTTCACAGATGGGCAGACAGAAAGGGATCATGTGAGGATGGTCTGCTCCCCATCCGTAGACATCTCCAATGGAAATCAATTCCATGGTTGCTTTTACTCTGAAGAAAGTGTGTTACACAGACCGACAAACAAACCTTTTCCTTTAATGCAAGTTTTATTAAATGTTTATATTTAGGTTTGACTTCGGTTGTCAGATTCTCTTGGACATCTTTGTTTAGTTAAGGAGCTTTAGTTTGCTTTCCTGGCAGAAGCAAGTATCTGGAATAGGCTTCTGTCACTTCCATTTCGCTGTCATACTTCCTCTGAGTGCTTGGATAACTCCAACATAAGATGATTCTCCTCTACTGAAACAAGAAATGAGAAAAATCTATTTAAAGAGTAAGGAGAAGAGTTTCAATGATTTCTGTAGAAAGTGGCCCAAAAAAAGCAAGCCAAACCCAAAGGATGGAAACAAACACCTTTTTCTTTCTAACTCTAGACCCTATGATTAATAAATACTAATGGCTCTTGATCTAGAAAACTTTCATTTGGATTTATCTGTGAGACCCCATTGATGCCAATATTGACCAGTAAGCAAGGCCTGCAATTCCAACAGATTGACACTGCTAATTTCCTTTCTTCAGAACAATACAGTGTTAAAAAACTCTAAGTCTGCTACTTTAAGGAAAAATTCTCTTAGAAATCAGATTAATGTATTCTGTTTATTTTTATCCAGCGGTCTTTTTCTCATAATGTGGAATTTCATTTTTTTAATGATTTATTTATACATACAAGAACTGGGGTACAATCCAGAGGTGCAGCAGGTGAGAGGATTCACCAGAAACAGAGTGAGGAACAGAAAGGCAGATTGACTGAAATATACTGCTGAGGGGAGCAGTGGGCAAGACAGGAGAGGTCCGCTGCACCATGTGGATAGCTCCCTGTCTGCCCAGGAATCGAACGCATGCTGCAACGGCTGTGGATAACTTCAGTGCTGTGCTTAGCCCCTTGCACCACCAGGGAGAACCTTCATTTTTAATATATTGAACACATTACAGGAAAGGAATGATTATATAACTGTCCATTAATTTCTTAGTTTGCCTGTTTTTTTTTTTCAAATTCATTTTGTAGTGATTAACACTTTTTAATTATAAAAATCCATAACATGGACATTCACTGTGGAAACTTTCGTAAGGTTGTATCATCTGGTAATCACTTAAATGTGTTTTCTTAGGCTCAGAATATGGGAAAAGGCCCTGTGAAAACTATCAAGCAAGGCAGACTTTTTGGCTTTTGATTAACAGTGAACCAGATGTGATTGAAGCAGATTATAATATGTAATCACATGTTGCCTGAACAGATGCTTAAATAGAATGTAGCATCTCAAGTTTCCTATTTATTCACAACTCAAATTTAACAACATAAAAACGTCTCCAGAGAAAAATACATTTTTAAATGTCTTTATCTCATATGCTAAAGCATTCTTAAAAAAGTCTTAAAATATTGAAATAATCTGTTAAGTAAGAAGTGATGTTTGAAGGAAGAAGCCCACTGCCTAGATGAACATGTGTTAAGGTTGAAAACCTCTTTGATGTCTTACCCTACTTGGGTCTCTGTACATACCAGTACATTGCACTCACCCCTGCCATTGCTGCAATTGCTTCTTATCCATTGCAGATCCTTCCATCGATTTTAATGAGGACTCACTGCCAGATACAGTTTCTTCTGGATTGTTCTAGAACAAATCATCCAAAAATATTTGCAGAAATATTGAATTCTAAGAAAAGATCAGAACTCTGGTGTTTGTGAAAAGGAAGATGTGAGATATAGATGAAAAGAACAGCCAGCTTAAAATTAATTTGCCTTCCCTAGAACATTACGTGAGAACTGAGTTACAACCAATAACCCTTTGCTGTGTTGAAGTACAGCAATTTGTTGAAGTACAGCAATTTGCATCACACAGTCCTCATCTAATGAGCCACGTGATGCTTACCCATCACACTACACCTCCGCGTCTTCTATGCATGGACGTGTGCCTGTGTCTCCACAGGTGCCTCACAGAATCAGAGCACTTACATTTTTTCTGTGCTTGGGGAAGGTTTGCTTGCCAGGCCTTCTGCATTCCTACAACACCCAGTAAACCTTCTTCCAGGCGGTGGTTCTGGAAGCCCCATGGACAAATGGTAGAGGCTTCAGGGAAAAAGCATCTGGTCACCCTTTTAGTTTTCAGTGTTCACTACATGTCAGATCTTGGTTGAGAGCCCTGGTGAGGCTGGGGACACTGTGAATGCAGATATGTTCCCAAAAGACAGATTAAAATTGTAACTAATTATTGAGACACTCAAGGGAGTCAGAAAGCCCCGTCAATGTCAGCCCCACAAGAGAACATCAAAACTCTAGAGGTTACAGCCCATCAGACTAGCAGGAGTGGATAATATCCTGATCATCCTTGATTAACAAACACTAAGCATTCTGCACACCAAGTGCCATCAGTGGTCAAATTTGAATTTGTACTTGTACATCCATAATGAGCTATATTTTATTTAACTCTTTGGTGTAGTCTGTTCATTTCCCAGTTTGATAAAGTTATCTCTGATCAAATTCCTTTTTCCCCCAATTGTTGACTGACGACTATCAAGAGAGTTTAGATTTTAGTAGATGATCCTAAATCCACACAGTTCACATAATCGTCATTCCTTGGGTAGAGCTCAGACAAACCATGCCTGATGGGGTCTCTGCTTTCTCTGGTACTAGAGAGTGGGAAGAGGAGGTTAACCTATTGGTTTCCTAAACAAAGGATGGTCATAAACTGAGTCAGTGCCTAATCGAGGAGATCAATAAAGTGCTGGTGTGGATGGTGATAATAACAGCCTTCAGATACTCTGAAGGCCATGAGTCATCATCATTAATTTAGCTCCACATGCGTGTAGGCAGAATAATAGGATTCAGACAGGCCTCTGAAGGGAAGATCTATCATATTGATCGAGAGCAGCAGGCAGAAAGATGGGCTTTCAGGTCTCATGTCTGACAGCGGTATGATGCAGTGAAAGGAAATCAATGGAGCCCTCCCCTTGGCCTAGACTGCCCACTGCTTGCGACACAGCTTCTCATTAATGACCTCCTTCACTTTCAAGTCCACTTTTAGACTCAGCACAACTCACTTGCACTCTCTCCAGCCCTGCGGGGGTGCTTCTGTTTGACTCCTGAGCCCTCTCTTCTTTGTGCTCATGCTAATTGTGGATCCTTACTTTGCTCTTTGAGCTTTTTTCCTCCAATTTGTCAGCAAACGTAATGTCCATTCCTTCTAGAAATGGGGCTCTGCACTGGGTGTCATTCCTGTTTCCTATCTGGACTTGAAAGCTGACATCTGGGCTCCTGCTCAGAGACTGCATGCACCCCTGCCTGCATGTAGCTCTCATTGTTCTCAATCCTGAGCTCCCGCTGCTGGCTTGCAGCTTAGAGGTGCTCAGCAGATGCTGACTTCTGTGTAGTCATCTGGATTGTTGCCACCATCTTCAAATAGGTGGTTTGACCCTTTTCCACCTCTCAATTTACCTGATGCATTTCCTGGTCCAAACCCCATCCTGTCATGGCATGTAGTAAAAGGAGTAGGAAATGCAGACCATCCTTGACCTTAAGAAGGACCAATAATGACAGCAACTACAGTTCAATGCATTCATTAATTCAGTGACAATCTTTTATTGGTACTACACATTAGGTGTTGGAATCAGCATCAACAACAACAAAAAGATGAGATTCTCACTCTTATAGAGCTTATGAGTTTCGGCATACTTGCACACATGTGTGTATGTGTGAACATGTGTGTGTGTGTAGTTGCTGTTCCTGAACAGGGGAAGACAACAAAAACTAATATCAGCTTATAAATGGCTCAGTTAGATAACTTAAAGGACTGAAGTGATAGAACTATTTCAAAGTGGCTTGTTAGGAAGTATCTCAATTCAGATGACACTTGAAGTGCCATGGAGGAGCCAGCCATTGGATGATCAAAGAGAACACATTTCCAGAAGGGGATGAATCTGGGCAAAGGTCAAAAAAAGTAAATGAGCCTGGGCATCTGAGATACAGAGTGTCAGAGTGGCTAGAGATAGAGGACATGGAAGAAGTGGTAGGAATGAGGTCCAAAGCTTTGGTAGAGGCTGGGTTTGAGAGACTTTATGAACTGTGGAGAGGAGTTTAAGTTTAAATACAGTGGAAGATCTTTGAAGATTTTAAGGAGGGGATGAATAAGCACATTGCTTCTGGATTTATATAGAAGGTCTTGAGAGAGCCATGTTAGCAGCCTCTTGGAATAGTGGTTTAGACCAGTAGAGGGACAGTGGCTTAGACCAGGCTCCATACCTACAAATGCAGGAAAGTGAAGGGAGGATCTGCAGGACTGGAAGAAAGAATTGCTGTAGGATCAGGCATCTTCAGTTTCTATATTGAGCAAAAAGGGCTGATGCTGGTGCTGCTTTTTGAGGATGGAGAAAGCTGAGAGCAAAGCAGGTTTAAAGAACAGAAATCACACATTCTGTTTTTGGGCCACATTTTGGGCTGTGAAAATGATAAGTAGGCAGTGGGGTGCATGAATGTTAAGGGCTGGCAGATGCCAGGATTAGAGACAGAGAGTTGGGATCACAAAATAAGAGAAAAATACATGTTAGTCTTGACTCTGGTTTCTGGCAGAGCTCCTATATCCCTTGGAGTTTCCTGGGTGGTAGATGTGTCTTTTGTTCTTATGAAGTGACCCCTGGTGGGCTCCTGGATACTATACATGGGAACTGGTCACTGGAAAGACCAAGCCATGACTAGACACAAAAACCTTCAGCCCCACCCCCAACCTCCTGGGAGGGAAAAGGTGCTGGAGTAAATACTCATCCTGCCAATGGATGAACTTCCATTAAAATGCCAAGTTAAAGGATCTCTAGAACTGCTGGGAGGTAAGCAAATCTACATGCCACCCTAAGTTCATGGGGTCAGAAGTGCCTGTGCTCAGAACCTTCCTGATCTTGCTCTGGGTATCCCTTCGTCTGTATGTTATCATATCCTTTATAATATAATAGATTGGTAGACTTAAATACTTCTCTTGAGTTCTATGAGCTGCTCTAGCAAATTATCAAACCCAAGGTCATGGGAACCCCAACTTCTAGCTCTTGTTTAGGCAAGTGACAACTTGGGACTTGTGACTGACATCTAGGATGGAGGGGGTGTCAGTGGTGTGGGATCTACTGGTATCTCCAGGTGAATAGTATCAGAATTGAGTTAAATTGTAGGACATCCAACTTGTGTCAGAGAATTACTTCATGAGTGGAAACCCGACACATTTGGAGTCAGAAGTATCCTGAATGTTTGAGTTGAGGAAAAAATGCAGAAAGAGTGCTTTTTAACAGGAGCTGTCAGCATGGAGATATGTTTGCGGGCATGGGAGGGGATGAGATCATGTAGGGAGACTAGCTAGAGAAGAGAAGGGGTAGAAGAGGGCCTTCTTCTGATACAAGACACTATGGTATCTTGAAGCTGAGGTGAAAAAAATGAGCCTGAGAAATGGTCAGAAATATAGGGTCTTTATTGTGTGAGGGTACATGATAGTCATTTATGTAGGTTAACTATTTTGATCTTGACCTGAACTTCCAGAATTAGAGAGTGAAGTCTAACATCAGGCTGTCTCTTTTAGTACCTCATCCCCTCTGATGGTCAGCTGTTTGACCTTAGACAAGAACCTCTCCGTAATTGAGTTTCTTCGTCTGTAAAACGAATTCATAAAAATATCTACCTTGACTTGATGGTTCGATTAAATATAAATATATATGTATATATACATAAATATATATAGAGAGAGAGAGAAAGAGAGAGAGGGAGAGAGAGAGAGACCGCCCCACTAGAACAGTGCCTGGAACATAATTAAGCACCTTATAAATATATTACAGTTGCTTTATTATCTACATTTTGCACACATGAGGCTGAAAGAGGTTTAAATTCTCAAAGGTCACAGAGCTTGTGAATGGTGGAACTGGGGTTTGACACAACTCTTTAAATACTAAAACTGCAGTATTTCTGCTTTCTTTTAATTTAGACCCTTTAAAATAATAACAGACTGACTTGACGATCAAGTCATTGTTCTTATCAGTCATAATGCCACATTGAAGAAAACTAAAACATTTCATTCCAAAGGCACTTTAGCCTTCATTCTCCCCAATTATATTGTTTTTACAAAAGGCTGAATGTTTGCCAGCCTTACTAGGTCTACTTTCTGTTTTGTCTATGGAGTGATTAAGTATACTCCCCCTCCTGCAAAAATGACTATCAGAGTTAGACTGAGGCAAAAATTCCTGTACAACTAGACAACCAAATATTCAGTCCACATATAAATACATAAGGTGTTGACCTTTAAATTACAAAGAAAAACATAATCACTTTAAAGCAGATTTTATTTTTACTATGTAGACCAAATAGGGAAGTCTGTCTCAATAAAATAGTATTTTTAAAGAAACATTTTTCTATTAATTTCAGTTAAATAAAGCAATTTTCCAGTTAAGCTAATTAAGTATTGTCAAGCAAAGGAGTTGGGAAGCTACTTCAATATATAAAGAAGAATGATTTGTATTTAACACACTGGTTGTTTATCTGCAAATTGGTGGTTTTAATTGTTTGAAAGCATTTTGTTCTCTTCAGCAAATTAAATGCTCCTTTATGCAAGTGTTAGGCTGTTTTATTGACAACATTTTTTTTATTATAAATTTTATTTTTATATTCCCCATATAATTGCAACCCCCTTATTTTGACCCCAATCCCTCCCCTCCCCGCCCCCTACCACCCATAGAGTGTCTCTGGTTCATAGTTGTTTGTTGATTTTGATTTTCACTTTCTTATAGTTACTCTTTTTCCTGGTCCCTTATTTAAGTTTTCTAGATTCCTGCTATGAGTGAGACCATCCAGTATTTTTCTTTTTCTTTCTGGCTTATTTCGCTGAGCATGAGCCCTTCCAGCACCATCCATGTTGCTGCAAATTGCATGTGTTTATCTTTTTTGAATGCTGAGTAATATTCCATGGTGTATTTTTATAAAACAAATTTAGCTTCAGCTTAATTCCTATCCAAATTAATGAAAGTTTCTTTCATTTATGAGATTCTAAATCTTTCTGCTGATGTTAAAATTGGGATCTATTGTTAAATTTGAGAGAGGAGAATTTCTCTATCCATAATTCCAATATCTAATTACAATAAATTATGTGAAAGTACTGTTGTAACTTTGAAAAAAACATGTGAGGAACATTGGTCAAACCTAACTGGTGACATAGCTGACGATGATATGTCTTAGGATTCACATGTATTTGAAATTCATAGTTTTTTCTTAGTGTGCCACAGAGCACACATTAAATGTTGGGAGGGAAGGTGGAAGGAGGTAAGGGAGGTGGGAGGAAAATAGCTCCTTGATTGGAGTTTGACTTAGAAGCACTAGTTTCTGAACAAGGTCAATCACTAGGGATTGGCTCAAGTCTGAAAAGTTTCCAAACTTAGGCTGATGTGCTCTGTTGAAATTCACCCAAAAATTGCTTACCTTATTACTGAGGAGTCACACCAGATGTCCCGTCCAAGGACTAATAACTTTTATTCCTGTAGGCTACATCCATATGTGAGGAAGCAGAAGAGCGCATTTCAGGGCTGGTTAGTCAACTTTAAGTTATGCTCAGTGCACTGTATCGGGAATACAAAAGCATTTTCCAGATGGCATCATAAAGCCAGTTCATTTTTGCAAAGCACCATCTCATTTTTGAGAAATAGCCCCTTGTTTTTCATTCCCTTTGGTCGTTTTAGAAGTGCTTTCTCTTGTCATAAATGCAAGGCTTAAACTAGAGGGTCGGGTAGGAGATCTGTTGCATATTATGAAAAATTGTCTAACAGGCTGTGAGTATTCAGACATGAATTGATGAGGAAGATGATAAGATATCACTGGCCAGGTCATGGAGGAGACAGAATGCCAGATGGATACTGGGATTCTTCTTTCACTGTTAATGATATAACCTTGTGTGATTCACTTAATCATTTTGTATTTCAATGTCTACATATGTATGAGAGCTATTCTAATTCTAAGTAATTCTTTTGTAGGTCTCCCAAGGTCCAACTGTCATTTGAGTTGTTTCTCTGCCTGCTTATTTACATGAACTCTGCTGTGACCCAATCATTCAACTCTTTTCCAAATATCCCTTGTCTTTTCCAGATTCATGTCTTTAATCAAGCCTCTTCCTTGGGCTAGAATGCACTTTCTCCTCTTCTCTGTCTAGCTAAATCTTATATATCCTTTAAGTCACTGACCAAGTCTCTCCAGTGAAGGCACACATGTATCCATGTTACTCTATGAGGGGGATTAATACATGTACTCTCAATTAGTTATCTGAACAATCTTAAAAAGTGTTGTACCTACTTTATAGGGGAGAATGTGACTCAAATAAAAATGCCTGTTGTTCCAAGATCCTACCAGAATCTTGTTTTAAATGCAGATCTTGAACATCAGGATACTAGCAGTGGAAGGCCACTGCTCTACACAGTCTCCTACTGTCATTTATTTTGTCCTTTGCTGCAATTACTATTCTTATTGCTATGTCATACTTTATTAAAATATAAAATTTCAGATTTCCTTTAATAAATAGTCAATATCTTGGGCCTCCCCGGTGGCGCAGTGGTTCAGCACTGGGCTGCGAAGCTGCCTGCAGCCTCTGCAGCGCCGGTTCCATCTCCGGCCACCAGGTGAGGGTCCCACATGGCGCACAGACCTCTCCTGCCGCCCACTGCTCTCCTCAGCAGTGTACTTCGTCAGTCTGCCTATTCTGTTCCCCACTCTGGCTCTGGTGAATTCTCTCACATCCCGCACTTCTGACTGTACCCAGTGCTTGTATAAATAAATAAAAATAAATCTATAAATAAATAGTCAATATCTTAAAGAATAGTAACTTTACTTTGTTTACCCTAAAAAGTAAATTCCATGAGAACAGAGAATTTGGCTGTGGATTCCCAGCTCGAAGGGCCTTACGCATAGTAGACTCCTCATAAGCATTACTGAGTGAATCTGTGTTTGTCTTCTTTTACAGTGGCTGGCCCTTCACATAAACATTTCTAATGTATGCTTATTTTTCTGGTACAATGAGACTGTCTCCTCATAAAGATTTTTAGATTAAAATACTCTTGAATATTACAAAATGATTTTCCCTTATGGCTTTCCAGGTTTGTTATCTACCTTCTGATGCTGATCTTGTTTACATAACATGCCTGGTCATAAATCATTAATTGAATCATTTACCCTACTCTTGATTTCTCATGCTGCTACCAGATACCAACGTGTTTGCTTCTAAATGATGCAGAATGAAAGTCATGTCATGGAAATTTACCCTCCATAATAACTGCTTCCTAAATTTTACTTGTTGAGTACTAATCGTCCCCATGTTAAGCACTCAGTTGTAATATTTAATTCTCACATAAGAACAGAGATACTCAGCCCCATATTACAGGTTAGGACACCAGAACTCAGAGAGAGTAAGTCACATGTTCAGGACTGCCTAGACACCAAGTTCTGAGGTGAGGTTATATAGCCTGAGCTCCTAACATTGAGCTCTGCTATATCCCTGTCTACTGATGTTCTGGAAGAGGAGGCTTAGTGTTTCTGTAAACTGGCAGGATCAAGTTAAACAAGATCCAACAGTCAGGTCAATGAAGGGATAAATGGCACTACATTTTTGAGGGTTTAACTATTGGGGGAATTTTAAACATTGCAACTAAAGTTCCAATTCTAATTAATGTTATTTTACTGGGTAAGGGCTAGCTTCTGTTCATTAGTGGAGAAAAATCATTAATATGTAACATTATCTCTAATTTGACCCTCATAAAGGCCAGTTGGTATTTATTAATATTTTGAATAAGAGTGATATTTCACTAGCTTATTTAACCAGACTTCATTAGCTAAATTGATTTTTGTTTTGATTTGTTGTTGAGTCATAGCTTGTTATTCCAGGAAGTCAGAATGAATATTTTAGTAGTGCTCAGTGAATATTTGTATCTAGAAATGAAAACACAAAGAAAAACATGGCTTCTAAGTATTTGCAATAGCATTCACAATTTTTAGTTTTGGCATTGGTGAGAGTCTAGCTGTTCTCTTTTCTAAGTGAACCATGTTTGAAAACTTGACCTAACCTAGTTTTCAGTTCCTTCTTGTAAGTTCTGAAGTCTTTATCACTGGTAAAAGGACCTTTTTGGAGATAACACAATTGGACAGAATATTCAAGATTGCAAATTTTTAGATTTTTAGAATTTAGATGCTGTTTCTTTCTCTTTTATCTACCACATGTAACTCTGGATAAATTCCTCTGAAACAAATGCTCATTTATATAACTACAAGTTAAAGTTAATATCAAACTCAAAGAATTTGAAAGTGATCTATAAACCCACAAAGTGCTTGGAATTACTTAAATTGAGTCACAATGTAAATATTGGGTAGAAGACTGGGAGATTGACATTTTACTATTTCCTCCTTTTTGATTTCTGTATAGTAATAGATACACAGGAAGCAGTAAATTTAGTTCATAATACATGTTATGGAATTCAGTCACAGGTGTTAGGGGATAAAAACTGGAATGTAGCTTAGGAAACCATATGGTTGTGTGGCTTGGTTTTGATATTAATAAATCAGTAGCTTCTGACAGGCTCAAGCAGGGAGCTGACTTTTATCTCATTGTAGGAGTCTAAAGTCTCCCGATCTGCAGGCTTTGAATCATTGCTTAGAAGAAGATTAAACAATATCTCCTTTCATAGCAAATTGGTAATTAATGATAAATTTAAATTATTTAAATGACTTCAGATTGCCTTTGGCTTGAGTATATGCATATAAGCAGATAATTCTTTTAAAAAGGATATCTCACTTTATTAACGAAAAGGATACATTCATTAATTATTCACTAAATGTGCACTGAGCACCTACCATGTGTTAGTTTCTGCCCAGGGTGCTGAATTTCAGTGATGCATCAGATAAGGCCCCTACCTTTAAGAAACTCACCAACTAGTAGAAGAGAAACACACATCAACTGCAAGAAACAGTTTCTATATCCCAATATCATATTCTTTGTCAGGGTTATCATAGCCAGAAGAAATAATATGAGGAACAAGGCATTACACCCAGAAGTCAGATAAGGAGAGTTAATAGTTTAAAAATAAATAATAATAACTTCAGAATGTACAGAATTTATATATGGGAATCTTGATGCAAAAGGAGACAGAGCAAAGAGTTAGATAGAGTGAAGCAGTGACTCCTGGCCCATGAAAGTGTGGGTAGGAGGAAATTTTAGGGACTGGCCATCTGCCTGTGCTAGTTCAGAGCCCTCAGGAGTCTGAGGCAAAGAAACAGATTCCCCCCTCCACAGAAGCCTCTAGGAGAGTCAGCAGAAGCTTTCCTCTCTTCTCCAAAAACTGAGAGAAATGGGGAGGTCCAGGTGTGGAGGAGCTGCAGGGAGGCTATGACACCTCCTATAGCCCTGCTGACTCATTTTTAAATTACCTTCATAAACCTTAGTGGGACTTTTATGACAAATACCACAGAAAAGTGGGATTTCTCTTGCATTTGCCTTAATCCCTGCCTTAGCCAGGAGACATGAGGTTGACATAGAGGGCGAGGAAACCAAAATTTAAACATGCACATTCTTAAGTTTGAACATTTTGCTCTACATGAGAAGTATAAAGGGTTTGGAATCTAATGTTTGGTGCTGGAGTATTTCAGTGTAGGTCTGTTGCTGGTACCGGGAGGTGTTCCTGAATTGAGCTGAGATTAAATTTTCAATAACAGAAATTACTGGAGTGACCTGAGTCGTCTTGGAGAAGCTAAGAAATAGAGCTCAAGGTAGAAATTAAATCTAGCTTTAGGAAAAGAGAGCAAGCAACATTTAGCACACCAGAATTTGTGATTTGAGAAAGGTGCATCATCTAAACCATATGTGATCTCAAAGGCATTCATCACAAAAAAAATTTGCCTATCACTTCTCTGAGGCTCTCATTTTTTTACTAGTAAAATGAGTTTCATCCCAGAAATAGGATCTTGAGTTAACTAGATAATGAGTTTCTGTTAAAATACAATTAATTTGTCAGTCCATTAAGAAGGGTAAGTGATTGATTACCAGGGACTTCCCGGTATTACTTTGTAAAAGGGGATGAAGATATCAATATCTGGAGGCCTAGAGGTCAACAGTGATAAAAGAGTCGCAGGGAGAAGAGGTAAAGGTACCCTCCAAAGGGGAATTGTTTTCTGAGGATCCCGAGTTGCAAGTAGTTCTTTCTTGCATGATTTAGAAAGATATTTCATTTTAAGAAACTAATTTCTGGAGATTTTTGTGGGGGAACACCCTACCTGGATTATAGCTACTAGGAAATGCTATAGGATCCATGCATCATTAGACTTAAACTTTTCTTTTTGATAAGTTCTTATGTAATGGAGCAGCCCCGATATAAAAACAGGTTGCCTGGCTGTGGGTCCTCACCCGTGTGCTTAAAAGGGACTTATTAATACTCCACTACAGGCACACACAAAAGGTTAATAAAAGGTTTATTTACAAGGGAAAGGGAAATGAGGAAATATACAACTCAGGGAGAAAATAGGGAAATAAAGTATTTAAGGAGTCCTGCCTGATCTGCGGACCTGGAAACCCAAAGGCACTCCGGGAGCTGGCCAAGCGCTGCGAGCTGGCGGAGAGTCAAAAAAGGGAACCCCCCCAAAGCCCACGTGTCTGGTTTTATACCAAACCTGGGTGCTTAACCCCACCCTCAGGTTCCAGCAACCCTTTGGTGGTTATGGGATTTGTCTTTCCCAATGTCCTGATGGCTTTGGTCTGGAGTCGGGGTGGAGTCCACAAAGCCCGTATGGAATTAGATTCAGGACATCCTTTTCCCCCTAACGCTTATTTACTAAAGCTGAAAGGCCCTTTCTTTAGTATAATAATACTTTGCATTTGACAAATGAAATGATTTTGGAGATCAGTAGAAAGCTGAATAATGTATCTGGCAATGATCTGGTAGGTTGCCTGTCACCCTGGGTCCCACCAGAAGCAGGCCTGCCTGCAAAACTATTGAAGAGGTTGGACCAGCTGTCTGTTTATCTGCATCAGGGACTTCAGAGAAGGAACATGTTCTAAAGGAAGAGAATCAAGATTCACAAGGTTACAAGGTGAGGGACTGCAGTCAATAGTGAATAAAATCTCAAAGAACAGATTCATAGAACGCTCTGTCAGACCCTGAGAACTACTCAGTGAAGCAAGGCTTTATGGCTTCATGAGGAGGATTGAGTGGAAGGTGTTTGTCCCACTACAGGTTGGCAGTGGGAGCCCAGAAAAGTGAAGAAATAATCAGGATGGAAAGCTAGTGCAGAGGAGGAGCCCTGGAGATAGCTCGCCTCATCAGCTTCTCCATGGCCAGGAGGATCACAGGCAAGCAGAACGAACAAGAGGCCACTGTGGTAGGGATTGTGGGTAAAAGAACCTCCTCATCCCTGAGCTCAAGTAAGGCAGTTATCCTCAGAAGGGATGTGAGGAGGCAGTGCTGGAGGCTGGGGAAGGACTGAAATTTCTGCAGAGTGGGGCCAGTCAAGGACCCACTCTGTGTGTGTTTGTGTGTGTGTGTTGTTCACTGTTATTGCAAATCTTTTTTTTTTTTTTTTTTTTGGCTGATATGTTCTAGAAAAGGAGGGTTCACTTCAGATTTTTGCCAGGAATCTTCTGAGATTTTTTTTTTCTTTAAAAATTTTATTGCAATAATAATGGCGTGTAACATATATAAGTTTCAGATGTACAGCTTTTTTATTTTGCTATACTACTTTTTGATCACCATCAGAAGTCTGGTTTCTAGCTCCCAGCCATTTTACCCAACTCCTATCCCCCTTCCCCTCTGGTAACCACTGTTCTGTTGTCAGAATCTAAGGGTTTGTTTTGTTTCATTGTTTGGTTTTGTATCTTCCACATATAAGTGAACCATATGGTCTTTGTCTTTGTCTGAATTATGTCAGCATAATCCCCTCAAGGCCCATCCATGTTGTCACAAGTAGCAGGGTTTCATCTTTTTTTTTTTTTTTTAATATTGCTGAATGGTAGTCTAGAGTGTATATGCACCACATTTTCTTTATACATTCATCAGTGGGCATTTAGGTTGTTTCCTCATCTTGGCTATTGTGAATAATGCTGCATTGCACATAGGGGTGCATGTATCTTTTCATTTTTTAAATTATATTTTTTATTTTATGTATTTTTTACATCGTTCTTCATTTTTGTACAATGTACACTTTCTCATCTCAGTTACAGTACCCGTGAAATTCCCACCACCAGTTCCCACCCCTGTTTTAATCCTACTCCCTTCTTCCCACCCTGCAGAATGTCTCTGGTTTATAGTTGCCTGTTGATTTTGATTTTCACTTTATTATAATTACTTTAATCCACCCCCCCTCCCCCATCCCTTATTTGGATCCTCTACATCCTCTTATAAGTAAAACCATCCGGTATTTTTCATTGATTTACATCTTGTTTGGAGTCCCTCCTCTGACAGCATCCTAACACTTTATCAACTTCACTACCTGAAAGTGCTGTTTTCACATGCAGTTCCAGCAGGTAGGGCCTGTTTTGTGGTGATTTCTGGGGTATAGAGAGCTGCTGAGGTGCTCATTGTTTTTATGCTTGCTTTCTAGGTAATGGGTGACTGACCTAGAGGGAGGTTAACCCTATGAGTGCCGTGAAGGCATGGGGAATTGGTAGGCTTCAGTTAGCCTGGCCTGCCCTCAATTTCTTCATCTGTAAAAATGGTATGATCCCTTGTCTGGAGAATCACCCACAGAACCAAAATTAAAAAATAGGTACTTGAGGCTGCTAAATACCAAATTAGAATAAGATGCTGGTACATTTTAAAAGAGCTCTACGGAAATGTCCACCATTGCTTAAGGACCCCTGAGCCAGATTTTTCTCCAAGTTCCCTTCCAACTTTAAAATACTGTTTTTTGTCATGTATTTTTATCTATCACTTGTCTGAGATTAAATTGGCACAGTATATTTTAAAAGCCTTATGAATTTGCCTGTTCTTTAACTTAAGTTCTTTTATAGAAATTTATCCATCAGAAATTAGATCATGTACATAAACAGGTATTCATGAATAAGCACTATGTATTATAGAAGGTAGCTGTTGAAGCAACAAAAGTGATTAGCATTAATATTGTATATCTCTTGGAAGAAAACATGCAGATGGTAAACTCCTTGACATTGGTCTTGGGATAATTTTATGGATCTGACTCTAAAAGCAAAGTAAGCAGGAGCAATAGTAAAAAAAAAAAAAACAAAAACCTTATTTCTGAGATAAATTATGGTATATCTCTAATACAAAATACTCTGTAGTCATTGAAAATTAAATTTTAAGAGAGTACCAATGACATGGAAAATGTTCACAATGCACATAAAATGAAGAAAAGCGTATTTTTATGATATTTGTGAATATAATCATATATGTCAGAATTATGCCGAGTGCTAGAGTCCAGACATGAAAGAGAATACTGTGTGATTCCATTTATTTGAAATTCTAGAAACGACAAATCTCACCTGTACTGCCAAAGCAGGGCAGTGACTGTGGAGCAGGGCAGCTGGAGCTGGATGGGTAGGGGCAGCTTTCTGAAGCGATGGGGATGCTTTCAATCTTGGTTATGATGGGGGTTACATAAAAGCATAAATTTGAGCACAGGAATGGGACATTTCTGGAAGTATGGAAATACCACTTCAGTAGCAAACACAAAGGGAAACTTTGTATAAAGCTCTCTATAAAAGTTCTCTTAATTTTAAATTATTTAAAATGTGAACTATTGAAAAGTAAATTACTAGTACCATACCATGGAAACATTATTCCATATTGACAAATCCCCCTGCCTGTACCTTAAAAAGAAAGTAAAACTATAGAAATACAAATATGTGATGATGAATATATTGGTGAGGGTGAGATTAGAGGTGATTTTTTTCCTTTATACTTTTTTTTTTTTTTTTTTTTTTTTTTTTTTTTATAGAGGCATGTTTTTTTATTTATTTATTTATTTGTTTGTTCGTTTGTTTTGTTTATACATGCACTGGGTACAGTCAGAAGCGCGGGAGGGTGAGAGAATTCACCAGAGCCAGAGCAGGGAGCAGAGCAGGCAGAAGGACCGAAGTACACTGCTGAGGGGAGCAGCGGGCGGCAGGAGAGGTCTGCGCGCCATGTGGGACCCTCCTCCAGTGGCCGGGGAGCAGCCGGGGATCGAACCGGAGCCGCAGAGGTCGCCGGCAGCTTTGCAACCCAGCGCTCAACCGCTGCGCCACCGGGGAGGCCCACCTTTATACTTTTCTATTTCTTTTTCAAAATGTCTACAACAAGCATGTTATAATTTTGCAATGAAATCATGATGTTAAACTTTGTATTTAGCTGTTATACTGGACTCAAAAAGCATTGGAAAGTAGATAAGCCAAGAACTTCAAAAAATCTAACATTATTCCAGTCTTAATAAAATGTGACCTTTATTAAAAAGGGAGATACAGGGCCTCCCCGGTGGCACAGCAGTTGAGTGCTGGGTTGCGAAGCTGCCCGCGGCCTCTGCAGCGCCAGTTCAATCCCTGTCTGCTCCCCGGCCACCGGAGGAGGGTCCCACATGGCGCGCAGACCTCTCCTGCTGCCCGCTGCTCCCCTCAGCAGTGTGCTTCGGTCCTTCTGCCTGCTCTGCTCCCTGCTGTAGCTCTGGTGAATTCTCTCACTCTCCCACGCTTCTGACTGTACCCAGTGCTTGGATAGATAGATAGATAGATAGATAGATAGATAGATAGATAGATAGATAGATAGATAGATAGATAAAAAGAAGGGAGATACACAGTGACCGCAGCAGTAGACTGGGGAAAATCTTGACCAACGATGATGGTGGCAGAGGCAGAAACTTGGACCAGATTTGTTCAAGAACTGAGCATGTGCAGTGACCCCATCTGAGTCTGAGCTGTGACCCTATCCCCCACCCCATTGTGAGGGGCTGAACTCCTTCCATGTCTCAGCCCTCTGATCACAGCTCTGTCCACCCCACTCAGCCCCTTATGGCTGCAGCCCATAAAAAAAACAGGATATGCCAGAGATCAAGGAAATGACACAGACAGTAACTCTCAAACAAACAAGCAGAGGCAGCCAGGAACCTAAACAAGGATGCAGAAGAGGAAGTAAACAAGCAAACAAAGCTCAAGGCTGAGATCCGAGAGAACAAAAACCCAGCACCAAAGTCATTTCAAAGGGAGGCTAGAATTCTCTCCAAGACCAGAGGAAGTAAGGAACTTCCTTAGTAGCCCTGACTTGCCACATACCCTAGAGACACATTGATCGTGAGGTCCTGGTTGGCTCTCTGGGTCTTTTAGCTCCAGAAGAATGAGGTGGCTTCAGTCCAGAAAGATCTTGGTCACTTAGCAGGATAAACTTGTCCTCCGGCAGACCTACACTCCAAGTCTGAAGGGCCCTGTTCTGCTCCAAGGGTGCCATTCTTATAGGAAAACAATGACAGGTGTGGGGGCTGGAGAGGGAGGGAAGAAGAGCAAGCTGATAGTCACTGTCCAAGCCTCCTCTATGAAACAGGATGTATCCTGCCTCAGGTTCTTGGGCACAAACCAATGACATAATTATTGCTGAATTTCTCCCAGGCAGCTAACTTTTGGCCAAAAGGAGATCGTGCTAAGAGTTTCATCACTTCTTTCAAGTCCTATGTATTGTATTTGGCTCTGGATGCAAAATCTACAGAATGTCTGTCTGTGTCCTTTGTTGCAGGGAGTCTCAGGAAAGGAAGCCGTGAGTGTCCTTGCCCCACTTGGAAATGATGGTGGAATGAAAGAAAGAGCAGACAAGACATTCTTTTCTGAGAGGTCTCCCAAGACTCTTTTTAGATGTCTTTCCACAGAGCCAGGTATTGTGAGGATGGAAGGGACAAAGAAAAAAGGGTGAGCCTTGTTTTATATTTTGCAATAGTTGTTCAAATGTCACTTCCAGGGTCTTGGATTTCTTCTTAGATATTTCAACTATTTCCCCTAGAACTGTTCTCCCATTTAAAATATGCTATGAAACACCAATTTTATGAGAATAGAAAATTCATGTATTTTAAAATTACATTCCTTAACAGATGTAGCAAGAAGGCATGCATAAAATATTTTGATAGAAAGAAACCTCCTTGCTCCTTAGGGATGTTTGGGAGTTCTACCATATCATAGGTAATCAACTAGATTTCAAGCAGATGAGCTGTTCTGTCATATCCAGTCTCAGCTCCCAGCAAACTTTATTCTAAAGTGAGGACTCAATAAATGTCCTCATTCTATCTTTATTGTTTCTTGTAGGGAGCTTAGAAGTGAGCTTGGAGCTAAGAAGCTTGTGGGGTGACATGGGAAATAGCACACCCCAAATGCCTCTGATGCTCTAGAAGTGCAGAGAGAAGTCCATGACGTTTTTAAAAGGGCAAGGAATTATAAGATCTTTAGAAGTGCAGAGATGCAAAAAAAAAAAAAAAATCTGAACTATTTCTGACTATAGCTTGAGGTAAAAATAAATAAATAAATAAAAATAATTGTTAAGCCATTCTGTGGCAAGGGGCGAAGGGCTCAAAGAAAGGAAGTAAATCAAATTACTATTGCAATGAAAAAAAAGAACAGGTTACAAAAACAGATGGAAAAATAGGCTCAATACACAATTCCTACAGGTTTGTGGAACTACATGTCAGTGGGTCACACACTGCTGCTGTTTTTGTTTTCAAATGTAACAGGACACTTGATTATTACATGATGCAGAAGAAATGCTTCCAAATGCACTTGGAAATAATTATATATTTGTTGAAGGTTTTTTCCTGTATTTGGATGAATTTCTAAGCTAAATGGGGAAGAGTTGGACAGGACCTATTAGAAAAGGAAGATACAGATTAGAGAGGCAAAGCTACGAATATCACTGAGCAGGAGTTTCTATTGTCTGACCCAGGAAAGTGAGGGCTAAGAGATAATTTAATATGTGCTTCCAGTCTGTGCAGGGACCCTGGTGGCTTTTGACCATCTGTTCTTTATCTTCTCCAAGGGTAGAAAAGAGGAAAAAGCTTAAACTACCAGAAAGTAAATTGAGGTTAGACTAGGAGGACTTCAGGCTAATGTCTGAGTGACACTGCAAACCGGTGGTGGCTGTGGCCTCAACAACCCTGACCTCATCAGGAACACAGATGGACATTAATCCACCTAGGAGAATTCTACATAGTCCAGCTGGGATAAATCCTTGGGTCTTTTCAGACTAAACAATAACAAAAAAAGATTGGATATCACCTTGATTTAACTTAGTCTCTTCTGCCTGAAAGTTTTTTTTATATTATTATTTTTTATTTTTTACATCATAGTTTAGTTCATTTTTAAACAATATTTGCTTCCTCCCACTCAGGTGTAGTCCCCATAGAGTTTCCTTCACCAATGCACCCTTGCACCATCACCTCAGTCCCCTGTGCTCCTCCCTCCCTCCACCTGATCCCTCTCCCTCCTCCTCCCCTGCAGAATGTCTCTGATTTATAATTGTCTGTTTTTGCTTTGCTGTGTTTTGTACTGCTACTATTTTTCTTACACTGATGTCTTATTTGGTTCCCCTATATTCCTGCTGTAAGTGAAACCATCCGATATTTTTCTTTTTCCTTCTGGCTTATTATAATCAGGGAAATGCAAATCAAAATCACATTGAGATACCACCTTACACCAGTAAGAATGGCACATATCAGAAAAACAAGCAACAACAGGGCCTCCCCTGGTGGCGCAGGTGGTTGTGTTCCGCTCTGTGAAGCTGTCCGCAGCATCTGCAGCACCGGTTCCATCCCAGCCGGCTGGTTAGGGTCCCACATGGCACAGCAGACCTCTCCTGTCTCGCCTGCTGCTCCCCTCAGCAGTGTATTTAGTCAGTCTGCCTGTTCTGTTCCCCACTCTGTCTCTGGTGAGACCTCTCACCCTCCCACACATCTGTGGTTCTTGTATAAATAAATAAATCAATCTGAAAAAAAATAAAACAAGCAACAACAAATGTTGGCAAGGATGTGATGAAAAAGGAACTCTCCTACATTGCTGGTGGTAGTGCAAACGGGTCCAACCACTATGGAAAGCTGTTTGGAGTTTCCTCAGTCTATTAAAAATGGAGCTACCATATGACCCAGCAATTCCACTCCTAGGGATCTACCCAAAGGACACAGAAACATTGATTCAAAAGAACACCTATGTTTTTCGCAGCAGTATTTACAATAGGTAAAACCTGGAAACAACCCAAATGCCCCAAAATAGATGACTGGATCAAGATGTGGTATATATACGCAATGGAATATTATTCAGCAATCAAAAAGATAAACTCATGCCATTCACAGCAACATGGATGGAACTAGTAGGAATTATGCTCTGTGAAAGGAGATTTTTTTTTAAAGATTTATTTATACAAGAGCTGGGGTACAGGCCAGAGGCATGGGAGGGTGAGAAGACCCACCAGAGACAGAGCAGGGAGCAGAATAGGCAGACTGACTGAAAACACTGCTGAGGGGAGCAGCAGGAGAGGCAGGAGAGGTCTGTTATGCCATGTGGGTATCTCCCTGACCGACCAGAAATCGAACCCATGCTGCAGAGGCTGTGAACAGCTTCACAGTGCTGTGCTCAACCTGCTGCACCACTCGGGAGGCCCCTGCCTGAAAGTTCTGTTCCAGATGGACAGCTGTCTGCCATTCCTAGTAGAGAGTCACCTTCCGATGCTGCCCATGTGCACTTAAATGGGAATGAATTTGTCACTGAACTGCTCTAACATGTGGGCTCACTTGTTTACACCCTTCTGCCCTGTTACTCAAATATCTTCAAGTTTATTTTGGTTAAATATATATTCCACTCTTTTGAATTCTTAGACCTGGATATTTGAGAAAATATAATACGTTTTTGTTCTCAAGATGCTTAAAGAAGGGAGGACGTCTACCTTAAAGGCTGTAATGAGGGGAGTAAAAGGTAAGAAGAGCTGAGAGTGGCAGGGGCCTGTGGAGGGTCTCGCAACTCGGGACACTGGCTGGAATGGATTTCAACAGGAGTTGGGCAGCGGGGTTTGGCAGGTGAGAGTGTGTTTTCAAGAAGGTCAGTGTTACAGAAGAGACAGTGTGTTTTCAGGAAGGTCAGGGAGACAGAAGAGAAGCAGGGCATTGCCCATGAGGATGTGGCATTGGGCTTAAGTAGACATTTGCTGGAGAGATGGGGAAGGTATTGATCAGGACAGTGATGGACAGTGTGTGGCAGTCCTGGAATTGGAGAAAAGAAGGAGAAGATGTGCATTTCTAAAGCCAAACCTCTCCTGGAGCTCAGGAGAGAAACTTAGGGTAGAAACCCAGAGAATCACCTCCACAAAAATGGTGCTGTGAAGTACGACTTTCTTTTCACTCGCATGATCTGTGGAGGGGGGGGGGAACCCGGGGAGAAGACTCTCCACTTTAGAGAGAGCAGTCACTTAGTTCTCTTTTGCAACTGTCCGTGAAATTGGGTCAGCAGCTCTATGTAAGACAAATGCTCTAAATAATAAATAAAATACAGCTATGAAGGCTTTAAAATAGATCAATTGCTCTATATATGTGAAGTGTCAAATGATAATAATAACTCTGTTCTGGATCATGAACAAATAGGAAATAATTGCCTATGGAATGTAATGGTAACTAAAAAGGGAATGAATGACCTCGAATGGGGTGTGTGTGCCTGTGAGGAGGAACACACACATGTCTGCATGCAGGTGAGGCAGATAGAGAGAGGGAGAGAGAATGGAACATCAATTTTCCTTCAGTTCTGCGGGTTGGGTAAAGGTCATGTTTTGTGAAGGGTTACTTTCATTCACCATCGCTCTTGTAATTTGGCACCTACAAGATAGTGTTCAGATGTATGCAATAAGCTTGCTCTTTTTGAAAAGCTGTTTCTTTGCTTTTCTTCTCTCTAATATCCTTTCAGCTTGACATAAGACTTAATACCCAGGTGAGAAATGATAAAGTACATTTTACAAACTAAAGAAACTCAAGACAAAGACTTATATTCCTATTACTTTTTTTCTCTGTTCTTCATGGTGTTTTTTTTTTTTTTTCCAATTCTGAAAGTCTGAAGGTCAACTTTCATAAAAGAGCAGAATCATAGCCACAGTCAGGTGATTGAGACTGCACTGATATAATATAGGTGCATATTACCCACTAGAAGTTAATTTACTTTTCACCTATTTTAATTGAATCATGTTAATGAATATGATTTTAATTTTTTAAAGATTTATTTATTTATATAAGCTTTGGGTGCAGTCAGAAGCACAGGAGGGTGAGAGAATTCACCAGAGTCAGAGCAGAGAGCAGAGCAGGCAGAACGATGAAGTACACTGCTGAGGGGAGCAGCGGGCAGCAGGAGAAGTCTGCGTGCCATGTGGGACCCTCACCCGGTGGTTGGGGATCGAACCGGTGCTGCAGAGGCTGCGGGCAGCTTCACAACCCAGCGCTCAACTGCTGCGCCACTGGGAAGGCCCTGATTATGATTTTAAAAGTACTTTTTAAAAATAAATAGATCCTGGGCCTCCCCGGTGGCGCAGCGGTTGAGCGCTGGGTTGCGAAGCTGCCCGCAGCCTCTGCAGCGCCGGTTCGATCCCCGGCTGCTCCCCGGCCACCGGAGGAGGGTCCCACATGGCGCGCAGACCTCTCCTGCCGCCCGCTGCTCCCCTCAGCAGTGTACTTCGGTCCTTCTGCCTGCTCTGCTCCCCGCTCTGGCTCTGGTGAATTCTCTCACCCTCCCGCGCTTCTGACTGTATCCAGTGTTTGTATAAACAAATAAATAAATAAATCTTTAAAAAAAAAAAAAATAAATAGATCCTAAGAGCCAAAGGGACTATGGTGAAGGTTCACAGGTGAACTGGTAGTGGGAATTTTATGGAGTATACACAATGATGTAAAAGATATAAATAAAAAATATATATATTAAAAGAAAACAAATAGATCCTAGGAAAAAAAACTCAGTTGTGATAAGCTCTTTAAGAAATTACTTCTAAGTAGTGGAAGTGCCCTTGCTGGCACTTTTAATGTGATCTTCCATTTCTGATTGTGTTTTTCTAAAAGGTTAAACCAGTACCTTGTGAGTAAATCAAATGTGTTCAATTCCTGATGTGCTTATGTTTGCTTGGCCATGTAAGGATTTCTGGCATTGCTATGAAGCCTTTCAGACCATGAACATTTCCACAAGTATTTCATGATGAAAAGCAAGGCAATGGTGATTGGCCTGGAAAAACCACTGTGGAATGTGCTGGTTAAGGCTCTGTCTATGACTTTGAATGACCCTGGATGAGTTTCTGGCTGTCCCGTGACTTGAGAACATGCACCATCACCTGGACAACCCACAGCCTGTCCCAAAATAGAGCTAGTAGCCAAACAAACCCTGTACTGTGTTTTCTTTAAATGCACAGACTGTACTCTGGCTCCAAAGAGTGATTCATTTTTTAGTTTAAACATCATGTCATTATTTATCATTCTTCCCAGAGTATCTGACAATTAATTTTCTCACAGTATGATACTGAAAAAAGAAAGTCAAGAAGAATGAGGTCAAGAGTTCCTAAAATGATGAGTAATTGCTGTAATTTTTCCCTTCATTTTCAGTAAAATGAAAGCCAACTCTAATCATAACACAGGGCTGCACAACTTCATCTCACAGTGGCCAACAGGCCCTTTATGTTTAAGGCAGTGAGTGGCTGGGAGGGAACCAAGATAGAGAAGCAGCAACTCAAAGTAAAGTGGAGTTCCTGCCCTCTGTCTTTGCTGAAGTTGGAAGGACTTAGGAGGACAGAGGGAATGAGAGGAACTTGCTGCCTGATTATAGTGTCACATAGGTGCTCCAATGTAGTCACACATTAATATGAGGGTAAATAATTTTTCAATTAAACTTTTCATTTTGAGATTATTATAGATTCACATGCTGTTGTAATAAATAATACAGAGAGATCCCATGTGCCTTACCTGGTCTCTCATCATGGTAATAACTTACATGACCTTAGTACCATATCACAACCAGGATGTTGACATCGACACAGTCAAGATAGGGGACATTTGTATCCCCGCAATGAGCCCTCTTACCTTCTAACCCCACCATCTTGTTAACTTGACAATCACAAGTCTTATCTCGATAAAGGTATTTTGCTGTTTCAATAATGTCATATAAATAGAATTATACAATATACAATCTTTTGATACTCAGGGCAATGCTCTGGAGATTCATCTTTATTTTTAATAATTTTTTAAAAGATTTTATTTATGTAGACAAGAGCTGGGTACAGGCCAGAGGCACAGGAGGGTGAGAGGATTCACCAGAGACAGAGCGGGGAGCAGAACAGCAGACGGACCAAAAGCACTGCTAAGCGAAGCAGCAGGTGAGACAGGAGAGGTCGGCTGCGCCACGTGGGACCCTCACTGGCCGGCCGGGATCGAACCAGTGCTGCAGAGGCTATGGACAGCTTTACAGCACCACGCTCAAACTGCTGCACCACCTGGGAGGTCCTGGAGATTCCTCTTGAGTGTACCAGTGGTTCTTTCCTTTTCATTGTTGAGTAGCAGTCTAGCATAGAGATGGGCCAGAGTTTTTTCACTATTTTCCCATTGAACAACATCTGGGCTGTTTCCAGATTATGTCTCTCTTCAGTAAAGCTGCGATAAACATACACACACAGATTTTTTTTTTTTTTTAATGAATTTGAGTCCTCATTTCTCTGGGATAAATGCACAGAAGTTAAGTTAGTAAGTCATATGGTAGTTACATGTTCAATTTTTAAAGAAATGCCAAACTATTTCCCAGAATGACTGCAATTTTAAGTTCTCACGAGCAATGTATGTGTGACCCAGGGTCTCTGCATCCTCACCAAAATTTATTTAGCCTTGTTAATTGATATGTATCAATAATTCATGTGATTTTAGTTTGTATTTCTCAGATGACTGATACTGCACATCTTTTCAACTGCTCTCATCTCTCTACCCTCCCTGACAAAATGTCTTCTTTTTTTCTCTTGTCCCTTTTCATTTTGGATTATTTTTCCGCTACTGTGTTTAAAGGGTTCTTTTATGAGTCATTTGATGTGTGACTTACAAATATCTTCTTTGAATCTTTTAATACTCAAGTCTTTTAATCAATAATACCACATCTTTCCATTTATTTGGATATTTATTTGCTTTTATAATTGTAGTACTCAATAAAAAAAAAGTCTTCTGTGTACTTTATTAGGTACACACCAATGTATTTCATTTTTTTGGTGCACTTGTAATATAATGTGTTTTTAATATTAGTGTCCATGTATTTATTTTTATTAACACATTGAAGTTTGTATATTGATCTTCTGTACTGCTATCTTACTGAACTGACTTACTAGTCCTTGGAAGTTTTCGTAGGTTTCTTGAGGTTTTTCTTTTTTTCATGTAGTCACTGGTGTCATTGACCACTTCTTTCTGATCTGTATGCCTTTTATTTCCTTTCCTGCCTGGGTGCACTGGCCAGAACTCCCAGTTTATGTTAAATGAGGGTAAGGAGAGCTGCATCCTTACTTTCATCCTAGTTTTAGGGGAGAGAGAAACATTCAATTTTGTAATATTAAGTATAAGGCTACCTATCAAATTTTTGTATTTACTCTTTATCAAGTTGAGGAAGTTCTCCCAATTCATAGTTTTCTGAGAATTTTTATCATGAATAGCTGACCCACTTCTGTCAAATGCCTTTTCTGCATTGATTGACATGACCATGTGATTTTCTTCTTGGGCCCTGCTTATATGGTAAATTTTATTCATTGATTTTCAAGTACTGAGCCAATCTCTGACGCCTGGTATTAACCCCACTTGGTAATGGTGCAAAAACCATTTGATATATTGCTAATTATATTTGTTAATTCTTCATTTAGGATTTCAGCACCCACATTTGTACAGGATATTCGTCAGTGATTTTCTTTTGTTTTTTTTTTGTTTTGTTTTTTTGTGTGTGTGTGTGTTTTGTTTTTTATTTGATGGGGGAGGATTGGTATGTCCTTATGCACTTGGGGTATCAGGCTAATAATAGCTTCATAAAATGAATTGGGATGTACTCCTTCCTTTTCTGTACTCTGGGAGAAATTGTGTTGGATTTTTGTTAATTATTTTTTAAAGGTTTGTGAAACTATACCTAAAATTTTCTTTTATGGATATTTTAAGACTATGAATTAAATTTTCTTAATATCATTTGGCTATTCAACTTACTTATTTTATATTGGGTAAATTGTACTAGCTTGGTTTTTTGAGGAATTTGTACATTTGTACATTGTACATGTACCTTGCATGTAAATTGTCAGATTTATACATCTAGAATTATTTGTAATATTTCCTCATT
This sequence comes from Talpa occidentalis, assembly GCF_014898055.3. Taxonomy (NCBI): domain Eukaryota; kingdom Metazoa; phylum Chordata; class Mammalia; order Eulipotyphla; family Talpidae; genus Talpa; species Talpa occidentalis. The sequence continues at coordinate 36,611,386 of NW_023601212.1, forward strand.
TTCCTTTTGATATCCACAGGGTCTGTAGTAGTCTCTGTTTCATTCCTTATGTTGGTAAATTTGATCTTCCCTTTTTTTCCTTGTTCATCTTGCTAAAAGTTTGTTGATTTTATTGATCTTTTCAAAGACCAAAGTCTGTTTCCTTAATTTTTTTTTTTTATTATGCTGCTTTTACTTTCATTAATTTCTGCCCGGTGTGAGTGAGTTTGTGCTTTTTTCTAAATTCATTGGAGTTTTTATTATTATTTAATAGTGGAGTTTATATTATTATTTGAGATTTTTCCCATTTCCTAGTTTACATGTAGTGCTATGAGTTTGCATTTTAGCATACTGAAGATTTATAAAATGTCTGTAGATATCACAAAGCACAATGGCTTATATTTTCATGTTAATTCAATTCCATGCATTTTTTATTTATTTATATGGACCACAACTGGAGTGTAGGCTAGAGGTGTGGAGGGGGTGAGAGGATTCACCAGAGACAGAGTGGGGAGCAGAACAGGCAGGTCTATTGAGATATACTGCTGAGGGGAGCAGCGGGCAAGACTGGAGAGGTCTGCTGTGCCATGTGGGTTAGCTCCCTGGCCAGGATCAAACTCATGCCACAGTGGCTGGTGATAGCTCGATAGCACCGAGATGTTAAACCCAGCGCCACCAGGGAGGCCCTTTCATGCATTTTAACTTCCCTTGATACTTTTTCTCTGATCACTTCTTGGCCTTTTGGCTAAGATCAAGTGTACTTTTTCTCTGATCTGTGGATGACTGAGTGGTATGTTCTTTGGTTTCCAAATGTTTGGAAATTTTTCTTTTCTCTTTCCTGTATTGATTTATAGTATAATCCTATTGTGGGCAGACAACACAGTGTGATTTCAGCAATTCTAAATGTGTTGAGGTTTATTTTATGACATGGGATAGAGTTGATCTAGCTTTATATTCCAAGAACCCTTGAGAAGACTATGTAGTCTTTTGTCATTAATGAGGTATGAGGGTATACCGCAGTAACTATCAAAAAGATCTTGGTTAATGATGTTGTTGAGTTCTTTTGTATGCTTGCTAATGTTCTGTATAGTTGTTTTATCAGTTGTTGAGAGATGAGTGTTGAAGTCTCGTCTACAATTGTAAATATACCCATTTCTCCTTTTAGTTCAATTACTTTTTGCTTCATTGTTTGCAGCTCTGTTTGGAGATTACTGATGTGATTCCTATGTCTCCTTAGTAGACTGATGCTTTATCATTATATGTTGTCTTTTTTGATTCTAGTAGTTTTCTTTGCTCCAGAATCTACTTTGTCGGGTTCTGATGCAGCCACTCCTGCTTTCCTTTGGTGAATGTCTCCTGTCCTTTTATTGGCACCCTACCTGCATCATCATATCTGAAGAAGGTCCTTTTAGTAAAAAACATTGTTGGGTAGTGGTTTCAATTACTCTGCTGATCTCTTTTCTTTTGCCATTTTGCCCTGCCCTCCTTCTGCTCACCCCTCCATTCATTCTGCCTCAGACACAGGCAGCCTCACTATTCTTCCTCAAACTGAATGGGCAGCTACACCTTAGGGCTTTTACCTTAGCTTGTTACCCTCAGGTTTACCTAAATGTCATTACCCTCTGTAAAAACAAAACCCACCATTCCATCATATTCTCTGTGCCCCTTCCCAGTGTATTTGTCTCTTCAGCATCATCCCTAACTAGCACGGGACCTGTTTTTCATGTTTCTTTTGTTTACTAGACATATACCCTCACAACAATAGAAACTCAGCTGCTAAGTCTCCTGTGCCTCAAGCAAGACCTGGCTCATGGGTAATACTCAATACTCACTTGGTGAATGAATGGAAGCCAGGCTCCTGGCATACTCTGCAGCATCATCTGTGCATTCTTTTCCTCCTACCAGTCCTCAAGTAGCACTGACCTTTCACATCCTTCAGTTAGACTAGGCCTCATATTTCAGTGCGTGCAGCTCCTACTGCTGGGTCCATCCTGCTCCCCACTCCTAACCCTGCTGCCCAACCCAGCCAACACTGTCTGAGAGAGACTTCCTCTGTTCATGGTACTAGGTCAGGTTCACCAGTGAGAGCCTTGCTTAGCATTGATCACATTTTGTGATTTATGTTTGTTTGGGGATTATTTAATAAATGTGTGTCTCCTTTCCTGGACATTAGGATCAATTAAGACAGAGCCTATGTTTGCTTGGTTCAGCATTTTATTCTTAGCATTTTGCATAATACCTGACACATGGTAGATAATAAATATTTTCCAAGTGAATGAAATAATAAATCAATGGATAAATGAGTACTCATTTAAAAATGGGTTAGCTTCCAGAAATGATCATCAGGGAGATTAACAAATGGAGGAGGGGCACCTGTACACCCTTAGAGGACTGTCTTGTCTACAGAACCAGGTGCTCTTAGGTCAGAATGTGTTTAGGTGAAAGTGGAGGAAGTGGGGCTTCTGTTTTCTTGGTGACATTCAAGTGATGGTGCTCCAGTGCATAGGAGAAGGTGGCGTCAAGATACTCGTGTTTCTCATCCACAGAGATGCTGACATTTTATCTGAATAATTCTTTTTTGTGGCATCTTTCCTGTGCATGATATTTAGCAGCATTCCTGGCCTCTGTCCCTCTGATGCCCATAGCATAGTCCTCTGCCGCCAGTGGTAATCAAATTGTCTCCAAATATTCCTCAGAGTCAACATTGTCTAGGTTGAGCATCTCTAAGATAAATTTTAACATTTGGAGTGGAGTCAAAAAAAAAATGAGGAAGAAGAGAGCAAGAACAAGCATGCATCTCACCAATATGTGAGACTGTGTGTGTGACAAATGGGCTACATCAGGACTTATATAATGACAGGAACATCTGAGGACCCTGCTGATCAGGGGGACAGTGGATCTCTGCTGCACCAATGCCACAGTGCATGTGATTACATGATTTTCTCTAGACATTGATCACAAAATGGAATAAAGAAGTAAAGAAAACAGTGACTGGTCTGATCTAAGCTTGGGATTTACTTCAACTAAATGTCAGGAAACAAAATGATGAGGGGATAAGGACATTAAAACTTGATAACATTTTCTAGATGTTAGTTATAAGGACAGGTAAAGAGAGAATCCTAATACAGACATACCTTGTTTTATTGAGTTTTGCATTATTTGGTTTCAAAGACAATGTGGGGGGTGCTATTTTTACAAATTGAAAATTGTAATAACTCTGTATCAAGCCAATATATTGGTATCATTTTCCAACAGTATGTACTCACTTCGTGTCTCTGTATCACATTTGGGTAATTTTTGCAATATTTCAGACTTCTCATTATTATTTCATGCCTGTTGTGGGGAATTTCAGATCAGTGATCTTGATATTACTGTTATAGTTGTTTTGAAAGCAACTGAAAGTGTGGAAATAGCAGGAATATTAGAAGTAGAAGTAGAGCTTGAAGATGTGACTGAATTAGTGTAACTTCATGATAAACCTTAAATGGATTGGGACTTATTTCTTATGGATGAGCAAAGAAAATGGTTTCTTGAGAAGGAATGTGCTCCTGGTATAGATGCTGTGAATGTTATTGAAATGACAACAGTGGGTTTAGAGTATGACATAACTTTAGTTGACACAGAGAGCCAGGGTCTGGGAGGATTGATTCCAATTTTGAAAGCAGATCTACTGTGGGTAAAATGTTATCAAACAGTATTGCATACTGCAAAGAAATCATTCATGAAAGGAAGAGGTGATTGATGCAACAAACTTCATTGTCTGATTTCAAGAATTGCCATAGCCACCCGGACTTCAGCAACCTCCACTCCAGTCAGTATCCAACAAGATCAAAGCAGCACCCTCCACCAGCAAAAAGATCACAACTTGCTAAAAGCTCAGGTAATGATTAGCCTTTTTATCAAAATGGAGTTTGTCATTAAGATGTACATTGGATTTTGTTTAGATACGTGCATGCTATTGCATGTAATAGGCTGCAGTATAGTATAAACATAACTTTTATATGCACTGGGACAGCAAAACATTCATACAACTTATTTTATTGTGATATTCTCATTGTTGTGAGGTATGAAACTGAGCCCACAGCATCTCTGAGGTCATCTATTTTCAGGTCCCAGATTTTGCTGCATGTTAGACTTTCATGAGGATCTTTATAAAGTCCCATTTCTCATGCCACACCCCCTCAGAATTTCTGGACTGGGGCCGGCATCAGTCATCTTGGAGATCTTAGAAGATGGCAAAATGCAGAAGCCTTTGCAGACCTGAACATAACTGTTTATGCTACTGTTTCTCAAACTGCGATCCCACAACCAGCAGCATAGCATCACCTGGGGACCGTTCAGAATGCAAGTTCTCAGGCTCTACCCCACACCTACTAAATCAGAAAGCCTGGCATGATGCCCAGTAGTTTTATTTTGACACCTTTAGGTGATTAATGTATTCTCAATTTTGACAGCTATTGCTCTTTTTAAAAGGCAGTTTTTGGTGCTCTATAGTAAAGAAATTGTTTGAAAGTATTCTAGTGTGATTTTTGTACATGTAGTACATGGAAGATAGACACAGAAGTGTCCTCTGGACACAGAAGGGCACCCACGTAGCCATGACACCGGTGGTCCAGAGCAGTCGAGGGCAAAGTGGGGATTGGTATTTTGTCCCCTTTGGTGCCACACACACAAGCAGGATATTCTTTTACGATCTACGTCAGGGCACATTTTTTCTCTTCCATTCCTGCATCAAAGATGAGTGTATTGTCCTCCTATGTGAGAGGAAATGTAAGTAGGAAATGTTTAGCATTTTCTTCAAATCCCCTCACAGAGTTCCTGCTCATTGTTCAGTTTTCATGAACAAATCCCACAGGGTACACTCAACTTGCTCCATGGAAGGAAATGCGAAATGGTGCCTCATCCTTAGTCTTTGGGAGACCGGCGGCTAAGCTCCCTGCTGTCTGGACTTTTTTCCTGTTCTACATGTGGGCTGGGGTGCGTGTGCGCATGTGTGTGTTGAGGGAGTGAAGGTTTTCTTAGAGAATCCTAAGGCCTGTAATTTGCATAAGATGTGATGTCACCAAATTATTTTTCCTGACTTTAATTATTTCCTTATTTGCCTGGACTGGAATCCTTCTACCTAGCTCTAGCAGCCTCCTTCTTCACTTTCCTGTAGGGGAAAAATGACTCTCATAGTCTTTTCATCTGCAATTACCCAAGGCTGCCAAGAAATGACTTTTAGTAGACTGCAGTGGAATGTCTGAATACAAATAATTGGGGGCTTATCAAACAGCATTAGGGCATAGACTACTTTCCACTCAAGAGAAAAAATAGCAATTAATGTACAGTCTGGGTTCAAACTTTAATTGGTGAGAGAATTATTTACCTGTGTGTTTACATGAGCAGGAAGAAAAGTATATAATATAAACTGGATTAATGAAACAAACCAAAAACTGACAATAATGGTTCCTTTCTCCAAGTATAAAAATGAAATAGCAAATGAAATATGTACTTCCTTGTATTTTTTCTTTGTGTGTTTTATTTAGATTATATCACATTGCCTTTACAACCAGAGGTGGTATTATTTTTATTTTTATTGATTTTGATTCAGCTTCTAAATGCAAATTGTAGGCATGTGAATTCCTGATATTTTGTGGAGTCGCATCTCCCTAGGACGTTTATCTAGCATTCTGAACTATCCAGAACACAAATAATTACCAGGGCTGGTGTGGGGGGATGTAAAAGGGTCTCTGAAACAACAAACAAGTGTCACTATTCTAGAGCAGTGCTTCTCAAGGATTTTGGGTTAATCCAATATTTAGTTGCAGCCGTCCTAAGGCTAGTTCCTTATGTATCGGACATTTGGCCCCCAAGGAAACCATAGTGCTTGTATGGAATCTGGGAAGTGTTCTAAGTTTCATACAAAGTTAATTCATTTTACCTTCACAAAGGCCTTCCAAGTAGTATTTACTATTGTTAAACTCATTTTACATGTCCAGAAACTGAGACACTGAGAGGTTAGGTAGCCTGACTGAGGCCACACTGCTGGAAAATGACAGAACTGCTGTTTGAACCCAGAATGTGGCTTCAGAGTCTGTGTTTTACCACATTGCTCTCCAGTACTTTCTCCCCTAACCAAAAAAAAAAAAAAAAAAAAAAGGCCTGAATTCATGAGCTTATTTAAATCAACTGTTATCTTTAAATAGAAACATCTGAAAAGTAGTAACATGTACATTGTAAGCTAGTTTGCATTTTGTTTCATAGATCAGATTGTTCTGCCTTCTCAACACTAACTGGAAAGCATTACCCTAAAGCTCAGAGACCCTAAAGCACTATCAGGGGAATTTCTCCAGCACTTACACTTTTTACCCCTTAGACACGGTTCTAATGAACTTGACCAGCTGGTTCACAATTCCAAGACAGATTAGAAACAGACTATTTTGGTGATTTAAAACTTTGGTTTGAAACCAGAATGCCTTGGTTCAACTCCCTGACCCCACCAACATTTTACTGGTGTTACCTTACTCAGGTTACTTAGCTAAGTCTGATTCCTCTCATATAAAAATGTCCAGAGCATGTATTTGCCACGTGTTATGGGGATTAAATGCATCACGCATGTGATACATGTTGGTGTGTGTGGTATGTGATGAGCCCCCCCAGTGATGTCCCTGAATGGGGTGGCAACAGTGTCTTTCCTTCCTTCCTTCTGCCTCCTTCCTTCGTTCCTCCCTTCTTCTCTCCCTCTCTCCCTTTCTGCCTTTCGTTCTTTCTCTGTGCTTGGGAATATTCTTGAGAAACTCATATAGCTTTGGAAATAGTCATGAAAGTTTTTTAATGGTGCCATTTTACAAAGTGGCAAATGGACTTTTTGAGAGGTTCTTGGATCAGTTTTGGATAACTCATGTAGAAAATGGAAAGGGAATTTCTCTCACTGCTTTCAAACACAGGAAAGAAACCTATTTTTCTCACATCCCCTAATTGCCAGAGTGACTGTTTGATCCACTGTCTGCAATTCCTTAGCAGCATCCCCTCAGGGGGTATGTCAGACAATTTTGTTTGCAGTCTCCCAACCTGAATTCTTGGAATGTCAATCAAGGCCATATATAAAAGACTGGAGATCATATCAGATCAGTCTGTAGGCTGAAAACTAAATAACTAGTAATGTGTGTATTACCATCAAAATTGTATTTGCACCGAAGATGTGCTTGCAAGAATTATTCAAATATAAAAACTCAGTTGATAATGGAATCGCTACTGATCACACACGTCAGCCACTCTTTCAATGATATAATCCCTTTAAGCATTCTCTCATTTTCATGATTATGTAAAAGATATGCTTTTCAGAAAGTAATCTTTATTAATGAGTTACAAATATAGTTTTCTCACTGCCTGCTGCAGCATTTGGTAAGAGAGTCTGGTGAAGAAAGATTCAAATTCATAAGCAAACTCCTTACAACCCCCATTATAGATGTTTTGTGAGTAAACTGTGATCATTCTGTTATGAGAGGTGCATCAGCACACCTAGAGGCTGTCTCTGTACCTCCCTTCTCTTTCCAGTTATTGACACGAGTGGTGTAAGAGAAGTCTACAGAAAGGAACATAACACAGAGTCTAGCAACCCCACCTGCTAATATAGTTTTAGTCAAAACATGGTTCAGTAGGAGGGTGAAGGACAAAATTTTTCAGCTGAGTACTGAGTGCTTATCAAAATGAAAAGGATTATCTTCAGTTCTGAGAAGTTATTGGCTTCATTTGGCTTCTGTATTTTTGTTATAAAGGGTAGATCTCCCTGTGATGTCAATATTGGGCCTTCATAAGATGTCAATATTGGGCATTCATTAGCATGTTGATTATTTCAAGTTGAGGTCTATGGAGGCCCTGCAGGGGCATGATAAACTTTACCATCCCTTTTAACTACCTAGAAGAATGAAAATTGAAGTACAACCCAGAATTAGCATTTTACTAGAAATGATCTCTATTGGAGAAAGCTACTTTATGGCAGGGCAAACATGTAATTATAGGGCATTTTATCATGAGTCATCATCTTCCTGTTGTGAGGGTCCCCTTTTTCCTCTTTGAATCCTTAGGCCACTATCCCATTCATTAGCTTAGTGTGTGTGTGTGTGTGTGTGTATATATATATATACACACATATATATACACATGTGTGTATATATATATATACACATATATATACACACACATATATATAACCTCATTTTACCCCATTTACTTTAGAATCTATAGCCATGTAGATTCACCATACATATGTGATTAACTTTGGTCTCTCTTCCCACTAATCTAGCTGGTATTAATTATGTTGCTCAACCAGTTTTTGAAGAACCCAGAGGGGTAGAGCTGCCAGTGGGGAATGTTGGCTCCTTTCTCCCCTACAGCAAGTGGAACAGTGCTTTCTTAGGTTTGGTAAACATAGTTAGATTCTTTGTACTGTGGAAGACAAAGTGTAATCCTTGTACACACATTTAAGTATTCCTCTCTCCTCATTCCTCACAATGCACAGTCCCTTGAACCTCCTGTCAAGACTAACTTCCTATTTGGTGAGTTGATGGCCCCTAAACATACAATATAGCAAGTTTCAGTGAAGTGTTGGGATTCTACTGGAAAGACCAGTGGGCTGAGTCAAATGCTTTGGGGTCTAACTATTTACTTGCTGTTTGGTTTGGGCAGTCTCAGAAGTATGAAGAATATCATAATGGTATGGGCATTGCTACCGTTGGTACAGACCGGATAGCCTGTAGAATAAATCAACTTTTGCCTATGTAGAATAAGCCACTTTTGCATGTAGACAGGGAGAAATCACGGAGGTGGTAGTCTAGAAAGAGTTCATGAGAGAAGGAGAATTTGAGTGAATGTCTAGATGAGCTGCAATCTAAAGTCACAATTGGGAGAAATTATTTCAGTGAGAATATCCTGGAATAAAAGACTCAAGAGAGGGAAACATTTAGAAAAAGAGATAAATGATCAGCAAATAATTGTAGCAAGTAAGATAATCTCTCTCAGATATCATCCACCTTTATGCATTATCTCCTGAGTAAAACCCATTATTTAAGGCCATTTTTATTGGCAGTCCTGAACGAAATAAACAGTGGTCTTTGATTGCAAGCTCCTTTTCCCAGTTATTGCTTATTGAAGTCATCAAGAAGGCATTCTTCAACAGGGTTCAAAAGGCTCCATAAAGGAGATCTAATAGTTCTTGTGTGTTCAGTTCGGCTGTATCCTTACAGAAGGGCAAAAAAGTAATGAACTCTTGGAAGATCTGTCCACATCAGTCTCAGAGGGACTAATGAAAATGGAATTTCCTCAGAAATATCTAGATTTAGGAACAAAGTGCAATATGCTACCTGGAGTGAGGCAAAAACAAGTAATTGGGTATTAAGGCTATGGGCAGTGAGAGCTCGGTGGAGGTTCAGTATCCATTGTATGATTACACCTTAATATAGGGACCCAGAAACGGTCACAGCAGTGAATGTTGGCTTGTCTATTCATCTCTATGTATATGTGCATATGCAAAAGCCTGGATGTCACTTGACATTTAGTAGCTTGGATTAAAGGGTCTGTGAAACTAACAGATTTTGCAAGAAATTTGTAAATAATACAAATAAATACAAAATTGTCCATAAAATAAAATATAAAAAGATTATGGGGCTACCATAATCTCATAAAATATAATACAGGAAGAAAAGTTACAGGCCAATTTCACCGTGAATTCAGATGGCTAAGCGCTAATCCAGATATTAGCAAATTGAATTGAGTGTGTAAAGATATAATTTCATATTCAAGTTGGATGTATTCCATAAATGGAAAGTGGTTTTAATATTCTCATATTTATCAATATGATATGTCATATAAATAAAAGGAAACATATATGATCATCTCAGTGGGTACCAAAAAAGCATTATTAAACCTCTTAGCAAATTCAGAATGAGGTGTTTTTTCTTAATCTGATGTTATCTAAAAAAAATCTATAGCAAATACCATACTTGATGGTTAAACATTGACATATATTTTCCTTTGCAACCAGGAAGAAAGCTGTCACCACTAGACAGTGAAACAAGATGAGAAAAATAGTAATAAATATGACTTGAAAGAAGAAAGCTCTCATTACAGAAAATTATGTGGTGCAGTAGTAGAAAATGTAACATAATACAGATAAATTATTTGAATTAATACATTTTTAAAATTACTGAAAACAAAGTGAGTATAAAAAATGAATTGTTGGGCCTCCCCGGTGGTGCAGCGGTTGAGCGCTGGGTTGCGAAGCTGCGCGCGGCCTCTGCGGCGCCGGTTCGATCCCCGGCTGCTCCCCGGCCACCGGAGGAGGGTCCCACATGGTGCGCAGACCTCTCCTGCCCCCCGCTGCTCCCCTCAGCAGTGTATCTTGGTCCTTCTGCCTGCTTTGCTCCCCGCTCTGGCTCTGGTGAATTCTCTCACCCTCCTGTGCTTCTGACTATAACCAGTGCTTATATAAATAAATAAATCTTTAAAAAAAAAATTCTTTACAAAAAAAGTGAATTGTTTTTCTAGCAAGAGCAATATATAGGAAGCTGTTAGAATTGATATTAAAAAAATATTTAAAAATAAAACCAATATCATCAAATAGAAATGTATCAAAATAAAGATATTCAGAGAGAAAATGGTTACATCAGGCCTATAAACCATTCCCTGTCTTTTCTAAGGATGCCCAGAAAAGAGCAATAACTGTGTTATCCCCCTGTAAACGTGCTAGCAACACACCTCCTGGTCAGTCTGCTGAAAGGTCTCCTGATTAACTCACCCCCCATCAGCAACCTTCTTGATACAGAGGTCAGGTTGTTTTTCTGCAAGGCGTTCTGCATAGTTAAACAGTTTCATCATCCACTCACAAGACATTTGACTACCAACCTTGTGGTGGAGCAAGAAACGGCCAGAAAATTCTCCATCCCCCTCACCTACCTAAAACAAGTTGATAAAGGAGACAGTCCCCTCCAACTCGGGTGTGACTCTCTCTGGTGTGATACCATGTCCCTATAGAGTTTTGCCCAGTAGCCATAGAAGCCTCTGCTTTTCTGCTCTAATAAAACCTCTTTTACTGCATATCCACTTTTCATTGCTTCCTTTTCAACTCCGAACCCTTTCACCTGCTGCTATTATTTGGTAACACAAGAAAAATGAAAGTCATTGTCTAATAAAATGCTTTTTGTGCTTTTTGTCTTATTTACCTCTTTTTGTAAAAAAAATTTTATTTTTGCTTAGAACTGGGGTGTAGGCTAGATGTGTGGGGGGTAAGAGCATTCACCAGACACAGAGTGGGGAACAGAACAGCAGATCTACTGAAATACACTGCTAAGGGGAACAGCAGGCAAGACAGGAGAGGTCTGCTGTGCCATATGTAGGTTAGCTCCCTGCCTGGGGATTAAACTCAGGCTGTTATGGTGGTAGCGCTTAGACTTAACCCCTAGGCCACCTGGGAGGTCTTTATTTACCTCTTATAAAGAAACCTGGAGCGTGTGCTCATAAGGGCATGACAGGCTGGAGAATGTACAGAAACTATGTGATTTGTTGAGTGTAAAATGGTGATAATCTCTACCCAAATGGTCCCTAGTTTATCACTTAGACATCACATGTTAAATTGTTTAAACATTACATGATATATATGACCTGAGCAAACCACAGAAGAAGAAGCTGTGGGGAGTGGTGTGGATGGTTTTGGGCTTCTCCCAAGGAAGAACACTTTGCCTGAATCTTTCATCCTTCATCCTGTATCTTTGAATTATTAGTAATGTGTGCTATTGAATCAGATCTATAATTCATCTGAGTCTGAATTGACAACTCTATCCTTTGTGTTATCTTAAGCCTCCATACATCAAACTATAAAACAATATTGAGATAAATTGAAGTAAACCTTTCTAAATGGAGAAATATGTTATGAAAAGTTTCATATTGAAAAGTTCAATCCCATTCAATTCAAAAATTCAGTGTGACTGAATAAATGTTCCTAAATATGTGTGAGTAAAAATCACAAAACTGATTTTAAAATTCACATGAAAATAGAAAGCCTGAGAAGAGCTTAAATGTCTTTGAAGAAGAAGGAATCGCCTTACTTTACAGAATTTCAAGATCATTATGATGTTCTTGTCATTAAGACAATGCTAGGTTAGCTCAGAAGTTGACACACATATGAAAGAATGAAGGCCAAAGGACCAGACTTACATGTTTTTGGATGTTTGATTTACAACACTCCCACTCTGGAGCTGTGGGAAAAGAATTATTTCAATTATATGTAGCTGAGACTGTACAGAAAAATAAATAAACAAACTTCTATCTGAAAATATATATCAAAATCAGCTCAAAGTAGATTATTGCCCAAAAATGAAAGGCAAAATAAATGAAAGTTGTATAAAATAAATGACTATCTTTGTGATTGCAAAGCAGGAAAAATAGCTTAAGCAGGCTAAAATATATACCTCTGGCCACATTAGAATTATGAACTTCTATTCATTGAAGACCTGTTGGTGACAGTACAAAGATGGGAGGAAAAAGGCAGCTTTAATAAACTGCTAAAGGCTCATGCTAAGAGGCCACCTTGTGAAAAAGAGGGCAAGGCAGCTGAAGAAGCACATCACAGAAAGAGGATATTTAAATAGCCAATATATTATACTTCTGAAAAGGTACTGGGCCCTCTGAATCATAAGAGAAATTCTAATTAAAGCCACAAGGTGATGCAACTACATACACTCAGAATGGCTAAGATGAGTGTTGAAGCAAAGGCACAACAGTCGGTGCTCGCAAGTACATCGTGGAGAAGCATAGGCTTTCGCAACCACTTGTGCAAAGAATTTGTCATTATCCATTAAGGTTGAAGATTCCCCTAGCCCAAAACCTAGGAGTTCTGCATCCGAGTGCATAGACAAGCATGTTTACAGCAATGTGTTGTGTGATAGCACAAAATAAAGTATCTCAAATGTCCAGCACCAACAGGATGGGGGAAATAAGACCATACAAGGGAAGATGAGGCAGCAAGGAAAGTGAGCAGGTGACTGTGTGGTAGTATGGATGGAATGTTCCAAAATGATGAGGGGAGACAAAATAGATTTCATGTACAAAGTTCAACACAGGTGAAACTAAAATGTTTAAGGGTCAATAGTGTTGGGTGATAATTTACAAAGAAAATCTAGGAACCATGTAAGGAGAATTAGAGGCAAAGAGGATCCTAAGGGCAGTCTGCGCCACAGAGGGTGGAAGGCAAGGTTCTAAGTAGTTGACAATATGCTTTATTTTTATGTTGAAGTTTATATTTAGAATTAGCCAGCTGGACTCAGTTTAGATGATCCCAATTTTGCTGGCAATGTCCAAAGCATCCAGTCAGGGGCCAGTGGAACCCAGGCCTTGTCTCCATCGGGTCTGCTCAGGGTGCTGATATTGGCCATGATAGTGTCTTAGAACTTCTTCATAGCCTGTTGGATCTGGTACCAGTGGGCCTTGACGTCCACCATGAACACGAGTGTGCTGTTGTCTTCTGTCTTCTTTGTGGTTGACTTGTCAGGGGAACTCGATGATGGTACGGAGGTCAAGCTTGTTTCTCCTGAGGGTACTCTTCCTAAAATATTTGGGTTGCCTTTGAAACTGCAGAGTCTTGGGCTGTTGCAAGATGGGTGATGTGTGGACCTTTTTATTTTTGTGGCTGTGGACTTTTTTTCATCAGGGCTTTCCTGGCTTCCGAGCTTTGTCTTTGGCTTCAGTTTTGGGAGGGGCAAGGGCTTCCTACTTTGCTTTTAGCATCATCTTCATAAAAAGTGTTTCAATACACTTTGATCTCATGGTGGTTGTGTAAGTGTCTGATACCTAGTAATCTGTTTAGCTAGTAAACAGATCCATCTGCACATTCATAATTTATGCCATTTCTGTTCAACAGTGTACCCCAGTACTGTGTGGAGTAGCTCCCTGGATGACTCCAGGTGTGAGAACTGTGTCTGCATTGCCAGGTGCTGAGCAGCATCTCTAACCTCCTACAAGATACCAGTACCACATTTCATTCACCCTACAATCATGACAACCAGTTAGAGACCCTGCTTGGAGACCCTGCTTTCTGTGCTTTGGGGATGTGTTTTCTGGAGTAGCCTTCTTTAAGAATCATTTTGGGGGAGTTTTCTAGTAAGTTAGAATGCCTTACATTTAGCATTCTGCTCCAGTTTTCTCTAGTAATTTATTTTAATATCCCCTGGGATGAATTTCTCTTTAATTTGTTCTCCGGATGTATGGACCCATGTGAATAAAGGAGCAGTCAAATTTCTCTTGCAATTATTGTGCATTTTATGTTGCAAGGCTGGTAACATTGCTGAAGTGGAGATATTTTAAAATGGAATGCAATTACAGTGTGGACTAGCTGATATTTGAGACTCTAATCTCAGTCTTTATGAAACAGACGGATTGTCAAGAAACCCCAGGGATTTATCCACCACTCATTATGATGAGAAATCCAGAAAGAAGCGAATCTTCTCCCTCATCTGTGCTGCCTGTCCCCTCCCCTAGAGCCTCCCCCCACAGCCCCTACCACCATACCTCCTCTTCCTTCCACGTTAACAAAGACAGATGCTGCCAGTCATAACTCGACCAGCCATGTCAATGATAGTTTTCAGTGAGCCACATCAAAAAGAAACAGAATGGGTAGAAGCCACACTCCACTGTGGCATTTTTATTGCCTATTTTAAGTGATTACCAGTAACTGGAATCTGTATACTTCACTGAACTTTTGAAAGCAAGCTCATTTACAGGACATTCAGGATACATTTTTGGGAAAAAGAGGAAGCAATTTTGCTTAACTTTGTGACTTTGAAAGGGTTGGCAATTTCCAAACACATCTGTGGGACAAACAATGATAAGCCATCCCCTGCCAACCAAAAATACCAACAGAATTTCAGTTTGACTGAAAATGATTCTTGTTTTTGAGATCAAATCCAGACCAGTCCTCCAGTTCTTTCAGGGCTGATTCTCTCCCAAATACAAATGCAGCCCTTTCTCACCTGCACCATCCTCCACCTCTCCTCACACGGGTCCATTCCCTGGGATCAGCACACGGTAGCCTCACCAATAGACTCAGGTGGGGATGCCAGGAGCTTATACTATTTATTGCAAACATGATGTTTCTTTTTTCTTTTTTAAATTTTTTATTGAGTCAATATTGGTTTATATCACTATTGCCATAACAGAAAGGTATGATTCTACCTCACAGCACTGTTAAACAGTGCCCACCCCTAAAACAACCATAGCCCGCCGCCAGAGACCCTGTGTTCACTCCCTCTTGTTCTTGGCCTCCCACCCCCCCTCCCCTTCCAAACACCCGCATTGCACAGTCAGCTTTCAAGAGTTAGTTTTCTTTTTTTAGTTTGGCTTTTCCTTTGTTGTTCTTTCCTATATTCCACATGTAAGTGACACCATCCAGGATTTGTGTTTCTCCTTCTTGCTGACTTCATGTAGTATGGTTCCCTTCCAGCTCCATCCATATTACTGCAAATGACATGAGTTTATCTTTCCTTGATGAATAGTATTCCATTTTGTATATATACCACATTCTCTTGGTCCAGTCATCTTTGTTTGGGCACTTTGGCCATGTCCATATCCTTGCTATTGTAGACAGTGCTGCAGTGAACCTGGGAGTGCAAGTTTCCTTTTGAGTTCATGTTTTTGTGTTCTTGTGGTAGATGCCAAGAAATAGAATTGCTGGGTCATGTGGCAGATCCATCTGTAGTCTTTTAAGAACCCTCCATAGAGCTGAAACAGTCTACATTTCCACTAATAATGTCGCTTCCCACCTCTCATCAGCATTTATTGTTTCTGTTCTTTTTGATAGGAGCCGTTCTCACAGGTGTGAGGTGATATCTCATTGTGGTTTTGATTTGCATGCATCTGACCCAAGTGATGACGAGCATTGTGCCTGCTGGCCATCTGCATGTCTTTGGAGTAGTGCCTGTTCAGTTCTTCTGCCCATTTTAAATTTGGGTTGTTTGTTTTCTTTTTTTGTAGAGGTGTATGGGTTCTCTGTAAATCTTTGATATCAGCCCCTTGTCAAGTATATGGTGTGCAAATATATTTTTCCAATTCAATGGGAAGTGTCTCTTTGTTTTAGTTACAGCTGTTTTTTTTTTTTTTTTTTTTTTTTGGTTACAGTTTGATGTGCCTTGGTTAATGGAGGTAAGGTGCCCCATTGTGCCAATTGACCAATTGATGCTGATTTACCATTCCTCCCCCATCACTCCCTGTCTGCTATCCTAGCCCAGGAAAGTGTGAAAAGGGAAATTAAGTTATTTTGCAGTTTCCCTCTTTTTTTGGCATCAGCCATTTGGTCTTTTATCATATAAAATCAGTCCCTTGCAAACATCTTCACCCTTTAACTTATCCTCACACTTGGACATACAGGCAAAAGTCTTGCCCTGGAAGATCCAGCATCACTTTGGCAGTTGAGCAGTGGTTGCTGCTGAAGAACATTCTAGAACTGGGTTTGTGATTCAATACCCAGCTAAACGATTGCTTCCTGGCCTCCATCTCTTGCTCCCCCAGTGTTTTTGCTTTTCTGCTCTCAAAGATGGTTATTGGATGGGCCTGAACATTGAGTTGGTCTATTTCTCTTATCTACTCATGCCTCCCTTTATTTGTTATTACCCCAAATCACACTTTATTTTTATTTTTTAAAAATATTTATTTATTGATTTATTGATTTATTTATTTATACAAGCACTGGGTACAGTCAGAAGCGCGGGAGGGTGA
Source organism: Talpa occidentalis (assembly GCF_014898055.3). Classification (NCBI taxonomy): domain Eukaryota; kingdom Metazoa; phylum Chordata; class Mammalia; order Eulipotyphla; family Talpidae; genus Talpa; species Talpa occidentalis. The sequence goes on from NW_023601212.1 coordinate 36,628,108, forward strand.
GAGGATTCACCAGAGCCAGAGCGGAGAGCAGAACAGGCAGACTGACGAAATACACTGCTGAGGAGAGCAGCGAGCGGCAGGAGAGGTCTGCGCACCATGTGGGACCCTCACCAGCGGTCGGAGATCGAACCGGCGCTGCAGAGGCTGTGGGCAGCTTCGCAACCCAGTGCTCAACTGCTGTGCCACTGGGGAGGCCCCCAAATCACACTTTAAAAAAATAAAATCACTTTACTTTTAGGTAGATTTTGAGAAAATAGTTCTCAAGTCAAATCTCTAATAATAATATTGCCATTATACATTAAAATGTTTGATTCTGTCTAATTTAAAAGCAAGTGGACATAGTAAAATATTAGTAAATCTCCTGTAGTTTATTTGAAAGGAAGTTTACTTCATATACTATGTGATTTTAAATATGTGGGTTTAAATTGAATGGCATAAGTAGATAAGTTGGTTGGTCAAACCATTGTTTTTTCTTTTTTAGAGCAGTGGTTATTCTATTGGGAAATGAGATTGCCATTTTTTATTTTGCATTGAGTTGCTCTATATTTAGATAGAAACTAAATGTCTTAATTAACATTTTCAAAAGAGTTCTTGCTTTATTTCCCTGTGGTGGTATTCTCCTGTTCCTTGTAACTGACTCCCCATGCCTACCTTTGATACCCTAGAGTCTTTTCCAAGGCAGTTTTTTTTTTTTTTAATGTATTTTTAGCTCCTATCATTCCCTCTGGTTCAGATTCTTCAGTGTCATCCCACCTCTCATTGAGTTAAAGCCTAGTCTTTCAGTGACCTCAAGCTCAATTAAATTGGGCGGTTTCTACCAAATTGCAGCTCTGTGTTTATAGCTCTCCCCTCCTTGCTGAAGCTCAGATGTAGCAAGTACCCCTCTACCCAGGGCTTTTGCTCATGCTGCTTCTGTTGTCAGGAATGCTTTTTCCCTGGGCATGAAAGCACCGGTAATTCACTAAATTCCTTCTTTGTGTTCCTTCCAGTCTGTGTGGAAATGTCATCTTAGGACATTTCCCCAGTATTTTAAATACCTTCCTTGGTATTTAAATAATAATAAAACAAAACCTGTGTCCTAATACTCCATCCCTCTTAGTACTAGTCCTATTAGTCCTACTAGTCCCACTAGTCCCTAGTACTCCCTGTCCCAGCTTTAATTTTCTCCTTTGCATTTATCTGTATCTGATATTTTTAGATAAATAGGTGTTTATTTGATTATTAACCTCATTTATTATATTCACTGCTGTTTCCAATAGCCTCAGTCAGTGATTCTAATATGGGCATGAAAGAGCAGCCACCTGTAGAAAGGAGCAGCTTCTGTGCTGCGATAGAGCTGAACATATTTCTCCTACTTCGAGCTCCTCTGATGTAGCCTTCTCCACTGGCTCAAGCCAACAGTCACCACTTCATGATGCCCAGGGTGCATCAGTGGAACTACCTTCCTTAAATACCTGTTTTAGGTATGTATCTTTGCAACAAAGAAAAAAATGAAAGAGGAAGAAATGGGACTAGTCAGCTGGGTTAAACCCTACTAACAGAGTGATAATAAGATCCTGAAAGGAAAGGAAGAAAACTTGCCCATTGTGACAAGGTGGCTGGACCTTGAGGGCACCATGAAGGCATCTAAGTGAAACAAGCCAGAGAATAACAAATACTGTGGCATCCCACTTAGATGCGGCATCTAAAAAATAAAAAATCTGAGGCCTCCCTGGTGGAGCAAAGGGTTAAGTCTCAACACTATCGCAGCCACTGCAGCACAAGATCGATCCCTGGCCAGGGAGGTGACCTACATGGCGCAGCAGACCTCTTCTCTCTTGCCCGCTGCTCCCCTCAGCAGTGTATTTCAGTCGATCCACCTATTCTGTTCCCCACTCTATCTCTGGTGGATCCTCTCACCTTCTGCATCTCTGGCCTGTATGCCAGTTCTTGTATGCATAAATAAATCTTTTTTAAAAATTAAAAATATAGGGCCTCCCCTGGTGGCGCAGCGGTTGAGCGCTCGGCTGTGAAGCTGCCCACAGCCTCTGCAGCGCCGGTTCGATCCCCAGCCACCGGCGAAGGTCCCACATGGCGTGACAGACCTCTCCTGCCACACCTACTGCTCCCCTTAGCAGTGTATTTTGTCACTCTGGCTGTTCTGTTCCCCGCTCTGGTGAATTCTCTCACCCTCCCGCGCTTCTGACTGTACCCAGTGCTTATATAAATAAATAAATCTTTAAAAATATAATCAAGGTCCTGGGTAGAGAATAGATTGATATTTGCCACAGATGGGAGTTTGGGGGTTGGAGGCAAAACAGGTTAAGGGGGTCCAGAGATACACTCTTCCAGGTATGTGATAAATAAGTCTCGGGGGTGTCCTGCACAGGTCTATGATTCAAGTTCCTACACTGTCACAGATTTACAAGTCAACAAGAGAGTAGATCTAAAAAGTTCTCATCAGATATATCAAATTATGTTGTACACCCGAATCTCATATTATACATCAATCATACCTCAATAAAAAAGGAATTTGTGTTTCCTACATGTCTCAGATGAGCCTGTGGCATAGCTAGGGAAGAAAAGACTCAACTCAGGAAGATTCTCTCACAGCATCCCTGCTCTTCCCCCAAAGTGGCTTTTTCAGACTGGAAGTAAGAATTGCCCTCCTGCTGTCCTTAATAGAGATTCCACCAACTTTCCTCAGCTCACACAGGAGGAGGCTGTACTGAGGAGACATGGAAAGTGGATTTGGACAGCATGTGCAGTCGCCCAGGGAAACACGTGAGAGCAGGAAATGGCTTCTGGTTAGTCCTACTTTGCTGAACATGTTTCTGGAGTGAAAGGTTTAAAGTGGTCAGAAAAGACCCTGAAAAGGAGGGAGTTTGCAGTGATGATACGATTTGGGGTTTCCTTTATACTGTTTAAGGAAAGAAAAATGAATTTTGTTCATATGAAATGGTGTAATAACATTCCTTAGTGAGTTTAAATTTCTTTTATCAACTCGTTCTTGTAAATACTGATAATAATTGTAGGATGGGTTGTATTGGAATTACAGGTGAACACAGGTGTCTTTCAAAAAAACAAAACTCCACAGATTCCTCACTTTATGCTGGTTCAGATCCAGGAGGCTGATTGGCTGCAGCAAGTCAGGTCTCCTGACCTTCTCTCACCTTCTATTTAAGAGAAGCTTCTGCAGCCTGCGGGGCTGATCACAGCCAGGCTTGCACTGAAGAAGTTGAAGACTGGGCATGGCTGTTCTTTTCTCTTTGCATTTCTGTTTCTTTTTCAGTCGGGAGAGGGGCCTGTCACTAACGTGCCAACCAATGTGAGGAGTGTGTATGGGTAGTTGAAGACCAGGGATCATCTGTTAATATCTCTTTTATATCAATGTTGTAGGGTAAAGAAAATGTCAGGCTTTTCTGCCCTCCCGCCATCAGGATAGATGATGGATCCTTGTCCTGAATGCATGCCTGATGGTGGACACCTGGAATAGGGTGTGGGCATAGGTAGATGGGATTCACCTGGGCTAAGACTGTGCTTTTAAGGGCGGCGTCACGGGGACGCCAGCAGCAGCAGAAGCAGTTGAAGTAGAAGCCGAAAGAGAAGAAGCCAGAAGCAGAAGCAGAGAACGCTAGAGAGCCCAGAGAGAGTGCGGATTTGCTGGGGGCTGGGAGGACTGCCAGCCTCCCAGCCCCCCAGCACCCCTGCCTGCCACGTACCCGCTGAACCCCAATAAAAACCTGCAAAACCACTGAGGACTCTGACGCCTCCTTTACCCGGTCTGCATGGGATCAGAAAACCTGCACTGTGCCCATTCCTGCCTTTACAAATGTTTTCTCTGATTTTCAGCCACCTTTCAGTGATGAGAAATTTCCTGTATCTTAGGCAAAATGAATCAGGCACCTAGATTTAATTACTTCCCTTTATCTCATTCATGATCACAAATGTACCCAAGAAGACCAAATGGGAGCAGTAAAGTGATCATCACTTCTATAAACAAAACACAAAATCTCAGTACTGGGTTTAGAGAATGATTTGGGTTGATCATGACCTAGACTACCTCTTCAGGTGTTGCTCATTTCTCCTAACCTGTCTCTCTTCCCATCTTTGGTTTATTGGATGCTGTTGGAAGATCTGGGACTGGGATGGAATCTCAAAGATGATGCTAAGAGTCTAGGAGGATTAGGAAGGCCACTTTCATTAGGAAGGGCACTTAGTCTTGGATTTAGTAAATTTACAATGAGAGGCTGCAAGGACCTTCCTCAGTTGGCTCAAACTTCAGTTCTAATGTAAGCATAATCTTTTAAAGCCTCGCCATTCTTGATTGGAAGGGTTGTGGGCTATTTTCCTGGCTCAAAATAGAGCTACTTCTTTTCTTGGTGCCTTTATCTAGACTTCTTATACTAATATCTTGTATCCCCCAAATTATCCAGATCATTTAGGAAGGTCATATAGCGTTAGTTCAGTTGGTAGTAAGCTTGTGTTGTCTGAGACCCATGCTTCTCAAAGGTTTTTTTCAAGATGTTGGAGTGGTTGGTCTAAGTTCTTTCCTGATTCCTTCCTTTTTATTTAAACTTTCTCCTGTGACTTGAAATCTAGGAGATACTGATTCTATTTTTTTTGCTGGAATTTGGGAGACAGGCCCCAAAGATGCAGCTAAGGGTCCCCCAAGGAAAATCTACAGAAACAGTCCTGAAGCAACTAAGAAAGAGGAAAAGAGTGCACCCAAGTAGCTCCTAATTGATTACAGTTTCTCTTGTTCTCTCTAGAATGTGCCAAGAGATCAAGTTGCCTAAAGCTGGCTTAACCACTAATAACAGTGAATTCTCCACAGGTGTGGAGTCTGATTTGGGACAGATATAGAGGTTTCTCAAGTGCCTCATGTCCCACAAATTGATAGCCTCTTACATTATCATAACTTTTTTTAAACCTAGGCTGAACCTACATTAAAATACAATCTCCAGAATGTAGATTTATTTTAGGTTAATAGTAAATGTTCATCCTTGGAAATACCCAATCTTCAAATTCTTCAATTACAAAACTCAGTTATCTTTGAGGTTCTTAAATTAGGCTGGTTTATTCCCACCTTTTCCCAATCTATTCCTGACTTTTTGTAGAGCCTTCACTCCTGTGAATGGAGTGAGTTCTGTTTCTCTCTCAATAAGAATTCTAAGAATATCTTATAATTTTCTGGCAACTGGAACTATCCAACCGTAAACTGTGCTGTAGTAAAGAATGGAGATTTTATGAGTAGTGGTCAATCTAAGAAAAGTTTATTAATCTCAGTAATTCAAACTGAAATCAAACCAGCTGTATTGATTCCTATAGGAAGATTCCTATAGGATTGATTCCTATAGCACACCCATGTGTAGACCAGCTTACCAGCTAGCTACCTATGCTACTGAGTAGTAGACAGGTGAAAACTTAGCCATTAAAATACTACTAACAATGTGGTTCAATTTGCTAAACAGATGATTTTATAATTTTTTTCAAGGACCCGTTAAAATAAGGCAAATGTAAAAATTGCATCCTTTTATAAAAGGGAATGGGGTAGAGGTGATCTCATTAAGAAATTTCCACTAATTACTGGAGGCTGCATGGTGGAGCACAAGATGGCTCCTTCCTAGAGGTGCCATGTAGAGAGAGACGAGAGACTGCTGGCAGGAAGAAGCAGATATATAACTGGCAAGAACCAGGAGGGACTTAATACTAACTTCAACTAAGCCAAACTTTAGACAGATTTCTGACGATAGGCCCCTGAGCTTCCTTTTCTAGATAGTTTACTTTAAAAAACTTGCAATTACAAGTTTTCTTGCCCTTTTTAGATGTTAAAGCTGCCTTGTCTTTGGGCAGCTCTTCAACTCAGGTATGTCTTTCCTAAGAACCTGGAAGCCATCCCTTTGAAATAACAATCTTCAAGAAAGAGACAGTTCCAGGGTCTCTCTGGTGGTGCAGGCGGTTGAGCGCCGCACTGTGAAGCTGTCCACAGCCTCTGAGCGCGGGTTCAATCCCGGTCAGCCGGCAAGAATCCCACATGGAGAAGCAGAGCTCTCCTGTCTCGCCTGCTGCTCCCCTCAGCAGTGTATTTCGTCAGACTGCCTGTTCTGTTCCCTGCTCTGTCTCTGGTGAATCCTCTCACCCTCCCGTTCATCTGGCCTGTACCCCAGTTCTTGTATAAAAATAAAAAAGAAAGTTCCACAGAAAGGTAGGACCTAAATTGATAAGGATAAGTATAAACTAGCAAACACAGATGGACTTGTCATGTTGACCAACCTCCCCCTTAGCATCCTCCAGTGGTTTTCTGCTGCTCTCTCTGGTATGTAAACTTCACTGTCTTTGGGGACTCATATTGCAATGATCTTGATCCCTATTGCAAAAGTCTTCCTTGCCTGCTTTACTCCATCTGGTACAGTGTTTGGGGGGACAACAGAACCTTAATACACAGTTCCTGCTTCTGCCCTGCTCCCCCCCTCTGTATAGTGGAGTGCTAGGACAAAAATAGAGGGGTCCTGCACATCTGAGGACCCTTTAGTCTCCAGGTTCCCAAAAGGAAAATGGCTGTGCTCTGCCCCCAGGACTCTTCTTTTTCCCTGGGACCTCTTGCTGGGCCCAGCATTGGTTCTTCCCATCCTGTTTCCAGCTCTGGAGTTGGCATTGCACCAGCTCAAGTCTATCCTGCCCTGGAAAGTTGCTTGGTTGAAATCAAGAATTCTAGAAAGTCTTGTTACATTTAAGTGGCTTCCCCAGAGGCTTTTTTGCACTTATCTATGCATTTCATGTGCTGAAAGACTGTGCTTCATGTTAGAGTTAACCTTGAGAATCAGCAGTATAGCAACATGATTTCCTTTTAACTAGAAGATGATATGAGTGATAATCTTTTTTTTTTAGATTTATTTATTTATTTATACAAGCACGGGTACAGTCAGAAGCACGGGAGGGTGAGGGGATTCACCAGAGCCAGAGCAGGGAATAGAACAGGCAGACTGACGAAATACACTGCTGAGGGGAGCAGCGGGCGGCAGGAGAGATCTGCACCCCATGTGGGACCCTCGCCGGTGACCGGTGCTGCAGAGGCTGTGGGCAGCTTCACAACCCAGTGCTCAACCACTGCGCCACTAGGGAGGCCTGAGTGATAATCTTTAACGCAGCAAGAAACTGGCCTATGACCTTAACATCCTCCCCTATCATAGGTTAGCATGGTGCCTCATACCTAAGAATGCATCACCTGATAAGAGTGAAAATAGGTTAAAAAGATGATGGAGTTGAGATTTTCTTAGTTGTACACAAAATCCATTGTGTCTTCCATGGAGACTAGGAATGTAACTGCCCAGCTGGTCCACTCTGACTAAAAGCTCTCTAGAAGCTCGTGAGTCAGGATGCAAGACACAGCTGTGCCTCTTCCATGAACTCTCCAGCCAGTTTCAGCCAGGGCTTAGGGATGGAAGGGCTACCCCCAAATGCTCTAGGGATTGGTTCCATGATGTTCAAGGTGGCCAGGTCCCAGGATGGTCACAAAGAAGAGAATCTCCCACCTCATTTGGACTGCTCATTTTAGAATTAGTAGAGCAGGTCTGGGAACACTATGATCATTTATTTACATGGAATCTGAAAGGTTCAGCAGGGGAAGACGAGGAGGGAAAGACGAAGACAACAGAATAAGTTTAAGGCTTTATTGTGTTCCTGGGTGAACCTCACGGACCGAAAGTGGGGGTCGTGAAGCCGCGCTAATTGTCAGGGGAAGGCAGGTTTTTAATAGAATGGGAAGAGGGAAACCGGGCTTGCAGGTAACAAGGAACAGTTGTTTTCTGATGGTATCAGCAGGACCTCATTCTCGCCCCTAAGTGGGCTTCCTACCAGATGTCTTTTTGCCCTAGTAACTCTGGTTTCCACCAGACCTTTCAGAATCATTCATTTATATGGATATTTTCTTGATCATTCTCAGACCCCCAAAATAACCTACAAAATCATACCAAATAGGAATGCACTACTTTTAGATAGTGGGGAGAGCCTATAATTTAGAGTCTAAAATAGCAGTTCAACCTTCGACCATGTAATTAGAGATTTTAGTGGGTTTTCCAAGTCTGCATCTGTCACAGCGTCAGATGATGTAGAACAGCTGCCTCTTTCTCTCCATGGTGAACTAAGTTTAAAAGAATGAGGAAGTGTAACAAGAACTGATGACCTACTAAGTGCACTCTGCTGAGGCAGAAACTGAATCCATTTGAAGGAGGCATAGGCTATGTCTTTGCAGGAGCCAAAAACCTTGGGACTGCCATGCCATTTTGTTTGCAAACTGGTTTGGGCAGGTTTTTTCTGGGTGGGGGGAGACTGTATCATTTTATAAAGGATGAAGTGAGGTGATTTGAAGGATAATTGCAGCCTGAAGGCAAATCAATAGCAATGTGAAAAATCAGACAGCTCGGCTCAACTCTGCTCTCAAGTTCCCACATGCACCGCAAACCAAGAATTCCAACCAAATGCAAACTTGATCTGGTTCATGTTCATTTAGAGAATGTTTGCGTATACTTTATTTCTAAGTTCAGTAACCAGCCCAGGTGCTTCATGAAGGAAGACAATATACATCTAGGCTCTAACATGTCCTTGCTGGATTAATAATCTAAATATCAAGATAAGGGCCTTCCTGGTGGTGCAAGGGGTTAAGCACAGCACTATGAAGCTATCCATAGCCTCTGCAGCATGAGTTCGATCCCCAGCCAGGGAGCAACCCACACAGTACAGCAGACCTCTTCTGTCTCGCCCGCTCTCCCCTCAGCAGTGTATTTCAGTCAGTCTGCCTGTTCTGTTCCCCACTCTGTCTCTGGTAAATCCTCTCACCCATCCCCCCAAACCTCTGGCCTGTACCCCAGTTCTTGTATGCATGAATAAATAAATCTTAAAAAAAAAAAAAGATAAATTTCAAGCTCTCTTAAAAGGAAATATTTTACGGAATAACTCCAACAAATAAAAGTACAATTCACTTTAAAATCACAGCTAATTAAGTTTAGATATATATAATTGGTTGTTTGAGAATGGAAAACTTTGTGTCAACTTTGTCCATAAAATGCCTGTTAGGATCCCTTCTCATATGGGCTTAACAATGAACTCTGACTTGAGTACTTTCAGAAAGAACTAGTGGTCTTGCCAAGTGTGGGTCATGGGCGGAAGGGTGTGAGGCACTCTCCAGCATGGACTGGGTCCTACGTGCCTGGGGGTGCACCCCTAACCCCCATGTGCCCTTTGGCAAGGCTCTCCATCCTCCTCACTCATAAAAATGAAATGTTTTTAAAACCAGGATAGTCTGGTGTGTGGTAGGTACTCTGTAAATGTTTACATGTTTGCCTGCCTTTCTTCCCCCACCTTGAAGTCATCTTTTCAAATATAAAGCTTTCCCAATAGCTGTACCCATTCAACTCATCCCTCATGCCCTTTACCCCTGAATAGAGAGTTGGGGCCACATTCGGGTAGAATATTGACATCTAGCCAAATCCTTTTGTAAAGCAAAAAAGTTTTTTTTTTAAAGTAGTAAGCCAGTGACTTTTTTCCTATTGAAGAGAATATATTAGCATCTAGAAATCAAAACATGTGCCACTGCCACCCTCGACATGTTTGAGTAGTGGTCCCCACTAGGTGGAAGCATTTGGTGAGTCAATGGGCAGCAATTAGGTGGTAGTGCCAGGGATGACATCTGCTTCTTGAGGGATTTACTTTTTCTTGGACCAAACAAGACAGGAAAAAACTCTTATGATGTCTCTCCCTTCCATTTAGGGCAAAGTAGTATGAGTGGCAGGTAGCCAGGGAATCCAGAAGCAACTGGGCCCTTTCCATTTCATTCCTCCTGGTAGATCCCTACTCTCCTCTGCTAGGACTGCTGTCATCAACAAGTCCAGAGAAAACTTGCTCCAGGGTTATCTGCCTTATTGCTTTCCTCTGCTGCCGTTCGTTACATATATTCTAGATTTGTCTGCCTTTGTATTAGCAAATAATGGAATCTCAGATGTGCAGGTGATCTCAGAATCACTGAAGATGGTAAGCGTGGCTGGCTCTGGTTCTAGTTTGTTTGATCCACTTAGATCTAGGGCTAAGTCATTCCTATATTCTATCTTTGTACACAATTCAACTTCCAAGATCTGGGACCAAATCTTTACCTGGTAACAAAATACTATCTTTCCTTTCCTTCCTCTGTTCATGTGTATCCTTCAGGAACCCTATGGAGAAGGGATCAATGAAGTAGATCTTGAGATTCTTGATATTTCCCAGCTATCATCATGTTAATATAACTTCCTCAGTGTCACCTAAGATTTTATTCTTTTCAGGACATTCAAACATAAAGCAATACTTTAAGTAGGATTGACATCTGTAGAGTTACATTGTAATTATTTATTCATAAAGATTCTATCACTACAGGGAAAAATCAAGATTTAGGAAAATGGTAACCTCCAAATAAAGCAGGCACATTGAACTACAGCATCAACTTTTCCTGTGAAACCATAAATAAAATGATTGTCAAGAGAAAAGTGCTATCAGAAGAGAAGAAATCATGAAATATTTTTATTTTCTATAGAACAAAGGGAAACTCCCCCAAACTACAGTCCCCAGATTGAAGTAGCTCAGTGTTTACCTTCTCTATGGATAAACCCAACCTCTACTATGTCATCATGAAATGCTCAAACATCAGGAAAAAGATTTTCAAGCTACCAAAGAGCAAAAAGTAGATCTCCTCCATAAGATCAGAAATCTGAAATACTTCAGACTTCTCAGTAATCCCAGGTACTAGAAAGCAATAGAAAAATACCCTCAAAATTCTAAAGGAAAGTAACTTACAGCTAGAATTTAACAGTAAATTTTCAGTCAGGTTGGAGAGTAAAATATGACATTAAGGAAGGCAGTCTCAAAGAAAGGTATACTAAATGTGTATTTAGATTCTAAAATATAGGATAAGTTCAGAATCTGGAATTTAAGATTAGTTCTGATACATGCCAGTTGGAATTCTGCCCTTAGAAAAGATCATTTATTTGTTCTACTAACATCATTCTATAGTTATTAATATTCTCAATGAAACTGAGAAAAAGGAAGTGATCAATTATGTGTAGGGTGCTTGGTGTCTTCCAAGAATTAAGATGCTTGCCTGCTCTAAGCTACCTTAATTTTAACTGTCTATCAGTGTTTGTATCTTGTCCAGATAGTTGTGACTCTTTTAACTCTTAAGTACAGGACTGTCACTAGATGTTGTTCTGTGTATTGGCACTTCATGACACTGTGTAGTTTAATGTGTATTCTATACTTTTAAAAAAAATTATTTATTTATTTATACAAGCACTAGGTATAGTCAGAAGCACGGGAGGGTGAGAGAATTCACCAGAGCCAGAGCGGGGAACAGAACAGGCAGACTGACGAAGTACACTGCTGCGGGGAGCAGCGGGCGCGAAGGAAAGGTCTGCGTGCCATGTGGGACCCTCACCGGCCGGCCGGGATTGAACCAGCGCTGAAGAGGCTGTGGGCAGCTTCGCAACCCAGCGCTCAACCGCTGCGCCACCGGGAAGGCCTTTTTTTTTAATTTTTTTTAATTTCTTTTTTTTTTTTTTTATGATGACTACTCTGGTTCAGGACAAAAGTAAGTTTTCCTACGTGGATTTTTGTTCCATAGTGATGTTTAAATCAAACTATTGGCTATGAACCTTAACAAACATCAGATCAGGACCTATCTTAGTACTTTTTTCAAGCAGAATAATTTGGTGTTCTTTGACAACTTGGTTAAAAGCAAAGCCTGCTTTCCTCCACTTGTAGCTCTATAATCATGTACATTTCTGCATCTCTTTCTGTGCTGGGAAGGATGCATCTGAAGTAAATTAGAAATGGTGCAGAAATCCTTAGGGTATGTGCAAAAGTTGGAAATAGTTTGGCACTTAATTAACAGTAAATTATAAGTTCTAAAAGCATTCAAATCCAACTAATAATAATTGCAATTTGAAGGGGATGAGGAAGGCATGATAAGCATTTCTGCTGAGATTAATCATTGGGGTGAGATGCAATTTTTAAGAAAGTACTCTAAAATCCATACACTTATGTAGAACAGGTCTGCCCCATTCCCCCTCTCATAGTCTTAGAAAATGTAGACATCAGTACAATTGTATAATTGACTGAGAAGCTTCTCCTGACCTTGGACCAGCATGGGGTCAATTTCAAGGATAGTTATCCAGGATTTGACTCAGGCAGGAATAACAAGGTGCTCGGAGGATCAAAACCATGTTTCTGGGAGGTATGCAAGCCTCCCTGGGAATAGCTAGTTTGGGTAGGGTGGCAGCAATGACTCACTAGAAGTAGCATGCTTCACTTACTGCCAACTGTCCTGCTGGGGGGGTCATCTAACCTCACCACCCACAGCTGCATCTCCAGCAACCTCCTGGCTCCTCTCACTGACAATTGGCGCTCTTAAACCCAGTGTCTGGGACTGTGCAGGGTGACTGTTGAACAATCATGGCATGAATGTGTGCTTTTATGGAAAGCTTGCTTTCCCAGAGCCTTTCTTTTCCTAAAAGTCTATGCTTTTAGGCCGTCAGTGCACTTTTAAAATGACCTTCTAGGATGAGCACAACCTAGATATTGGTCAAGGATGTGACTACCTGGTGCCTAGCTCTTCCTTTCACTCGCTAGCTAGTGAATTTGACCTTTGTCTGCAACCAAACCAAACCTCTGCCTGTTGTATTAGGCTGCCCAGGTTAGAGTCCCTACTTATCCCTGCTATTCTCCCAGAGCTAATGAAAACATCTATGCTACCATTGTGGAGTGACTGCTTTTAACTGCATCTTAGCCCCTCTACGTGGTGCATGTGACTTTTCCCTTAAGCCCTGTCACTGTCCCTTTCCTAGTCTTGTGAACTACATTCTGGACATGTTACCTACATCTCTGCACCCTATCCCTTTTTTTAATATCTTTGTTCTCCCCGCAGGTGTAGTTCCCATAATATTCCCACCACCATAACACCCATGAACCGTCAACATAGACCCTTGTACTCTTAACTCCTTTGTTTCGAGCCTTTTCCCTGCCCCTCCCTTGCTGTTTGCCTCCAATCTTGGTCGTCTCACAAGTTTTGTCTTTTTCCTGACTTTGTTCAGTTTACAAAGTTGACCTAAGTAAAGCCATTCCATATTTTTTCCTTCTTATTTTGCTTAACGTGATCCTTTCCAGCTCCATTCATGTTGCCACAAATGGCATGAGTTTATCTTTTGGATCACTGAGTAGTAGTCCATTGTGTTTATACACCATTTAAGTTGTTTCCGTATCTCAGCTATTGTAAATAGTGCTACAATACCCAAAGGACACGAAACCTCTATTTTGAAAGGAAATCTATCTAGGCCTCATGTTTCAGGGCATGTTTCCAAAGTCCCTGATTTGCTGATGTCTTTTTTTTTTTTTTTAAATATTCCCAGGAGAACTAAGTTCTCTCTCCTCTGCTACCAACAGATCTTTTAATGTCTGCTACCAACAGATCTTTTTAATGTCTCTCTGAGGGCACCTAATCCTTCTATATTCTATAAGAAATGGCCAGGTCCTAAGTTCAAAAGTCAAAGGTGAACAGCGCTGCATTGAAGTGGGTGTGAGCAGAGCCACATGCCCTGCAGAAGTGTGGGAGTGGGGAGAAAGCATTTCCTTCATCTGTGTCCTTCTCCTTCTAGCTATGATTCCAATCTCTGCCTCTGGTTCCATGACCTTCTCTTTGATTTGAAATCTCTCTCTTACTGCCTCTTAGTAAGCTATGTGATAATATTTAGGCCCCATTTGAATAATCCAGGATAATTTCTCCATCTCGAGATTCTTTACCTACTATCTCAAAGTTTTGCCATTTCATGTAGTGTTGGCAGGTGCTGGAGAAGGCAATGTATGCCCCTGGGGGCCATTAGTAACCTCTTCTTCCCTACACCCTTCCAAGGCATCATAGCACTTGCTCAAAGACCTCATGGGCCCTGGAAGCTACTTCAAGACAAAATCAGAGCCTTGTTTTGCAGTTCTGGTGTCTTGACAGCTGGTAGTCGGTGGATCAGGGGTGTTGTTCAGGGATCTCATATCAAGTACAGTGTGACTATGGTCAGTGGGCATAGAAGTGGGCCACAAGGTTGTGCCAACCATTCTGTCTTTAGCTGTGGGGTTCTGGGGACATATGTGAGTCCATATTGGTGTGAAGGGTCCCTGAGGGAGGGCTGTGGCTTCCAGGGCTGTGTGAAGAAAGGAGACACTCAGCGGGATCGAGACATAACTGTTTACAAAGCATGATAGTGGATGTCTGTCCTACTGAGTGTGTGGTGACATGGTGTAGCCTGTAGTAGCGTCAGCCAAGAAAAGAAGCATATTGAACAAATAATGGATTTCTCATATAATCAAATTATATGGGGGGAAATGGATATTTGGGGATATAAAGGGCAAAGATTTCCCCTCCATAGACCTCCCTTTTGCTGCTTATGTTCCCTTAAGTCTCATGGTGGTCTACGCAGGCAAATTCTTACTGTGATTGCTTGGGGCCACCTGGACCCTGCTGGGAAGCCAGGCAGAGTGTGGTACTGATCACAGGATGACTGGCATGAAAAGGAGTGAAGGAACCAATGCCAGTTAACCCAACTGCTGCTGAGAAGCCATTTGCAGTGCATGAGCCTGATATGAGACCCAGGAGGACATGTAGCCCCAGGGTCAGTGAGTGCTGGTACCACCCAATTGGACAGTGCCACCATGAATCAATGAGACAAACCAAAAAATCATTTTAAAAGTGATGGAGGGCCTCCCTGGTGATGCAGGGAGTAAAATCTCAGTGCTGTCAAGCTATCGCCAGCTACTGTGGCAATAGTTAGATCCCTGGCCAGGGAACTAACCCACATGGCGCAGGAGACCTCTCTTGTCTCTCCTGCTGCTCCCCTCAGCAGTGTATTTCAGTAGATCTACCTGTTCTGCTCCCCACTCTGTCTCTGAATCCTCTCACCCCCTGCACCTCTTGCCTACACCCCACTTCTTATATGCATAAATAAACAAATATTTAAAATAAAAAATGTGGGGCCTCCCCTGGTGGCACAGTGGTTGAACACTAGGCTGCAAAACTGCCCACAGCCTCTGCAGCGCTGGTTTGAACTCCGGCCATCAGCGAGGGTCCCACATGGTGCGACAGACCTCTCCTGTCATGCCCGCTGCTCCCCTCAGCAGTGTATTTCGTCAGTCTGCCTGGTCTGTTCCCCACTCTGGCTCTGGTGAATTCTCTCACCCTTCCACGCTTCTGACTGTACCCAGTGTTTGTATAAATAAAATAAATCTTAAATAAATAAATAAATAAATAAATAAATAAATAAATAAATAATGTGGTGGAAACTGTCAGAGTTCAAGCAGTGAATACATTCAAGCCATTTAATTTTTAAAATGGTTTGATGCCAAACATCCAAAGTCAGAGTGCTAATTTAGGACTCTGGGCTTCCTGTTGATGAAGGGCCTCTTCAGATGCTAATGTGATTGGGGTGGGAAGGGCAAGCCCCTTTGGCAAATAATAGAAAACCTTGCTGCAGCTCCGCCTTGGAGTCCAGACTGCTCTCTCTACCCCACATTACCTGATTTTGAAAGTGGGAATTCCATGAGCATTCCTTGAAGCCTGTCTTTTCCACATAGTGTCCACCTTACCACTTTTCTCTGCACTGCCAGAAAAACTGACTCATGGTTCCCCCTGCTCATCTGGTTCAGGCCATCCCACCAAGAGTGAAAACGTCTCTTTCTTAAGTGTGACTCCAAACAATCTGTCCACAGATCAGATTCCTCTGCAACTCCTCTCACACAATCAATGAGGCACTAACCGCCCTCCCCATCCCACCACCGCCCCTTGGGTGTTTAAGGCCCTCTTTGCTAAGCAGACTCCGTACTTTCTAAGGCACATTTTTCCTAAGTCTGGAAGTCACTGGCACAAAGGAAATTCCAACCATCCTTTAATTTCCAGCTAAATTAACCCCTCCAAGCCCTAGAGCAGCAGCTACCCTTCTAGATTACATAATAGCACCTTGTTGTGATTGCGGTTGCTGAACTTAGCCTTGCTTTCTTTCATTATCCTCAAGGGCTGTCTCAAACAGCCCTTCCTCTCCTGGACTGTAAACTTCTTGAGAAATATGACTGTGTTCCTGCACACACCTCCCCTGGCCCAGCCCCATAGCCCTGCTCTCCAGAGTAGCACTCAAACTAGAGCCTGCATATTCACATGAGAAAAGGAATCACTGAGGATGGATTGGAAATAGGCTTCTGAAAATGGGGGCATCACAGAGCTCCTCCGTCTGACACCACAAACCTGAAGGGCAGTGCAGTATCTTGTCTTTCCACCCTCATCTGCTATTGTCTACCTCGGCACCTGGCAGGCCTCCTAATGGCTGTGTGTCCCCAGGAAAAGGTGTATTCCTGAGTAAATGAATACCAGATGAACAGGTAAATCAGGAAAAAAAGAGCTAAAGAAGCACCAGAAGAGAAGCCTAAGAGAAAGGGAACTTCAGGCTACAAAGGAAGCCAAGAGTCCTCTAAAAACTAATAGCCTCTCTCTGCCTATGTTCTGTTCCTTCCACAGCTCACTATAGCGCTGGTGGGGAAAAAGTCCAATGTTCATCTATGACAGTGAGTCCTGCTGGCTGGAGCTGATAGAAAATAACTGAGATGGAATTAATCTCAGTGCAGTGAGCCTGCTGTGTCTGCAGAAAGCCAGGGCCTGGAGGGTTCAGGATCCCACAGATGCTGCAAATGGTACCCCAGCCCACTCTGTACCCCTGCTCAGTGTCAGATCAGACTCCTGCCCTACGTGTGGGTTGGAGGGACAAGGAAATCAGCCCTGTGGCCCCGGGTGAATTTGGGGCACCCCAGGTTGTCCAGGCTCACAGTTTTTGAAAAGATTAGATGGAACAATATACAGCAGGAAGAAGTAGGCTCACTGGGGAAGGATGCTAGCAAAGGTTAATTTGTTCTGTCTGTTACAGGGGATAATTAAGCTGACACATTTCACACTATTAGAGTGTAGCTTATGATGTGCTTTTATAAAAAATCTGCATAACCATGGAACAATTTACAAACAAACTGTGACTGCATTCTGGGAACACTTGAACTATTAATCAGTGAATCTGGATGTCCTCGAAACGCTCTGCAAGGTAAAAAGGGGGTGGCTGACTGCCACCACGCACAGAAAAGCATGAGCAATGCCCTACTTACACCAACAAACCGGGGGAGGTGAGGGCCCGGGGCTGGTACTGACCCAGAAGATCCAGTCAGCAGGCAGTCATTCATTCAACAAAGACTGATTGTGGGCTGCATTGGTCACTTTGTTAGTGCTGAAGACACGGCAATGAATAAAACAGACAAAATTCTTGCCTTCAGGGTACCTCCAGGTAACCCATTGGGTTAAATAGAAAATCCAAATAAGCAATGGAAAATAAATGTCTGGGTTACATAAATTCAGTAAACAGAGCATTATAAAGAATTAGAGAGTGAGAGAGGGGAGCTTAGGTAAACTTTAATATAGGTGAGAAATCAAGGTAAGACGTGAAGCAGCGCATGATGGGGAGCAGAGCTAGTGGGGATGCTAGCAGGGAAGGGGAGGGCAGGTTGACAGCAGGTGCAATGGGCAAAGACTCCTTTAGACAAGTGCATCTTGAGCTCAACTTTAAATTCCAGCATGCCTGGTCACGTACAGACTGGAGAGTAAGGCATTGTGAGTGGACAGTAAGTAGTCACTCAAATAAGCTGAGCTTTCTGGAAACCATTTTTGAGACATACTTCATGTAGTCCCATTATGCTCTGGTGCTGTGGGAGGGGACTATTGCAGGGTTTAGGGGGCTGGTGCAGGCTAGGAGGCCTGTGGGAACATGGTCTCAGACCTACTCACTGTCTTCCTTGAGAAGAAATGGTTTAGGTGGTTCTTATACCTTCTGTTTTGTACACAGTGGATAGTCCATATGTCTTTGTACTGAAACATCACAGTTATGAGGTTTGTTTTGGATCTGTCTTTCACTAACACAGCATGCTCTCTGCAGGGCTGACTGGACTCATCGGCATCTCTGCACAATTCTCCCTCTTCTCCATCTCTCTGGTGTGTGTGTCATGTTCTCTCTGGTGTCCCAAGCAGCACAAACCCCTCCTGATATCTGATACCTCCTTCCAGGTCACACCAAGTGCTATATATTCAATAGTGTTTCACTGCCCTTATGACAGGCCCTTGAGGACATTGTCATTGTTATCAATTGCCCTGTACAGTTCAGCCTTTACCTTTCAGTCAAACTTCTCCATTAAAGCATTGTTAGAAATGGCCCCCTTCCCCTGGCAGCCAGTGCAGAGGAAAGTCAGTGGTTCTCAACCCCAGGGGCTGGGCACACGGGCTTACTGCGGGCAGCCTTGCAGAGGGGAGGTGTCATAAGTAATAAGGTACTAATAATAAAGTACCAAGGTTTACACATAAGCCTTGACTTTTTAAAAATTTACTTGATGTCGATGTCAACATTTTCTGTTAGAAGCCAGCTCGTGCTTGCCTTTGTTCCTTCGGTAGCTTTGGAAGAAATCTGCTGAGGCTCTCGGGGGCCCTGGGCCTGGCTCCACCATGAAGCCTCTGCAGAGCATTTGGAAGCTGCTGTCAGGGATGGTGACTTGTCCAAGGTCACAGTGTCTGAGTGGGGATTAGAACCAGTTCCTGTTTCCTTAGTGTAGGCTATTATTGATCTCCTTAGCTACCTGTCAGCCCTTCACCCTTTTTTACCTTAGCTGTTACCTTTTAAAATAATGGCCCAGAAACCTGGTTTCAGCATGCAGGATATACTGGGCCACCTGACTGCGCCTGCCTTTTTTTTTTTTTTTTTTTTTTGGCTGCCAAGAGTTCTCAAGCTCTTAAGTTGCTAACCCTCTCCTAAGATAGAACATCCCTATCTAATTATTTCTCACCATTTCAAAGCAAATGTCCCTAGGAAACAAGAGTGGTCCATCCATGACTTGTCAAAATGCCTTGTGAGCATTTGTAAGCACTGACTTTTTTAAAAAAGTGTCATTTTCATGCAAATATGCAAAAGTTGAAAGTGTAGTGAGAAATATCTGAGCCCTGAAGGGTTTGAGGCAAAACCAGGAGAAGCAATCAAGGAGGAGATTTTTCATGGACCTTGGCTCATTTACATTCAGCTAATTTACTGAGACAAAGTGAAGCCTGGCAGCTAACGAGCCAGCTCTTGATGCTGAAGTATTTTGTGAAAATGAAAACCTGCCAGTCTGTGTTTTGAGAAAAATACTTCTAAAGACAGAATTATTTAACTTTATAGATATTGAAATGTCTGCATTTAAAAGTATAAAAGTGGACATGAAACACATTCATTCGATGGGTCTTTCTGCAAAGGACTGAGCCCTGGCTTTCTGCTTTGAAGGGCAGGTATTAAATGTAGTGCTTCTTACAGAACTGAGGTCTTTGTGATGCCACACTGTTGTGCCTGTGGGTTTGCAAATGTGAGTTATTTGTGCAGAAATCCTAAGGAATGCTGGAACAGTCTTATATCTACAAAGAGCAAATGGCTAGAATGGTTAAGACTCCCCATTGTCAGCAGCCATGATGTGGAACTCCATTCCAGGGAGATGGCGAGAGGGGAAAGAGAGAGGCTGTATTTAAATCTGCTCTCTTTCTGACCAAACAAAAGGCATGAACAGAGGGTTCAGAGCTGATTGGCATGTTTATGCAAACACAGGAAGCCAATGAAAAGATTTTTGCAGCTTGGGTCCCCCCCCACACCCCAAGTAAATATAAAAGACAAAGGAAAAGCTGATAAAACAGCCCTGATAAACTGGACTGCAAATTTAAAGCAAGACTCTGCCTGGTACGATGCCCTTTGGGCTTGGGGAAATAGTTACTGAGACCACATGGAATTGTTACTTCTAATAGGTTTATAAACATGTCAGTTACCTGGGTCAGACCCACACTGGTCTGGGATCACTCTGCCTCATGTTCACATCTGGCTCCTGGGATTTGCACCTGCAGCTTCAATCTAAGTCTGATTGCCAAAAACAGACCCCAGATGTCCTTGTCCAGAGAGTTTTCTTCCAGTAACTGGAGGAAATTGAGGTGGGCAGACAGGCTGAGTAACTGTGCTGTACTTCTGTCTGGTAACTGGTGTGGAAGCATGCAGGCTTGAGCTGGGACAGCAGGATTCCTCGCCTTGCCTCCTAATGCTTTCATCCTCTTCACATGCATGGGGCACCGTAAATCAGACATTTATGAGCTAGGGATGCCTGTGTTGGGGACATGTAAAAATAGCATTTATTGAGTACTACCTACAGGTTTAGCTCTGCTCCAAGGTCTTTTTTAAACAGTTAGTGCTCTTAAAGAAAAGGGAGAAAGGTTAAACAGTTTTCCAGAGGGACAGAGCTGATAAGTGGCAGAGGCAGGTGCTGACCCTTGTCTGAGTGTAGAGCACAGAACACCATGCCCAAGAATGTGCAGAGGAGAAATCTTCTCTAGAGATGAGGAAGACTCCACGGAGGTCACAGAGCAAGAGCAAGATGGCAGAGAAGGCTGGAATTAAGGGACAAATATCTAAAGCCAATTTCCAAGAAATACAATTTAAATGCTTGATGCAGTAACATCTGACGTTACCCGGGCTATTGTTTACCATCGAATCCTGGCTTTGTGAATTTCAGACCAGGTTTAGGGGACAGTGGACACAGGGACAGATGGGGCTATTGGTGGCAGAGCCCTGCCTCCACAAGGAGGGCTTAGAGAGATGTAGATTCTCAGAGCACCTAGAATTTGACCCTTCCCCCCTGTACCTTCCTCCTCCCAAATGCAAATGACTCACCTGTGAGATTAAATCCAGTCTTGATCCTGGGTCCTTCTAGAAGCTTGGGGCAGTCAAGGCAAGAGGGTTGCCTTGGGCCTCCCTGGTGGTGAAAGGGGTTAAGACACAACCTATGAGGCAATCTGCAGCCTCTGCAGCACAAGTTCGATCCCTGGCCAGGGAGCAACCCACATGGAGCAGCAGAGCTCTCCTTAATTGCCTGCTGCTCCCCTCAGCAGTGTACTTCGGTCAATCTGCCTGTTCTGTTCCCCACTCAGTCTCTGGTGAATCCTCTCACCCGCCACACCTCTGGCTCTTGTATGCGTGAATAAATAAATCTTAAATAAATAAAAGAGGGTTGCCTTGACTTCTAAGGCAAGAGGGTTGGCTTCTCTGGAGTGTCTTGGCGAATTGACAGTCTTCCTTGGCTGTTCATGTGATGTGTCTGATTTGTTCCCTCAGGCCTTTAGATTTTTGATATCTATTTAGAGAGAGCACTGTGACAACAGCTTCAAAAAATGGTATCCATTCCAATGATCAGGGATTTAATTTCCATAGCTTTTCTATCTGTCATACTTTGCCTCCAAACTACATTGTGAATTAGGAGGCCAGATGATTCCATCAATATTCACTTTATTCTATCTACTCTTACTCCCCTTACATCCAGCAATACAATGTCTATTTTACACATTGCCTTATGCTCTGGGCCTTGACTTTATGGGGCCCAACAAGATTTTCTTTATCTTTAAAAATGATTATCCTTAACAGTGCTCCAGCACTTCGCACCATATTGGATACTTACTCCTTTTTAGTCCTCTTTCCGTTCTCTTGATGCGTCTGTCGTCTGTCAGTTGCTCGCTCTCATCTTCCTCCTCCACCGTCTCCTTGCTCTCTTTGCATTGTTACAGTTAGCAACTATAATTCACAGAGATCTAGGACTCCTTCAGAGTTTCTGTTGTTTAACCTACTAATGACATGAAAAAGTCTGCTCATCTCCTACCTACCTTCTACCTAAATACCTCAAGTCCAATAGAATCATAAAATTTCAGAATCAGTTTTCTGACATGTTCTCAGCCATCTATGCATTTTTCTGTGATAAATTGATTTCCCTTATCCAAATTTGCTGAATCAGCATGTGGTACCTACAACAAAGTAAAAATCAAGTGATTAGACACAAAACTATGCAATGTGACTTCCCTTTTCATACAAATGAGTCTTTTTCTCACATCAAACTTATTCATTTGACTGCCCTCAAACTAAGGCAATGACAAAGACAAACTCAGATACTAAATCTAGGGCTTTTTAATGAATCCCATTTTTTTCTCCCATCTATTTCTCTATGGGGCTCCCATAACTCTGAATATTCCTATCTCAGATCTCCTCAGAGTTGAACTGACCACTTGGACATATTCATATATACACCTCACTAGACAGTAAACATGTCATGGGCGGGGACTGTATTTCATCCATTTTTCTATCTTTAGCATCTTTTTTAAGAAATAGTAAATGTTAATTGGTTGCCTAAATACAGAAATGCATTCTTTAAAGTCAACTTAATTTTTGAACTCTGTCTTATCATTGACCCTTCCTGTGGAGTTCGAGCTGTCTAGTCTCAGTCATCCTCATGTTCCAAGCACCAAAAGCATGACAACATTTCTTGTAAAAAAGGAAGCAGCATTGCAAGTCACAAAACTTGGACCCAGTCCCACCAAATTGAGGACACACTGCCCTCCTTCTTTCTTGGAATTCCTATTGTCCTCAGGAACAGCAGCACCCTGCTTAGTGCAGAATTCCTTGGGTTATTTTTTTGCATGTGCTGCACTCATTTCCTGATCAGGCTACAAACTCACAGAGCTAATATCCCAGAAATACTTGTAGAAAAATGGCAAGATGGCCAATTCTTGTGGATTCAGCAGTGAAGTCCCTGGTGGGAAACACTCTAGTTTCAAACCCACCATGGTAGTTGACACTCCTCATGGTGGTGGATTATTCGACACACTTGGTGATGACTTGTGCAAGTTGTAGTTGACTGTAAAGTCTCTTTCTACTGCTGTCCCTGCAAGTGAGAGAAACCCTGACAACTGTCACCACCTGACATTGACCTGAGTGAAGGCAAATACTTCTTTAACTGTACATAGTCTCCAGATTCAGGTTGACCCACCTCAAGTCTATTTGATTATAAGGAATCTGAGAAAACTTGGATGAAACTTTGATCCTGTGGAGTCTAGAAAGACAAAGTGAATTACTCAGGGAGATTCCCTCAAACACTGTCAGAGGATGTGAGTATCACTCTGGGCAGAGGTTTCCCATCCCATCCCAGAGCCATATTCTGCACCCCCCACCACCACAGTGAGTGCTTTGGGACTACATCCAGATCTCTACCACAATTTCTGTTTTACCGGACAGTCTTTAAGATGCAAAAGTCCATTATGAGGTGGCTTAGGTAACCTGAGATAAATATAAACTAGTCTATAGTAGGTCAAACTCTGCCCTAGGTCACACTTTCTCATAAAATTACTTGTGGAAGCTATGTGTTGTTTTAAAAGCAAAGAAGTAACTCCTGGCAGCTGTCACTCAGCTGTAATGGGCAGGCATTATCCTTTCCAGATAACATCTTTCCACCTGAGTGTACTGTGAGATAAGCCCTGACTAATCCTCCTGCCATCCACACTGTTGCTTGTAAGTCAATGGAAAGGGTGTGGGAGGAACATTCCTCAAAGTGATGGATGCCCCACCAGTATCAGAGCCACAGGGGCCCTGGTGAAGATGCCGAGCCTGGTCCTCTGATGTCAAATCTCAGGGCACACAGCCCAGAGAACCCACTTTAATGAGTACCCCAATTTACCCCTTAGCACACTAGATGTTGAGAATCTCTGTGTAAGTGGCTGCGTATGATCTCAGGCAGCAGCCCAGTGATGCTGCTTATGGGCCTCCTCTCCTGTCCAGCATCAGCTCTTTAAAGGTAGGAACTGGGTGTTGTTGTTGACAAGGCAACTCCAATGCCTACACCAGGAGCTGGGACATAGTAACGACTCAGTGAAATACCTGTTGAGTGAATAATGCCCTGAAGAGCATGGTATTCCAGATAATTTTTTTAAATGTCAATCTTAGTTATAATCCATGCCTTAAAATTCGATAGTCCTGTTACAAACTGAAGTTACTTTTCCATTTTCCTCTGACATTAGGCACATTTTCAGAAATTAAAATCAATGCTTAAAAAAATAAGGAATTGCTTTCTGCTAGGAATTGAATAGATTTCACTTTGATTGCCTGATCATTTTCATCTTAATAGGAAACTTGCTGGAGGACTTTTGTTTCAGCCCTGTGAGAATCCTTCCTTATTTGTGCAGAAGCGTCCATAAGACAGATGGCTATAGAGCTCTTAGAGTAAGCAACTCTGTTTGCTTGTGCATGGCCATCAACTCCTCAAATGCCTGGACCCTGCCCCACCAGAGATTTAATGAGATTTAATGGATGAGGTATGACATTAGCAATTAGGATTTTTCCCTGCTGACACTAACATGCATCCACAGTAGAGAATCCCCAGTGCAGAGGGAGTTTTCCTGGCTAATAATGTTGATAGACTCTTTCCTCTACCGGCATCTGTTTGGGCTTCTCTAACTGAAATATCTTAGTGTCTGGTGCCTGCTTCCTGCTTCTTAGACAGCTGCATGATTGCTGTGTGCTCACAGGACAGAGGGGTCCCAGAGCTCTCTGGGGTCTCTTATAGGGCACTAATCCCCTTCAGGAGGGCTCCGCCTTCATGTCCTTACCCCCTCCCAAAGACCTTAGTTTCAACATGTGAATTTCAGGGTGACACAGTCATCCAGTCTATTGTACCTTCCCTTACACAGAGTATTAGTTTTCTCCACACCCTTTATGCTGATGTGGTTTCCAGCATTGAGTTTTTTCCACCTTGCAAATATTCAATATCATTGTGTTGTTAATCTGAAATAAACTGTGACTTGAACTTGCAGTCATAGATAGAGGCAAGTTTGGGGGTCCTGGTATGCACATTGGTCTGCACCTTAACATATCTACTGAGGTGTTCTGGGAACCTAAAGGCAGACTTCTGCAACCTTTCCTCCAGTTAGTATTGAAAATGAGGAAGAGAATCTGACGTGTGTTCCAGGAGGCATAATATACTTGAACTTAGCCTGATCAAAGCCTGAGTCATCTAACTTGAGACAGTACTCAGTGCCTTTCTTCATAAATAGGATGTGTTTTGAAAAATAGCACACATGTCTTTTGCTAGTATAAATGCTGTTGTTTGCATCTTTCAGGTAGGAGAATGTGCAAACTATTCTAACAAACTACAGTTTGATTTAAATGGCTTTCAGAAAAAGGAAAGATTAAAATTCGTAGACTGATCCACTTCAGGGAGCTGTTCTGCATTCCCAAGATTGTGTAACTGCTGCTACAAAGACAGCCAATGCATAACACTGGATTTATTCAAGGGTAGCACAGACCTAGGAATTAGTTTTGGCACTGACAACAGATCTTAATTTATTCTTGACAATTCACTTGGTGGTTGTCCTTCCCTTCTCTTTTCTGCCCCTTTGTCAGGATCTAGGTAGCATCTTCTGACAGGCGCTAAAGGCCACAGAGCTCAGCTGGCTCCAGAAAACAAATCTCTGAGCTGGAAAGCAGAGGTGCAGCAGCATAACTCTCTTTGCAGAACAAGCACAATCTATTTCCTCCCAGTCCACAGGAGAGTCTGAGCAGATGCTTCCCTCCTCTCCACTTAAGTGAAAGAAACATTCTTCCTTCTTTCTGTGTTTCCCAGAACTTACAAACTCTTGGAAATCTGCTTCCTTCTTCATAACCCATGTAAGTTGTTACAGACAATATGTCTGTATCCCCTTCCAAATGCTTCTGTTGAATCCCAACTCTGATGGGATAATTTGAAGGGTGGGATCTTGGGGAGGTAAGTAGGGCTATATTAAGTCATGAGGGTGGGGTCATCATGATGGGATTAATAGTCTTCAAGGAGGAAGATACACCAACACCCCCACCCATGTGCACGCACTGAGGACAGGCCATCTAAGGAACAAGTGGGAAGCAGTGCTCACCAGGATGTAATCCTTTCAGAACCTGATCTTGGACTTCCCAGCACCCAGAACCTCCCAATCTGTTGTTCAAGCCACCCATTCTGTCAGGAGTACTATGCCATGCATGCCACACATTTTTGCCTTGTTTTTCACAAAAATAACATGGTAGGGCACTCTGATTCCATGGGGTAGTAATGTAATTCATCACATACATTTTGATCTGCAATGGAAACTGGGAAGAAAAAAATTAGAAACACTGCTCAGTATTTTCCTCAAACTCTTTTCTGTTTCCTTTCAACTTTAGTGCAGAATTTGGAGCCAGAAGAATGCAATTGCAATTAATTTTCCCTGAGGTTTAGATAAGATTGTATGGGAAAAATTCAAATTTTGACCTAGCATTGTCATTAATCAGGTAGGTTATCTTAATTCACCATCATTTATAAGACGTTTGAGGCAGTGTTTCCTGATCTCTTGGTTAGGAAAAGGAGAAAGCTATAAATCCTAGTAATTACAGGGTCACAATCATATTGTCCCTTGAGCAGCCAAACAAGAACAACAGTAGATACCTTTGCACTAGTGAGGTGAGTGGTGTCTAGTGATACCAACACCTGGTTTTCACATCGCATTGAGTTCTGCTTCTAAAATTAACTGTAGAAGAATATTGGTGCATGAAACCTGCAATCAGTGCTCATCTCTCTTGGGCTATTTCTTTCAGAGGAAAAAATTAAAAAGGAGGGAGATAGGCTGAGGAGAAAGATTTTAGAAAATTCTGAATTGATCATCCAAAAATATAGAGTTTTAAAGGCTTTACAGAAGGAACTCGAGCTGTCAATTAGGCTCTGGACTCTCAGATGAGAGACAGTTGTCATCTACTCTTGGGGAGCTTGCCCTTGAAATATCCTCCATCAAAGTCTCAGACTTAAGTCAAACTCACAAGGCGGATTTGCCAAGCACAACTCAAGTAGTTCTTTACTTCTTGTGCAGATAAGGGCCTACATGTTGGTAAAACAGTATCTCAGTGGAGAAAATGGTGCACGTAGCCTGCAAGCAGTGCTCATCTCTCTTGGGCCATTTCTTTCAGAGAAAAAAAAAAAGGAGGGAGATAGGCTGAGGAAAAAGATTCTCGAAAATTCTGAATTGATCATCCAAAAATACAGACTTTGAAAGGCATGATGGCAAGGAAGGAACATGACACAAAAGACCACCAGAGTTCAAGGCCCAACCCACCATATAAGCTCAACTGAGATGCCTTTCAACACTCCCACATCTGCGAAAATGAGTAATAGTTCTTCAACCTTCCTTATAAAATGTAACTTCAGGAAAACTTTTTAAAAACTTAATGACCACATGAAGATCCTCAATTAATGCAATTATGTTACAAAATATTTTATCCTTCTATGCTGAATATTAGAAAAGTTAAAAATTGCCAACATTTAAAAGTAATTAATTTGCTCATCATCCATAGATGAGTACTTATTTCACTCTAGTATTCTTTATTGTGCATTCCAAAAGTAGTAGAACAACTTCACTATTTTGTAGACTGCTTTTTTTGTATTAAATATTGTATCATGAAACATTTCCTGTCAACTGTTCCTTCTCATTTTATGCCTATTGTTCCATCATGTAACTGCATCATAATTTACTGAACCATGTTTCTCTTGCTGATTTACTTGGCGGGTTCTAATTCTTTGAGGGAAAAATAATATACCAGTGGATACTGCAGATAATCCTCTGTGCACATCTCAGGTTATCTTTCTAGGAATACTTAGCTATGGAAATGCTATGCTAAGCATAAAGAATTTGATTCTTTTTGATAACCACCAGGCTTGTGTGGTGATATTGCAGACCTGCTCCTTACCATTGTGTGGTCTGCTCTCATGCACAGCTGCTTTCAACCTAGCACATGAAGCAATGTATGGACTTCACAAATGCTTCCTCCCTTTGTTCTCTACCCAAATGTGACTCTAGAATCTTCCTGCAAAGCATCTGGACAGCACAAAACACCAGGTTAGTCACTCCTCGCTAGCTGTGAGGATCTGATCCTAGAGGTGGATGCCTGCATTTTTCTAGAACCTCTGAGGCTGCTCAGCAGGGCTAATTTGACCCTGATCTTGGGTAACACACCAAACTTCAGGAGACTTAGAAATCAACAAATTAGTTTATTCATTTCTGTGAAATTTAATTGCTGCTGAAACCACAACCTTCTCCTTAACTGGTCTTTATGGTCCTTTCCAATAAAATTGTACCTAAGAAATTAAACTGGTTTCAGCATTTGCTTTGGGAGACATATAGACACACCAGCCTGGCACAGGTGTTCTGCTCTCCCATGGGCCTATCTGACTACTTTGAAAGCTGAACCAACTATTTTTACATCTGCAGCGAGTAGCACAGCGATTGGTGTATGGTCAGGGCTAAAATTCCTATTTTAAGAGGGTGCTGTATAAAAAGCAGAAAGACAGGACAAAGGGAAAAAGAAAAGTGGGGAGGTAGAGAAGAGCAGTCTTCAGTTAACTCAGAAATAGAGTGTAAAAATTAATTCAAACCAGAGACCATCTGGATTCCCTATCCACTCATTCCATTATCCCCTCATTTTATTTCTTAATTTCCCCCTGGAGAGAGGAGTTACTTGTGCCCAGGATCAAACAGTGTGTATGCTTTTTGGCAACAGTTCTTTCAGGAAGTCTCACTAAAACAAGTTACAAGAAAAAGCATCTACCTACCTTCGTGAAGATGTCTGACTTGAAACTCCTTAGATGGAACCAGTAAAATCACATTTGAAGATGGACTCACCCCTTATCCCTTAAGTAATTCTGTAAGCTTGTACAATAGATGGAAGTGTTTACTTATGATTCATAATCTTTGAAGTGTGAAGATGAATTATCAGGGCAGATTGAGACATCTGAAGTAAGCAAAATACAATTCTGAAAATAGGATTTAAAAAAAACAATTGGTTTCTTTGGAGTTCTTTCATGTTACTGTACTGAACTTGGTTTGGCTGAAACAGGAAAAATGGTGTTTGTTTATGAATAACACAAAACCCTCCCACAGAATGCAGCCCCGTGGAGTGTGGACAACCAGATATGATGAACACCTACAAACCCGGGGTTCCTTCTAGGCTGTTACTGCCACTGTGGGTTACTAGAATACATGACTGTCCAATCAGTTGCTGCAAACCATTTTGAAATCGAGGTGGGCATAAATGTTAAATGAATGAATTCATGGCTAAATCTAGAGGGAATGGCTTTATTGTATAGCTGTGGACAGGTAAAATGGAGAGAGGATGCCAGGTGTGGGGACGCATGCCTATCATGAGTACTCAACTTCTCCTTTATGCCACTTCTTTTAAGGTGGGGATGATGATCCTTGTTTGATAAATGAAGCCGCAGCCCAAAATTAGGTAGCTGGTAACAAATGGCGCTGGCCCTGTGTTCCTAGGTTCTGCCAATCATGCTTGTGCCCAGCTTTATGGAGAGAAACATAGAAGGCTTCCACAGATTACCAGCAATATCTATCTCTGTGAGGCCACCCTGTTTGGGATCTGGTTTGTTTGTGAATAAAATAAGAGAAACGGGCTGATTACTATGATGTCTTCTGTTCCATGAATGTATGATGAGTATGTATGTGTTTTTGCAACATATGTTTCTACATAAATGAAGAAACAAGTATAAAAGAGGAAATGGATGTAAAAATACACAAAATATCTGATGTATGTTAAAACTTATGACATAAATACATTGGGATCAAACACTGAGGCTCTAATTCTAGAACTGGATCAAGGGTTGCCTCCTGTGATTCTCCAGCCATGTCGTGTCCTTCCTTTGGTGACCACTGGTAACCTCACTGAGTCTGCCCCAGCTATGGGGGTGTGTTTAATTGTTAACCATTTGAGGCAGACATTGTTCTGTGTTCAGTCATTGCTACTTGAGGAGGTAGGCACATCCAGAGGATGTTTACACGTTTCAAGAGGGTGTTTGTTTTGCTCCAAGTCTTGGTTTTTCTACATGATGTCACTCACTAAACTGAGTCCAGCTGCCCCTTTGTAACTAGTGTCAAGCCTGTTTGGAGTCCTTTGAGCTTGACCTTGTCATATTTATCCTGAAAGTCCAGGAATATTTGGAGTTCTGATAGAATTACTCCACACTGCCAAGGGAAATATGGACAGAATTTTAGGATCCCCTGTCTGTGCTCATGGAAGGAAGCTTTGAAACATTTGCTTGGGTGTTTAAAATGTAAACTTATCGTTAACCTCTAGTTTCAGTTTGCCTAAATGAAAACAGAAACGAGTGCTGTGAGGGGAGTTAGTGGGCCTGAGTGCCATGTTTTACCTGGTACAATGTAATCTCAAAGCAGCAGGAGTCTGAGAGAACTTGGAAGCCTGTAATCTATGGTTCTTCTAGCTTTATCACTTCCTAGGTTCATAATCTTAGATGAGTTAATGGGTATCTCTGGACCTACCTTCAGAAAAAGGATGATATTACCTTAGTGTCACTGTGATCATCCCATGTAATAATATATTATGACAGTATTGTGAACTCTCAAATGGAGGAAGAATATTATCTTATAAAATATTCAAATTAACTCTTGAACCAGAATGACTATTTAAAACAGACTTCTTGAGTTCTTTTTTGCCGCCACCATTAGATCACTTCTTACAGAATATTTCATGTCAAAATTATATAACACCTTTACATAACTATATACCTCTGTATAAAATTCCTCCCACTTGAGTACATAATACACTTTTAGGATCTCAAAAGTGATGTAGAAAGGTTATGTCACAGCCCATAGAGTACTTCGAGATGCCTTTTCATTGTCATCAAATGTACTTGGACCTGACCCAGTTCTCAAGAAAGCCCCCAAGGCTGCAGACTTTCCTTCGTAGACAAATTCATGCTTTCTAATAAGACAAGCCTACTGTCACATCCTGACTAAACATAATTTTATTTTTTTTTCCATAATATATTTTGGGGACAAAAATAACATTATGCGTACTGCTGCTTCCAATTATTGGTATGTCTATTGTAGTTACCATAAGTTAATTAATACAAGATGCCCCTGATGGAGCATCAAGGAGGTCTAGTTAACAGCAATGGTAGCATCTAAATGAAGATGTGTTATCCTCCTCTAAGCAGAGGAGAAATTCATGTTTTTTAGTCTCTAGCATATGAGATGACTGAACTATTACTTCTAATCTGAAGATAGTCAGTCACCTGTGAGGGCTGCAGTCTAGATGTCTGTGGCCTCCTAAAATGGGACTATTGAAACTGAGCCCCCACAATGATGGTGTTAGGAGGTGGGGGTAATTGGGTCATGAGGGCATAGCTCCTATGATCAGGATAAGTGCCCTTCTTTAAAGAGGCACCAGAGAGCTAACTCATCCTTTCCATGAGGTCAGGTTACAGGCATAAGACTATGAGCCATGAAAGTGATTCCCTCCAAGTGATGAATCTCCTGGCATCTTGATGTAGAACTTCCAGCACTAAAATTTATGTGTTTGCACCCAGTTTCTGCTACAGCAGCCGAAACAGACTAAGACACTGCCCTTGCGTATATTGATACAAACAGACTCTTGCAGTTGAAGGGCAGCAGCACAGAGTGGGAAGAATAACATGGGATTTAGAAGTTAAGGCATGACCTCAGCTGTTTTATCTGCAAAGCAGTGGTAAAAACAATGCTTCCTTGATGGGGTTATTCTGATAAATATCAGAGATTGCTGATGGGAAATCACATGAACAGAAAAGTACTATGTATAAACACTTTGTTTACTTGCTTGAGCTTTTAAGAGCCAGAAGTGGAGGGTGAGGGTCCATACAAAAAGCAAACATAACAAACTATTCAGTTCTGAGGTTCTGGGTAGTTTGTTATTGCAAAAAATTGTTTCCAGTCCTTCAGAGTTGTGGACAGCTCTTGAACTGAGTGAATGTGTTTTCTTTCCTCTGTGCTGCAAGCAGGGCTGTACTTACTGCTAAAACTCAAGTAGGCTTTGGACGTGGTCCTGGCCAATTTAGAACTAATAGGCTCAGATGGAAACGGACAATCTACAGAGACACCTGATACCGTTCAGAAAACAAAGACCTAAAAACGTTATTATAGTTTCTGTAGTAAGTGGATCTATTTAGAAGGCCACAGAAAAGCACATTTGGTGGTTAGCTTTCTCTGAGTGGTCTAGGACATATGTATACAAGCAATGTAGTCCTTCCTAGGTTCTTCTCTAGTGTATATAGAGCCAAACGATTACCCAAAGTCTAACTGAAATGAACTTGAAACGTTATAAAATTTTAAAAATGTTCCCTTTTATTGTGAATCTGTGCGACTCATTCTTTTTTTTACATTCATGTTTAAAAAAAAAAAACTAATTATTTTCATTGCAGTAATATTAGGATTCTCCCATTCCAGGTATACCCATTGTATTGTACCCACCAGAAAATCACCCATAGTCCACCATCATAGCCCATTGTGCTTACTTCCCTCTTTGTTCCTACCCTCCCCCATCCTCTGTCCCCTTTGGATGCTTTAGTTCTATAGTCAGTTTTCAAGGGTTAGCTTTTAGGTTGGTCTTTCTCTGGTTCTTAGTTTGGTTTCTCTATATTTCACATATTGGTGACACTATCTGGCATTTATCTCTCTCTGACTTATTTCACTTAGTGCTATCCCTTACAAATCCATCTATGTTGCTGCAAATGGAATGAATTTATCTTTTTTGATTGCTGAGTAGTATTCCAGTATGTATATATACCTCATCTTGAGCCACTCATTCATTTCTGGGCACTCAGCTTGTTTTGATATCTTGGCTCTCGCAACTAGGACTGCTATGAACATAGAGGTACAGGTTTCCTTTCTAATTAGTAAATCAGATTTTTCCCCCTTCCTATTTATTTTGGATAAATCTAATCTGTATCTAAATTTTTCTTTCCATTGTAAAGTGATCTAATAATTAGTATACCTCTAGTTTGTTAATGAGGAGACTCTTTTTTTCAAAAATCAGAGATCCATAAAGCTAAGCTCTAATCTGACTTCAATCACTAATTCATGCTAGAATTGACTTTAGTGGGTACTTAATAGTCTTTAAAATTGTCATGTAGTTTGTAAATTACTTTCTCTTTATGCCTATGAAGGTCAACAATGTTTCTAGATTTCATTAACTCCAAAAAGTCATATTTTATTCCACTTAAAATCTGAAGTTATATACTGAAAGCACAGCCTCTGTGTCTGACTGAGATATCAAATGCTGTGACCCTAAATTTCAAATTGTGCCTCCTGGCTCTTTAAGCATTTCCCCCACATCTAGAACAGCCTTCTTAAGGCAGTTAGTGTCTCATTAGTGCCTCTTATGTCAGCATAGGCACTCTAGACCATTGTGTCCTGTATCCTTTGTTTTTTGCCAAAGGCCAGAAATCTTTGTAAAAGTCAAACAATACTGACATTCCTTGCATCTATTAAAAGACTTAGTGTATTCAACAACAAAAAAGAACATGAATCACTAATTTTTAATTTGGGTAATTTTTAGGATAGGAATTTTTCTTTCAACAGCAATTTTATCTGGCACAGGCTGGGCATTTAATAAGTATTTTCTGCATAAATGAATGAATAAGTGATGTTGATATGTTGATATAAACTCTACATATACATAAGCAGTTAGAAAACATTTTGTCAAACCAACTAGTAGAGCAAGTTTTTTTAAGGGCCCAAAATCTTTCTTTTTTAATCCATTTATTCAACAAAGATTAAGCCTGTAGTATGCCAGGCACCATTAGCAGACATTGGGGATGAAACAGATTTAAACTGCCACAAATTGCTTCCTTCAATGGTAGTACAATTCTGTAAATATACTAAAATCCATTGATTGGTATTTGAAGTGGTGAATTTTATGGCATTTAAATTATGTCTCAATAAAGCTGTTAAAATTTTAGTGCCATCACGGGACCCACTTTCTGGTGAATCTGCTTTTTAAATTTTTTTCTTAATTATAGCTAGCACAGTGTGGGTATAAAATCAGAGCTCAACAAACTCTAGTTGATTTTATTGCTTCATTCAAGACATGGGTGAGCGGGTGCCTGATGGACACACAATGGAGCCTTTGAGAAGCTGTGGAAACTGCAGTCCTATGATTCAGGCCTTTGTTCAAGTCCCTGCTTTTCCATATAATTCTCTGGGTAACCGGGACAATTTTTCACTCAGTACTTCAGGTTACCGTTCTATAAAAGGGGCTGGCAATAGAATTACACAGGGGAGAATTACACAGGAGAACCCAGGGAGAGGGGGTGTAGGAGAGCGGGTATCAGTGAAACAAGATTGACCATATTTTGATGGTGGATATGTGGGGGTTCATTCTGATATTTGCTCTACTTTTACTATCTAATGAAAAATGATGGTATCATCAGTAGGTGTTTGATGGTTTTTGTTGTTTTTTTTTTAATTTAAGCTCTGATACATAGCAGGTATTAGACAGAAGCTAAGTACTATTAGTAACCTAAAAGAATGTGTAATAAATGACTTTGGTTTTCCTTCTGAAAATTGAGCCCTAGATATATTACTTTTTCTCATGATACTGTTCTGATAACTCTATTAGGATCATGGAGTGAGCTCTGGGGGGGAAAAAAAAAGGATCAGATTTTCACACTATTTGTGTCACCAAAGATTATCTAACCGTGAGTGTCACAGCGCAGACAGCATTTCTATGTATAAGAAAAACATTCAAGATAACTTCAGGGAGATGGGGGGATGGTTTGTTTTCAAATAGGGCTTCAAATATGTTTCACCATCTGGGCCAGTTGAAAACAGTAACAGTGTTCCTGCAAAGAACTCAGGCCCCTGGGATCTGAGACTGGCGGACTCCATTAGCTCAGTGCCTGTTCATTAGATTTAAAGGAAAAATTAAAACACTCACATGAATAGTTTATTTCCTACCTTGCAATGACCTCAGAGGGAAGAAACTTGACAATAATCTTGGCCTTTTATAGGACTTCGGGAAAAAGAACAGTTGAAAGAAAGTCAGGGAAGTTTAAGAACCAGAGGAAGGAAGGACATGGGTTCGAGACTGACCACATGCACAGGGACAGTCAGAAGGTGAGGGAGTTAATAGCCAGGGAAGCTGGAAGACTAGCCAGGAGGATGAATAGGGGAGTGAGGGACAGGCCTAACAATCAGAGCCAGAAACCAAAATTTATTTAGTAAAGAGGACAGGCAACAACAGTGCCATCACCAACTGGAGGCAAGGACCGGGCAGTGCAGGTGAGCGGAGATGGAATGCATTAATATGATGATACCAGCACATCAAAGAGCAAGGACTTGGAGCCCTTTCTCTCTGCGTGCCTTTTGCAAGCTCCTGACTGGTCTTGCCACAGTGGTGTCATAGTAGTCTAGGAGTTCCTGTCCTTTGGAAATTACCTTCCAGCAGCTGACACAGACTATTAAACAATGACTAAGTGTCATAAGGACCAAGAAAGCACAGTGCAGGACCCTGAGCCAGACTCACATTCCCAAGGGAAGTACATGGGACCTCCATCCTGATGAATAATGGGGGAGTTGCTGAGAGGAAGCAGGTGTGGGGATGTGTTACTTGTATGTCTTCAGCTGTAAGGATGGAAAACCCAAACTAAGTTGAACTGTTGGCACATTTGTTTAGCGATGAGGCAATCTGGGGGTAAGGTGGTCCTCCAGGTTGATGGAGCCACAGATAAAGTGATATCATGGAGGATGCAGGTCTTTGTCCTCTCTGCTCCACAGCCCATGGCGTAGGCTCCATTCTGTCTCTGGCTGCCCTGTGGCTACAGGATGGTGGTCACTACACTTACCATTGTGTGCCTCCTTGTTCAAACTGGAGAGAAATAATAACTTCCTGTCTTTCCCTTAAGAACTAACAGGCAGTTCATATCAGTTTCTAGTAAGTCTCTCTTTTCTCACATTGCCCAGTACCCGGGCATACAAATCTACCAGGCAGGGCAGATGCGGTTACCCTGAATCAGTATCCCCAATTCATTACTGCAACTTATTGTGGAACAAATGACAAAAAAACCCTGCAGCTACCACTATGTAACTTATAGAATGTTTGTGATTGAAAGTCACAGCTTTTAGAGTCATAACTTATCACAGCAAAATTTACTGATGCAGATGCCAAGAAAGACTGTCCAGGAAAATCCTTGCTGAGCATCCCGGAATGTGAAATAAGTTTTCCCTAACTCACAAAGACTCAGACTACACAGCTGTAGAGAAGATGAAATATTGCCATTTGCAATCACATGGATACACCTTGATGGGGGGAGTATGCAAAGTGAAATAAGTCAGATAGAGAAATACAAATGCTGTTGGATTTCATTTATAGGTGGAAACTAAAGAAGCAAAGCAAAGGGAAAAAAAAAGCAAAGACATATATGGTGGTTAGCAGAGGACAAGGGGTCTGGGAGGCACGTAAAGGGTGTCAGGTGAGTGGTGGGAGATGGAAATGACTTGTGGTGATCACACTGTGGTTTATACAGATGTCAGGTTACAGTACTGCCCACCTGAATCAGTGTATAAACCCGTGTCACCTGAATTTAAAGAAAAGCTTAAAAAAATAAAACCTCCCTTTTTCCACTTGTAATATTTCATCTAGATAGCAATTGACCTGCTTTCAATTTTAATGTAGAAATTTCATTAAAACACCTTCATTCTGAGAGCATTAGTGGAGATATTTCTATATGACAGGCCCTGTGTTAAAATGAATCATTAGCTTAAGCAGCTATGTAATATTTGCTTTAACTCAGACTACGTGAAAATCTATGTCTCTCCATTTGGAAAAGCCATGTTGACTTAAAACAATCATCTGAAACATCACCCCAAAAATTGAAAGTGAGATTACATGCAGTGATATTTTAAAAATATCCTTTTAAGCATCTACTCAACTTCAAACTTCTGCCTTTCTGTCTGCAGCCATCCTGTTCTCTCAGCATAGTTGATAAAAGGAAGGTGCAATGGTGTCCACACATGAAAAATTTCTGCATGTAACTTCAGTCTTTTCTTTACTTGCTGTACATTCTTCTTGACTACTTCTATGGCATTTCATTATCGATGCAATTGTCACAGTTTCCCACAGGGTATAATCTTCATCAGTCCTGCCTCTCGAAGGTGGCAGGGCTGGTCTAGGTATTCGGATTAATATTAAATATTTGGCTGATGCTTGCAGACATGAGCTTAATCATTGTTTGCTGTACCTCTGAGGGGGTAAGCTAGAGGTCCCCTGTGCAAACACAATCTTCAATATTTACAAAAACAAATAATAAACCTGTCTTTTCATCTGAGATTCAGTGTCTCCTACCTTCCCCTGCCCACACCTGCACTTCGACCCTTTATGCAACTGCAAAGACATTGGGGCGGGTGGACTTCATGGGAACATTTTTGTCCCTCAGTCGGCACTGTTTCTGTGGTTCTCTGTGGAACATTCCAGAGGTGAACTTGCTGAATTTTGTCAACAAGGAAATGTCAACCAGAGCCTGCTATTTAACACATTTGCACTGTGCAGTTTGCAGCTCACAGGTGCCAATTAAAAAACAAAAGTAGAGGCAGAGGAGCTTGTCTGTCAGCTTGACTGGAGTGAGATTTGATGCTAATTATTAAAGGGCCTCACAATTAACAGCAGCTAAGTCAGAAGAAGCACACCTTTCAAGCACAACAGGAGCTGAAATACTGCGCTGAGAACTAAGAGGAAATGGTGTCTAGATACAGACAGAGAGAAATTGTTGGATACTAGTCCCTAATGGGGTTATTAAATGCCTAAATGATTACTGGAGATTATGGAGTCTTGTTTTCTGGAGGCTTAAGCAATAAAAAAGACAGCCAAATAATTCATAAGGTACCTACTGTGTTAGTTTTTCTGTGTTGACCAACGTGGTGCAGCAATGACCTAGACAGTAAGGTTTTGACCATTTGTGGGCTTATATTCCAAGAGAATTGACAAATTTTCACAGTGTTTAATCAATCACAGAACTTTCCTCAGTCTAACTACCATGGCCCTCTTTAACCAACACATCTGGAACCCCAGATTTGGACATTCAGCTAACATTACATGTACTTTTCCTCCATGACACACACCATTGTGTATTTCATCTTCGAAACAACCCTACATGGATAGGATTATTTTATACATTTGCCAATAAAGACAGTGACATCAAAAAAGATAGGATATTTAGTAAATCCAAAGGCAAGTGGGATTTGGACCTTGGGGAATTATGCTAAGCAAAACAGCTTGCTTATATGGAGAATTTATAAAACAAAAATGAAAAAAGAAAACATAGATACAGAGAATAGACTAGGGGAGTAGATGAAATGATTGAAGCGGCTCAAGAAGTGCAAACTTCTTTTTATGAAGTAAGTCCTGGGGATGTAACATATAGCATGGCAACCACAGCTAATAATGTTGCAAGGTATATTTGAAAGTTGCCAAGAGGGTAAATCCTAAAAGTATACTTTCCATGGTGATAGATGGTGATATTGCATGCTGTGTGGATGATTTCATGATGTTTGCTAATAGAAAATAATGTTATACATTTAAAAGCAATGTAGCTTTGTATGTTGGTCCTACTTCAGTATTTTTCCCAAAACCAACTAGGGGTAAGTTTGAGGTTATGGTTCAAAATTACTAGACTCATTATTTTATTGTCTCAACATGGGAGCTTTTCAAGGCTTAGACATGCTTATGTATCACTCTCTGACTTCTTGATATTTGTCTTATCTCAGATCAAGAGGTCAAGTTGTCAGTCAAGTAGTTATCAGGGAAGGAGTTTTTAGGAATGTTTCATGATACTGTGAATTTCCAATTGGAGTTTTCTAGACAGTCCCCGCATTTCTTTGATGTCATAGTTTAGCTACTGTAATGGTAAGAAGTTCAATAGGGACAAGCTGGCAAGGAGATTTGGAGGTGACAGAACCTAAAAAGCTCCTCAAATTATAAAGTGGTGCAGTGCATTTCTGTGATCATGAGTAAAACTGACTCAGGGAGGTATTACAAGCAGTGAGAAGAATTATTTGAGGTTCTCCCCAGTAAGAAAAGTATCTAAAGTACTTTTTTAAGATTTTATTTTTATGTGGAAGAACTGGGGTACAGGCCAGTGTTTTTGGGGGGTGGGTGAGAAGATTCACCAGAGACAGAATAGGGAGCAGAACAACTAAAATACACTGCTGAAGGGAGCAGCAGGGTAGATAGGAGAGGTCTGCTGTGCCATGTGGGTCAGCTCCCTGGCCAGGGATCGAACTCATGTTGTAGTGGCTGCAGATAGCTTCATAGTGCTGAGACTTAACCCCTTGCACCACCAGGGAAGCCCTAAAGTACTTTTATAAGATCATTGTCAGGAACCAGCATATCTTCAAAGAAGTTAAAAAATTAAGAGGGAGTGATATCAGTGAAAATGGCAGAGTAAGGATGTTAGGAAAGCCTGGAGACAAGGGATAATCTGATTTCTATAGTCATAGTATGTGGACACAGGGAAACAAGCAAGAGACAAACATTCCCCTTAGAAAGTCCAGGTGTTGACCTAAACAAATACTATAAATCTAGGAAAGACTTTAGATCAGCTTTTTAGTTTATGTTCAAAAACACTGAGAGAAGCCCTTTCTAAGGAATAAAAGAAAGTGAGTCCAAGGTCTCACCATATAGAGAATGTCAGTAGTCAGAAATTATTTAAAAGACTCATTGATATTCAGAAATTGGAAAGCACACCAGATGAAAACTTCTCTAGAAGGATTCAACAGTATTTTGAGTAGACAGAAGAAAGAATTAGTGGTCTTGAAAACAGGTCAACTGAGATTATCCATTCTGAAGAACAAAAAGAAAAGAATGTACAGAATGTTAATTTTAGGGTAGGGCAAAAAAAAAAAGGTTAAGGAAATTTGAAGACACAATGGCAGGAACTTTACAAATTTCATGAAAAATATTGCACATCCAAAAGCTCAACAAATTCCAAATAGGGTAAATTCAAAAAGATG
The DNA here is from genome assembly GCF_014898055.3 of Talpa occidentalis. NCBI lineage: Eukaryota > Metazoa > Chordata > Mammalia > Eulipotyphla > Talpidae > Talpa > Talpa occidentalis. The sequence continues at coordinate 36,667,889 of NW_023601212.1, forward strand.
TACACCTAGACATATTACAAAAAGTCAAAAGACAGGAATCTTGAAAAGCATACAAGGAATGCTCAAGATAAAGAGTTGTGTTTTCATTGGGAATCAGGGAGGCCAGAAGGCAATGAATAACATGTTCAAGGAATTTTTTTTCAACGAAAAAGAAACTACATGAAGAATTCTGTATTTAGCAAAATTGCTATTCAAAAACGAAGGAGAATTTTTTTTCCATTTTTTTAATTTATATATTCCTTGATTATAAGCGATATTGAGCATTTTTTCATGTACCTGTTGGTCAGCTGTATTTCCTCTTTGGAGAAGTGTCTTTTTAGCTCAGTTTTTGACTGGATTCTTTATTTTGTTTTGTTGAGTTGTGTAAGCTCTTCGTAGATCTTTGATAGAAGTCCCTTAACAGTTTCATGGAGTGCAAATACTTTCTCCCAGTTTGTGGGGTGTCTCTTCATCTTGGTTATTATCTCTTTTGCTATACAGAAGTTTTTTTAATTTGATGTAGTCCCAGCTGTTTATCTTTTCCTCAAAAATGAAGGAGAAATTAAGACATTTTCAGATAAACAAAAACTGAAAACCCACCTCTAGTAGACCTTGCCAACCAGTACTACAGTGAAATGTATGTGGGGAAATAAAAGGACACACTAGACAGTAACTAATTTCCACATAAGAAATGATAGCACAAATAAAGGTAAATATAAAAGATATATTTTGCTATGTGTTGCTTTATGCATTTTTCTTTTAATCAGCAGTTTTATTTTATGCTATTAAAACTAAGTTGTTATTAATCCAAACTAGGTTGCTATAAATTGATGTAAATGGTAATACCCAGGGCAACCACTATGGAAGTAACTCATAGTAAATGACAATAGCATTACAATGGTATACTAGAAATATGTATTTCACATAAAAGAAGGAAATAATGGAGGAATAAAGGGTTGAAAAAGACATGCAGGAAACAAATAGCAAAATGGGGACCTCCCTGGTGGCCTATGGATTAAATCTCAGCACTATCACCACTACCATCTGAGTTCAATCCCCGGACAGGGCGCTAACCCACACATGGGGCAGCAGACCTCTCCTGTCTTGCCTGCTGGTCCCCTTATGTGTATTTCAGTAAATCCACCTGTTCTGCTCCCCACTCTGTATCTAGTGAATCCTTTAACCCCCCCCCACCTACCTCTGGGTTAAAACCTAGTTCTTCTGGGTAATTTATTAAATAAATAAATTAACTAAATTAAAGAAGTTCTACCCCAAATACAAAAATTAAAAAGAATAGTAAAATAGGTCTCCCTGGTGGTGCAGGGGTTAAAGACAGCGCTATCAAGCTATTGCCAGCCGCTGCAGCTCGAGTTTGATCCCCACTGACCAGGGAGCTACCCACATGATGCAGGAGACCTCTCCTGTCTTGTCCACTGCTCTGAGGGCATATTTCAATGGTCATCATATAAAGATCTTAAGTGATAGAAATCTGCAAAGCACCAGAGATAATGCCAATTTTATTTCAGTGTTTACAGTGTGACATCTAAAAGCTAGAAATGGGAGTAGAGTTGGGAAATGTAATAACTTTCATAGGCAATCTCCATGTGCAATGAGTATCCCAACTGCCTGGCTGCCCATCTTCCCCCTTCTCAGCACTTGGGTTCATGGTGTACTCTGCAGTGTGGTCATGCCTCGATCGCTCTGTGGTGACAGGGAGCTGTCCAATTGACATCACTGGGTAAGAACCAAAATTCTATTCTCCACTGATTCTCAAAATGCATAAACGGACCAAGGGAGATTGTTTTGCAGGAATTAAATTCATTTAAAGAAAAAATATAAGAAACTTTAAAATTGGAATGACTTGTAGTCTCTGGAAAAGTTTTTATTTTAATTCAATCAACTCATTTATCCCTGACCTTACTGTACCATTACTGTATCAGTTTGTAGCTTTTCTTTCCAAAATAGTTCATTACTTATAACACCTTGGTAGTTGCTATAGTATTTTGAGTCCTATTTGATTTTTTAATCTCAAAATCAATTAAGCTGTTTCTGCTGAAATATAGCCAATACAGACAATGAGATTCTCTGCAATGAAGGGAAATGCTTTACAATTCTGATCTTACAGGGAGCAACAGTTTGATCTCGAATCATAATCAGACAAAAAGGAGTTCTCTATTAATGATGCTACAGAAATGGTCTTAATTAATTCCCTTTGTTCTCTCTTTATAGAATAGTGGGTAGACATAATGAGAAGAATGAGATATCCCTCATGGATTTTTCTCTAATCATTTAACTTTTCCAAGTAGTGAATGGGATTTTTATTTTTCTTTCTTTTGACCCCTGGCAAAATTCCCTCTGGAAACCATTCTCCTCAGGACTCAAATTATAAAACAAGGTATCTGATCCCAAACATAAGGGATATTTTATTTCTTTTAAGTAAAATCTAACATTTTCACTACCTAACAAAAAACAAAGCTCACTTTCTGTTCTAACCCTGATGTTTGTGAAATGACAGCAAAGCAAAGCAAATTAGATTAATCTAACTGTCTGGCTATCCCTAACATCCCTGACTGTCTACTGTCTACATGGTAAAAAAAAAAAAAAAAAGTGTTTGCAGCAAATACAGCTACTCTGCTTCATTGTCTTATCTGTCCTTGCTGAGTTCCTACTCTTGGATGCACATCAAAGCCACCCAGAGAATTTCTCAAACATGCTGATGCCTCTGTTGTACTCTCTCTCGGACATTGTAATTTAATTGTTCAAAGGAGAAGCCTATCTAATCTGCATCCTTAAAAATCCCTGGTGGTTCTATCCATAGCCAAGGGCCACAACATCAGGACCCACACCCTCACCGTCAGTGTGACTTCAAACTGTAGTTGAGCTCACCTGTGCTCTCTCACCTGGAAGCATATTCACTGCTTCTAATGAGGAAGGTTCTTGTCTTACTCTGCTCTAGGCTTACTTTATAAAGTCTGTGACCAACAAGAGAATGGTTTAGGGTTTGTTTCCTTTAACCCCTCACAAAGATAAATACATAAGTAAAAGTTAAATGGTTCTATCTTTTTCTGGGAGGCCTTGGAGAAAGCAAGATTCATCTCTCCTATCTCAAGGCAGTACAGTTTTATTTAAGAAAAAAAGTCTTGGAAAAGAAATGAAGAAGACTGCTCAAGGATATTGAATATTCTTTGACCTTCTAAAAAATGCAGGATGATTTAAAGATGTAGATGAAGGCCGATGATTGAAGCCCTCATTAGAAAATATGTTAAGGCTCCTCAAGACCAGGTAGTTAATGGAAATTACCTAATGAAAGCAAGTCTCTATCAAAATGAGGAAATAAAGGGTCTAGTACAAAGTCCCCTAGAAACTCCACAATACTACTTTTTTGTTTTTTTTTTTAAATAGGACATCTTTTTTCAAAAATATTTTTTAAAAGATAGGACTACATGCTGTTGGATAACAGAAGTGAAAATTATTTTTAGTTCCAACTTTTTATTTTAGGACCAACAGGTTAGGGGTTGTTAAGTCACAGTGCTAATGCACCATAGTCTTGAGCCCATAATTTTGCTTAAAAGTTAGAGGATTTTGTGATAATTTTGAAGATTTACTTTTTAATTTGGGACAATTAAAACTTTTTTCTCCGTTCTTACTGAATTCAGATTCACTTACAGCCACCACAAATGTTATGAAACATACAGAAAACAAACCTCAAAATCACAGGAGTCCTTCCTTATTAGTAGTTACTTGAAATGTAAATGGATTAAAAAGGCAGAGATTTGAAATGCATTTGAAAAAAAAAACAACTATTTGCTAGGAGGGTTTCACTTTAAAGATACAAACAGCTTGAAAGTGTAAGGATAAAAAAAAAAAGAAAAGAAAGTGTAAGGATATAAAATATATTGCAATTAAATAGAAATCTAAAGATAACTGGGGTGACCATAATAATATAAGAATAATAGCTTTAAGCCAAAAACTATCCCCAAAGACAAAGGACATGATATAGTTATAGTTACTCAGGGGTTAATTCATCAAGAAGATACAGCAGTGATAAGCATGAAAGCACAAAACAGAGCTCCAGAATACATGAAGCAAACATTGACAGACTTGAAGGTAGAAACAGCTCTATAATAGTTGATTTCACTGCCATTTTTAATAGAATAGCTATACAGAGATCAATAAGGAGATGGAAGAGTTGAAGAACAATAGGAACAGGCCTAAGAGACATATATAGTTAATTCTCATTATTTTCTGTAGTTGCCTACAGAATTGCTTGACAACACTGACCTTGCAAAATTGAGTCATTGCTATTAGGAAAAATACAGGATTTGGTTTATGCATGACTGGCAACAGCATTTTCATCAGCCGACAAATGCAGAACCTTGTATGTGTGCTTCTGTTTAAAGACACATTATTTAAAGGGATTAGGAAAAAAATAATAATAAACAAAATTAGCATTCAACTATAAATCAGAGAGGAGAGGGATCAAGGGACTATGGTGATGGTGCACAGGTGAACTGGTGGTGGGAATTTTATAGGGACTATACCTGAGAGGAGAAAGCAAATATTGTACAAAAATGAACAAGGATGTAAAATATATACATATAAATATTAAAAAAATAAAGATACCTCATTTAACATGTATTTTAGATTCGTTGACATTATAACTCATACCTAAATAAAGCTTATCTAACATGTATTTTCTCTGTGGCACCTAAAGAGCAAAATTGCCAATCAAAAGCACAAAAATGTGGAAAACATGGCAGTGTAGAGGACAGCAAGGATACTAGCTCTTATAGTGTAAGAACAGAATGAGGGTGATCCACTGCCTTGTTCAACCTGACCTGCAAATGTGAACCCGAGGCAACACATTTTTCTCTTCTCTCAGCATGTGTATATCCACATATAGCTGCAAAAGCATCATGAAAATTGATTTTAAGATAAAAAATTTTAGTGAGCAGACTGAGAAATAAGTAATCTCTGAATAATGAAGATTGATTGTGCATAGAACACTTGTCTTAGCAACAACTGCTCATCTCAAGTACATGTGGAAAATTCACAAGCATAGACCATATGTCATACCATATAACAGGCCTCAATAAATTTAAAAGTACTTAAGTCATCAAAGTATCTTTTCTGACCACAGTGGAATAAAGGTAGAAATCAGTAACAGAGGAGAATTAGCAGGTACATGGAATTTGAAAAACACATTATTAAATGACCAGCAGGTCAAAGAAGAAATCAAAATTAGAAAATACTTGCAGAGGAATGAAAGTGAAAAAACAATATACTGAAACTTAAGGGACACAGCACGAGGAGCAAGCAGAGAAATTTATAGCCATAAACATCTGTAATAATTTGAAATCTCAAATGAATTCTTAGTACTTGATGGCTTCTCCAGTGAATGCTACCGAAAAAACAGCTAGAACATTTCCTTATTCTGTAAAGTCAAAGTCAAAAAAGGGGCATAGCAAGAAATTCTTTTTATCTAAATATCCCTTATGGGTATGATGGATACTCAGTCCAACAGCCTATGCAAACCATATTCACCCTGCAAAGATGGTCAACATAAAGTCAACAAATACTATGTTAATAGAACCAAGAGAAAAGGACATGATCAACTCAACTGAAGCAGAAAATTTATTTGGAAAAATCTAGCCACCTTTTCATGATAAAAATCCCAAACTAGGAATAGAAGGGAACTTCCTCAACATTGTTAAGAGGATATTTATGAAAAACCATGGCAAATAAGATATTACATGGTAAAAGACTGGACTTTATCCATGAGATCAGGAATAAGACCAGAATGTACTATTTTACCAGTGTTAGTCAACATTGCATTAGAAGCTCTAACAAAAAACAGACATCATAAAGAAAATGTTTAATCATTATCCTATATATAGAAAATCCCAAAGCATTATCACAGCTAATAAATTCACCAAAGTAATAAGATACAAGATGAATACACAAAAATCAGTGATTTACACACACTAGCAATATACAATCTGAAAAGGAATTTTTTTTATTTTAATTTTAATTTTTTATTTTATATATTTTTACATCTTTTTCATTTTTGCACAATGTATGCATTTTCATCTTGGTTATAGTCCTCGTACAATTCCCACCACCCTAGTTTTGATCCACTCCCTTCTCCCCACCCCACCCCCACAGTGTGTCTCTGGTTTAGTGAAAACTTCCATATACAATAGTATCCAGAAGAATAGAAACCTTGGAATAAATTTAACCAAGGAGCTTAAAAACTTATGCACTGAAATCAACAAAATTGTTGAAAGAAGTTCAAGAAGATGTAAATAGAAAGACACTCCATGTTCATGAATAGAATAATTTAGTAATATTACGATAATAATGTACCCAAAATGTTGTAAAAATTCACTGTAATCCTTGTCAAAATCCCAACCTTTTTTTTTTTGCAGAAATGGAAAATAAATTTGCAGTACCCACCCTTTCTAGTTGCCAAACTTACTATAAAACTAGTCATCAATATTGTCACATAGCCCAATAGGATGGGACTGAGTCCAAAAATATCTTTACATTTATGACCAGTTGATTTTTTTATAAATATGCCTAGTCTATGAATGAGGAAAGAATATATATATATATATATATATATATATATATATATATATATATATATATATATTGGTGGGACCCTCGCCGTTGGCCCGGAAACGAACCAGAGATGCAGAGGCTGCGGGCAGCCTCACAGCCCAGCGCTCAACCACTGTGCCACCAGAGGAGGCCCGAAAGAATATTCTCTTTAACAGTGTTAGGAAACTGGATTGTCATTACATGAGCCCTACCACATGCTATGTTAAACAACTAACTCAAAATGGTCAATGACCCAAATGAAAGATATAAAATCATAAACTCTTACGAGAAAACATAGGAGTAAATCTTCATTACGTTGGATTTGGTAACAATTTCTTGCCTAAAATGTCAAAAACACAACAAAAGAAAACATAAATTGAACTTTATGAAAATTAAAACTTCAGTACATCAAAAAACATCTGCAACTTGACAGCAAAGACAAAGGACTTGAATAAACATTTCTCCAAAGAACATGTACAAACAAGCACAAGGAAAAATGTTCAGCATCATTAGGCATTAATGAAATGTTAGTCAACCACAGTGATATGCCACTTTACGACCACTAAATCAGGAGAAATATAGGAAAGTAAATGTTGGCAAGGATGCAGAAGAATTAAAACACTCAGACATCTCTGTGGGGGTACAAAGTAGTGGAGCTGCTATGGAAAATAGCTGGTTATTACTCAAAAAAAACTGAAGCAAACTGTCCTCCAAGTATATACCAAAAAGAACTGAAAACAGAGATGCAAACTGATACTTAAATACCAGTGTTCACTGCAGCGTTTTTTCACAATTGCCAAAAATAGAAACAATATACCACATTTTGTCTATCCTAAGTGAAATGAGACAGATACAAAATGATAAGTATTACATTCACCACTTGTCTGAACTATGTGGAGAGGACAAATGCATAGAGAATGCTACAGGAGGTAGAGTGTGAGGAAAATGGTCAGTCATTGTTCAGTGTTAACAGTGTCTGTTGGAGGTGAGGAAAAGTTTGAGAGCTAGGTGGTGGCAATAATGGTTGTAGAACTTTGTGAATGTAATCGCTGCCACAGGGTTGTACATGAAAAAGGGGTTAAGATGGCCAGTGTTGTTGTTATGTATATATGTATCTATAATAGATAATTACCACAATAAAAAGTCAGATGTCACCCACAAAAGAAACTAACATTCTTTTGTAGTTATTAGTGATTTGATAACTACTCCCAAACATGTGTATAAAAAAGCAACAAACTGAAATGAGTGATAGGTAACTACATGTGTTGCCTCCTACCAGAGAATACTTGCTGAAGGCTAGAACTCTTGTAGCTACCCTGATCTTCTTAGAATAAGTATCACGTCTTTGCTCTACCCCTGCTTATTCATGGGCTAAAATGTGCGATGCATGGCTGGTGGTTTCTAACACCCCGCTGCCTTCCTAGAATAACAAGTGTCATTTCAAGATAGGCTCTGTTTAAGACCCCACTGCAGACACATTTTCCAGTGAATGCTGTTCTTTGTGAATCACTCAGTGGAATTTTCAAACAGTAATATTAAAGTACACAAGAAATGTGAAGTTCCTGAAAATGAATCAACCACTGGTACATTTAGATTCCTTTACCTTTTCTTCACTTCTATGCGTTGAAGGACATGGACTCTGTCTCCTGTGGTGTTACCTTCTCCCTCTTGACTCAGAGCATGGATATTATTTCAAGCTATCTGAGGTCACTTAAGGAGGGACTGCAGATGTTCATCTACAGGCCAGACCTCTGTCCCAAACTACTAACCCTTACATGCCTACTCGATATTTTGTTTCTCCTGTTACCAGTTTACTCTGAGCCATGCCATGCAGTGAACCAAGCACTTTACCATCTATAAGCTCAGTTGGTCCTTACAAAAATGTACTATCCCCATTTTGCAGATAAGGAAACTGAGGACAGATTCAGCATCCCAAGGTCACACAAGTAAGTGGCAAGGCTGGGGTTTGGACCAGCAAAAATTAGGCTCTAAAATCCTGGGCTATAAATAATACACTATGTTGATCTCTGATGGAATGAGGACAGACATTCAAACTTAACAAAATGCAAACCTCAACATTTGCTTTATCCTTAGAAGCCTATTCTACCCCAGTCTCCCCAAACCAGTGAAGGACATCTTCCATTTCCCAGTGACTTGGTCACAAAACATCGGATAATCCTTGGGTCTTAACTTCCTTTTGTAGTCCACATATAGTGCTAGGGCAAAACTTTTGGATGAATTCAACACTTCCTCACTGCCTCCATCACTCTTGGGACAGAGCCACCATCACCCATAGCCGCCTACCAAGTGTGTGCGCCTTCATTCTTGCATCTTCAGCCTGTTTTCCACACAGGAGTCAGATATCCTTTCAAAACATATTTAGGTCCTACCATTCCTCTGTTCAGGTCCTCCCTCTCTAACTAAAATCGAAACCCTTGCTAAGACCTACAATACCCAAGACAAACTTGTCCCTGCTGCTGGAATGGTGGGAAAGGTAATCTAGTCTCATTCCGCTGCTGCCTTACTCCATTCTTGCCTCATTTTCCTCCTTGCAATTCCTAGAGTAGATGAGGAGTCCCCCCAACCCCCTCCTATCTAGCTCCCCTGGGAGAGAGCCTTTAACTGGCTCCCTTACCAACATTTTCTTCACTCAAAAATGCTCTTATCAAAATAATAAGTGTTGGCAAGGATATAGGTAAAGGGGAATCCTGTTCCCTAGTGGTGGAAATGTCCATCTCTACCATCACTATAGAGGTTCTTCAAAAAACGTTACAATAGAACTATACTATCTAGCAGTTCCACTACGGGGTGTTTATCTGAAGAAAATAAGCCACTATTTTGAAGAGTTATCTGCATCTCCATATTCATTGCAGCATTATTCACAAAAGGCTGTTCCTGTATCTTGTTTATGTATCCATCAATGAATGAATGGATAAAGAAAATGTGGCATGTAGGTACAGTGTGATATTATTCAGCCATTAAAAGAGAAATCTGTTTGGACAACATGGAGATGCCTTTAGGGCATTATGCGAAATAAAATAAGTCAGACAGAAAGATAAAGCTGTGTGATCTTGCTTGCTATGGAATGTAAAGAGCTGAACAATGCAAGGGTGGTGGTTAAAGGGGAGCTGGAGGATATGTGAAGCAAGGGTGGATGGTGAGCAAGGAAGTGATGATCAAAGGCTTAAGATGTGCAGGCGTTAGGAAAACGTTTGGGGACTCTCATGAACACATGGTGATTGTAGCTAACAAGGTATATGCTTGAAAGTTGCTGAAAGAGTAGATCTCAAAAGTTCTCCCCACAAAGAAAGGGGGTCATTGTGTTAGGGGGTACATGCATCAATTATGGTAATCATGTCACAATATATTGAACTATTATATTCTGTACTTCAAAGGGACACAACGTACTGTCAATCACATCTCAAAGTTGGAAAAATGCTCACGCAGAGGACTTACTAATGTCCTGTATAAATGAGTACCTCCGTGCCCACCCGGTCACCCCCATCTACCTTATCCAGTATTTTGTTTGGTTTTTAAGCCTTGTCTTTCCCCCACATATATATTGATTTCATGATGATGCAAGTCCTTGTTCCTGGAATGGAAAATGAAAAGTTGAAGACTTTGATTTACTCCTGCTGCCATCCAGTACATGGGGTAGTGCCTCCCTTAGGGCTCACTGGGTGAGCCTTTGTTGTATTACCTCCTGGGGGAGCAGCCCTGAAAGAGGGAACATCCCCTGTCTCCCTGTCTCTCAGCGCTAGGTGCTCTCAGAAAGGAAATAGGGGTTGCAGAACAGGGAAGACCCAGAGTACCTCCGGCCAGACAAGGGTGAGGGCACCGCCCTTGTACATTGCCATGCAATTAACCCTCTCATGTTTTGTAGGTTGCACAGAAACATGGTCTTCAGGGGGGTGGGTGGACATGTCTTTTTGGAAACTTTAGTAGGAAAGCAATATGCCAAACGTGCATTATAGCTAAAAATAGTTATTTACCGAGTTCCTTTCATTGTCTTCATATAAAATCCTAAAATATTACTAGCACTATATTATAAATGAGAAGGAAAAAAACTGCTCACAAAACAAGAAAAAGGAAAATCTGTGAACACAGGTACTTTGAGTTCTCTCAAAAGCAGACCTAGAGTAAAGAATTTGGGTGCAAGTAACTTTTTGAAAAGAGGATCCCAGCAAGTGCTGCGAGGAAGCAGGGGGAAGAGAGTAGAAAGGATGGATGCATGGATGAGTGGGTCACCACTATGAGTAAGTGCCTCCACCCTGCAGAACCCCTGAGAAAGTGTGGAGTGAGCACACTCGGAACTTTCCACTGATGGACCAGAAAATTGGGGTGCTTCTCCAACAGGGGCCCTCATTTATTAAATATTGCTCCTGGAGTTTCACTTCCCCACACTTTTCTCCTGCTCCACTCGTTGACTGAGGCAATCAGCTGCCCAGAAAAGGTTGTGAAGCAGCGAGACAAGAAGTACTTCAGCCAAAGGGGAAACTGACCTTAGGTTGACCCGCAAGGTAGGCAGAGGGAGTGTTGACAGTAAGGTCGGCCACATGGCTGTGAGGGTCACAGACCAGCCCAGCCGCTGCCCAGAGGTCACACATCTAGGCTCATCAGCTGCACTTTCCCTTCAAATGTATGTGGATTTCTTGGACCTGCCTAGGACCCACATCCCACAACTAGTTACTTTTCTCCTAGGGTTTATTTTTATTTATCCAGCTTGATTCATTCATTTCTTCAGCAAATATTTGTCAGGTCTCTTATTTGCATCTGGTTGAGGGATAGAAATGCAATGATGAATAGGGTAGCATTGTTGTCCAGAATTTTGCTCACAGGTTAGAAGGCGACCAGCAGTGTTGGTTTGTGGAGATTGCAGTGGACATGGATAGGGAGCAAAGCAATTGTAGGCATTTATCAGAAATCATTGAATTACGCATTAAAAGTTGGTGTGTAGGGCCTCCCCTGGTGGCGTAGCGGTTGAGCACTGGGCTGTGAAGCTGCCCGCAGCCTCTGCAGTGCTGGTTCAATCCCTGGCCGCCAGCGAGGGTCCCACATGGCGTGACAAACCTCTCCTGCCCCGCCCGCTACTCCCCTTAGCAGTGTATTTCGTCAGTCTGCCTGTTCTGTTCCCCTCTCTGGCTCTGGTGAATTCTCTCCCTCCCATGCTTCTGACTGTACCCAGTGCTTGTATAAATAAATAAATAAATAAATCTTAAAAAAAAAAAAAGTTGGTGTGTAATTTGTGCCTCAATAAAAATCATAAAGTTACCAAAAAAGTAACTGCTTTAGGAGGGGGTCAAATAAAAGATAAGCATTAAGTCTCAGCATCATTGTTCAAATATAACAGTCTATACAGGTGGATGTAGAACACTGTAACATGGATTTTGAGGCCAAAGATGGGCACTGCATGGGGTGCTGAAACTTCAGCACACACCTGACTCACGTGGAGGGTTTGCTAAGACACAGTGACTGAGCCTTGCCCCCAGAATTTCTCGCTAAGTAGGACAGGCCTGAGATCTGAGAATTTGCATTTGTGATAGATTCACAGAATCACGTGTTGAATACCAAAACTCAAGAAAGAATTTGGCTGAGGAAATTTATTTCTGGTCATGGTATGAGACAATTGCATATAAATAAGCAAATGCTGGGTGGTGGTTTGTTTGTTGACATGGGTTTGTTACATGGGCATGTTCATTCATGAAATTTAACTGAGATAGACACTAATTTGTGCACATCAGCATGAATACAAAATTTGTGTGCATGCTTTACTTAGGGGGTCTGACAACCTGGTGTACCTAGAAATCAACTCTCATAAATGCTTACTGAAGATATTTAGCTTTATGTCCTTGCCTCAAACACTATGATCGAAGATGTGATGTTCTTGGTGCTTTGCAGATAAAAGGAGAAGCAGAAAATTAACTGAGCCCATTTGTTTCAGAGTCTGAGATGAGTAGGGGGAGGGAGACTTGGTGCTTGCTGATGGAAAAATACAGCCCCGAATGAGCAGTGCCTTGTCTTGAACAGTCCGGGGCAATCACAAACAGTGCTGCTTGTAGCCGCTGAGCTGAAGTTGTCCAGCGACAATTGAACTGATTTCTTCCTCTGGCATTCAAAAGGTGCTTTGCCGGGGGGTGGGGGTGTGGGGGTGGGGGGTGCATTTCCAAGAACTGGGGAGTTCACCCATAGTCACAAACACCTGAAGTACTCATGGCACTCGAGCAGCTGTAGGGACCACGACGACATTAGAAGGGCACCTGAGTGCATGCAGGAGGCTCCGTGCTACCAGGAAGAGCAGGTCAGGCTCCGAAGCCTTCTGTAAACTGCCTGCCATGTAAGGCACAAGGTGGGGCGATTCTTTTTGCTTTTTGCTGTGAAATTCCTTAGCTATACCTCCCCCCCTCCTTTTGCATTAATTCCACTGAGCAGCAATTCCACTGAGGTTATAATAATCCTTCTGCACATTCATGCAGGAAGTGCCACTGCAAAGATGATTAGGGGGAGGGAGACTTGGTGCTTGCTGATGGAAAAATAGGCTCTGGACAAGTGGTGAGTTACACTGAGCAGAGATCCTGGAGCCCAGCTCCTCCTGAGCTTCCTGTTCCCGGTGCATGTAGATGAGGTTAGAGCTCAGCTTGGGAGAATGGTCATTAGTGTGATGTGCTTTGATCACCCCCTGGTGTTGAGTGTGTGAAACAGCAATAACACCTGACCTTGAAGTCCTTTCAAAGCAAATCAGTGCCAGCTAACGGTGGCCAGACCCGCCAGGACAGCCTCACATCATTTGCCTAGCCTGGGAGCAACAGAGGAGAGAGTCCCCACTCTCTGCAGTCATTCCCTGATGCAGAGAGGAGAATCTTTAAGTGCTCAGTGCTTGAGGCCTCGGGTACGCAGGCTGCACAAGACACATTAGAATGTCTCGGGGCAAGTGCCTGGCAGTTTGATCCCAGCTGAAAGGACTGGTTGAGAAGCATGAATCCCATCTATAAAGCATAGGCAGTTTACTAAGAGCCACTAGATCATATTCATATGTATATGTCATATTGCAGATCGGGGTAGAGAATTATCACCAAAGTCTGGATCTGCTTTAGCCAGTAATTTCCCTCCCTTGACTGCTGAAGGTGGCCTTTGCTAGAAATGCCTTGGTAAAGCCCTCAATCCAGTATTATTCCAGAATGTCTTTGCTGTACTAGCTCTCTGTCTTCATTCAAGTTTTGTCTATTTTTCAAATGAGTGTGTCTGTTTCCTGGTGTTAATACATAAATTGCTAAGAGTCTCCAGCTGTTTTCAACCTCGCTAAAAAGCTAAAAAGTTAATTTACATTTTCCATTGTTATTGGTATTTCTCTTTATAATCCAATTGTACAAAACATAGCACATGAGGTACAAACTGGAACTCCTGAATTGGGTCTCCTGGGCCCTGGGTTGCTTGGATCCCGCTCTACATATTTAGTTCCATTTTGCTTCCCTTTTCCATGATACCAGCCGCACTGGATTTTTCCGTATCCTTACCATTCTAAGCTGACTCCCACCACAGGACCTTTGCACATGCCCTTGTTGTGACTGTAGCATGTGTTCTGTTTTGGTTTAGGTACCCCATGGCTGCCATATAGTTAATTCTTAGTGATGAAAATAATCTATTCTAAAGTCATACTGACCTTATCATTTCTATTGACTGTGTACTTTGGCCAATTAACTTAAATTTAGGGGCCATTTCCTTATTTATAAATGTCGCTCCTCAAGGGATAGTTGTAAGGATTATGTGACTAAACTTGTAAAGCACATACATACACTGTCTGTAACATTGTAAAGCTGACTATCAGTAATTTTGTCATTGTCCATTCTACATCTATGAGTTCATTATGTCACTTCCTTCTGGAAGCCACCTGTGACCCCTGGTTGAGATTGGATTCTTTCGTTTTGTGCTCTCAGAAGACTTTTGCCCTGCTCTTCAAAGTGCTTTATAATCTGAAACTTTTGCACATTTCCTCAGTCTAGAATGTCAGCTGCACAAAAGCCAAGGCAACGCCCATCAGTGTTACTACTATAGCTTCAGGACTACGTCTATCAGTTGGCCAGCAAACACTTGTCAGTTACTATAGTAAATGAATCTGAATCCCTCTGAAAGCCTTCTGCTTAGCAGCAACTAGAGGGAAGGGAGTCCACCTCTCTAACTAGAGGAAGAGAACATGGTCTAAACACAAACACTCTTTTTGGGTTATTTCTAGTCTTCCACTCTATAACAGCCAGTCTCAAGAGCTGCCGTGTTGGGGAGTTATAAGACCTCTGCTCTTGGGCCTCCCCGGTGGCGCAGCGGTTGAGCGCTGGGTTGCGAAGCTGCCCGCGGCCTCTGCGGCGCCGGTTCAATCCCCGGCTGCTCCCCGGCCACTGGAGGAGGGTCCCACATGGCGCGCAGACCTCTCCTGCCGCCCGCTGCTCCCCTCAGCAGTGTACTTCGGTCCTTCTGCCTGTTCTGCTCCCCGCTCTGATGAATTCTCTCACCCTCCCGTGCTTCTGACTGTACCCAGTGCATGTATAAACAAAACAAACAAACAAATAAATAAATAAATAAAACATGCCAAAAAAAAAAAAAAACCTTTATAAAAAAAAAGAAAAAAAAAAAACCTCTGCTCTTTCACTTTCTGGGATCCAGTATGCATTAGATACACATGCCTTCAACAGCCAGGTTCTGGGACAGCTTGACCTTGGAGTTGTGGGATGAGGCTTAAACTTTCCAGTGTGAGAAAATGGTCCCTTGCATAGTTAGACCATTTCAAAGGCCAGGCCTTTTAATACCACCAGTCTCATCTGTTCCCCTATTAATATCGAGTGTTCACTGAATTCTACCTTTCTGTGTCCCTAAATCCCTCAGGAGGAGCACTTATTTACCAGATATTTTGGGAGGGGGTTAGCTTTGGATTTTCAATAGCTTCTTTATTTCTATACATTGGTCCATTTTGGATATGAAAATTGCTTCCAGAATATGTTTGATACTGATGAGGTTTCTATTTGAAATCATGTTGGCTTCACAGGGAGCAGGGTGGGGAAAAGAATTCAAGACTCAATTTTCTCCGGAACATCAGTCTACTGCCCTGATGCTACCCCACAGATAATCCCCCCAAGTCCTTCAGGGAATAAGGGCAAAGGCTGAAGTCTCACCGAGGCATAGCTGGATGGTGAGCATCTGACACTCCAGGCCAGGGACTCAGGAAGGACCTGGGACATAGGAGGTGCCAGTAATACTTTATAAAAGTACTTCAGACTATGTTCTTATGTGCATTTGCCCGAGAGGAGGTTATCACAGTGGAATAATCATCTGCAGTATGGAAATAACTTGTATGAAATGTCACATTTACAATAATTCTATGAAATAGTTGTTATTAATTCTTGTTCTACACATGAGCAAACTCAAGCTTCAAAGGCTTAGTCACTTGTCCAAACTTTGTAAAACCCAGATCTATGTGATCCCAAAGCCCAAATTCTCACTTGTTCTAAGTAACATGTGCATTAGGGAAATCACCACTAACATGTTGGGACTAATGTTTTCCTAAAAATGATCTTATTGCTGAACTACTTTTCTTGTTCTCATTAGTTAAAATAGCATCAAGAAAAGGTAAGGATTTTTCAGGTCAGCTGTTATCATTCCCCTCTAAATCTAATAGGGCAGTTTTAGGAACTATGGTTTTAAGAACATACCCATCACTGTTTGCTTCTTACATGAACCTTAGGGTCATTTTGTTACATTGGAGCGCGTGGGCAGTGGAGCGCGTGAGACGATGCTCAGGTCTGTCAATTACACCTTCACACTCTCAGCATCCTCTCCTTTTCTAGCAAGTGTCCTTTGAGAAAAGTCACCTGCATAGTTTCCATGAGAACGCCTGTTAACATGGAAGACAAGGCTGAAACTCACAGTCTGGAACTTGTGTGACAGACAGAGGTGACTGATGAGGACATTGCGAGGAAACGTGTCATTATTTGATTTGTGGCAATTTAAGGGAAAGTTGTGATAAAATAACAGCCTTTAGAAAATGAGACATGAGGATGAGCACAGAATGTTCTCTTTCCAAACTGAGACCATGGAAGAGGCTATAAAAGGTCATGGGAAATTTCTGGGATGATGGATACATAGTGATGGTTCCATCTGCTCTGTGTGTGTGTCTGTAATCTCAAAAGTTAGTGAATTAGGTACTTGTGTATGGGTCACTGTATGTTGATTACAATTCCATTGTATATATATTACAATTCCATTATATATATATATATATATTATAATTCCATTATATATATGTCGATTACATACAGTTTTATATATATGAAACATACAGTTATATATATAACATGCAGATATATATAACTATTATATATAAAACATACAGTTATATATATAACATACAGTTATATATATAATAGACAGCTATATATATATACACATATATATATATAGCTGTATATACTACAGCTATATTTACTTACTTGAGGTAGCATCACTGTATATGGTTGACATCACTGTATATGAATTCAAGGGAATAGGTTCACACCTCCCCAGATATGCATCACCACCCACGTCCCACCCACCCCAGAACACTCATATCCCTTTATCATATACCCTTGAGCCCCTTCCCCACTTTCCTCCCACCCTCCACTCTCCCACTAGTGGCCTCAACTCCACAGTCATATTTCTAGACTTTGTTTTGGTTTAATTCTGTCTGTTGCTTTGTTTTGTTTTTCTGTTTTCCACTTATTAGTGAAATCATCTGCCATTTATCTTTCTCCCTCTCTGGCTTATTTCACTTAGCATAATCTTGTCCAATTCTACACGTTTCAAATGGCAGGAGTTCATTTTTTATAGCTGAATAATATTCCATCGTGTATCTGAACCACATCTTCTTAAACCAGTCATTTTTCCTTGAGCACTTAGGTTGTTTCTATAACTTGGCTATTGTTAATAGTGCTGCAATGAACATAGGGGTGCAGATAGGCCAGTGAGGACTGCCAATGAGTGGAATTACTGGATCAAATGGTAGATTGATTTATTATTTTGAGAAATTTCCATTCTTCGTACTGTTATAGGGGCTGAACCAATGTGCATTCACACCAACAGTATATAAGGGTTCCTTTTGCTCCACACACTTGAAAACATTTGTTTTTGGTCTTTTTTTTTTTTCATATGGCCATTCTCACTGCAGTGAGGGTGGTATATTTAGAAAAATGATATGGGGGCTCCCTGGTGGCCTAGGGGTTAAATCTCAGTGCTATCACCACTACAGCCTCAGTTCAATCCCTAGCCAGGGACCTGCCCCACCTAGGGCACAGCAGACCTCTGCTGTCTCCCCCACTGCTCCGCTCAGCAGTATATTTCAGTAAATCCCCCTGTCCTGCACCCCACTCTGTCTCTGGTGAATCCTCTCATGCCCAACACATCTAACCTATACCCAGTTCTACGCAAAAAAGAAAAATGTTATGGAATCAGCCTCACTTAGCTGAAGTTCTGAGGCCATGAGTTGAGACATATTTAAATCAATCAGGATAGTGTATACATGACTTTTTGCTGGTATAGAACTTACCAGTCAAGAGCATGTGTGCTTAAATTTTGATTTCACACCACTTCTGTACATTGGAGACTGAAAATCAAAAGAATAATTTCCTCATTCAAGGTTCCGAACTAACATTCCAGGTCATTTGACTCCAATATTCTCTCCATTACATAAAAAAAGAAAAAGGAAAGAGAGAAAAACAGCCTGCTCTGCTCCTACATCTTTCATTCCAATAATAATGCTTTTAAAAGCAAAATTTCTTGTCTGGAAACCTGGTCAAAGTAAGACCCATGGCTTGAATGCGCTGTATTTGTACCATTAGAATTTTCAAATGGATTCATTTACCTTGAAGTAAACAATAAAACTAAACATCAAAGTTCATTTTTGATATCTCCTTTTCAGAGAGAGGGCACAATTGCCAATAAATGTCTGCAAAAGAAATTGTGGCTATTTCCAAATAATTTGGTGAGTTTCTCATTTTCAGATGAGTCTGAAAGCAGGAGGCTGCTATAAGGTTGCTGATAGAGACAATATTCCGCTACCTCAGTGCCCCAGACCTAATCTTTGGCTTTAAGTAGATGCCAATATTCTCTTCCTTTGGGGGAAATGAAAATGAACAAAAGCATGCAATATGAAGCAGAACTCTGCCTATTGCTATTCAATCCGTGTTAAAATGGTCTATTAAAGAAAGTTAAGAACTCAACCCACAACGTCAGCAGCAACTTTTTTCAAAATGTCTACAATATATAGACATTAGTCAGTAGAACAGAAAGGGTTGAAGACACCCCCTCTATGCACCAGAATTCTGCAGCATATCAAGGTTTGCACAGTGAGGGGCCACTGATGAAACCAGGCCCAAAGCAAGTATTTTGGGGGTGAGTGCTGTGTGTCCACCCAAAACCTCTGCCATCAATTCACAAATGTCCTTTCTGGAAATTCACTCCCAGAATCCTACAGAAAACCTGCTGTTTGGGTTACAGAGGCCACTTCAAATGTACTCATCTCATGTTGAGTTATTTCCCTCCCTGACACCTAAAACACTATTCCAGTGACTTCAACCTAGTACAGGTTCATAAAATTATTTTTAATTGAATTGTCTCTGTCTACCAAAATACACGCACACAGACACAGCTCATCTGGGATTCATTTAATATAAAGCAGATGGAGAAGCCCTGTTTATCTCATTTTGAGAAGTAGAGAAAGATTGGACTTAGAGAAGCAGCACTCTGCTTGAAGCCATACAATCCATACACAACTGCATATTGCCCCATTGAGTGACATGTGTAAATAAGTACATAGATGTCTAAAAGCATTGACAGAACTCATAATTGCTAGTTTTAGCAATGGAACCCATTTCTTTTTCTGCAGAGAGCTTCCAAATTAATAAAACCTGCTATGGACTAGCAGATAATAAACTCTGCATGGCTGATAGCAAAGCTGGTTGGTTGCAAATTTAACACCAGGCTATTTCATAGTTCCTGGAATGAATACATAGTTATGACTTTATTTCAGACATCCTATGCAGACACCAATTCTTGGATTCCAGTCATTCCACCAACATATTCTCTGTTCATACTTACTTAAAGTTGCTCAAGAAAATGCTTCGTGTTTCTTTCTTCTTGTGCTTAAACATAATCCTGCTATAAGTTAATAAAAATGCAGATATCTTATTTATACTCAGTAGGCAGGCAGTTTCTAGGACCACAAGTTGTACTAAGTCAATCTCATATCAAATGTTATCACTAGGTTGCATCTGACCCAAAACTGCAAATTGTAATCTAGTAGCAGTCACCTGAAAGGTAAAAGGGACTGCAGGTAAGCAAATAAACCAGTCAGACAAAAGTAAAAGCTACTGGGAACTTTTGGTGGTGAAATTCTTTGGCTCCTTGATGCAAGGGCAAGTTTGCTTTAGAGATCTGCACATGCATTACTTAATAATTCTCAAGTGCCTAGAGTTTGCTGAGCACAGTGTTAGGACTGGAGTGCAGAAGGGTTACAAATAAAATGAGGTTCCTTTTTGCCAAAAGGTTGAATTTAATTAGAAGAGATAAGCAAACCAAGCACATATGAAGTGTGGTTTTTCACATTTATTTGCGTAGCTCCTATGGAGATTTGGTTGACCCAACCCAGCCCAGTGGACATAATAAGAGCAGGTTGAGGCTGGACCCAGTAGGAGTGGCTCATTGGATATGAGTTGGCCCAGGAGATGATCATAACCTTGAATCTAAAAGTTAAGAGAACCTTTTAGAGAAGGAGCCATCAGTTAGGCCAAATATTACTTCAAGATACAGCTTACCTTAGCAATGTGGTAGGCTCCCAGGGACAGGTAGTAAGACTGAGTGAAGACAACATTTGTGAGAAGTTCAAGACTAAAGAAAAATAATACATAAAAACTAAATAACTGAAGGGGAAAGTGAATAAGTACATTCAAGAGGAGTTAGTGTTAGGATGAGAGATACTGTAATATGTTTGTGTGCTGGTGGGGATGATTCAGTAGAAAAGAAATGAATGCAAAAGATAGTGGATGAATACAGAGCATTTCTTTTTTTTAATTATTTTATTTTCACAAGAACCAGGGTACAGGCCAGATGCGCAGGAGGGTGAGAGGATTCACCAGAGACAGAGTGGGGAACAGAACAGGTGGACTGACTGAAATACACTGCTGAGAGGAGCAGCGGGCGAGACAGGAGAGGTCCGCTCGCCATGTGGGCTGCTCCAAGGCCGGCCGGGATTGAACTGGTGCTGCAGAGGCTGCGGACAGCTTCACAGCGCTGTGCCCAACCACCTGCACTACCAGGGAGGCCCTAAATACAGAGCATTTCTGTATGGTAAATGGTCAGTCTCTGATAATGAAACAGGGTGAACAAGTGAGTGAGTGAAGCCTGAAGATTCCGCTTCTCCCCTATCAAACTTGTGAAAGTTTGCCCATAAAACAGTTATGGTTCCACTAACTTCAAACTCTGTAGCTTCCTTACAGCAGGAATTTGCTTGTATTGGGGACTTATGTACATTCTCTTTAACTATTGCAGTGTCAAGCTCCACATCAAAGACAATGGATTGAAAACAGGATCCAGCAGGGCTTTTCAGAAACCATATCCAGGTAATTCATACTCTCAACTCTAAATTGTGCTGCATTCCTTTAGATAATGTCATATCTTTGCAAAGTTGAGTTTTTGGCCATTGCTAAAATAACTACTTCCTGAAAATGAGTGTGGGGCAGGAAATGAGGGTGGTGGCTTCAAGAAGCTGAGCTATACCCAGCTCTTCCATAAATGTGTAAGTAGAATGACTTACTTAAGAATAACTACAAATTCTTTCATTAAAAAATAAAAATGGGATTCATCACAAACCTGGTTTCTGTATCTGGGACATAGAAAATGAAGGTCATGGGTAAACCTCCGTGTGTGCTGCAGGAGACCAATGGTCCTAGTTGCTCCATCCTCATGGCTGCTACATCTAAGGTAGAGCTGAGCTTTTAGCTGCCTTGGACAGAATGAAGCCTTTGATCCACACTCTATACCCAATAAGTAACTTGGCCATCATATTAGCTTCTCATGTTCATTTATCTGCAGAAGACAATCCTATTGTCCCACTAAGTACTACTATCACCAGCACTGGGAAGTTAGCTAATTGTTATTTACATGTTCATCCCCTCATGAACTGGATTTATGCTATCTAACAGAGGCGCCTGGCCAAGCAGAGCTAATGAGTGCTGGAAAGGTGGCAGGTTATGACTCAGGAATTGAATTGTACATTTTAATTTAATTTTAATTAAATAATAAATTTTAAAAGATCGATTCAGGTATGAGAAAAATTCAAATGTGTTTGGAATAAATTGGCTATCTATCTGAACCTACATTTTCAATCACAAATTTTATTTAAAAAATCAAAACACAGATCAAATACTTGAAATATAATTTAATGTCCAGTGTGAGATGTCTTATAAGTATAAAAAATACCAGATCACAAATATAGGGTGAAAAAAAATGTAAATATCTCATCGCCAATATGTGAAATGACTGTGTATCGACTTAAACTATAGGATTATATTACTTGTTCCATTTTACTGCAGTGTGAGCAGTACTGTAAAATCTAATATGACACAGAAGGCTCATAGTAAATTTCCATTGGACAGTGTGACCTAAACTCAGGTGCAAGTATTACCCTATACCTGTGTCTTGGAAGGTTGCTTCTACCTCTTTCTGTCTCTATTTCTAGTTTTGTGGAATGGGGCATCACATCAGTCCGTAGGTAATGGATTTCTAGGATGAAACAAATTAACACAAATATGTGTCTGACACATGGTAAATTCTCAATAAAAGTTAACTATTGTACTACTAATGCTCATTTTATATAGCATACATAATCAGTGGCATTTCCATAGAGAACAGAAAGATTGTCATGCTTACTGTTAGGATAAGGTCTCTCAAAGGAGACTGTGGCTGTCATTTAGATGTATGGCCCGAGAAACTTGTTGTTTTTTTTTTCTCTCCCTGGCAGAGCCCGTGTCCCTCTGACATTGCAGGCATTTCTATGCTGCTGCTTACTTGCAGTTTTTATTGTATTTCCACAAAGAGACTGGCTAAGCCTGAGCTATGGAAATTGTAAAGCAGCATCCATGATGAGATGGCTTGCTTCAGGTTTCTCTGTCTGTCTTTCTTATAACACCTGTTAAATGACAGTGTATCATTCACATGAACTGAATAC
Organism: Talpa occidentalis; assembly: GCF_014898055.3. Lineage (NCBI taxonomy): Eukaryota > Metazoa > Chordata > Mammalia > Eulipotyphla > Talpidae > Talpa > Talpa occidentalis. The sequence goes on from NW_023601212.1 coordinate 36,690,711, forward strand.
TTCCTCAAAGGGACAAAACCTGCAGGTTGAGAAAATGCCACACAAAGACAGAGGATGGGAGGTGTGGGGTGGTTTCTTGTGGAGTCCCCTGCTCAAGAAATGTTTAGACCCCGCCCCAACACATTCCAGCATTTCTCTAAATGGAGATGTCTTAATGTAGGCACTCTGAACACATCCCCTAGACCTGCAGAAATACCTGTAGAAATGTTGCGGCCACCTTCCTTACGCTGCACTCCGTGCAGTCTCACAAACGTGCCTTCGGCAGAGACGGTGATAAAGCACACACCCAGGAAACAGCTCACACTTGGATGTGCATTGTGGTGCCGAGGAGCAGTAGTGAATTTCAGCAAAGATGAATCCCTGGTCCCAGCGATGCCTAAAGTAGGAGTAGAATAGTAAACACTCAGTGTTGGCTCTGGGTGACACATCCAGCTGGGTTGTTGACTTGAAATGGATGATGGTCTGCTGCTATGACCAGTTATGTTAAATAAATGTAATAGTTATCTGCAAGGCAGATATTCTGAGCAGGGTCCAGGTTTTTGCCTTAAACTATTCAGCAGCCTATTCCATATGAAAGACATTGACACATTAATTCTTTGAGTTAAGTGAGATGTTCAAAGCAAAACACGTTAAACCCCTGTGATACTCATCACTGGGGCCCATGAAGATGGGCTTGATATATGACAGACCTGCTGTGGGCCAATTTGGATGGGAGGGCAGTGAAGGAACTTTCAGAAGTAGATCTGTGCTCAGGCAGCAGGCCTAAAGAGTGGGGAAATGGAACCAAAAGTTTTGGTAGGACCCTAAAGCTCACTCCTAAATAGATGGGTTTTAAATGGCAGGATGTGTGCCAGTTCTCACAGGTAGGAGCTAACTCACTGTGGTTTCGACTTGCATTCCCTTATTACAGCGATGATGAGCACATTTCCATAAGTCTGTTGGTCTTCTGGATATCTTCATTGATGTATTATTTCTGCAGATCTGCCCATTTTTAAATCGGGTTACTTGGTTTGCTGTTAACTTGGATGACTTCTATGTACATACTGAATATTAACTCCTCGTCAATTGTATATTGGGTGAGTATCTTCCACTATTCAGTAGCATGTCTTTTTTTTATGTAATATTTTCTTTCACTGGGAAAAAGATTTTGAATTTGAAGTAAACCCAATGGTTTATTTTTGCTTTGTTTCCCTTGGCTTAGGGGTTGAATCTCTAAAGATATCTGTCAGTGATGTCATGAAATATATCACCAATGTTTTCTTTCATATATTTTATCTTTTGTATCTCAATTTTAAATTCATTTCAAGTTATCTTTTTGTGCATAGAGTTAGACAGTGATCCAGGTTCATTCTATTACATATGGCTGTCCAGTTCTCCTAGTACCATCTGTTAAAGAGTCTGCACTTTCTCCATTATATGGCTTCTTTGTAAGTTAGATATTGGTATATGCATAGTTTTATATTTTGGCTTTTGGTTCTGCTCCATTGATACATGTGTCTATTTTTATTCTGTATTTTAAATAAATGCAACAGTAAATGCAGTTGCTTTACAGTGTAGTTTAAAATTAGGTGATGTTATGCCTCCATTTTTATTTTTTTCTCAGGGTTGCTTTTAGCTTACCCTAAAATTTTTAATTGCAAGTAGTTAAAATTGGGTTTTCTGTGAGTCAGGATCAGTCAAAGATCACAAGTACCAACACATACAGTTACATGTAAGAGATAACAAAGCACAGTCCTTGCCCCCAAGGAATTTATTTTTCTAGAATTATGGTTTTCATTCCAAAATGAAACTGAATATTGTGGCATTTCTGTAGATGACTTTAGCTCTATTATCACACACTCTAAAGATCATGAAGTCTCACCTGGTGGATATTCAGACCAGTACCCCCACCACGTGTACATAATCCCCACACACACCCCTGAGAAGCTGGACTAAGAGGAAGCTCTTCATCTTGCTCTGTTTTCATATTCTGTGATATCAGGTTAGCTGAGGCAATGGAATAGCTCTTTTTGATCACAGATCTCAAAAGATTATGGCTCCCATATTGTACCTGTGGCTCCTTTAAGTCACAAGCTAGCACTCTCAAAACCTGGCCTTGAACCTAGTGCTTCTTCCAGTGTGGTGCTCTTCCTATCAGGTTACCCTGGGGAAGAATCCGTCTTGTTTGTGCAGTGCAGTCTGCCCAGGCTTCCTGGAAACTGCAAGGACCAGCAGCTACATTACTTTTCTAATAGCTAATGCAGTTTCTCATGAAAGTGTATTCCTCTCTCTAAAAGTAAATTAAATGGCATAATCTTCCCATAAACTGGATTTAGTAACATATTCTCTATGATAAACAACATTCAAATCAGAATCGCCTCCTCTGCAATGTGAAATTGAAGTTTACTTTTGATGTGCTATCTGTTGATGATGACGATTGACTATAAATGTAGGACCATTTAGTAAGCAAATAAACCACTCAGTTAGGAGGTAACATAATACACAGCAATTTTTATAAATCTCTTTTCATCTTGCCTTTCCACTGGTTTGGAAGAATTAAAGGGGACATTGAAAATGCATTAGGTAAATTGTGATATTAACAATGCTATTTAGGTCGTTGCAATGATTTGTGAAAACAAGAATAAAAACATACCTCGGGGGCTGCAAATACAATTTTAAGGTTAGGGCCTCCCCGGTGGCGCAGCGGTTGAGCGCTGGGTTGCGAAGCTGCCTGCGGCCTCTGCGGCACCAGTTCGATCCCCGGCTGCTCCCCGGCCACCGGAGGAGGGTCCCACATGGCGCGCAGACCTCTCCTGCCGCCCGCTGCTCCCCTCAGCAGTGTACTTCGGTCCTTCTGCCTGCTCTGCTCCCCGCTCTGGCTCTGGTGAATTCTCTCACCCTCCCGCGCTTCTGTCTGTACCCAGTGCATGTATAAACAAAACAAACAAACCAGCAAACAAATAAATAAAGCATGCCTCTAAAAAAAAAAAAAAAAAAAAAAAAAAAAAAAAAATAAAAACAATTTTAAGGTTATTTTTCCAACAGGATTTCCTGAAGAATAAGGAAACATCTCAAAGTTCATTTGGGGGAGGGTGTTTGTGGGGGAATCTTGGACAGCCACCCACTCAGAACAGTTCCGTCTGTGATGTCTGCATTTGGTGTTGAAATTCCATATATTTCATTTGAAGAAAGACTTCCAAGGCAGGCAAGTGAGCAGGGAGGAAAGAAAATAGGAAAAGGCAGAGAAGCCAGGTGCTTCTGTTTACCTGTCTCAGGTGGGAAGATTTGTCAGACCTCCTCCCAACCCTGTCTTCATTTCTGTAACAGCATAAACATTTTGAGCGGCTTTGGACAAAGACCATTAGACATGAAGCATTCATCAAGTGATGGAGTTTAAGATGTCTTAACGATCAAAGCACACACAGTCCTCCACAGTTGTCCACTCCTTTTCTCTCAAACTGACTATATGGGATGGGGAGGGAAGGGTGGAAAGGAAGGATTTGAATGCTGGTCCTAACCCTCTGACAGACTGACTCACCCGAAGAAAGATATAAAAGAGTTACATGCTTAGTCTAAGCTCAATCAAGGGGATAGGCATGGGGGATAGTCATGGTAAAACACCCAAAGAGTGTAAAAAACAAAAACAAACAAACAAAAAAAAAAAAAGAAAAGAAAAGAAACAAATAAAAGACCATAATCTGCCGAGTCCCTGGCATAGACCCACCTTAGGTCTTTCACTAAAATTACCCTACTTACGAATTCCATCAATTAAATTTTATATATTTAGACTTAAATGTCAACCCATGCTGACATAGCTATCTTCTGTTCTCCTGGGTACACTCTCTGATCTGGTAGGACCCCAGCTGCCAAAAGCTCTGATGCATCATGGAAGTTGAAAGAGAATCATTATCAAATATTTGTAGAGAGCTTCAAAATAACATTAGTGTGAAAAAAATGAAATATTCTTCATAATAGAAGAATAAATGAGGATACTTATTATGTGGACTATATTTTTAGATATGTTAGCATACATTATGTGATGAGATCTGTGTGTTTAAATTAACTTTAATCCCCACCAAGAAATAATTGATTAATATCTAATAGGAACTCTACATTCAGTCTTGGTTAGTTAGCACTTGAAAAATCACAATCCACACTCCCAAAGAAGTTGCTGTAAGAACTTCCAGTATCAGCTAATTAACAGCAGAATAATTATGTTAATTAATATAAGAGATGTTGAAAATAATTATTCATTTATGTGGAATGAGTAGTATTCAAGATACATGATTGGTAAGGAAAATCATAAACTCCTCCAGATAACAAGGCTAGTAATCTAGTGCTTTCACTTTAGTATCAGAAATCTAGAAGTCCATGTGGCCTTGTTTCCAGCTCACTCAGTTTTAAAGAGGGTTCTTGTCTCCTAACCCAAATAAAATACTGGCCAATCTTGCCATAAAAATATTTCATTTGCCTTGCAATTCCATTCCAAGGGAAACCTGTTGTCATTTTCTTCTGGTCATCCAACTATCCTGCACTTACTAGACCTCCCTACAAATTATTAAAGCCAAGTATCTTGCTTAGGCCACTGCAATGTGCACAGAACCACTAGGGAGAAGTCTCAGTCTTTGAGTGCATGGAGCAAACCTCCCATCCCCAATCACCTGCATAGGTTGTGATCTGAATAAGTTCTGAAACATCATTATATTTAGCCATAGAAGCTGGGAGATTACTTTGCAGTAATTAGCTTATTTGGACTAATGCAGTCAATTAACAATGACATTGAAAAAAGAACTTGGTGGGGAGTGGGAACACTTAAAGCAGTTCATGTCTGCAATAAGTATAAGAAGATTTTTCTCTTCTAGACTCAATGCTTCAGGAAAGAAAGAACATTTATTAGTCAATGTGGCTTAATCAGAGATGTCTCCATTACTCTTCAATGCCATTAAGTAGAAAGTCTATGTATGGGGAGACCATGTGACTATTCTCTTATTCCACTGCAAACTCTTTCCCTCTACTAGAAAAACACAATATGAATTCAGCACACATTTACAATTTATGAATAATATTCAAATGAAATGCAAAATAAAATGAAAATTAGTTCATTACTTTCCATCAAAACTCACAGGTGCTTTTTTGGATTAACACATCATCACTTGCTGATTTTCCTTCTCAAAGATTCTGAAAAAACACCATAAATAAAATGCTTTGTTTAATGCATTTTGTTAAAATACTGACATCACTAATAGAGTAACCAACTTTATTGAATAGTGTTCCTGTTGTGTAAAATCTGATATAGAATAGCATTTAAAGCATAATCAATGGTGTTTAAGAACAATTACCCCACAAATGATTGATTTTCTATGTCTCAAAGCAGAAGGAGAACAAGAGTAATTCAAATATGTTCAACCTTTACTTCTTGGCACTTTCAAATTGCCTTTTATTTGTATTTAATATATTTCTCTTTGGCTCAGATGATTATACCTATTTTTTAATAGATTTTGTTTTCCTGAAAAGTTGTGAGGCTAGGCCCATGCCCAGTGTCTCCTGTTATTGTCTCATGCCACTGCGACCCATTTGTTGCAACTAAGAAACCAACATTGGTATGTGGCTATAAACAGTTTGTTTGGGTTTCACTAGTTTTTGTTCATTTTTTTTTTCTGTTCCAAGATCTCATCTAGGGAACCACATCACTTCTGGTCATTAAGTCTTCTTAGCTTCCTCTGGCCTGTAGCAACTTTCTTTGTCCTTGATGATCACCCTGTGGTGCAGAATGTCCCTCCATTTGGATTTGTTTAATGTCTTTTATGTTTGTACTGAGTCATGGGTTAGAGGAAGACTATACAAGTGTCAGTCATCTGGTCTCATGTCAGGGGTTTATGCTATCACTGTGACTTACCCTGGGGATATGGCCCTTGATTGCCGGTTGAGGAAATGTTACACATCTCTCACTATGAGGTTACCTCAAAATCCAGTCCTCCCTATACTCAGCTCTTTACAGGTGAGTCCCTAAGTGCAGCATACTCAAAGAAGTTAAGATTATAAGGGGAGATGAGGAAGAGCTGAATGCCTCCTCTTGTAGGTGTGTAAAGTATCTGGAATTCTTCTTAAGGAAGAAAAAACTCTCCCATCTATTTATGCATTTATTTAATCATTTATTTATAGTAGTATGAATTCTTGGACATTTGTTTTATACTTTAAAGTGTAGTATGATATACTGTATTGCTGAAATTAACCAAAAAAAAAAATTTGAAAAATTAAAATTACTACTCCTAATACATGTATTAGGGTTCTGTAGTGAAAGAACCTATAGGATATGTGTGTAAAAGTATAGATATAAATATATACCTTGATATATATATATACTGGCACATATGTGTGTGTGTGTGTGTGTGTTTGTGTAGAGAGAGAGAGATGCATTAACACATATGGGCAGAGGAGAGATTTTCCTTAACTCATATGACTGTAAACACTATAGAATACAAATCTATAGGATAGGCCACTGGCTGTTAAGACCCCGCAGTTAAAGTTGAAGTTCAAGTACAAATATATTCTAGGGCCTCCCCAGTGGCACAGCAGGTTGAGCACTGCGCTATGAGGCTGTCTACAGCCTCTGCAGCGTGGGTTCGATTTCCGGCTGGCCAGGGAGAAACCCACATGGTGTGGCGGACCTCTCCTGTCTCACCTGATGCTCCCCTCAGCAGTGTCTTTGGTATGTCTGCTGTTCTGCTCCCCACTCTCTCTGGTGAATTTGCTCACTCTCCTGTGCCTCTGACCTTTACCCCAGTTCTTGTATAAATAAATAACTTTTAAAATATGTATATGTATATATATTCTACTCAGGAGGCCAGTCTTTATTCTAGTAAGGTATTCAACTGATTAGGTGAGACCCACCTACATTATAGAGGGTAATCTTCTATCAGTATCACCTATTCAAATATTTGTCGCATTCAAAAATGAACATTCAGAAGACTGACCATATATCTGGATACTGTGGCCTAACCAGGTTCACATGTAAAATTATCCTCCCTCTGTATTTGATCTTCTCTCTTTCATTGGTCATGGATAAGGGATAACATTTTCTCTCTTTTTTTTTACTTTTTTTACATCATTTTTCATTTTTTGCACAGTGTATGCATTTTCATCTTGCTTAGCCCAGTGCCTTATACAGGAAAAAAACACCCAATGAATATATTTTAAACTATCATCATAAATATAATGAGGAGAGATTTTTTATGACTCCCATTAGTGACATTTTATGTATAGATTTTCATATTCTTGCAACAACCCTGCAATGCAGGAATTATTTTATAAATCAAAGTGAAATTCAAAGAAGTTAGGTAACCTTCCTGTGGTTATGCAGCTTATAAACTATAGAAATTTCAACTTTTGTTCCTCTATATCAGGGATAGCAAATAGGTTCTGACTCCTGCATCTCCTCCTGTCAGTTTTGGGGATGTGTGTTTCCAGGTGGGCTCAGCAGAAAGAAGGGAGACTCACCATGGAGCCGTGGAAGGTGTGCACATTTGATCTCTTCTCTCCTCATTGTATTGTTACCAAAATGATGTGAAAGATGGAATGAGCAATTTATTCAAGGTCATTGTTCAATAAGATAAGGGGAGAATTTTAAATTCAATGGTTTTCAGCACTGAATATAAAATTGCACTGTTTATTTCTTGCAGGATCTCATTAGCACTTCATGCAAGTACTTTGTTGGGTAGGGGCCATCAAGATTGAGAAATAAAACCTTGTCTGGCAAAAGACAAGGAAAAATTTTTGTATGTTTTTCCTTTGAAGCTATCACAGAGTCTTCTGTGCAGTCCATGTATACCTAGGATCTTAATTTTGATGTTCTTTGGACTCTGCGCTTCAAGACCAACTTATGAAAAGATAATTTTCATAGTGCAGCTAAGAAATAACCTGTGCATGGGACCTAAGGTATACCCACCTTATCTCAAATTCAATTCCACGGTAAGTTATGAGGATATTTCTTTCTAGCCCTGTGAGATTTTCCTGCCTCCTTTCATTAAGCCCTAAGAATTGATAACTATTTCATCCTGCATATCTAGTCTTAAGATAACGGCTTATAAATGTGAGAGAGCCGCTGCACTCTCCCAAGAGGAAGAGACTACTTGCAGCCACACTTTGTACCTTGTACATTTCTATCCAGTGCTGTGAAACAGTTTGTCATTTTCTCTTATACAAATGTGACAGTGACTTTAGATGTATGCCTGGGAGATCCACATCTTCCTTTTGGTAATCACAGAACTTGATAGACAAACTGAGTCACCCCCTGATACTATGAAGGCAAAATTTCAAAACATGGTATTAAAACATACATAATGCAGCATTATTCACAAAGAATATAGTTTGAATTCTCTAAAGATCCCCAAATTTGCAAATGCAGGTCATGTTAATGACCATTCGACCAGGGATCTCCATTTTACTCAATGAGCATCTCATGTGATGCTTTTATTTTTTTTTTATTAGATAATAAATTTTATTGTTATATTCCCCATACAATTGCAGCGCCCCCATTCTGACCCCAATTCCTCCCCTCCCGCCCCTGCCCCCCTAAAAGTGTCTCTGGTTCATAGTTTTTTGTTGATTTTGATTTTCACTTTCTTATAGTTATTCATTTTCCTGGTCCCTTATTTAAGTTTTCTAGATTCCTGCTATGAGTGAGACCATCCGGTATTTTTCTTTTTCTTTTTGGCTTATTTCGCTGAGCATGATCCCTTCCAGCGCCATCCATGTTGCTGCAAATTGCATGTGTTTATCTTTTTTGAATGCTGAGTAATATTCCATGGTATATATGTACCACATCTTCTTGATCCAGTCATCTATTTTTGGGCATTTGGGTTGTTTCCAAAGCTTAGCTATTGTAAACAGTGCTGCTATAAACATAGGGGTGCAGGTGTTCTTTGGAATTGATGTTTCTGTGTCCTTTGGGTAAATACCTAGGAGTGGAATTGCTGGATCATATGGAAGCTCTATGTTTAGTAGGTCCAGAAATCTCCACACAGCTTTCCACAGTGGTTGGACCAGTTTGCACTCCCACCAACAGTGCAGAAGAGTTCCTTTTTCTCCACACCCTCGCCAACATTTGTTGTTGCTAGTTTTTTTAATATGTGCCATTCTCACTGGTGTAAGATGGTATCTCATGGTAGTTTTGATTTGCATTTCCCTGATGACAAGTAATGTTGAACATTTTTTCATATGCCTGTTGGCCATTTGCATTTCCTCTTCAGAGAAGTTTCTTTTTAGCTCTTCTGCCCATTTTTTGACTGGATTATTTTCTTTGTTGTTGTTGAGTCTCATCAGCTCTTTGCAGATTTTTGTGATCAGTCCTTTATCATTAGTGTTGGGTGCAAAAATGTTCTCCCAGTTGGTGGGGTTTCTCTTTGTTTTTGTTATTGTCTCTTTTGCTGTGCAGAAGCTCTTTAATTTGATGTAGTCCCAGCTGTTGATCTTTGCCTTCACTATCACTGCTTTGGGTGATGTGTCTGTAAAGATGTCTTTGATGTGCAAATCACATAGTGTTTCGCCTATATTTCCTTCTATATATTTTATGGTTTCAGGTCTTATGTCTAATTCTTTAATCCATTTTGAGTTGATTTTTGTGTATGGTGTGAGGTAGTGGTCAAGCTTCATTCTTTTGCATGTAGCGACCCAGTTTTCCCAGCACCATTTATTGAACAAACTTTCTTTGCTCCAATGCATAGTCTTTGCTCCTTTGTCAAAGATTAGTTGACCATAAATCTGTGGGTTTATTTCTGGATTTTCTATTCGATTCCATTGGTCTGTATGTCTGTTCTTGTTCCAATACCATGCAGTTTTGATGATTATGGCTTTGTAGTATAGTTTGAAGTCTGGGAGTGTGATGCCTCCATTCCCTTCTTTTTTTTTCAGGAGAGCTTTGGCTATTCGGGGTTTTTTGTGATTCCATATGAATTTCATCAATAATTGTTCTATTTCTTTGAAGAATGACATTGAAATTTTGATTGGAATAGCATTGAATCTGTATATTGCTTTTGGAAGGATGGCCATTTTAATAATGTTTATTCTTCCAATCCATGAGCAGGGGATATCTCTCCATTTCTTTGTGTCTTCTTCTATTTCTTTTAACAGTGTTTTATAGTTTGCTTTGTATAGGTCCTTTACCTCTTTTGTTAGATTTATTCCCAAATATTTGATTTTTTTTGTTTCAATAACGAAAGGGATGGTTTTTTTGATTTCTTCTTCTTCAGATTTATTGTTTGTGTATAAAGGCTACTGACTTTTGCGTGTTGATTTTGTATCCTGCCACTTTACTGAACTGATTGATGAGTTGAATTAGCTTTTCTGTGGAGTTTTTGGGGTTCTCTATGTATAATATCATATCGTCTGCAAATAGTGATAGTTTGACTTCTTCTTTTCCTATTTGGATTCCTTGGATGTCTTTCTCTTGTCTTATTGCCCTGGCTAGGACTTCCAGTATTATATTGAAAAGCAGTGGTGAGAGTGGACATCCTTGTCTTGTTCCAGATCTTAATGGAATTGCTTTCAGCTTTTCACCATTGAGAATGATACTGGCTGTTGGCTTGTCATAGATGGCCTTTATGATGTTAAGGTATGTTCCTTGTATCCCAAGAATTTCAAGGGCTTTTATCATGAATGGGTGTTGCACTTTGTCGAAAGCTTTCTCAGCATCTATTGATATTATCATATGGTTTTTATATTTCTTTTTGTTGATGTGTTGGATAACGTTGATTGATTTTCGGATGTTAAACCATCCTTGTGTCCCTGGAATGAATCCTACTTGGTCGTGGTGAATTATCTTATGGATACATTGTTGGATTCTGATGGCTAAAATTTTATTGAGGATTTTTGCATCAGTGTTCATTAGGGAGATTGGCCTGTAGTTTTCCTTTTTTGTGTTGTCCTTGTTCGGTTTTGGTATTAGTGTAATGTTGGCTTCATAGAACGTGTTTGGTATTGTCCCTTCCTTCTCAATTTTTTGGAAGAGTTTGTGAAGGATAGGCACTAATTCGTCTCTGAATGTTTGGTAGAATTCATTTGTAAATCCATCAGGTCCTGGGCTTTTGTTTTTGGGGAGGTTTTTGATTACCATTTCAATTTCGCTAATTGTAATTGGTCTGTTTAGGTGTTCTATTTCTTCTTTATCTAGCTTTGGGTGATTGTAGAGTTGTAGGAATTTGTCCATCTCCTCTAGATTGTTAAACTTGTTTCCATATAACTGTTCATAGTAGTTACTGATTATTCTTTTGATTTCTGCTGTGTCCGTTGTGATTTCTCCTCTTTCATTGATGATCCTGTTTATTTGTGCTTTCTCCCTTTTTTCCTTTGTGAGCCTGGCTAGGGGTTTGTCTATTTTATTGATTTTTTCAAGGAACCAGCTCTTGGTTTCATTGATCTTTTGGATTGTTTTTTTAGTTTCAATTTCATTTATTTCTGCTTTGGTTTTTATTATTTCTTTTCTTCTACTGGTTTTGGGGTTTTTTTGTTGCTCTTTTTCTAGATCTTTGAGCTTCGAGATTAGGTTGTTTCTTTGAGTTCTTTCTTGTTTCTTGATGTGAGCTTCTATTGCTATATATTTTCCTCTTATTACTGCTTTTGCTGCATCCCATACATTTAGGATATTGGTGTCCTCCTTGTCGTTCAATTCAAAAAATTTTTTAATTTCTTCTTTCATCTCCTCATTAGTCCAGTGGTCTTCCAGTAGTGTGGTTTTTAATCTCCATGAGGTAGGAAAGTTCCTTGCCTTCTTTTTATGGTTTATCTCTAGTTTGATGCCTTCATGGTCAGAAAAGATGGTTGATATGATTTCAATCTTGGTGTATCTGTTGATGTTTGTCTTGTGCCCCAGTATGTGATCGATCCTGGAGAATGATCCGTGTGCGCTTGAGAAAAATGTGTACTCCGTTTTTTTGGGGTTTAGTGTTCTATAGATGTCTGTTAAGCCCAATTGCTCTAGGTCCTTATTTAGAGCTTTGGTTTCTTTACTTATTTTTTGTCTTGTTGATCTATCCATTGTTGATAGTGGTGTGTTGAAGTCTCCCACTACGTATGTGTTTTCTCTGATGTCTGTTTTCAGAGAGGACAACAGTTGTCTGATATATTTTGGTGCTCCTTCGTTTGGTGAGTATATGTTAATGAGTGTTATTTCTTCTTGAAGTATTGTCCCCTTGATCATAATGTAGTGACCGTTGGGGTCTCTTTTTATCTTTTTGAGTTTGAAATCTGTTTTATCTGATATAAGTATAGCTGTTCCTGCTTTCTTTTTTGGCCCATTTGCTTGTAGGATTGTTTTCCATCCTTTAACTTTGAGCCTACTTTTATCTTTTGTAGCTAAATGTGTTTCCTGGAGACAGCAAAAGGTTGGGTTTTGTTTCTTAATCCAGGCTGCAACTCTGTGTCTTTTTATTGAAGAGTTTAGTCCATTTACATTTAGAGTTAATATTGATATGTTAACATCTGTATTTGCCATTGTGTTTGTCTTTCCTTTGATTTTATTTATTTATTCTTTTAATAACTTTTTTTTTTTTTGGCCTTCTTTCATTGTTATTCGTCCCTCTGAGGTTCTGGCTTTAGGACTCCTTGTTTTATTTTTTGGAGTGGGTGTTTAGTTGCAATGAAATTCCGGAGTTTCTGTTTGTCTGGGAAAGTCCATATTCTTTCTTCAAAGAGGAAGGAGAGCTTTGCGGGATAGAGTATTCTTGGTTGGCATCTGTTTTCTTGGAGTCTGTTGACTATGTCCCTCCACTCTCTCCTTGCCCGTAGTGTTTCTTCGGAGAAGTCTGATGTCAGCCTGATTGGCTTTCCTTTGAATGTTATCTGTTTCTTCCCTCTTGCCAGCTTCATTATTTTTTCCTTGTCCTGGATTCTTGGGAGCTTTACTATTATGTGTCTTGCTGTATTTTTCCTTTCGTCGTGGAAGTTTGGTGTTCTTCTTGCTTCTTGTATATCAATTTTCAGCTCCTCCTTCACATTTGGGAAGTTCTCTTCAATTATCTCTTTGAATATTTTCTCTGTTCCTACTTCTCTCTCCTCTCCTTCTGGTATTCCTATAATTCTTATATTTCCTTTCCTCATGGAGTCAGATAGTTCCCGAAGTCTTTCTTCATTCTTTTTCCTTCGTACTTCTCTTTCCTTTTCTGTTTTGGTTCTTTTTATTTCTGTGTCTTCAAGAGTACTTATTCGTTGTTCCATTTCATCAATTCTGCTTTCATTGCTTTTCCCAGAATTCTTTAGTTCTTCCATTAATTCTTTGATCTCCTGCATTTCTTTTACTTCCCTCTTTAGGGACTCAATTTCATTCTTCTGATCGTTGATTATTTTTCCCTTATCATTGTTTTCCTTTATGACTTCTGTCAGTTTTTTAATCATGGCAATTTTAAATTCTCTTTCTGGAAGGCTCAGAAGTTCTTCCAAGTTACTGTCGTTGCCATCTGGGGGCTGGTTTTCTTTTTGTGGTGTGCTTTTTCTCTGGAGAGTTGCTAGGTTGCGTGTGGTTCTTCTCCTCCCTACTGTCTGTTTTCTAATTTGCCGTATGCGTTGGGACACTGTGTAGTTGGGACTGGCCGGCATCTTGGGTGGGCTTCTCTGCTCCCCTCTGGTTCCTCCAGGAGTCATCTGTCAGTTTCAAGCAGTCTTTACTGGAGAAAGGTCCCTGTTCTAAAATGCCGATGTGGGGACACACTCCCCTGTGCGCCTGGTCTGCCCCAGCGGTGGGTTCCTGCTCCCCCTCTGGGCTTGGACTGCAGGCCAGAGGGGGTCTGGCGTGGGCGAACTTCCCCCGCTCACCTCTGGCTCCTGAGGAAGCCTTCTGCAGGTAGTCTTTACTGAAGAAATGTCCCTATTCTATAATGGTGATGTGGGACACACTCCCTGCGCGTCCGGTCTCAGTCACACTCTTCTGCGCGCTTGGTCTGCCCCGGCTGTGGGTGCTCGCTCTCCCTGTGGGCTCAG